>NC_138776.1:90956686-91641686 GCF_965119305.1 Pelophylax lessonae
TGAAGCTGTGACAGCTCTGTTATAGGAAAGGGGTGGGGACACCACCCGGTGGCACCGCCCCTTCTGACGTGATGTCAGTAATTTATTCACTGCGCCTGAGCTGTGCATTATGGGGCGCTCGTGATGTCAGATTCCTATAAAAGAGCTGTCAAACTCAAACAGCTCATTACATGGAAGGCGTCTGAAGAAGCGGGAGCTTCTTTTTTTTTCCTATTTTTTGGGTGCAGCAGCGGGCGATGTGATTCACAATGGATTTACGTTGGGGAACACCATTTTTTTATTTTTATTAATAAAGGACTTGTCACAAACTGGCTTTTGTCTTTATTTTTTATTTTTTGTACACTTTTTTTGGTAAATGGGTAGTACCCGATATCCATTCACATGGGGGGGGGGCGGGACCTGGGAGCACCCTTGTTAAAGGGGACTTCCAAATTCCGATAAGCCCTCCACCCACAGACCCCCACAACAACAGCCCAGGGTTGTCGGGAAGGGACCCTTGTCTCCATCAACATGGAGCCCCACGCCTTTTTTTTTTTTTTTTTTAAATTTTGGTGTTTTTTTCATGTTTTTTTGTCTGTATTGCCGGGAGCCGACAATACATTACATTTGCAAGCAAGTTTAAATTACATTTTTTTTATTTTAGAAATGTCAGTATTGCTGCAGCAGGCTACATACATCGCACAAATGCGCCACTTTACAGGCACATTAAGGGGACCCCCCAGGCATGATATTTAAAGTAATTTTTAATTTTTATTGTTTCACTTTAAGCATCATTAAAATCAATGCCCCTTTAAAAACGACCATTTTTAAAAATATTTTTTGCATTAGTACATGTCCCCCAGGGCAGTACCCGGACCCCCATACACTTTTTTTTTTTGGACAATAACTTCCATTTAAGCCTTTAAAATTAGGACTTTTGATTTTTCATGTTCGAGTCCCACAGACTTCAATGGAGTTTGCATGTTCTAACAAACTTTTCCCCTGTTCGTGGTGTTCTGGTGCAAACCGAACCGGGGGTGATCGGCTCATCACTATACCACATGTTTAGGAACCATGTATTCTATGAGATTAAGCTCTAAACATTATTTCTATGTGCAATTCACCTGCTTCTAGCATGACTACTGATTTAGACGTTCAGTGATTTATGTGACCTATAGTGAATTTCATTTTGTGAGTAAATATTCACCGCATGCTATAGTGAATACCGTTTATGACTAGTTTTAGTCGTTTGTGACCATTTGTTCACCCATTTGCCGACTGAGTGCTATAGTGAATTAGGCCCTAAGGCTTCATGTACATGAGTTTTTTAGGGCCCATTCACATGCACTGCAGATGTGTGTCCTGTGCAGGGCTCTCTTTTATCAGCACAGGGATGCAGGGGCACTGTGTACATCCGTATGCCAGTGTCCTATTCACTTCCATTGGAACCCGCACCTGTGTGTCATATTAGGATACAGTGGCTATGTCCATGCAGCCTCATGTCCCAGAAGATATGAATGGGGTGCTGGCATGGGGATGTGCACAACACCTACGTACCCCATGTGCTGATAAAAGACATCCCTGCATGGGAGACACATTGTTTGCACCCCTTGTGTTTTACTAAAAATAGAATCTGAAAGAACAGTTATCTCCACAGCTATATCAGTGATATAAAGCCTGAAATTGTTACCTGTCAGCTGAGTAGTTTAGTTAGTGCCAGCCTCAGCAGCAAAGAGACAGAGGAGATAAAAACAGGAGGCTGGGGGTGTGGAAGTGGTGATGTCCCACGGACATCGGGACACTGTGAAAGAGAAAGCAGGAGTAGTAAAAATGACTGAAGAGGGGAGGGAGAAGCTCCTGTTCAGGAGCAGGAAAGTTGTATGCATCTAGAGTCAATCAGGAAAGCAATAACAGATGATGCCTTCCAAACCTCACATACCCCACCTGCTCCACTCCACTGTTGTTTAGGGAATAGTACCGCGCACTGTGCAGATAGGGGGCAGGTGCTATGATCTAGCCTACATGCAGGAACAAACCTGCTCTCTGTCTACTGTGTTACATTTGGCACCATATTCTGTGCTGAGCAGGGTTGTACCTGGCAACTGCGCCCTCTTCCCTCATTAAATCATTCCGCCCAGGGCAGCTTCCCCTCCTTCTCCCCCCCCCCCCAGTACCGATGCTGCTCCTTCCAACTGAAGACCTCCTAATATCCTCCTGTTGACAATCCCTTGAAACCCCACCTGCTCAAACCTGACCATCAATCTAGTAAGTCATTGCCTCAGTTATTTTCTTTTCTTTAAACTCTGAAAAGGTTTCCAGACCAAAACCCTCTTAACCCCTGTCATGGCAGTCTTCCGTCTTTCTCCATTCTTTTACTCCAAACTTTTTCAAAAAATGCAAGGTAAGTATGGAATATGTATGCCAACATTTTTCATAAAATATCTATTGAAATAAAGAAAAGAAACTTGCTCACTAAGTACCATGAACTGCGTTTGCACCGACATATGCGGGTTATATGATATGTATAAAAAATACAATTTGTATACCATGCAGTCTTAGGAGAAACTCTGTAAATGTGTAGGTATTTATCATTGGAATCAATATCCCAAGCATTAGTGTATGAGAAGACTGAACAAGGCAGATGTAAAAGACAACAAATGGATGCAGATCTGTAATCATTAATACATAATTAAATGTATTTTTTAAATGCATGCAATGCAAGAACCTGTTTTTGACCTGATATCAGCCTCTTGCAGTTCACGCACATTAGAGCTTGAGTGTAGAGGAAGAAGTACAAGGAGGAAATCAGGTCATTTGCCAACAAGGACTATGCTACTGGTAGAAGAGAGCAGAGTGACAGAGAGATAGAGACAGTGTGCTACAGAGAGATAGAGACAATGTGCTTCTTCTTATTTACTGTCCAGTCACAGGATGGTGTGGGGCCACCACATCTAAGGACTGGTAAGCAGTCAGTTTAATTTTATTGACGTTCTTTTTTCCCACAAACAGAGCTTTCTTTTGGTGGCATTTGATCACCTGTGCGATTTTTATTTTTTGTGCTATAAACAAAAAAAGAGCGACAATTTTGAAAAAATAATAATATTTTTTCACATTTTTTTATCTGAAATTCTCCAAAAAAATGTAAAAATCAAAATTTAACATTTTAGGCCAATTTGTTTTCTGCTACATATTTTTGGTAAAAAATTGAAATAAGCGTATTTTGATTGGTTTGCGCACAAGTTATTGCGTTTACTAGCTACGGGAAAGATTTATGTAATTTTTATTGTTTTTTGTTTTCAACTAGTAATGGCGGCGATATGCTATATTACGGCGTACAGATCAGACCCCTGACTGACATTTTTGACACTTTTGGGAGTATCAGTGACATTACTACAGTAAGCAGTGCTATAAATATGCACTGTTACTGTAAAAAGGACACTGACAGGGAAGGGGTTAACTTTATTGGTGATCAGTGGGTTAAATGTATCCCTAGGGGCGTGATTTTAACTGTGGGGGGCGTGGCTTGTGATGTAACCACAGAGACATACGATCCTACATAGCAGGATTGTATTGTCTCTGTACTTACATCAGGGAGAATGACAGACGGCTGTGTTTACATCAGCCGTCTGCCTTTCTTCCTCTCCTGTGGGAGATCGCGAGTGACCAGTGGAAATCAGAGCCGCCGGTCACACGTGCGGGGATCCCTGTGAACGATTGTAGGCGGGAGCGCGCCTCTGGCAGCGCGCTCTCACCCCCTACAGGCTCCTGGGCGAGCGACATAGCCCTACGTCGGTTTGCCCAGGAGCGGCTGACTGCTGCAGTAAATAGTCGTGCGGTGGTCGGAAAGTGGCTAAAACACGTATGCCTACACGCAATCTGCTTCTAATTTTGTAGTATATTGACAATACAGGCGGTCCCCGGGTTACAAACGACTCCTACTTACAAACGGAGAGACAACAGAAAGTGAGGGGAAATCTAGCCCTAGGAAGGGAAATTCACTCCTGTAAGAGTTCTCTTGGGAAAATGGTGTCCACTGAAGCTTTATCACTAATCCTTGTTTCCACAAGAACCCAACATTTTCAAAATTCAGTTGTCACAGGGACAGAAACTGAGGTGACATCTTCTGGCCAGGGGCACGGACAGCAAAAGAAACCTTAGAGGGGTTTTAACCCTTCTCTATGCTATCCAAAAAACTTAAAAATTATTCTTTTGGCTGGAGCTAAACTTACAAAATGTACCTGTTCTGACTTACAAACAAATTTGACTTAAGAACAAACCTACAGATCCCATCTTGTTTATAACCCGGGGAACTGCCTGTACCCTAACAAAGTTGCATTTGCATAAAAATAGCATAAAATAAAATTCATTACATTACAGATACTTGTGTTTTATTTCTATACTGCATAAGAAAAATGAAATCCCAAATGTAACATTCCTTTTCCAGGGAGAGCCCTCCTTCGATCCTGCTCCCCTCTGCAGGTGGCACTCCTTTATGATCTGGAGATGGAATGTCCCTTGGCATTCTCACATCCAGAGCAGGGCTATGCACTCTACTTTGGTTTTGATTATATCAGGTACCTAGACCGCTAGAGCATGGGATGCAGAAGCTGCAGGGGACCGGTCTAGCTGCAGGAAGGAGCAGATTATCGGGTAAGTATTGAATATTTCCTTTTATTATTCCCCTAGACATAAATGAGCAATTGACCCTTGCAGTGTGGGCTCAGCCCCACGTCACAGGATAATTTTTGAGTTGGGCTTTAATGGCTAAAAGGCAATAGCTTTTAAACAATAGGCACCTCTTTATGTCAACAGTAATTAGATTTTATCTTTTAGAGAAGATAATAATTTACTACTAGCTATAGAATCCTTTTTGATTTAGATGTATACCTACTGTGAAAAGTAGCACATATATATACGATTCTAGAAACAAGGCTGAAACATTTAATTAGTTAATGCATTCAATATAATTTCTTAGATGAGAAAAGCAATATTTTCACGCTCAAAAGCTGTAATTACAATCTCAGTGTATGATAAGGTCAACTGTAGACTTGCAAAATAAAGTAGCTTCAAAGTTAACAAAAGAGATGAACTGATGCTGATAATTATTGGTTCATAATTACCAGCTCTAATAATAGCAAGCCGTTCATGATTCCTGGCTTGCAGGATTAACTATCTCTTCCAAGATGCACTTGACACAAATATGCATCAATTTTATAAGCAACTTCCTTGCCTAAGGCAATATATCATTTTATGCGGAATTGTGGTTTCCTTGCAGCATATGATCTGTTAATGTTCCAAAGCTTCAACGCAATGTATAACTGGAATACATGATCCATACACATCCACAAGGCTGGATCTGCTATCAAGCATTGTAGGTCCGTGCCTAAAGGTGACAAAGGGAAGGGGCATTTTTTTTCCCTTTATAGTTATGGACCATGATCCCCACCCCCCTGTCATTATCAGCTGAAACACTAGTTTACACATGGTGATAATAATTTTAGGATATGACCAGTAAATCAAGAAAATGTCCTGCGTAAAAGAAGCGTTGCCTTGGTTGCTAAAGCTTATGTACCTACAATTTCTAATGAAGGAATTCTGGTCCTGCATGTATTTCCACATATCAATGGGCTGGGGTGGACTTTAACACCCACATGCTGTACATTAGAGATGGGTTGAACACACCCCCCCCCCCCCCCCGGGTTGGTTCACGCCAGAACTCTGGAACATCGCAAAAGCATGATCCCCATTTAAACCTATGGGACCCAAATTTGAAAAATAAAAAGTCCACATTTTGAAGGCTTATATATGCAAGTTGCTGCCCATAAAAAGGGAGCCCGGGTACTGCCCTGTGGGACATGCATCAATGCAAAAAAAAACTTTTAAAAAGTTTTTAAAGGAGCAGGTATTTTAATGATGATTAAAGTCAAACAATAAACATTAAAAAATCCTTTAAATATTGTACCTGTGGGGTCCCCTTAGTCTGCCTGTAAAGTGGCACATCTGTACCATGTATAGAACCTGCTGCAGCAAAACCGGCATTTATAAAGAAAAAAAAAAGGACATTTAAATTGCACTGCCATTGCCGGCAATACAAAATGTTCTAAAAAAAACAGCGATTTGGGTCTGGTATAGATTTTAAGGGGACCCCACATTAAAATAAAAAAAAAATGCTGCAAAGCTTTGCCCAATCAGGGTTTAGAATGCACTGTGCAGCCCGCAGTGCATTGTGGAGAGCTTGGTGGGTGAACATCTCGCTGAGCACCCTGCAAATGCGGGTGTTCACTGAACGGGTGATGTTCGGGCTGAACTTTGGTTCGGCTTGAACTGTTTGCCCAACTCTACTGCACATATGCATCCTTGAGCTACAGAACTTTCTGTGCTGAGAGCGCACTTACTGCAGGCTCCCAACACAGTGACCAAGCTGTCAAAGAGAGCTCTCAGTCAGCACTAATAATCAGCAACGGGCAGGCCCAGCTCCTGATCATGTGATAACTGACAACCAATCACAGTGTTTATGTGATGCGTTTGCAACTCAATGTACAGTCTCAGCACAATTCTGTACCAGAAATAAGTAAGTTCTACATGGGAGTTACGCCATTGTGTCCCAGTCAATCAGAGTGGCTGAAGACACTGAAACCTGAAGGAAGACCAAGTGAAGATGGAAGCAGTACTAATTGAGGGCAGCACAGACATTGCAGTTCTGAATGTGATCACTACAAATATGCTGTGTATGCTGGCACATTCTGGTTAAAAAGTTTCTAGGGCCCATTTTTTTTTTTTTTTTTTGTGGTTTGCTTCTACTTTAAAGATAGGTTAATTGTTTCCAGAAAATAGGCTTTGCAGTCAAGGTACCCAGTAGTTATTAAAAAAAAAAAAATGCAGCTTTGTAAAATGTTCATAATCATTTACCTTGGAAACATTTAGCCTGGCTTCTGTGGGGGGGGGGGGTCAAATAATACAGATATGACAATACAATTAATAAACATTTTACAAAGCTGCACATTTTTTTTAACCTCTACTGGGGCCCCTTGAGTGCATAAGCTATTTTCTGGCAAAGGTGAACTTAGCCTTTAAGGCTTGAGTAATATTTTGCACTCCTTATTGAATCTTAGGACACATTGTTCATAATACAAAGCTACCGGGTAACATTTTATGGTCTATAAAAGTTTTATATTTTTACAGATACAGACTTATACCTTATGCCCAGAGTAAAATATTTTTAGAATGGAAGTAAAACATTTTCTACAAGGCTGAAAGACAAAGGTTAAGTAAATGAAATAAAGAAGAAATACATGTATTAACACTGACTCATCATTACATTCTTCCAATTTGTGCTAATAGGTAGGACTGAGATTCTAACATGAGTTCAAGGTCAATACAGCCCAGTTGCAGCAGACCCTGCTAACTAATGCGCTATTTCACCATCATAGCAACCAAGTAACCATTATGTACTTCCTGGCCTTAAAAGTCAGGTGGCATAAAAAGCCAGCAACGAAAAGTATGACAAAGCCAAATCCCTCAATTTCCAGCAGCCATATTGACAACGTGCTCAGCTGTGATAGGGGAAGCATTGGATGGGCTGCTAATAAAATACATAGATGCATGGATAAAGTAGATGTAAACCTTTACTGAATTTTCTGTAGGTAGCAAAGTGCTGTGTATCTTGGGGAATTTGGGGCTGAGGGAGGGATGGGTTTGAGGGAGGGATGGGTTTTTACATTTCAATGCTGCTGATGTCCTGCAGCTTCTCTACAGCCTGTCCCTGTCCACCTACATTACATGGATAACAGGCTGCATTTGTTTTTACGAGGCATATTTTCTAATTGCTGCTGGCAGCAATAGATTTTATTTACAGCCTGTCCTGTTACAAGTGCACTACAGTAATAACAGGCTACATGTGTTTTTCAAAGGGCATATTTCCTTATTGTTGCTGGCTACAATTTTTTAATAGGTGAAAAGAGTGGGATGTGCCTCGGCAATGTGCATCAGCACAGAAGTTTAAAGTCGAGTTCGACCCAAAAATGGAAGTTCCCATTTAAGGACTCCTCGACCCCTTACATGCCATTTGGCATGTCATTTTTTTTTGGAGGGGGGGTGTACCTAGTTTTGACAGGTATCTAGCTCCCACTTTCGCTCGGGCTGCCTAGGTCCCAGAAGATGGCCCAGCCATTGAGGAGGCGCAACGCAACTCATGCATGCAAAGTGCGCACCCAGCTTTGAAGCCGCAAGATGTCACACCTGGGTGCCCACACTTGTGATACTGGCACCAGGGAGAGGAGTGGGAGAGGACCGAGAGTTTGGGCAGGATCGTGGGACAGGTGAGTGTGTGTTTATTAAAAGCCAGCGGTTAGACTTTTGTAGCTGATGACTTTTAATAAACATAAAAACGACTCTAACTCCACTTTATGGTTTCCTTTGGCAGAGCATTTGACATGCTGATTGATAGGTAGGAGATTGTGGGAGATAGAGTCAAAGCATTGTCACCCCATTACAAAAATGCTTAAACGAGGACCTTTATATTCATATCACCAGCTGGTATTTTCTTGAAAGTTTTCAGTTCTTTGAATTGCTGAATTGCTTCTAGTGTTGAGACATATTTTCGAATGCCCCCTGCTTGTGTGCACAGATCTGTACTCGGGCCAAATCTGTCCACAAAAACTGATTGCTAGCTCTTTCATTTTCAACACCTTAGCTATTTTTTTCTTATCAGTGGTGGTCTTTCTAGTTTTTTATATATTTTTTTTAATTTTGCTGTAAATCTCAAATATGTAGGCACCATTAACTTTTAGCTTAAACATTACTGTTACTATTTTGCAAATATTATTGCTTTTTCACAAAAAAATAATAATAATAATTAATAAAATAAATTACTTCTGATAAGAAAGCCCAGCACAAAATGTTCACTTAACCACTTGCCGACCGCCGCCCGACTATATACGGCGGCGGTCAGCCCCTCCCAGGCAAAGTGACGTACCCGTATGTCACTAGCCTTGGAGCGAATAGGGGGCGAGCGCGCGCCACTGGAGAAGAAACCGGCGCGCGTGACCGGCGGACCCGATGTCCGCCGGTCACTCGCGATCGTCGGGTAGAGAGGGAGAAAGGCAGGTGGCTAGTGTAAACAAAGCCGCCTGTCGCTCTCCCCTGTGTAAAAGCACAGATCACTCGGTCATGCTATGTAGGACTGTTGATCTGTTCTGTTACACACAAAGCCACATCCAATCACAGTAAGAAACACGCCCCTAGGGACACACTTAACCCCTCCCTCTCCAATAAAGTTAACCCCTTCCCAGTGTCATTTTTACGGTAACAGTGCATATGTATAGCACTGATTACTGTAGTAATGTCACTGGTACCCCCAAAAGTGTCAAAAATGTCAGTCAAGGGTCCGATCTGTCCGCCGCAATGTCGCAGTACCGAAAAATCACAGATCGCCGCCATTACTCGTTAAAAAAAAAAAACAATAAAAATGACAAAAATCTTTCCCTTAGTAAACGTAATAACTTTTGCGCAAACCAATCAAAATACGCTTTTTGCGATTTTTTTTACCAAACATATGTAGCAGAAAACAAATTGGCCTAAAATGTTAAAATAATTTTTACATTTTTTTTTTTGGGGGGGGGGGGAATTTCATATAAAAAATGTGAAAAATATTGCTATTTTTGCAAAATTGTCGCTCTTTTTTTGTTTATAGCGCATGATCAAAGAATCACACAGGTGATCAAATACCAACAAAAGAAAGCTCTGTTTGTGGGGAATTGACTTTGCACATGGACACAGACAAACAGTGATTTCTTCAGAATAACAAAAGGTAGGAATCTGCAACAAAGTTTGTTAAAATCCCTGCAATGTACATAGATCACCCAAAGGAGAATGTTTTTTTCTCAACAAAAGTGGAGTTACTTTTTAATGAATGCCTCTAACCAGGAAGGATGTGATTCATTCCTCCTCCAACTGAAGACTTAAATATGGGAAATCCTAGTGCTATTTTTAACATAGTAGTAAATTTACAGCGCAGAAGAACGTTCCCGTTGGCTGTCTCCAATGTCCAACCTGCTGTTTACAGATGGTAAATATAATTTTATTTTGATTGAATTAGCACAAAATTCCCCCAGACACAAAATCTTGTGGAAAGCCTTCTCAGAAGAGTGAAGGGTATTAGAGCCAGAAGAGAAGTTGAAGGCCACTTCTTATAAATGCGTATTGTTTTATAAATTAGGTGCCAAACAAGACCTGCTGTCTACTGTCCACAACATTTTGGACCAACACCAGCAGATGACATGGCTCCCCAAATCATCACAGACTGGGGATCATTTTGCATTTAATTTGGAAATCAAGGTCCCAGAGTCTGGAGGAAATATTAAGAGGCACAGAATCCAAGTTGCATGAGGTCCAGTGTGAAGTTTCCACAGCCATATTTACATAGTTAGTGAAGTTGACAAAAAGATACCAGTCCATCCAGTTCAACCTATGATGTGTGTATAAGGGTTTATGTCAATAGTGTATCATATACCCCTGTATGTTGTGGTCGTTAAGGCACCTAGCTAATAGTTTTTTAAAACTATTGATGCTCCCTGCTGATACCACTGCTTATGGAAAATAATTCCACATCCTTACCGCTCTGACAGTAAAGAACCTTTTACACAGTTTAAGGTTAAACTGCTTATCTTCTAATTTTAGTGAAAGACTGCGTGTTTTTTTTAAATTCCCTTTCGCCAAAAAGTTTGTTCTCCATGCTAGGGTTGCCAGTATGGTATTTGTACATTGATATCATATCTCCTCTCAAGCATCTCTTTTCCAGAGAGAATAAGTTCAATGCTCGTAGTCTTTTCTCATAGCTGAAGTCCTCCAGTCTCTTTATTAGCTTTGTTGCACTTCTCTGGATTCTCTCCAGTTCCAGTACATCCTTCCTGAGGACTGGTGTCCAGAACTGGACTGCATAATCAAGATTAGTGATGGGCTGGATGTTCGAGTTAAATGTAAGTTCGACTCAAACATTGGGTGTTCATGTATTCGCTGAACACCCGGGGTGCTCGGCGGGAAGTTCCTCCACCGAAAAGCACCCCATAATGCACTGCTAGATCACAGTGCATTAAGTGATGGTGACCTGTATGCTTTGGCCGATCACAACACAATGTCCTGTCAGAGCCATAATTGACCAAAGGCAGGGTGCCTTTGGCCAATCATGGCTCAGGGGCTAAGTCCACGCCCTACACTATATAAGGCTGCTGCTTACACAGCAGCCTGTGTAGTGTGTTAGGAGAAGAGATTAGACAGATAGTTAGGGGATTGTGTGTGTTCATTCAGTTTAGAGCAATCAGTGTAGTATAGTGCTGTGCTGATTCTTGTGTAATAAAAAAAAGCATAGTGGAGTCACTGAAGTGTTGGTGTAAACAAAACACATCTGTGTCACCCCACTGATCCCCTTTTTTTTTTTCCTTTGAGATTTTTTTTTTTTTTCATTTTTATTTTGCAGCATCAGGTTCTGTTGCTGCATTATTAGTACTCCCCCCTTCTGTGTCACAGGTGCCATTCCTTCTGCATCAGCAGTAATTTTTTTTGTGGTGCAGCAACACTAATAATTTTTAGGGCATAATTGCTGTCCCCCCTTCTGTGTCGCAGGTGCTATTCTTTCTGCATCAGCAGTGTTTTTTTTGGGCTTTATAAAACAATAATAGAACCGTTTATAGTGCACAAAGCACAAAAGTATTGCATCCAAACACCATATTCCCTTCCCACACTCTATAATAAAATAGTTATAAAAATTCCCCTATAAAATTCCCATCATGTCCGAAAGGTAGAGGCAGACGCTCACAGGCCACTAAAAGAGGGCAAGCAGTATCTGTGTCCACAGTGAAAAGTGGTGATCATGGACATGGAGAATCCTCTGTAGGCGGGCACGCTTGCCTTTTTTTTTTCCAATGCTGACCATTATATATTGAGCCACAACATGCTGAAGAGTTGGTAGAGTGGATAACTAAGCCGTCTTCATCCTCCTCATCCTTTGTGACCCAGGCTCATACTAGTTTGCCTTTCACCGCAGCTGCCAAAGTAGCCTATTCCACAGGCTCCTTGTCCACAGCTACTCCTTCAATAGCCACACCATCATGCACGGAGGAGTCACATGAATTATTCGATCATAGTGTCAGTTACATGCTGCTGGAGGATGCACAACAAGTTGAATGCTCCGATGTTGGTTCCCGGGTTGAGGAGGGGAGTAACATTAGCCTAGAGAGAGGGGGAGCCCAGGATGGACAAGAAATTATCAGCCATGTTCCCCCAGCTGCAGCATACTGCCAAGTTTGTGCCAGTGATGAGGAGGGAGGGGATGATGAGGTTACTGACTGTACTTGGGTGCGTGAGAGAACATAGGAGGAAAGTGAGGAGGAGGCACAACTCCAACAAGGCAGGATGTCCTCCAGGGGCTGGCTTAAGGGCAGCCACCCTATTGTATCACACCACAGAGCTCCACAAGTGGAGGGCGCTGCTAACTCCCTGCTGACTTCCAAAAGTTTATTGGTGTGGGCTTTATTCAACAGGTGCAGCAATCTGTCTGAAGCGGATTAAGCATGGTCAGAACACCAGCTGCTTAAGCACCACATGCTTGAGAAGATATATGACTACCTGCCATGCAGTCCATTGGCAACAGCAACTGAAAGACCCACATCATAAAAAAAATGCAGACTTCTACTTGCTCCTTACCTGGGATCTCTACCCCTACTAAACCTCAAGTCTTCACAAAAACCTGCACTGAGAGGGCTGATGGTACAGTAAGTGGTGCCACAGCTACTTGCACCCAATCTGCCAGCAGTACACCACCTGTTGATTTCACCACCAGGCAAATTTCACTACCCCAGTTGCTGAACCGTAAAAAAAAAAAATGCTGTCCCAGCCATCCACATGCTCAGGGTTGAAATGCTAGCTTGGCCAAATTGCTAGCACTACAACTGCTGCCTTTTCATCTGGTAGACTCTGTCCAATTTTGTGAATTTGCGGAATGTGCTGTACCCCAGTGGCAGGTTCCAAAAAGAAATTTCTTTTAACATAAGGCAATGTTTTGGCCTCGTTGGACAGACCGGTCAATGGCAAGGTTCACATTACTGCTGACTCATGATCCAGCAGGCATGGTCAGGGACGTTACATTTCCTTCACAATGCACTGGGTACTGGGCATTGGCAGCTGGGAAGGATGCAGGACAGGGTTCAGTGCTGAAGCTTGTTCCGCCGCCACGCCTCCAAAACATTGGTGGTGATTCTGCCACATCTGTCTACTCCACCCCCTCCTCCTTTCTTCCTCTATGGCCTCTTCTGCTGAATTGTCCTCTGAATCAGCAGTGCTTCCTAAGCTTTCAAGGGGCTACACAAGCAGTCAGGCTGAAAGATGCCATGCAGTGCTTCAGTTGGTCTGTCTAGGGGACAGAAGCCACACTGGGCCAGAGATTCTGTCAGCTCTGCAGGGGCAGGCTCAGAGGTGGTTGATGCCATGGCAGTTTGAGCCAGGAATGGTTGTATGCGACAATGGCACCAACCTTCTCTCTGCCCTCCGACAGGGACACTTGACACATGTTCCATGCCTGGCACATGTCCAAGATCTTCTGAGGCAGGCCAGAAAAGTCTGTGGCCTTTTCCAGCAGTCATACAATGCCTGGGCTTGGCTGGCTGACGTTCAATGGGAATTCAACCTGCCCACCAAACGTCTCATTTGTGACATGCCCACCAAGTGGAACTCAACATTGGCAATGCTGCATCAGGGCCGCAAAACACACAGGTGGAAGAGGAGGAAGATTGGGGCAGGATGGATGTAGAGGATAACTTACAGCAGTCTTCAGGGCATTGCTTTCATTCCCCAGAAATCCAAGGAGTTGTACGTGGCTGGGGAGAGGTTGCTCCTGACAATGTCATCCTTAGTGACCCAGAGGACTCCGAATCTCATGCCTCCTCAAACTTACACTGCATGGGCTCCCTGATTCTGCAAAGCCTGCAAAAGGATCTGAGGATTTGTGGTATTAAGGAGAGGGATTATTACTGGTTGGCAACCCTTCTTGATCCATGTTATACGGGTAAAGTTGCAGAGGTCATCCTGCCTTTGCAGAGTAAACAGAGGATAAAACTTCTTGAGGACGGCTTGAGAAAAAAATTGTATAACACCTTTCCAGACACTGCGAGGTTACCATATCCTGGACAACGTGTTTCTGAGGCTTAGTTCGGTCAAAAGAGGAGTGGTGGAGATGGCAGCTGGCTGACCGATGCCTTTAAACAATTCTTTAGTCCTCAGCGCCCAGGGTTTAAAGGGTAACTCCACTTTTGTGGTGAAAAAAATAGCAAATAAAGAAAACAATATAGCGTATACAATTGCGACACAAGTCATATTGTAATTGAATGGTATGCTTCCAGCATGCATTCTGAATGGACATTCAGTGCTGCTGGAGGTTTTGTGACAGATAAAAGAGTGCGTCTGTTCATAGACTCCATTTACCGGCTGACATTTATCGAAATGAATCAGTCCTGGATCAACAACATCTAACAAGGCCCTGATGCTGATGTAACTGATTGAATTTGCTAGGGATCTGGGATCCCTTGAAGACTGCCTATGCTGCCTATCCTATTCCTAAATCTTGATTATGCTAGCTTCCAACATAGTTTTTGCTTTAGGGCACCACCAATATCCAATGCACAATTTTTCTGCACCTGTTTGACAGGTGCATGTAATTTATATATTTTTTTCTTATTTTTAACAGCAGGACCCATTCCTGTGCCCAGCAAGAGTAACTGTGAGGGGTTACAGTGTTCAGGCACCACTAGTATGGGTGAACAGTTTGGGCCGAGCATAAGTTTAGCCTAAACATCACCCATTCAGGTACTCGCCTAACACCTGAACCATTTATCACCACCCTTTGGACTCGCCCCTGAAGCCAGTTTTCAATCAAGGTATTCCCCCTATGGTCTATAGCTAGTTTGTACAGTAAACGTTTGTGGGGAACTTTATAGAATGCCTTTGCAAAATCCAGATACACCACATCTACAGGCCTTCCTTTATCTAGAGCTAACTTCTTCATAGAAGGTTAAAAGATTGACAAGCACGATTCTTCATGAATCCATGCTGATTACTACTAAGGATACCGTTTTCATTACTAAAATCTTGTATATAGTCCCTTTTCATCCCCTCCAATAGCTTGCAAACTATTGATGTTAGGCTAACCGGCCTGTAGTTCCCAGGGATATATCTTGGCCCGTTTGTAAATATTGGTGACTAGGGTTGAGCGAACACCTAGATGTCCGTGTTCGACGGGTTCGGCCGAACTTTAAAAAAAAGTCCGGGTCCGTGTCCCGGACTTTTACCGAACTTTTCCCGGACACCGAACCCCATTGAAGTCAATGGGGACCCGAACTTTAAGGCACTAAAATGGCTCTAAAACACCAAAGGAAAGGGCTAGAGTGCTGCAAATGGCAGCAAAACGTAATTAAGAGCATGGCAAGTGCTCTGCAAACAAATGTGGATAGGGAAATAACTTAAAACAACAAAAAAAAACAGAAAAATAAAACAATGTTCTTCTTCATCTCTGAAGGACGAGGCCCATATGGAGTAGGAGGGAGGTTGAGGTGGTGGTGGATGTGGCGGTGACTAGACATATGCCGGTTTTCGGTAATTCGATATATCGCGGTATTGCATAGCCACGGTATTGTTATTGTGGCATTTTTAAAATACCGAGTTTCTCTGTCAAGTCTGCCTGACTTGTGAATTGATACATTTCAGTGAGCTGGATGACTCATTCACTCACTCAGCTAACACCTTTCAGCATTAAGTCTCCTAACTATAAACAAAAATGATTACATTTGTATCTTTTCCTTCCCTCTGCCAGGGAGAAAGGAAGTTTAACCTCTTAAAGACTGGATCTTTTTCTGACACTTGCTGTTTGCAAGTTAAAATCAGTTTTTTTTTTGCTAGAAAAGTACTTAGAACCCCCAAACATTTTATATATTTTTTTAGCAGAGACCCTACAGAATAAAATGGCGATTGTTGTAATATTTTATGTCACACTGTATTTGCGCAGCAGTCTTTCAAACGCAATGATTAGACTTTAATGAATAAAAAAAAAAAAAAAAACGTAACAGTAAAGTTATCCCAATTTTTTTTTTTTTTGTTACACAGAGAATCGTGAGAGAATCGTGATCTTTATTCCAAGCTAAAAAATCGTGATTCTCATTTTGGCCAGAATCGTGCAGCTCTAATAAATATATATATACACACACACACGCCTAGCAGCCCACATTACATTATTATATAGCCATCAAGCAGTGTCTGGCCTACCTGGTGATGACTGGTCCTGGCGCTCTGATCCGATGGCCTGGTCTTTAAAGGGGCAAATCCTTGCGATCCAGAAGTGGTTAAACCTGCAGGAGGACCGGTGTTTTTATCTATTAATGACTTTACTATTGCTTTAGGCCTGGTTCACATGTATGCGGGTTGGTGGTTCACATGTATGCGGGTTGGCGGTTCACATGTATGCGGGTTGGCGGCCCACATTTGCACAGGCATAGCAGCCCATTGATTTGAACGGGCTGCTATGCCCTCATTTTCCGCAGAAAAAAGGTGCATGCAGCATTTTTTTTAAATTCAGTGGCCTTGAAATCCATCCTGCTTTTGCACCATGCGACTAACCTGCAGTTCCTGCTCTGGCAAGCTTTCTGCATTTTTTGTATACGTGGGCACGGCATTTAAAAATAAACAGTTTGCGTGTGCAGCAACGGCAGGTAAGTCGCATGGTGCAAAAGAAGGATGGATTTCATGGCCACTGCATTTTTTTAAATTCTGCATGCACCTTTTTTCAGCTGAAAACGCAGGCATAGCAGCTCAAGCCCATTCACATCAATGGGCTGCTATGCCTGTGCAAATGTGGGCCCCCAACCCGCATACATGTGAACCAGGCCTAAAGCAATAGTAAAGTCATTAATAGATAAAAACACCGGTCCTCCTGCAGGTTTAACCAATTAATGACTTTACTATTGCTTTAGGCCTGGTTCACATGTATGCGGGTTGGGGGCCCACATTTGCACAGGCATAGCAGCCCATTGATGTGAATGGGCTTGAGCTGCTATGCCTGCGTTTTCAGCTGAAAAAAGGTGCATGCAGAATTTAAAAAAATGCAGTGGCCATGAAATCCATCCTTCTTTTGCACCATGCGACTTACCTGCCGTTGCTGCACACGCAAACTGTTTATTTTTAAATGCCGTGCCCACGTATACAAAAAATGCAGAAAGCTTGCCAGAGCAGGAACTGCAGGTTAGTCGCATGGTGCAAAAGCAGGATGGATTTCAAGGCCACTGAATTTTAAAAAAATGCTGCATGCACCTTTTTTCTGCGGAAAATGAGGGCATAGCAGCCCATTCAAATCAATGGGCTGCTATGCCTGTGCAAATGTGAACCACCAACCCGCATACATGTGAACCAGGCCTAAAGCAATAGTAAAGTAATTTATAAACAACACCTCCTTCAGGTTTAACCACTTCTTGACCACAAGGATTTGCCCTCTTAATGACCAGGCCATCGGATCGGAGCCGAGCGCCAGAACCAGTTATCACCAGTTAGGCCAGACACTGCTTGATGACCTATTTTAGGCCTGGTTCACAGAGTCTGTACTGACTGACTATATAATAATGTGCATAAGTGAACCAAAGCCCCTAAATTCAGCAATGAAATTGAAGTGAGGTGGAAATTTAATAATTTAAATTTAATAATAGAATACCGTGATAATACCGTATACCGTGGCAAAACCTTAATCAATTAATCACAGCATGAAAATCTGATACCGTCACAAGCCTAGCGGTGACATAGGCGTGCGCACAGGGTGTGCTGGGTGTGCCTGGGCACACCCTAATCACCTAGGGCACATAGCATTGCCAGTGAGGAGATGGGAAAGATCTCCCTGGGACCTGCTCTGCTCTATTTCTCCTTGCCTACAGGTACATGGCCCCGATACATTACTCTCCCTGCTGGCAAACACATGCATGTGTATTTCAACTTTGGGGTGCACACCTTAATGCAATAGGCTGCGCACACCTATGGGCGGTGTAGGTGGAAGCGGCGGTGGAGGAGGACCAGGGCCGGATTAACAGCATCATGGGCTTGGTGCTGAGGATTTTGAAGGGCCTTAAGGGCCGTGCCTTGCCATGCACCCAGAGGAGGAAGGGTGCAGCCATGCATGCCTAATTCAACATGGGATGCTGTCTCTGAAGCCCATAAACACATCCATGCATCGCCAACTGTCCCTCCTTGTCCGGCCTTCACGCTGTGTGGGGAGGTTCTGAGGGTGCTGCCTGGGGAAGCGAGCATAGAAGCCAGACTTCTGTGTTTACAAGTGACAGAAGAGCGGTAACAGTGAATATGGCCAACCCGGGGCCTATATAAAAGGTAGGGGCCTGGAGCTGCAGCTCCAATAGCCCCTACATTAATCTGGCCCTGAGGAGGAGGACGAGGTAGCCAACACTGCTTCTTTTCAAAAATTTTAAATGAGGGTACACCCCAAAAGAGTGAGAAAGAGCAAAAATGGAACAATGGGTGGGTAAGGTCGGTATCCATTGCTATTCTGCATAAGGTACGGAAAAGTCCCGTGGGATCCATGCCTGGTTCATTTTAATGAACGTGAGCTTGTCCACATTGTCTCTGGACAGGCGGCTGCGCTTGTCTGTTATAACGCCCCCAGCCGTGCTAAATACCCGTTCAGATAATACACTGGCTGCAGGGCACGCCAGCACCTCCAAGGCGTAAAGGGCAAGCTCAAGCCATGTGCCCAATTTGGAGACCCAGAAGTTGAAGGGGGCAGACCCGTCATTCACTACATGTAGGCGTGTGCACACATACTGCTCCACCATGTTGGTAAAATGCTGCCTCCTGCTAAGACGTTCCATCTGAGCTGCTGGTGCTGCTGTTTGTTGTGGCGTGCTGACAAAGCTTTTCCACATTTCGGCCATGCTAACCCTGCCTTCTGAGGTGCTGGCGGTGCCCTGGTTGCGTTGGCGACCTCCTCCTCCTCCTCCTCTGCCTTGTGCTTCCACTGTGGCCCCGCTGTCAGATGGGAATGCCAGCAGCATGGCGTCTACCAGCGTGCGCTTGTACTCGCGCATCTTGCGATCGCGCTCCAGTGAGTGAATTAAGGACGGTACGTTGTCCTTGTAACGGGGATCCAGCAGCGTGGCCACCCAGTAATCAGCACAAGTTAGAATGTGGGCAACTCGGCGGTCGTTGTGGAGACACTGCAGCATGTAATCGCTCATGTGTGCCAGGCTGCCCAGAGGCAACGAAAGGCTGTCCTCTGTGGGAGGTGTATCGTCCGTGTCCTCTGTATCCCCCCAGCCACGCACCAGTGATGGCCATGAGCTGGCCTGGGTGCCACCCTGCTGTGAACATGGTTCCATCTCCTCCTCCAGCTCCTCCTCCTCCTCATCCTCCTCATCCTCCAGAACTGTGCCCCTGCTGGACAATTGCGTCCCTGGCGTTTGCGTGTGCAGGAACCCACCCTCGGAGCCCCTTGCGAATGACTGCCCTGAAAGCCTTGGAAATGTTACCTCTTCATCCTCCTCCTCCTCCTCATCCTGTGCCACATCCTCTTCCATCATCGCCCGAATTGTTTTTTCAAGGAGGCATGGAAGTGGGATAGTTAAGCTGAGAACGGCGTCATTGCCACTGGCCATGTTGGTGGAGTACTCAAAACAGCGCAACAAGGCACACAGGTCTCGCATGGAGGCCCAGTTAAATTAAATAGCGGAATAGAAAATATGATCCAAAAAAAGTGTATGTATATCACACGTACACAACCACACTGGGCCCCAATTACTATTGTTTGTACCCCTAAAAGGCTAGATGAGGAGTAGGGGGAGTATGGAACAGGCAGCACCCTCAAACCTTCAGAAGTATGAGATGAACCCCAACAACTTGGAAAGGTGGATCTCTCTCACACGTACCGACACAGACTATCCCGCAATTCAATTGATCCTCAAAGGTTTTTATTGAATAGCGGAATAGGAAATATGATCAAAAAAAGTGTATGTATCTCGCACGTACACAACCACACTAGGCCCCAATTACTATTGTTTGTACCCCTAAAAGGCTAGATGAGGAGTAGGGGGGGTATGGAACAGGCAGCACCCTCAAACCTTCAGAAGTATGAGATGAACCCCAACAACTTGGAAAGGTGGATCTCTCTCACACGTACCGACACAGACTATCCCCCAATTTAACTGATCCCCAAAGGTTTTTGATTAAATAGCGGAATAGAAAATATGATCCAAAAAAAGTGTATGTATATCACACGTACACAACCACACTAGGCCCCAATTACTATTGTTTGTACCCCTAAAAGGCTAGATGAGGAGTAGGGGGGGTATGGAACAGGCAGCACCCTCAAACCTTCAGAAGTATGAGATGAACCCCAACAACTTGGAAAGGTGGATCTCTCTCACACGTACCGACACAGACTATCCCGCAATTCAATTGATCCTCAAAGGTTTTTATTGAATAGCGGAATAGGAAATATGATCAAAAAAAGTGTATGTATCTCGCACGTACACAACCACACTAGGCCCCAATTACTATTGTTTGTACCCCTAAAAGGCTAGATGAGGAGTAGGGGGGGTATGGAACAGGCAGCACCCTCAAACCTTCAGAAGTATGAGATGAACCCCAACAACTTGGAAAGGTGGATCTCTCTCACACGTACCGACACAGACTATCCCCCAATTTAACTGATCCCCAAAGGTTTTTGATTAAATAGCGGAAGAGAAAATATGATCCAAAAAAAGTGTATGTATATCACACGTACACAACCACACTAGGCCCCAATTACTATTGTTTGTACCCCTAAAAGGCTAGATGAGGAGTAGGGGGGGTATGGAACAGGCAGCACCCTCAAACCTTCAGAAGTATGAGATGAACCCCAACAACTTGGAAAGGTGGATCTCTCTCACACGTACCGACACAGACTATCCCCCAATTTAACTGATCCCCAAAGGTTTTTGATTAAATAGCGGAATAGAAAATATGATCCCAAAAAAGTGTATGTATATCACACGTACACAACCACACTGGGCCCCAATTACTATTGTTTGTACCCCTAAAAGGCTAGATGAGGAGTAGGGGGAGTATGGAACAGGCAGCACCCTCAAACCTTCAGAAGTATGAGATGAACCCCAACAACTTGGAAAGGTGGATCTCTCTCACACGTAGCAACACAGACTATCCCCCAATTTAACTGATCCCCAAAGGTTTTTGATTAAATAGCGGAATAGAAAATATGATCCAAAAAAAGTGTATGTATATCACACGTACACAACCACACTAGGCCCCAATTACTATTGTTTGTACCCCTAAAAGGCTAGATGAGGAGTAGGGGGAGTATGGAACAGGCAGCACCCTCAAACCTTCAGAAGTATGAGATGAACCCCAACAACTTGGAAAGGTGGATCTCTCTCACACGTACCGACACAGACTATCCCGCAATTCAATTGATCCTCAAAGGTTTTTATTGAATAGCGGAATAGGAAATATGATCAAAAAAAGTGTATGTATCTCGCACGTACACAACCACACTAGGCCCCAATTACTATTGTTTGTACCCCTAAAAGGCTAGATGAGGAGTAGGGGGGGTATGGAACAGGCAGCACCCTCAAACCTTCAGAAGTATGAGATGAACCCCAACAACTTGGAAAGGTGGATCTCTCTCACACGTACCGACACAGACTATCCCCCAATTTAACTGATCCCCAAAGGTTTTTGATTAAATAGCGGAATAGAAAATATGATCCCAAAAAAGTGTATGTATATCACACGTACACAACCACACTGGGCCCCAATTACTATTGTTTGTACCCCTAAAAGGCTAGATGAGGAGTAGGGGGAGTATGGAACAGGCAGCACCCTCAAACCTTCAGAAGTATGAGATGAACCCCAACAACTTGGAAAGGTGGATCTCTCTCACACGTACCGACACAGACTATCCCGCAATTCAATTGATCCTCAAAGGTTTTTATTGAATAGCGGAGTAGGAAATATGATCAAAAAAAGTGTATGTATCTCGCACGTACACAACCACACTAGGCCCCAATTACTATTGTTTGTACCCCTAAAAGGCTAGATGAGGAGTAGGGGGGGTATGGAACAGGCAGCACCCTCAAACCTTCAGAAGTATGAGATGAACCCCAACAACTTGGAAAGGTGGATCTCTCTCACACGTACCGACACAGACTATCCCCCAATTTAACTGATCCCCAAAGGTTTTTGATTAAATAGCGGAATAGAAAATATGATCCCAAAAAAGTGTATGTATATCACACGTACACAACCACACTAGGCCCCAATTACTATTGTTTGTACCCCTAAAAGGCTAGATGAGGAGTAGGGGGGGTATGGAACAGGCAGCACCCTCAAACCTTCAGAAGTATGAGATGAACCCCAACAACTTGGAAAGGTGGATCTCTCTCACACGTACCGACACAGACTATCCCCCAATTTAACTGATCCCCAAAGGTTTTTGATTAAATAGCGGAATAGAAAATATGATCCCAAAAAAGTGTATGTATATCACACGTACACAACCACACTGGGCCCCAATTACTATTGTTTGTACCCCTAAAAGGCTAGATGAGGAGTAGGGGGAGTATGGAACAGGCAGCACCCTCAAACCTTCAGAAGTATGAGATGAACCCCAACAACTTGGAAAGGTGGATCTCTCTCACACGTACCGACACAGACTATCCCGCAATTCAATTGATCCTCAAAGGTTTTTATTGAATAGCGGAGTAGGAAATATGATCAAAAAAAGTGTATGTATCTCGCACGTACACAACCACACTAGGCCCCAATTACTATTGTTTGTACCCCTAAAAGGCTAGATGAGGAGTAGGGGGGGTATGGAACAGGCAGCACCCTCAAACCTTCAGAAGTATGAGATGAACCCCAACAACTTGGAAAGGTGGATCTCTCTCACACGTACCGACACAGACTATCCCCCAATTTAACTGATCCCCAAAGGTTTTTGATTAAATAGCGGAATAGAAAATATGATCCCAAAAAAGTGTATGTATATCACACGTACACAACCACACTGGGCCCCAATTACTATTGTTTGTACCCCTAAAAGGCTAGATGAGGAGTAGGGGGAGTATGGAACAGGCAGCACCCTCAAACCTTCAGAAGTATGAGATGAACCCCAACAACTTGGAAAGGTGGATCTCTCTCACACGTACCAACACAGACTATCCCCCAATTTAACTGATCCCCAAAGGTTTTTGATTAAATAGCGGAATAGAAAATATGATCCCAAAAAAGTGTATGTATATCACACGTACACAACCACACTAGGCCCCAATTACTATTGTTTGTACCCCTAAAAGGCTAGGAGTAGGGGGAGTATGGAACAGGCAGCACCCTCAAACCTTCAGAAGTATGAGGTGAACCCCAACAACTTGGAAAGGTGGATCTCTCTCACACGTACCAACACAGACTATCCCCCAATTTAACTGATCCCCAAAGGTTTTTGATTAAATAGCGGAATAGAAAATATGATCCAAAAAAAGTGTATGTATATCACACGTACACAACCACACTAGGCCCCAATTACTATTGTTTGTACCCCTAAAAGGCTAGGAGTAGGGGGAGTATGGAACAGGCAGCACCCTCAAACCTTCAGAAGTATGAGATGAACCCCAACAACTTGGAAAGGTGGATCTCTCTCACACGTACCAACACAGACTATCCCCCAATTTAACTGATCCCCAAAGGTTTTTGATTAAATAGCGGAATAGAAAATATGATCCCAAAAAAGTGTATGTATATCACACGTACACAACCACACTAGGCCCCAATTACTATTGTTTGTACCCCTAAAAGGCTAGGAGTAGGGGGAGTATGGAACAGGCAGCACCCTCAAACCTTCAGAAGTATGAGATGAACCCCAACAACTTGGAAAGGTGGATCTCTCTCACACGTACCAACACAGACTATCCCCCAATTTAACTGATCCCCAGAGGTTTTTGATTAAATAGCGGAATAGAAAATATGATCCCAAAAAAGTGTATGTATATCACACGTACACAACCACACTAGGCCCCAATTACTATTGTTTGTACCCCTAAAAGGCTAGGAGTAGGGGGAGTATGGAACAGGCAGCACCCTCAAACCTTCAGAAGTATGAGATGAACCTCAACAACTTGGAAAGGTGGATCTCTCTCACACGTACCAACACAGACTATCCCCCAATTTAACTGATCCCCAAAGGTTTTTGATTAAATAGCGGAATAGAAAATATGATCCCAAAAAAGTGTATGTATATCACACGTACACAACCACACTAGGCCCCAATTACTATTGTTTGTACCCCTAAAAGGCTAGGAGTAGGGGGAGTATGGAACAGGCAGCACCCTCAAACCTTCAGAAGTATGAGATGAACCCCAACAACTTGGAAAGGTGGATCTCTCTCACACGTACCAACACAGACTATCCCCCAATTTAACTGATCCCCAGAGGTTTTTGATTAAATAGCGGAATAGAAAATATGATCCCAAAAAAGTGTATGTATATCACACGTACACAACCACACTAGGCCCCAATTACTATTGTTTGTACCCCTAAAAGGCTAGGAGTAGGGGGAGTATGGAACAGGCAGCACCCTCAAACCTTCAGAAGTATGAGATGAACCTCAACAACTTGGAAAGGTGGATCTCTCTCACACGTACCAACACAGACTATCCCCCAATTTAACTGATCCCCAAAGGTTTTTGATTAAATAGCGGAATAGAAAATATGATCCCAAAAAAGTGTATGTATATCACACGTACACAACCACACTAGGCCCCAATTACTATTGTTTGTACCCCTAAAAGGCTAGGAGTAGGGGGAGTATGGAACAGGCAGCACCCTCAAACCTTCAGAAGTATGAGATGAACCCCAACAACTTGGAAAGGTGGATCTCTCTCACACGTACCAACACAGACTATCCCCCAATTTAACTGATCCCCAAAGGTTTTTGATTAAATAGCGGAATAGAAAATATGATCCCAAAAAAGTGTATGTATATCACACGTACACAACCACACTAGGCCCCAATTACTATTGTTTGTACCCCTAAAAGGCTAGATGAGGAGTAGGGGGAGTATGGAACAGGCAGCACCCTCAAACCTTCAGTATGAGATTGTGTTCACTGTACCCCACAAAGATTGAGTTCACTGCACCCCACAATGATTGTGTTCACTGCACCCCACAAAGATTGTGTTCACTGCACCTCACAAAGATTGTGTTCACTGTACCCCCCAAAGATTGTGTTCACTGCACCCCACAAAGATTCTGTTCACTGTACCCCACAAAGATTGTGTTCACTGCACCCCAAAAAGATTGTGTTCACTGCACCCCAAAAAGGATGTTGTTCACTGCACCCCAAAAAGGATGTTGTTCACTCCACCCCAAAAAGATTGTGTTCACTGCACCCCACAAAGATTGTGTTCACTGCACCCCAAAAAGATTGTGTTCACTGCACCCCAAAAATGATTTTGTTCACTGCACCCCAAAAAGGATTTTGTTCACTGCACCCCAAAAAGGATGTTGTTCACTCCACCCCAAAAAGATTGTGTTCACTGCACCCCAAAAAGATTGTGTTCACTGCACCCCACAAAGGATTTTGTTCACTGCACCCCAAAAAGATTGTGTTCACTGCACCCCAAAAAGGATGTTGTTCACTGCACCCCAAAAAGGATTTTGTTCACTGCACCCCAAAAAGATTGTGTTCACTGCACCCCACAAAGGATTTTGTTCACTGCACCCCACAAAGATTGTGTTCACTGCACACCAAAAAGGATTGTGTTCACTGCACCCCAAAAAGATTTTGTTCACTGCACCCCAAAAAGATTGTGTTCACTGCAGCCCAAAAAGATTGTGTTCACTGCAGCCCAAAAAGATTGTGTTCACTGCAGCCCAAAAAGATTGTGTTCACTGCAGCCCAAAAAGATTGTGTTCACTGCAGCCCAAAAAGATTGTGTTCACTGCAGCTCACACACAGAAAAATGGATGTGGATCACTGACACCTGCCTATCTCCAATCCCACACCACACAGCAATATCGATTGTAGTTTGTAGAACACAGTTTCCCTAAAATTCAGCAGACTCTGTCCCTAACAGGATTGAGAAGAGATCGTAGATCAGGATTGAGTGCAGACCCCACCCCCCACACAGCAATATCGATTGTAGTTTGTAGAAGACACTGACCCTATATAATTCAGCAGACTCTATCCCTAAAATGCCTACAACTCGCCCTGCCTAAACACTCCGACCTGTCCCTCAATTCTATCCGGACACAAATGGTTTTTTCCTGCCTATCTTTCCCTAATCAGCAGCCAGCACGTTGATGTGTGCTCTGTCCCTGAATCTAAGCAGCATAATGACGCCGCTGCGGCTGCCTCGAACTTATAAAGACTTGGTCACATGCTTCAGACGGCCAATCACAGCTACTGAGACATTTGCAGGCATGGCTGGGATGGCTTAAGGCACACCAGTTAAACGATTGTTGATTGGCTGTTGAAAGCCCGCCATGAAAAGAGCGCCAAAGCATGCAAAACCCGGAAATAAAACGACCGAACACGGATTTTTACCCGAACATACAGTAAAGTGTCCGTGTCCGTGTTCGGGTACAAAAAATCCAATTATTCGGTACGAACACGAATAATACAGTCCGTGTTCGCTCAACACTATTGGTGACACATTGGCTTTTCTCTAATCAGATGGTACCACTCCAGTGAGTAAACTGTCCATAAAAATTAGGAACAATGGTCTGGCTATCACCTGGCTGAGTTCCTTAAGGACCCTCAAATGTAAGCCATCTGGTCCCGATGACTTATTGATGTTTGTCTTCTGTTAACCATGAGGGTGCTTCCTGTGACGTGTTATTAACATTAACATTACAGTCTAGGTTACTGTATCCCACCTTTTCTTTTGTGAAGACTGAGGTGAAAAATTGATTCAGAACCTTTGCCTTCTCTCTGTCCTTTGCGGCCAAATTCCCTTCCTCATCCTTTATTGGGCCAATATGTTCTGGCCTCACTTTCTCAGTATTTATATACTTAAAGAATTTCTTGAGGTTTTTTTTTTTTTTTACTCTCTTCCGCTATTTGCCTTTCATGTTCTATCATAGCCACCTTGATTGCATCTTACATGTCTTATTCTTTGTAAATGTTGGAATGCTGACAATGACCCTCAGCCTTGTATTTTTCTTTCAGTTTTATATGCATTTTTACGTTGGAGTTAAGCCACCCAGTATTTATTTTAGCTCTTTTAAACATATTCCCTGTTGGAATGCACTGACCAATACCTTTATTTAGTATGCTCTTAAAGCACTCCCATTTTTCCCCAGTGTTCTTGGTTCCCAGGATTATATCCAATTTCATATCCTCTAGCAAAGAGTGCAGTTTTGGGAAGTTGGCTCTTTTGAAATTCAGTGTCATATTACACTGTTGTTTCCTATTGCTGTGTTTTATACTGAAACAAATTGACCTGTGGTCATTGTTTCCCAAGTTGTCCCGTATGTCTACATCCTCGATCAGGTCTATTATTCATAATAAGTGGGTCTAGTAACGCATTGTTCCTTGTTGGTGCATTCACTATCTGACCCAGGAAATTGTCCTGCAAGACATTTAGGAAATGGCGAGCCTTAGATGAATGTGCAGTTCCTTCTGCCCAGTCTACTGTATATCTGGATAATTAAAATACCCCATTATAATGTTTTTTCCCATCCTTGCCGCTTTTCCAAGCTGTGATAGGGGCCTAGAGCATATGCCCAGTATTACTTTCCCCCTAGTTTCCTCCCTTTGAAGATCTGCCCAAAAGGATTCCATCTCCTCCCTAGCTCCATTAGCGATATCATCCCTCATATTCACTTGCACATTATTCTTGATATACAGAAATACCCCTCCCCCTTTTTTACCCTTCCCTATCTCTGCGATAAAGGCAATATCCCTGAATTGTTGCCAGTCAATCATGAGAGCTGTCAAACCAAGTCTCTTAAATTCCCACAAAATCAAAATCCTCCTTATTCATTAGCAGCTCTAGTTCTCCCATCTTGCTAGCCAGACTTCTAGTATTGGTATACAAACTTCTTAATTTTTGTCCAGTTGCTTACTATATCCTTGTTAGATGTTATGAGGCTGCAGTTTGGATTTGTTACTGATGATTTGGGGAGCCATGTCATTTGCTGGTGTTGGTCCACTGTGTTTTATCAAGTCCAAAATCAGCGCAGCCCTCTACCAGGAAATTCTACAGCACTTCATGCTTTGCTCTGCTGATCAGCTTTATGGAGATGCTGATTTCATTTTCCAGCAGCACTTGGCACCTGCCCACGCTGTCAAAAGCACTGATTAGCTAGCAAACTCGCCTGACCTAAACCCCATAGAGAATCTGTGGGGTATTGCCAAAAGGAAGATGAGATATACCAGACACAACAATGCAGACAAGCTGAAGGCCGCTATCAAAGCAACCTGGGCTTCCAATAACACCTCAGCAGTGGCACAGGCTGATCGCCTCCATACCATTCCACATTGATGCAGTAATTCCTGCAAAAAGAGCCACAACCAAGTGTTGGTTTAGTGCAGGCATGTCCAAAGTCCAAAGCCGCTTTAATATGGCCCCACAGGTAATTTGGAAAAATACATTGGCATCATTCATGACTATTATTGCTGCCATCATTCATCATTGGTGGGTACATATAGCACTTATATGTGGTTAACCCTTGTGTGACTGATTAGGGAGCACACATGCTCCGAATTGAGGTGAATACATTGTAAAATCTCAGTTAATGTCAGTTGGTCTAAATGAGTTATAAATATATTTGGACACAACATGTATACTTGGTGTTATGTTCCGGTTCATATTTTTTTAACTTAAAAGTTGACAGACAACCTTTATTACTAATAATATCTAATGTACTTTACAATGTTCCTGACATATATTTCAGCTTCCTGGATTTTTTTCCCCATCTGGCCTTCAGATATGAAAGGCAGAGTGATTTAACACCTGTTTAGATTTGCCATTCATGTGAGGAAATGAAAAGTATGCCGTTTGCAATAAACTTTGCAGAAAATAGTTAATTTGCATTTAATTTTAATGGTCCAAAGAATGTCAGGCAAAATGGTCGGCCCTCACGTATGTTCACTTCATCAAATCTGGCCCTCTTTGAAAAAAGTTTGGACACCCCTGGTATAGTGCATACTATACCGTACATAGACTTACTTTTTAGTACGCCAACATTTCTGCATTAAAAATCCTTTTTTGATTGGCCTTATTTTAATTTTCTGAGATATTGAATTTTGGGTTTATACGAAGTGTAAGCCAAAATTATCAAAATTAAAAAAAAAAAAAAACAAATGCTTGAAATATAACACTCTTGTGTGTAATGCATCTATATAAAATATAGGAGTTTTACTTTTTGAATTGAATTACAAAAATAAATGAACTTTTTGATGATATTCTCATTTTTTCAGATGCACCTGTATTGTATTTTTTCTACAAAAATAGTTTTAAAAACTTTTTTTTTTTTAAATTGTGGACATAAATAATTAAATATGAATTAAAAGCATCTGAACACAGCTACTTGCTGCAAAGGAGGAATATGTTCTATTCTGACCTGACCTCAATAGGTTTCACGCCATCTCATCTGTAGGCATTCTGTCTGCATATCCCATGTGCTCACCATTTACAAATTCAGTATTATAATCCTTTTGAAGAAAAAAGCAGGATGGGTATTCACGACAGGCCAATCGTCTTTTTTTGAGGAGAAACACTTTACATCAAAGCTACCAGAGAGCTGGGCTTCCAGTGTGCTCTCTGATAGCTTTGATGTAAAGTTTGATTCCTTAAAAAAGAAGAAGAATGACCTTGTGTTACTGCCTTGTCCTGCTTCGTTCTTCAAAATAAATGTGAATACATATTTCCATTAAACAACAGAGTTTCCTTTTGAACTGACTTAAAGGACAAATGCCCAGTGGTTCCAATATTTTATCCTAGCATTTATCTTCCGCACCTGGCTGCCCAATTAGCCAAATTGCTATATTTTGAATACTTCCTTGTGATAATGCAGCAACAGCATTTTCAACACATCCTTGTCTATCTTCATTAAGATAAGTTCACCTTTTTTTTTTAAAAAAAATAACAAATGCACATCTTTTTGCAGGTAAAAAACACATTTGCATTTATTATTTTTGTATAAGGATCCTGTAAAGCATTGCACCTTAGATCAGCTGATAGCGAGTGTAATCTCAGGCTCCAGCAGACTGTCAGTGTAGCTGTCTGCCCATACCTTATACTGGCAGGCAGTTACTGAATGACAGAAAGGATCAATAAACTGCCAAGAGCGCTCACCAGTGCCCTGGTATTTTATTGAGAACTACAAGCCATCAGCTGCAATGGTTGACAGTAGTTGTAGTTCTCCATTTCGCAGAACTCTGTGAAGGAATGACACGGACAGGTGAGTGAAGTCCCGCTTCTGGCATGCCTATTTAAACTGTGACAGCGGTTCTGGGGAGAAGATCCCCGGCCCGCTGTCACAATGGGGACTGGGGGGGATGGGGGGGGGTTACTGGGGGCTGCTCAGTTAGTAACATGTTACATGTTGCACCCTAAATATGGTGCACTAATCCTAAAAAGGTGAACTAATCCTTTAAAGCAAAGAAGTGAGACTGTATAAGAGAATCATGTGACAATAGTTTGCAGCTTAATCCAAAAGCACTGTGTATGGCAGGTTAGGTTAATGCTGATTTTGTAAGTTAGTAGCTGGCCCAGGCAGGGGGAAAGATTTAAGTTATGTGTGCTCAGTTTCCAGGCTTTTTGGTCCCAGCCAGCCCACCTGTGCTATAAAAAGGGGGAAGGAGGTCTAAGAGCCCCTGCTTCCGTTGCCACTCTCAGTCCAAGTCAGGTTTCTAGGACTGCTGTGCCTTGCATTCAGCGGAAGGCACTGGGGTTTTGGAGGACATCCAAGTTATGGAGAATATCATCATTGACTACCATTTTATAGAGGTATGCCTGAGCAGCCACACCCCTATAGTTGGGATTAAGGATTGGACTTGTTCATATTGGATTGTAAAGTTGAAATCTCATTAACTGTTCCAAGCCTGGTCTGAAATTATTCAAGGGGTGCATGTGGGTTCTGAGGTATCAAAAAACCAGGGCCTGTGAAGTACAAAGGGGTATGAAGCTCAGCTACTTCAAAAAGGGTTTATTCTGCAAGACAAGGAAGAGGAATTAAGTTGCTTTGAGTAACCAAGTAATAACACAAGCAACCAGTTAATAGGCGTGGTTCCTAGTAAGGTGATAGGCCCTCCAGCAATGCATTGTACCATGTAACTTTGTGATCCTCTCCACCACTTAACTCACTGACATTCACCAGACTCAAGGAGCCAATGTTTTGTGGGTCAGTTTGCGTTTAGATTAACTCCCTGTATTGTAGTCTGTCGAGTCCCCTCTTCTCTGATTCCAGTATGGTAATCCAAAAAAGAGATCAAACACACTCTCCATAGCATAACCCCATTTAAATGATAAAAACCTAAAATAGCAAAGGTGGGAATAAAACTCACAATCACATTATCTTGTGTCTAGACCGGCACTCAGCGATCTCAGCAGTGTTAGTTATGGCCACCGGCAGCCTTCTCCTCACTGGATGTGATGTCAGAAACCGTATAACCCTGCCTCTATGTGTTTCTGACGTCACATCCAGTGACTGAGCTTGGTAGAGAGGATCACAAAGATACATGGCACAATGCACTCTTAATGCATCATGATTGGAGCACAATTGGAATAAGGTTCTATATCATTGAGCACTACAGTGGACTTTACATGCTGCTATATGATTTATGGGCATTATGAGTTTACAATTATGAACAACTTGTGAGTTTGCATATTCACGGTTGCACTAAAAGGTATATTGGAATTTTTTGTTCAATATAGAAAAAAAATAATACCCTAAAAATTCCTAGAGGATACCTAGCACCCACAATTTATTTTATTTTAATTCTGTACTTTTACTGCACACAGTGTGATGGCTCATCTCTAAGTCAGGGAATGGCCTTAATGTTAGATTCTTCAAATGACTGTAGTTTACGCCCGGTCCCAGGCATTGATGAGTGAGCTCTGCCCGATAGGTACCCCCATGTGCAGGTCGTATTAGGCTCCACCCACATGTTGAATTTGGCTGCATGAATGCTAGAAAACTAAAAGTTAACTGAGCAAAGTTTCTGACTTTAACCCTTTCCTGACCGCAATCAATTGTTTACATTCCCCATTCTTTGAGTGCCATAAGCTACCACATGGAACAGTTTCTGACTCTAAATTCCAGCTGTCACTGACAACTGGAATCCTCAGTCAGATTGGTTTCCGATCATGTGATCACTACGTCAGCTCTTACCTAGTTATATCATGCAGGCTGGGGGCTTTACACACAAAAATGGCTTCAGTGTTCCTCTATCGTGCCATCTATTTATTAGTGTGACTCTCATAGGCCGGTCCTACTGTATATATTAATATTAACAATAGTGTACTAAATTCAAAAATAGATGTTTGCACATTTGTCAGCCAAAAACACAAAAACAGAACATTGTGTTTTTTTTTGTTAAGGAAGCCATGTATCAAATAACTACTTTATACATCCTTTATAAATACACAAACATTATAAATTCAAATTGGTCAGGCATAGTCAGAGTTATTGTTATGTTTACCAACATGTGATAAATTTAGCCTGGCATCTTGGCATTGCTGACCTCTGGTCATGAATGGGTTAGTTACCGACAATGTTTCTCAGACAGCTTTACATACATCTTCTAGTAGGTGTGGTTTCTAAAGGTATCATTCAATGGGATGAACTGCAGAAGGAATCCATTGTATAGAGAACATACTACCTAAAAACCAGATTAAATAGTTATTCAAGTCTATCTTTAGCAAATGTTTTTGGTTTGGATGGGTTGGGGACATGCATACAGGGTGTTCCATATGTGCATGGACATGCGCATTAGTATTCTTGCTCTGTGTAACAGCAGGAAGATGGCAAAGATCTCCCTCTTGCCAGCTATGCTATAAGAGAAGTGTTTCCGCTCTTTCACTGTGCCGGAAGGGAGAACAATTTTTCGGGGTCATTTATATAGTATATGTAGACACACACACATGTGGTTGAGCTTTAGGGTGCACACCCTAATGCAATAGGCTGCGCACACCTATGGGTGGGGAAGAGTTACACTTCTGTCCCTGTGACACCCATAAAAGAAATGGAATGTGTTATCATTACCACGTCAATTAGACACAGATAGCAATAAAATATTATCAGATGCTTTAGGCGGCTCCCTCTTTACTAGGAATGTTTTTTTCCATTACATCCTGTCCATACAGGAGGTGATATAAATAGCACCAAGTTACACACAGAGCAAAACCTAACAGAGGCTCTAACCTCTCACCACTCTGGAGTTGGGCTTCAGACATACCAGCTCTCCCTATTTAGGTAGACTTAAAGGGGTTGTGAAGGAAGAAGGTTTTCTATTTTAATGCATTCTATGCATTAAGCTAAAAAGCCTTCTGTGTGCAGCAGCCCCCAGCTCCTCTGAGGTCCATCTACATCCAGCGATGTTGCACAAGAGACTAGGCTGTCTGGGACTCCCCTTCTTATCGACTGAGACAGTAGCACGACACCATTGGCTCCCACTGCTGTAAAAGTCATTCTGACAATGAGGAGAGAAAGGGGCCAGGTCATGACTCTGTGTCTGAATGGACATAGAGAGCTGTGGCTTGCTGTGGGGGCACTCAACAGGAAGGCGGGACCAGGAGCACCGAATCGGGACCTGAGAAGAGGAGGATCTGGGCTGCTCTGTCCAAAACCACTGCACAGAGCAGGTAAGTGTAACAGGTTTGTTATTTTTAGACTTTAATATCACTTTAATTTGACTAAGAAAGTGGTAATAAACCTGAAGGCCAACATTTTATTATATTTCAGCTTACCAACTTGTAGATGTGCATTAGTTTAATTTTTTAGGCTTTTATTTTCATCTAGTAATCTGGCCATGAAGCCTCTCACCCCTCTCACCCTGAGCTTCCCAGCACTGGTCCTGAGTGCTTCACATGCTGCTATTACCAGCTGTAAACAAACACCAGGCCTGAGGCTTAAGCTGGATACACACTAAACAAATTTCTTTGCATTTTTTCTTTAGATTTACCAAAAACATAATATAGGTAAAACCTAAACACTTTCAATTTGTATGCAATCAGGCAGGCCCTTGCACTATGAACAACAAAAGTTGTATAGTGTGTATCCAGCTTAAGGCTGTTGAGCGATCTGTAATTCTGGATATTTGCCCTTTCACCTGTCATCATGTAGCATTTTCAGTGTTGCTTGCTGCCTCCTCTTCATCAATGTGCTGATCTTTCATGTAAGTGGATGCTTATTTTGCTTATTTTATCCACATTCAGACCGCCCACAGCACTTATACTGTGGCAGGGCAGCCCATGTCCATGTGATTCGGCATTACCAGGTAGCTGTGCTGTCGCTTAGTAGGTCCTGGCCAATGATTTATGGCCAAGACTTGCTGTTCGGCTTAGTGAATGACAGTACAGAGCCCTGTGTTTACTAACAACACAGAGCTTTGTACACCGAGCAGAGATGTGGCTGTTTTTTCTCAAAGCAAAGCATGAAGATAAAATAACCACATCTCTTTGTAAAATCAGCACATATTACACATTTTAGGCACATAGTTAACTCTTAATTTCCCCTGTATAAAAACCCCTTTCCAGCCAGTGTCATTAGCACAATGACAGTGTAAAGTATTATCTCTGATCACTCTATTAGTATCACGGGAGATGTCTGTGTCAGTAAGTGAGTTCCCACCTTGCTCCCCCATCTTCTGCAAACCTCAACATCTGTAAACCTCAACATAATTGAAAATCTATGGATAGACCTTAAAAGAGCAGTGCGTGACAGACAGCCCAGAAATCTTAAATAACTTGGAGACTTTTGTAAGGAAGAATGGGCAAAGATATCTCAAACAAGAATTGAAAGACTCTTGGCTGGCTAAAAAAAGCGTTTACAAGCTGTGATACTTGCCAAAGGGGGCAGTACAAGATATTAACTCTGCAGGGTGCCCAAACTTTTGCAGACACCATTTTTTTGTTTTCTGTCATTTTGAAAGTGTCAATGATGGAAATAAAATCTAACTTTTTTTGACATATGATAAGAATGTCTAATCTGTAATTTGATGCCTTTTGGAGATTTTTCCATCTTTCCTTGGCTTCTTTATGCACATTAATACATATTTTTACCTGGGGTGCCCAAACTTACGTTCCCCACTGTAAATACATAAATAAAAAAAAAGATTGCAGCACTCAATAAATAATATTAGTCCAGTGCACTTAAAAATAAAATATATATATTCACAATGGTGAAAAGTCCTGGTGTAAAAGTGCAAATTCTGAATGAATCGTGAACGTGATCCTCCACCTTATGGATAAAATGCACACTCATCGGAGCTAGTTGCTGTCTAAATTATAGGACAGCAAAAGCGTAAGTAGATGTTGGTATCTTGATGCCTGGAAGTGCTGAAGACCGAGCCAGTCACCGTAAGGATTCTCCTCATATGTTATGTGGATGTAACCTCGATTAATAGCGTATCGATCCAAATAACAAGGAGATACTCATACTGTAGTATTTAATATAAAATAGATTTAATAAAATATATAACAATGAGCATAAAATAAACACTGACCATGTACAGTGTGATAATGAAAAGCAAGGTCCAGAGATAAAACAATATGTGGCAGTGTAACAGTCAACTTACATCAAAAAGCCACCACTCTAAAAATCGGGTGGCGGTTGGACCTTAGGAGTGTCTCAATATCTCTACGGTCATTTCGTGCCACGCGCGTCATCAGGACCTTTGATTAAATTATTATATAAGGCTCTCAATAAGCACCATCTGTGGACGCCGGAAGTATCACTTCCGGTTTCCGCCGCTATTTTGTTTTAGTATATAATGTATAATATATAAATTCATAAGTGGTCCATATAGTGAACTTTGTGATGACCTAAAAGGGAATAACTCAACACCGAGGACAAGGGGACACAAGGGCGTATAGGGGAAAAGAGATTTATTCTCCAAATATGGAAAGGTTTCTTCAGTTAGAGCTGTGAAAACGTGGAATAGACTCCCTCCAGAGGTGGTTCTGGCCAGCTGAGTAGATTGCTTTAAGAAAGGCCTGGATTCTTTCCTAAATGTACATTATATAACTGGATACTAACATTTATAGGTAAAGTTGATCCAGGGAATATCGGATTGCCTCTCGAGGGATCAGGAAGGAATTGTTCCCTGCTGGAGCAAATTCGATCATACTTTGCTGGGTTTTTTTTGCCTTCCTCTGGATCAACTGTGGGTATAGGATTGTGTATATGGGATTGTATGTTTTTTTTCCTTTTATTGGTTGAACTAGATGTCTTTTTTCAACCTGACTATGTAACTATGTACAAAGAACTGGCCTGGGTGTCATTTTTCAAAAATGATTGAAGTTCCTCTTTAAAAAGTGTTGGATGGAGTTTGGTTTTAATTTGTTAGTGTACATAAAATCTATCAGTTCATCTAACACAAGGCTCCCCCCTCCTCTCCCCCAGGACTGACAACACCGCTGTCCAAAGTTGCCCCCTGTGCGCATTCATCCAAAGTGGGGGCACTCGAATACAGGAGGTGTGTTACTGGCCAGATCACCAGGGGAAAACAGAGGGAAAAAAGTCTAAAAAAAAAGAAGAAAATGAATTCAGCCACCAAAGCTAATGATTCATAAGCTGCAATACAGTATTATTACATTTGTGGTTTTGGGTTTAATTACGCATTTAACTAGGAAGGAACATGGCTAACAGAATTGAGTGTAGACCAGTGTTTCCAGCCGTCAGTATTTTTAGTGGCAGCCAGTAAAAAAGGGGCACTTCTCTTTTGCCAGTAAATCTTCTTCTTGCTGTGCTTTGAAAATGGATCCTTAAGCTTTTGAGGATATGTTTAGCAAACTTCAGATGCAGAGTGATGTGGTTTCCAGGGATGGTACACATGATAAAGAACAAAACAGGTTACTTTTTAACCTAAATGATCTCTATGAGAGGAAATTCAGAGTACGATGGAATGTGTACTTTTTTGGGAAATACATACAGGAGAACATTTACCCAAAAGGTTTGAGAATCCAGATCCCTCCAAAGATCAGGGAAGTAACTACTGAATACTAAATGGGAAAATAACCTACAGCAATGTACACGCAATATGATTGTATTGTTAGTGGACTTCTATGAACAACAATTATCCCAGATTAACAAAGAAATTCAGGAAATGTTGGCCTCTCTGACCCCATTTAGACACTGTATATTCAGAAGATAAGGGACATTTATCTTTCAATTGAAAAAAAAAATAAAGAAATAGTTAATTCTAAATATATGAAATTTGAAAGAGATAGGTATGCATATATTACCAAGAAAGCATACAGAAGGAATGTTGCCTACAATATGGGTAAACAGGGAGGCAATCAAAACAACTATTATACCATTGATGACTCAATCTGAATCAGAATCAATTTGGGAAGGTAAATCAGGTTCCCAATCCAGTTGAGGAAGAGGGAGGGGAAGAGGCCAGAACAGACATAAACACAGAGAATCAAACGCCTACAAAAGAAAGAATACAGTATTGGAAGGCATAGAGGGTATATGTACATCCCAATCAGAAGATGGGAGGGGGGGGGGCAAGAGGGCAAGGAACACGGGAGAATAGCTCCTCAAAAAAATCAAAAAGCGAATAAGGGGGCGGCGCAAATGGAGGTCTCCCACAAACCACCATTATGGTGAGGGTACACAATACGATGAACCCACAATCCCTATCCCCCCAGCTTCACAACACACAATTTCTATCGACACCAATGTTAAAGAAATATGGATTGGACCAGTTTGTGATCCCCATGGGGGAAAAGATGCCCTGTGGGTTATAAACTTGTCCACTCATAAGTTAACCAGGGCACAGGCTTCTCTTCTTGCCAAGGGCCTCACTTTTTGCCCTGTGGCCAAAGGACAGGTATTTGACATGGAGAAAGATATCTATCTCTTCGCCAGGAGATTAATTTTACAAGTACTACATGATAGAAAAGAAAGCGATGCCCCTGTGGGTCCTTTAGGCGATTGGAAGAGCCTAACTAGATGGGCACACTCAGGGATTTTATAGATATTTGGGAAGCGGGGCATGTCAGACAGGATGATGGCACAGTGGGGGACTTTACAGAATTGATGCTAGATCTAGCCCATAAAGTCTGTGGGGAATCAATGGGATCTGCTGAGCGCCCGCATGATCTGACCAAATTAAAAGATACTGGCCTATACAATAGATCCAGGACTTTCCCCCTTGTCTGCAGTCTCAGGTGTGGCGGGTTTTGTGAGGGCGGTCACCAGTGAAATTAGAAAATTAGAATAGGTCCACTCCTCCTTTGATAATTTGACTAAGGAGGAGAGAGGTGCCCTACAAGAATTAAGTTAAAATACAGAACTTGTTATTAAGAGTGCAGACAAGGGGGGCAACATTGTCCTCATGGATAGAGCTGGGTATATAAGGATGTATGAACGTATACTAGGTAACAAGCAATGGTATACCCCTATTCCCGTTATTAACATGGAAAAGGACAAAAATAAATAATTTGAACTTATTGATCAGGCTCATTCCAAGAATGTGATAGACAAAGATACAGTTGATTTTCTTAAGGTGGAGTACCCCAGGATACCAGTCCTTTATGCCTTGCCCAAGGTTCACAATTCCTTAAAGGACCCAACCCTCGCCCCCCCCACCCGGGCGGCCAATTATCTCAGGAGTGGGCTCACTCACTGAGAAATGTATTGAATACATAGACAAAATTTTACAACCTTTTGCTTGTAATCAGTTTTCGTACGTGAAAGACACCTCACATTTACTGACCCTTCTACATGACCTAAAATTACCTGAAAATACTGAAAATATTGGTTTACCTTGGATATATAAGCCCTCTATTCATCTATACCACATGATAAAGGCCTCTAGGTCATCAAAAAGGCGTTAGATAGTAGAGCTTTGGACAAATGTGCCCACAGTATATTCATTACCCAGCTGCTACAATTTTTACTAATTTTAATAACTTGCCTTTTTGCACAGACTCTTTGTCCTGTGATTTTTTGAACTATTAAAGATTAACTTTTTGCAGTCCAGTGAGTATTGTTTATATTCATACACAATATTTGTTGTGTTGGGTGGTTGAGTATAAATCGGGTGTTGATCTCAGTGTTTCCAGTAGTTACTTTACCGGCATACTCCCACCCTTTCTAAGCTACTTTTCTCACAAATTCATGTGATATTAGGGGTATATTGTAGAGTGCCTGTCTTTAGCTTTTTCTTTAGGAAAAGGTTGCCTGTTAAAAATATGGCTGTGACGTTCAGCTAGGAACTGTGCGTGTGCGGTTCCAGTCCAGGGCCAGCCAAGACCAGTGGAGGATGGTGCCTGAGCATGTCGTGTGATGTCATGGTGCAAGGGAGCCAAGCGGAGCAGCCAGAACCTCGCATGTGGGTCTGGGGGATGGGAGCAAGACAAGCCGGGAGCGGGACTGTCAGTGCAGTTTGGACTGGAATGGACTGAAGGGACTGTCACTGTGCCATGATCATCTGTGCTGCTATACACTGCTGTCAGGGTCACTGTGAGAGTCAATTTCATGTGTCTGTGCTGTCCCAGTTTAATTTCTTGCTCTCCTGTCCTGTCTCTGAGTTACTTACTATATCAAAAATAAAATAAGAAATGTTTTTTTGCCCTAATCTCTAGCTTAAATAACATTGCTAATTTCATATTGTACTTGTTTATAGCCTAAATAATAAAATTTGCACCTAAAACTATAATTTTGAAACTTTTGGAAATGCCAGTAAAACTTGGCTGTGCCAGTAACTTTTGGGTGTTGTGTCAGTAAATTTCAATCTGGTAGGTGTGCAACACTGGTGTAGACATACAGTACTCAAATATAATAGCATTTGGGTAGACACTAGGCAGATTGGAAAGGACATACTGTATAAAACTGTAAATAGATATTAAAATGTTGCTTTTGTAGATGCCTGTGCTAGCCTACAAGGTAACTGTAAAATAAGCAACATTTATGTGCATGCATAACTGTATAAAGTGTGGTAATAGAAATAGAGTGAAACACTAGACTGAACCTTAACAAGTTAAAAGCTCTATGAGGTTTGAAAATGGCATTAGCATTTAACCAACCCAAAAGGTAAGCATTTATTTGTTTGCTTAATGCTAACCCTTTTATCTATTTGAATTACTGGGATTTTGAGCCAGCTTTGCCCATGTGCCTGTCCTTGATGCGGATGGCAGCAGCACAAAAAAGAGCTTGGCCAGCTTAGTAAATCTGGCCAATTATACATATGCTGTGAAGGCCAGTAAGCTGTGACTGCTGTGGCTATCCAGAATAGTAATAGAGTATAATAAGCAGCATGAACGCACTGGACTATAGAACAAGTCCTTAGCAAAATGTTCACCTTTAAATACCAGGACATAAATATCTAAGGCAGAAGAAAAATCAAATGAAGCATGTAACACTACTAAATAGCTGATTAATATTTTAGCAGTTTAAAAGTTTCTGCTGGGCATTCTCTATAAAGCATCACTAGCTAAGGACTGCAGATGCAATTTTGAAAAATCCTCAATTTATTAAAACCTTTAAGTACCATTTATCCAGATACTTAGAAAGGTGGCATAAACCTGGGCCTAGGGAGGTGAAATCTTCTAGGTGCAGCACGCTGCCCCATTAAATTACCCTAATTATGAATTGAACAGAATCATGTGAACACCATAATTGTGCTCATACAGGACGATACAATAATAGTAGCCTAGGTGAACCATAACCATAAACCTAGTCCTATACAGGACTATACTTGAACACAAAGTAATGAAAAATGTATCCAAATTATAGTTTTTAGAAAGGTTAAAGTAGAACTTTGGGCACAACTATTTTTTTCCACTTTAGTAAGGGAGGGTTATATCAATTTTTTTTTTTTTGCCATCTGTGTTCTATTGGGGAAATTTACCTTCACTTCCTGTCCCATAGCTAAAACAGAGGATAAGAGGAAATTCCTGCAAATCAAGGGAATCCATTGGGACTCCCTAGGTCACCAGAACAAGAGTCCCTATTGGACGAATTCCCCTCCCTTTCTTATTGTTCTGAGGCCAACCCAAAACTGGGGATTTTCTTTTATTTTCACTTTTCAGGACACTGGTAAATGGGACAAATAGAGAGGGTGAATCTCCCTAACGGGGGGCACAGACATCAATAAAAGCCTAACGGGTGCTAATCCATCTTCACTCTATCCAAAACTAAAAAAAAAAAAATTCCCAAATAGTTTCTTGTATGTAATCTATTATGTTAATGGTACAGACGTTCCATACACTTAATGATTTTATGCCAACATTTTCAGCTAAATGGGATTGTTGGATCTCTAATTATTCTCTTTGAATCTCAGAAATGATTCCCATAGCTGTTAACTGCTAATGTTACACAGTACCTTGTCTCTACAATATCGTTGATCCATGTTATACTTCCTAATGATTTTTGGAAGACATTGGGGTTGATTTACTAAAACTGGAGAGTGCAAAATCTCGTGCAGCTCTTTTTTGGTCAAAGCTTAATTTAACAAGCTGAAGTTAGTAGCTGATTGGCCACCATGCAGCGCAGCACCAGATTTTGTATTCTCCAGTCTTAGTAAACCCCATTGAGGTTGATTTACTAAATGAACGTTGCAGTGCACAGTAAATTTGCCTGTAGTAAATAAACCCCATTGTGTGATGCTGCATCATCTTTGATACTCTGTTAAATAGTTTTTACTTTTTATGTTCTGTATAAGTATCTGTTAATTGTATGATAACTCAAATTTTTTTAAGCAAACCTACTTGACCTCTGAAAGATTTACCCCCCCCCCCCCTTCATGACAAGGCCATTTTTTGCGATGCGGCACTGCGTTACTTTAACTGACAATTATGTAACGCTGTACCAAAAAAAAAATATATACAGTGGGTACGGAAAGTATTCAGACCCTCTTAAATTTTTCACTCTTTGTTATATTGCAGCCATTTGCTAAAATCATTTAAGTTCATTTTTCTTCCTCATGAATGTACACATAGCACCCCATACTGACAGAAAAACACAGAAGTGTTGACATTGTTGCAGATTTATTAAAAAAGAAAAACTGAAATATCACATGGTCCTAAGTATTCAGACCCTTTGCTCAGTATTTAGTAGAAGCCCCCTTTTGATCTAATACAGCCAGGAGTCTTTTTGGGAAAGATGCAACAAGTCTTTCACACCTGGATTTGGGGATCCTCTGCCATTCCACCTTGCAGATCCTCTCCAGTTCTGTCAGGTTGGATGGTAAACGTTGGTGGACAGCCATTTTTAGGTCTCTCCAGAGATGCTCAATTGGGTTTAAGTCAGGGCTCTGGCTGGGCCATTCAAGAACAGTCACGGAGTTGTTGTGAAGCCACTCCTTCCTTATTTTAGCTGTGTGCTTAGGGTCATTGTCTTGTTGGAAGGTAAACCTTCGGCCCAGTCTGAGGTCCAGAGCACTCTGGAGAAGGTTTTTGTCCAGGCTATCCCTGTACTTGGCCGCATTCATCTTTCCCTCGATTGCAACCAGTACCAGCAATAAATCTGCAACAATGTCAACAATTCTGTGTTTTTCTGTCAGTATGGGGTGCTATGTGTACATTCATGAGGAAGAAGAATGAACTTAAATGATTTTAGCAAATGGCTGCAATATAACAGAGTGAAAAATTTAAGGGGGTCTGAATACTTTCCGTACCCACTGTATATATATATATATATATATAAATGTATGTCCTTTTTTTCCAACAAATAGAGCTTTCTTTTGATGGTATTCGATCACATCTGTGTTTTTAATTTTTTGCACTATAAACAAAAAAATACTGACGTGACGTCAGTAATTTATTCACTGCACCAGCGCAGTGCATTAAGGTGCAGTTAATAAATTAACTGACATCAGGTCAGAAGGGGCGGGTGTCCCCGCCTCTTTCTTATAAAAGAGCGATCACAGCTCTAGCCGCTCATTACACTGGATGCGTGTGAAGCAGCGGGAGCTCTTTTATTTTTTTATTTTTTTGGGTGCGGCAGGCGAACTTCCCGCCGAACGCCCTATTTGTTTGTGTGTTCAGCGAACACACGAACAGCTGATGTTTGAGTCAAACTTACATTTGTCTTGAACATCAAGCCCATCCTTAGTTATATACGTGACTAAATAAAACCTAAGTGCAAAACACAAAATAAATGTATTCCCTATTAAATAGTGAAACCTACAGAAATATCAGAAATTTGAAGTAAATTGTATAGTAGGGAAGGAACTACTGAGAGATCGAGTAGATGAATAGTATGATTAACATAGAAAATTGGAAATGTAATTTTTATTATTATGTATGTTTTGATATGCAAAAAAGAGTATGAAAAAAAAAAGTGACAGACTAATCCTCAATGCTGATGGAAACATGCAATATCAATTTATATCAAAATAATCATATGTGCAGTTAATACAAATTCTTGTATGGTGAGCCCCACCATCCAGGACCAGTAACCATCCATGTGAAAGTGTTTTTTACTCCAATTACTCCCAATAGTGATTGCAAATCAAAAGACAAGGGGGTTTATTTATTAAGGCAAATCCACTTTGCACTACATGTACACTGCAAGTGCACTTGGAAGTGCAGTCGCTGTAGATCCGAGGGGGACATGCAAGTAAAAAAATAATAATAATAAGTAATAAATAAATAAATAAATATTAAGTAAATAAATAAAACCGCATTTTGGCTTGCATATAATTAATTGATATAAATCAGCAGAGCTTCCCCTTAGATCTACAGTACTGCACTTCCAAGTGCACTTGCAGTGCACAATAGTGCACAGTGGATTTGCCTTTAGTAAATAAAACCCCTGGTGACACCTCTGCGTGCTCCCCCAACCCTCCTCAGGTGTGTTCTCCCCTTGTTAAGTGTGAACTCACAACGATAAATCTGTAAATGCAGTTTGGATCTCCTGGACTATCCTCCTTCAATGATGCAGCCTCATAGCGAACCGATAACATCAATGCATATATGCAAGTTAAGAGAGACTCCAATAGTGCTTAATCATTTTAAACACTAAACTTTATTAAAACATTTAAAATTGGTGCTTCCAGCGTACCAGGCTATGGCTCTAACAGACAAGTGCGCAATATGCCAACTGGTATCTCCTTACAACCACACAAGCCGCTACCACCCCATGGGTTCCTGGCTCCACGCTATATTTGGGTGCGGTCACTGTCCTTGGCCCTCCCCAAAATGTATCGACACAGGGTCATGTGTCTTCCTCAGGGGGATTGTAACTTTTTGACTGAGAATACAGTATTTTGCTATACTGTGTAGGGTAGGGCTGTATGTTCGAGTCTAACGTAATATCAGCTGTTCGTGTGTTCAAACAAATGAGGCGCACAGTGGGAAGTTCGCCTGCCGATGAGCACCTCCATAATGCACTGCGCTCTTGCAGTGCATTGATTTCTGATGATTAGCCAAAGCATGCACCTGACCTGTATGCTTTGGCCAATCACAGCACAATGTACTGTGAAAGCCAATTATGGTTCAGGGACCCACGCCCCACACTACACACCACACGAGCCGTGTATAGTGTGTGACAATGGAGATCAGGCAGATAGTTAGTGGAGAGTGTGTTCAGTCAATTTAGTGCAGTCAGTGTTGTGTATAGGCATAACCCTGTTTTAAATGTATGGATACGTTGTAGTCCTGGGTCCCCTCTCGAAGCTCCCCGAGTTTGGTGTCCCTGTCACTTATGATTAGTAAGCAGTGCCATGTCAAGCTGACCAAGATTTACCACAGATGCCAATAAGCACTAAAAGCTGAAAACTGCTCTGGGCAGGAAGGGGGTGAAAGTGCCCTGTATTTAAGTGGTTAAGGGGAACCCCATGACAGAATTAAAAAAAAAACAACGTGGGGTCCCCCCAAAATCTAAACCAGGCTCTTTCGGTCTAGTATAGATTTTAAGGGAAACTCCACGCCAAAACGTAAAAAGAAAATTATGTGACCCCCCCTAAAGTTCACACCAGGCCCTTTGGGTCTGGTATAGGTTTAAAGGGAACTCCACGCCAAAGTAAAAAAAAAAGAAATGGCGTGCCCCCCTCATAATCCATACCAGACCCTTATCCGAGCATGCAGCCTGGCACCCCCCCCCCCCTCTCCTGAACCAAACCGTGCCACTTGCCATCAAAGCACGTTGTCCCCATGTTGATGGGGACAAGGGCCTCTTCCCGACAACCCTGTGCTGTGGTTGTGGGGGTCTGCGGGTGGGGGACTTATCGGAATCTGGAAGCCTCCATTAACAAGTGGGCCCCCAGATCCCAGCCCCCGGTATGTTAATGGGTATCGGATACATTGTATCCCTACCCATTCACCAAAAAAGTGTCAAAAAGTAAGAACCACAAGAAGCAGTTTCTGACAAGTCCTTTATTAAAAAATCAAAAATAGTGTCCCTCGATGTAAATCCATCATCAATCACAACATCAAGTGACTCAGAAGAGGGTGGTGCCACAGAGTTATGTAGTCAGTGGCCCCTCTCCTTCCCTATATAAGAGCTGTCAAAGCAAAAATAAGGAATTCGGTGGGATGCCTCTCAAGAGGCGAAAGCAATTTTTTTCTATTTTTCGGGTCTGGCGAGCATCATGACTGATGGTGGATTTACATTGAGGGACACTACTTTTTTTAATTTGTATTTTTTAATAAAGGACTTGTGAAAAACTGTTTCCTGTGGATCTTACGTTTTTTTGGTGAATGGGTAGGGGTACAATGCTCGGGATCGGGGGTCGCTCGCTTGTTTCCCCCCTTTCCTGGCGCACCAGGCTGCAGGCTCGAATAAGGGTCTGGTATGGATTTTGGGGGGACCCTACGCCGTTTTCTTTTTTTTTACATATTGGCGGGGGTTCCCCTTAAAACCTTAAAATGGACTGGGGGGGGACTACACACATTTTTATTCTATTTATTTTTTTTTTCATTTTTTTACCTGTATTTCCAGGAGCCGACAGTACATCACAGCCGCGTGCGAATTTAAATTACATTTTTTCCTTTAGAAATGTCAGTATTGCTGCAGCTGGCTACATACATCGTAAAGATGCGCTACTTTACAGGCAAATTAAGGGGACAAAATTGAACACACCTGCTCCCCATTCCCACCCGAGACCTTGTAACACTAACGAGTCACATGACACCGGGGAGGGTAAATGGCTAATTAAGCCCAATTTGGACATTTTGACTTAGGGGTGTACTCACTTTTGTTGCCAGCAGTTTAGACATTAATGGCTGTGTGTTGAGTTATTTTGAGGGGACAGCAAATTTACACTGTTATACAAGCTGTACACTCACTACTTTACATTGTAGCAAAGTGTAATTTCTTCAGTGTTGTCACATGAAAAGATATAATAAAATATTTACAAAAATGTGAGGGGCGTACTCACTTTTGTGAGATACTGTATGTGTGATCTGGTGCACAGCTGCCGGCCTGTAGCATTAAAGCAGCTATAGGGCAGACTTAAAGTGAATAAAAATTTATATCAAATATACAACTGCTATACAAACCATATTCTTATTTATTGATCCTAAAAATGACCTTTCCTTTTCAATCTGCGGCTGCTGTGATTTTCTGTAAAATTCAAAGCAACATGATGATCTGGAAGTATTCTGTCCACAGTTAGTCTCCATTCACACTGGTACGACTTGTCAGGCGACTTGGTCAGCCTGACAAGTCGTGCATCGTCGTGTCCCATTGTGTAGTACAGGACTGGTTCTAATAGGAGCGACACAAGTCGCTCCGACTTAGAAAAAGGGTCCTGTACTACTTTGGGGCGACCTGGAGCGACTTGCATAGACATTCATTTTATGAAGTCCGTGCAAATCGCGCCGAAGTCGCGCTGCACGTGACTTCACAGGTCACCCCCTAAGTCGGAGCGACATAGTGTGAACCGAGACTTAGTGTAAAGAAATGTCATTTTTTGCTTATTTGATTGGCTCACCTATTTTCCCAGAAATCTGCACTAAGATTCAATTTACAAGGCATCACCAACAAGAGAAACTGGTAGAACTGCTGCAAAGTTTATTAAATGGCAATGTAAACTGATCACCCAGAGGGAATTTTTTTTTTTTTTCTGCAACAAAAGTGGAGTTACTCTTTAACTTTGTCTGATTTAGGGTTATCAAATTTTGAAGACTGTAAAGGCTACTGCTAATTAAATATCCATATACACTATACTCTAAGCTCCACTATTTGGTACAATTTATTTTCTCTAACTGACTATGAATTGGTTACTGAATTAATTGTTAATTAACTGTATATTAATTTATTTCATAAAGTACAGTTTAGAAATTCACAACTTCATTAGGTATCAGATTTTTCTTTGCTAGACAATCATACTAAGACATTTTAATTCTTAGCTACAAATCTTTTGCTAATACACAGCAAATGCGAATACATTTATCCTTAAAATGGTTGTAAAGCCTATACATTTTTTACCTTAATAGAGACGTATGGGAATAACTTTTTTTTTTTTTCAAACATAATTACCTAGGTGGTTGCAGCATTGTCCCCTGAGCTCTTTTCTCTCCTCACTTCAAAGTCTTGCAGGCTTTGCGGGGGCACTAGGAGCCATTGGCTCCCAGTGCTGTCAATCAAAGCCAGTGAAGAGGGAGCGGGTGGCAATGGATGCAGCAGTGGGGCTCAGGAGCGAGCACACAAGAGTGCTCCCATGGGAAGTGGCTTCCCATGGGGGCACTGGAGAGAAAGGAGGGGCCAGGAGCGCTGGCTGGGGACCCGAGAAGAGTAGGCTAGTATAGATGTTTGTTATTTTAAAAAAATATATCTTTTCGGTCTCTTTAATATGCCCCCCTTTCCCAGCCCCTCTTAAGTCTTATACTTATCAATCTTTGCTCTGGGGCCTGCTGGGAGCTGCAGATCCTTTTCTCTGATAGTCACCTGCCCAGACTTTGTTCTTCCACACATGCATAGAAGAATCTCAGTTCATATCTATAGAAAGCCTATCTATTATTTCCAACAGTGGATGGCCTTTTTGACGAAACCTAGGCTTTAAAGCAAACCTGCTTTGTCCATGAAGGGTAGAGAAATAGGCTAACTTTAATGCCCCCTTCCCTAGCCAACATAAACTCACTATACCTTCCTTTCCCTGCTTCTCCACTAAGCTGCCAGAAACAAAGAAAATATTCAGTACTTCTGGGTACAGAGGAGCAGTGACTTGCTCTATGTGAAAATACTGGTGGCTGGATGTTGTCAGCCCTGGGTAAATTCCAAATGGGCGATCCAGAGCTTACACAGGGCTGTCTTAGTTTGTTCCTGGTAGCTTAATAGAGCAGCAGGGGAACAAAGTTAAGGTAAGCATGGGTCGGTGAGAACTTTTGTGCAACTAAGACCTCTGTTTTTAAATTGTTAGGCAGGGCTTTTCTTTTTTTGCTAGGTAGCTGGTAGGTGTGTTTGGACTCACGTTTTGTTTTAGTTGTGGGTGCATTTTTGTACCAGTTATAAGTTGGGGCGGTCATCATTTTTGTAATGTAGCCTTGCCCTGCCTAGGCAAAACAGAAGTTCACTTCAAGAAGTAACAGGTGTAGACACAAAAAGTACCATACAACATTTTACAGCAGACTTTCTTAAAAGCAGTACATGCTATTAACTATATAGCGCAATTAGGCTTTATAAAGAAATTTCAAAGCTGAACAGCAGGCACATTTTAAGGTGATAAACTGTACGCATTTCGTGTTCTCATGTTGCATAATAATATAATTGAACTTAGCAATATTTGCTTTCTATGACACACTGTGCTTGAAATAAAGATTCAGACTGGTGCGTTATCATTAAATCTTCAATAGCTTTAATTTCCACTTTAATGTTGGGGATTAACTTCAAAAATCTAAACCGAGGAGTCAATTAGAATAAGAATTTTATTCCTCTGTGTAATAAACTTGCCATCATAAAGAACACCTTGATGTGTTTTATTTCTCAAAGTAAGCCCAGAGGCATTTTCTATTGAGTATCATTGAAGATTTGTCACTTCTCACCTTAGCCTTGCCTCTTGAGAGTAGAGTTTTTACTAGATATCATAGTACTGCTTTAAGTCCAGGGTCATTCCTGCTGTAAGGCAATGTGAAAATCCTTACATAATAAAATATCTTTAAAGGAAAATTATAATGATTTTTGATCATTTTTAGTTTTTTTATATGTATACATTTATAAATTGATCTTTTATATTGCATTTTTTAATTAGGATACATTTTTTAACCCCTTTGTGACCAGATGACACTGATGCTTAGATTGTGTCAGTTAACTTAACAACAACTCTATGACTAATTTGCATGCCTAAATCATGTTAAAGTGGTATTACACCTTTCTTTTTCAAAGCATGTTTCCACTTTTGTTATGTTTTGTTGTTATTTGTTTGTTATACTGTATGTTCTGATTCACACAGCATGCCTAAAATATATATGTTTTTAAATATTTCTTATCTTTAAAAAGTTTTGCAGAAAAAGGTGTCATGACTGTCTGCAAGTTTTGTTAGCATGAGTTTGTCCCCAGTCTGTCTTCATTAACATACAACTCAAGAGGCCCAGCTCCTAAACTTCTGAGCCTTTGTTAATACAGACAAATCTAGTTACAATTGATAATGAAGAACTGACTGTGCACTTCAGAGTGTTAAATATGGAAAAAACAGCTGCCCAGCCCCTCATAAACAAAGAGGACCATGTAGCATTTTTCCTTGCAGGAGAGTCTAAATATAAATAAATAAAGCACTTAAAAAAAGGTGAGCTGCAATTTTTATTTGTTTTAAGTTATACGATGTAAATGGGGACATGTAACAAATATAAAGTAGGTGTAATCACAATTTGGCTGCAAAAGTGGAAATACACCTTAAGGTTTTTCAGCAGCCGATTTATTCACTTAATTAGAATCTTTATCTTCATTCCTTGCCTATGCTCCTTTTTAAACTGGTGTCATAACGACTGCCCCAGGTTTCCTGTTTCAGAGAGGCTACTCACATTTTTGTAAATATTTTATTATATCTTTTCATGTGACAACACTGAAGAAATTACACTTTGCTACAATGTAAAGTAGTGAGTGTACAGCTTGTATAACAGTGTAAATTTGCTGTCCCCTCAAAATAACTCAACACACAGCCATTAATGTCAAAACTGCTGGCAAAAATGTGAGTACACCCCTAAGTGAAAATTTCCAAATTGAGCCCAATTAGCCATTTTCCCACCCCGGTGTCTCGTTAGTATTACAAGGTCTCAGGTGTGAATTGGGAGCAGGTGTGTTTAATTCAGTGTTCTCACTCTCACTCTCTCATGCTGGTCACTGGAGGTTCAACATGGCACCTCATGGTAAACAACTCTCTGAGGATCTGAAAAAAGAATTGTTGTTGTACATAAAGATGGCCTAGGCTATATGAGGATTGCCCGACCCTAAAACTGAGCTGCAGCATGGTTGTCAAGACCATACAGCGTTTTAACAGGACATGTTCCTCTCAGAACAGGCCTTGTCATGGTCGACCAAAGAAGTTGAGTGCACATGCTCAGCGTAATTTCCAGAGGTTGTCTTTGGGAAATAGACGTATGAGTGCTGCCAGCATTGCTGCAGAGGTTGAAGGGTTGAGGGGTCAGCCTGTCAGTGCTCAGACCATACGCCGCACACTGCATTAAATTGGTCTGCATGGCTGTCATCCCAGAAGAAAGCCTCTTCTAAAGATATGCACAAGAAAGCCCAGAAACAGTTTGCTGAAGACAAGCAAACTAAGGACATGGATTACTGGAACCATGTCCTGTGGTCTGATGAGACCAAGAAAAACATATTTGGTTCAGATGGTGTCAAGCGTGTGTGGTGGCAATAAGGTGGGGAGTACAAAGATAAGTGTGTCTTGCCTACAGTCAAGCATGGTGGTAAGTGTGTAATGGTCTGGGGCTGTATGAGTGCTGCCGCCACTGGGGAGCTACAGTTCATTGAGGGACCTTTATTGAGTATGTACTGTGACATACTGAAGCAGAGCATGATCTCCCTCCCTCCGGAGACTGGGCCGCAGGGCATGATAACAACCCCAAACACACCTCCAAGACAACCACTGTCTTGCTAAAGAAGCTGAGGGTAAAGGTGACGGATTGACCAAGCAGGTCTCCAGACCAAAACCCTACTGAGCATCTGTGTGCCATCCTCAAACCGAAGGTGGAGGCGCGCAAGGCCTCTAACATCTACCAGCTCCGTGATGTTGTCATGTAGGAGTGCAAGAGGACTCCAGTGGCAACCTGTGAAGCTCTGGTGAACTCCATGCCCAAGAGGGTTAAGACAGTTCTGGAAAATAATGGTGGCCACACAAAATATTGACACTTTGGGCCCAGTTTGGACATTTTAACTTAGGGGTGTATTAACTTTTGTTGCCAGCGCTTTAGACATTAATGGCTGTGTGTTGAGTTATTTTGAGGGGACAGCAAATTTACACTGTTATACAAGCTGTACTCTCACTACTTTACATTGTAGCAAAGTATCATTTCTTTGCCTAAGTAGTGTGCTGGTAGCTCACTTACTATTCATACATGGGCTTTCAGCATGTGGATTTTTCTCTTTATTTGGTTATATAGATGGCACTGCAGATAAACTCTACAGCCTGAATGTGCCATTGTTCACCTGCAGCCTGAAGACTTATTTTTATCAATGTAGAATCCAGCCTGCACATGATCACTAAGTCAAAGCTGACATAGGGATCACACTTAGGAATCACTTAATGTTTTTTGAGCATAAGTGGGGACCCAGGCTCTAAGTGAGAGGGAAGACTGAGAGCCAGCAGCCCTGCAAAGTGTTGGCTGCTGACCCTCAAAGGGAAGGACATTTATTAACAGATTCTTAGTATAAAGCACATATAGTACATTAACATTAACAGATTGTTGGCAGGAATCAATTACTAAAACATGTAACCCTTTTACTGCTGCTTATATATGTATTATCCACACAAGCTGCCTTTTATTACATATCGTAGAACTCAGCTTCTGGCCCAATCACTTCTATCAGCTAGAAATGGTATCCCTTAACATCCCCACTTTAGTAAACCAAGCCTTGTCTTTGCACTTCAGGAGCCTGGGACATCCATGTCAAATGTCAAGATGGAGAGCAGATGGGAGATTGGGAAACATCCTTTCCTGAAGAAATTCTGGGTTCACAGATGTCAGATCCTGGCTAGTACGGTAAGGGAGAACAATTTATTCGAGTACTGTTTGTAGGGTTTTGGGGGTTTTCAGAAGAAGGTCCAAAAGACCCCTTATTGATAGTTACCCATTAAGCTTCTTTTTTTCTTAGTCCGTGATAAAGTTACTCTTTAAACCTCTGTCTTTTTTTGCCTGTTTCCCAGCATATTTCTCAGTTCTGCTTGAGCTTTTGTCCTTGATAAATGTAACTAGATGATACCCACTGCATGTTGTGTGATGCAACTAACTTCTGATAAAAGCAAAATTTCCCACAGGAAAACAGTTAGTGTGTTTAGGAAGAGTTATTCATGACTTATGAATATGCTAAAATGTATACTTTTGTTAAGGTGTAGAATTTCTGTTGGTTAAACGGCCATATTATACCTGCCCACTTTCTTGCCCATAAAAGTTTAAAAACAAAGAATAGTGACTGAATAGATTTGGAATACAACAGTTTGTCTTTCAGATCTTTTCCTAGGTACCCGTATAAGCACCCAGGTTGGACGGGAGAGTGAGTGGATCCTGACTGAGATTAACCCTTACACTTATGACTTGTCAATCCGTATTTGCTTTGAAAAAGGAGACTTGTAAATCCCCTTGTGATATCAATAAAGTTAAGTGAATAAAAAGGAAAAAGTGTTTAAAGCGGAGTTACACCCAAAAGTGGAAGCCTCGCTTTTCTGCTTCCTCCCCCCCTCCGGCGCCACATTTGGCACCTTTCGTGGGGGAGGGGGCATCAAATACTTATCAAAAACAGGTACCGGTCCCACTTCTGTGTAAGGGTGCCACGGTGACCTACGTCATTTGAGGCTCCTCCTCCATCCCGCCACTGCCCTCTGAGAGACACAAACAGGTCCCAGAAGAAAGTGGGACCATTCAGAAAGCACAGCGTGATTAACGCAGTAGGAAACAGGCTGTGAAGCCACAAGGCTTCACTTCCTGTTTCCCTTAGGAAGGATGGCGGTGATTGCACCCGGAGCCACTGAACAGGTCCGCTTCAGGTGCCGACATTGCGGGCTCCCTTAACAGGTAAGTGTCCTTATAATAAAAGTCAGCAGCTACAGTATTTGTTGCTGCTGACTTTTAATTTTTTCCCCTTTAGGCAGGAACTCTGCTTTAAAAAACTAAAATGTATTAAAATAAGGAAAAAAAAAAAGAAAAAAAATTATTTCACCCAGCCAGTCCCTCGACGACGTAATCTCTTTGACAAAACTAGCTTGGCCTGGCTGTGAGGCTTTATCATCAAGTACGCTTGCTGACTGGCAGGAGAGTATGGTGCAGCCACACAGCCTGCTGCTTTTTGGGAGGAGCATTTGTATCTGTTTTTTATTGCTATCTGTTTTTTATTGCTATGTGCAAGTCTTTTAGACCTATTGCCCAAAGATTTGCTTAGTGTGATTCCCTTTGTAAATTTCAATTGTTTTTTTTTTTTTTGAATAAATGTTTTTTATGGGTTAAACTATGGGCCTATATGCTTTTTATTTTTCATCCTGCTGATGAACCAACCCTGACTGGATCACGTTTGGCGCTTTGGAGTTTCCCTTCATAAGGGGATTTAACACGCGCATTTGATTATACCATATGATGGTCCACAGAATCCGGTAAGAGGCTTTAATACTTGGTGTAATAATTCTGAGACCATTATTTATGGCTAATTCCAGCTTTTTAAAGAGTCATCTATGAAAAATTTGAGGTATTGTAGTTTGTCACTATTTTTACATATTTTTTATATATTTAATTGTCCCAGTCTTATTTTATGTTACGTATGTTATGTAAGAATCTGTTGTGTTTGAGTACAGTGTTTTACAGAAAATATATATTTCATAAACAGTTGCACTAATATAATGTGATATAAAAAATTTAATGTCCATCATTTTTTCCTGTGAGTTCTGTGAGCTTTCTTAAAACATGAAAAAAAGTGAATTTTAGCATTTTTGTGTGTGAAAAAAGTTCTGGCAGCGAAAACGTTAATACATGATACTCCCATGGCTCTTAGTTTGTCAAGCATTTACAGTAGGCCAGTTTCACATTGGCTTCATCTTGTATAAGAGCAGTGTGAACAGCAAGCTTTGACAAAACATTTGCACAGCTTTCAGCAAGCTTTGTTGAAGCTTTTGAAGTACCATGTTGCTCCTGCTTGCATATGCTGAACAAATATCCTAGTAGAAGTGCAGATTGCCATTTTAGGCAAACTGCTAGCAGGCTTCAGCACTTTTTGAAGATTGTTGAAAGCCTGCTAGTAACAGTAAAAGTGGCAATCAACACTCCCTTTAGAATCTGTGTTCAATATTTACAAACTGGAGATAAATGGTACTTTGAAAGCTTCAACAAAGCTTTCTGAAAGCTCTGCAAATGTTTTGTCAGAGCTTGTTGTTCACACTGCCCTTATACAAGCTGGAGCCTGTGTGAAAATGGCCTTTGAGCAATCTGAAAAAGTCCAGCAGTGTCTGCTTATTTTTGACTGATGCTAACTAAAAATAATTTTCCTTTTGCCCTGACACACACTTAAAATTTAGTAGAATGTTTTTAATGTATTTTTGTATAATCTTTATTTTAATTTCAAATGCAAACATACGAACATACAGAAAAGCAAAAGACAATAAGTACAACAGAAGACACAGGGGAATCAGCCCTTCAATGGCACTAAACCAAACAGTAATATGATTATACGGCCAAGGAAATCAGAAAACAGAAAAACCCCATGCAAAGCAACTATCAAAAATGATTGAGGGCCGCGGCCCTTCCGTGCAACAACTGAACATATCTATCACCATGGTATGTGCTCTGCACTACAAGGTAAATTCAGACAAAGTCAGAAAGCCAGGGCCAGAAATGGAAGGATGGCCAGGTGAGGAGGAGAGAAAAAAGGGAGAGGATGAAGAAGAGGGCAGTGAGGAGGGGGGGGGGGGGCGAGGTACAGAGGGGGAGTGCAGGGGGGGGGGGGAGAAATGGGAGTCCAGAGATCACAAGGCAATATCATAATGAAAGGGTATGACAACAGTGCAGTATTGTCTCAATGCTGGCAGAGTCAGCATGGGTCTGTGTTAAAGGTTTATCACGGAGCAGGGTCAACCGCTGATACACGGGCAGAGCCGCCCGAGCCTGTGGCTGCATAGTCTATCCAAACTGCCCATTTCATGTACAATTTGTCATACCGGTCTTTGCACCGGGCCATCCACTCCTCAGCCGCCATAACATTGTTTAGCAGCGTTATCCATGCTGCCCTGTCAGGCACCTTCGCCTGCTTCCAGAATATCGGGACCAGGCGACGAGCGGCATTCAGCAGGTGCGGCAGAACACTCTTTCTATATCGGCTAAGAGGGATGGATGGCACGTGCAGCAGGAAGTGCCGTGGGTCGTCAGGGACATCCACGTCCAGGATCACCAGGATCTGTGCCCGGATGTCCATCCAGAATGGCCGCAGGAGCGGGCACTCCCACCAAATGTGTAGGAAGGTTCCCCGGTCTCCACAGCCCCTCCAGCAACAATCCGAGGCACCCGAGAAGATCCGTGCGAGCCGGGAGGACACCCTGTACCACCTGGTCATAAGTTTATATCCATTTTCCTGCATCTTAGTATCTACCGTACTAGAGTGGGTCAGTTGGTACATGTGGGTCAGCTGCTGCTCAGAAAAGGTGCACTGCAGGTCTCTCTCCCACTCCCTCACAAATAAGGGATTGGACTCCAGCTCCGCAGGGCAAAGAAGTTGGTACAGCAGCGTAATGGAGTGTCGGATCGGGTCCCTGGAGATGCATAGCTTCTCATACGGGGACATCAGCGTTGGTGAGCGAATCACCTCCATCCTTGGAAGAAGGAAGTGAGTCAACTGGAGGTAACGCCAGGAGTCCATCGGGAATCTCCCGCAACGTTCCCTGAGCTCCGAGAGGGGTAGTATCCTCCCCTCTTGTACAAAGCGTCCGCAGCGCATCTCCCCACCGGTCGCCCACGTTCCAAAGAAGGAAACATCCTCCCCTGAAAGGAACCACGGGAAACCCCCGAGCGGCGCCAGCGGGGAGATCGCCACCGACAGCTGTAATTTGGCATTAACTTCATCCCAAACCTGCAGGGCGTGGATCGTGGATGGGGAGACCTGTGTGGAGAAACCCCTATGCGCTCCAGGGAGCCAAGGAGCATGAGCTAGGTTCCTGCCGGCCATATATTTTTCCAGAGGAACCCGCAGCTTGTCCCGGGCATGGTGGTGCCAGTCCAGGATCCATATTATAAAGCTATCGCTTCATAATATCTCTGGACCGCGGGGATCCCCAAACCACCCGCCCGTTTGGAACGCTGCATGAGGTGAAAAGCCAGGCGGGGATGTTTACCATTCCACACAAAACGAATAAACAGGCTGTTGAGGCTTAAAAAGAAAGACCTGGGCAGGCACACAGGTAGCATCTGTAAGTAGAATAGAATACGCGGCAGGATGTTTATTTTGAGCACATTCACCCACCCAATCCATGTCAGTGTCAGTTTGGTCCAGTCAGTCAGATCCCTCCGAATCACATTCAGCAGGGGCGCATAATTGAGCCCGAACACGTCTGTGGAACAGTCAGGCAGATAAACCCCCATTTTTAATGTATTTAACTGACCAGGGAAGGATTTTTTTTTTTATTTAACTCCCTTAGCTATATTTTAGGAAATGTTTAGCAAACTCAGATTTAGGGTTTAAAGAAAACAATCATTAAAAAAAAAAAAAAAAAAACTTCCGGATATGTATCCTCCTTCAAACACAGGTGGGAATGATGGACAGCATTATGAAGCTGGCACACAGACTACTGTTCCTCATTTCGTAAACCATCACATATAATGTGAGCAGACCTCCTCCTGCTCTTTAAAAATGTTACTTCAGGTTGTGATTTGTTCAGTTAGTAGACTGGATTCCTGTCAGGTTTTCAGTGAAACTACAGTCTCCAGCATATGTGCATCCTGTGCATCCCAAATACAGAAGACTTTGCTGCCATGCTGACAGGACACTATATTATTGATGCAGTTATATAAATGTGGCAAGCACAAAAACAGAATTGCTTTTGCGTTACCTATTCCATTGTTTGTGTTTTTCTCAGACTTATTGGTAGGCAGTTTTAAGAAACCACTTGAGTTTTATAGATTTTATGATGTCAGTCCTGAGACCAAGACATTGCCCAGCCCAGACCTGTTCAGTCACCACTTAACTGTCCCTTATTTATGTTAATGCTCTTTGCATGATTAATGGAAGCATTTTTCAGTCATTGTTCTGTGGAACCATAGGACAGATGTTGATAGGGGTTCATTGGGCAGTGATTTCACTTCCATGGGCATAGGAAAGATTGGACCTCTCATTTATTTGATATGTAAATCATGATTACTGATAGTATTGGTCTTTTAGCTGTTTTAAAGTTAAAACTACATTTTCCACCAACCTTAGGGCTTTTCTTTCCAAAGACCACTGATGCAAGGAGGGCGTTTCTCTGCTGACTTCTTTATTGACCACCAATGTAGGGGCCCTTCTCCCACCGGACACCAATCTGAGGGGGTCCTTCTGTATGGACAATCAATGTAGGGGTCCCTTCTGCTTTGACCACCATGTTTTATATTACCAAAAATAAAAGTGGTCACTTTTTCCACTGACCAACAATGGATGTATATAACTTTTCCACCAATCACCAAGAAAAGAAGGCATTGGCCACCAATGAAAGGGAGCACTTGTCCACTGATCATTAAAGAAAGGATGCACTTTATCTCTGACTACAAATGACAAGGAGAATTACACTAACAGCCAACTTAATTGGGCTTTTCTCCACTCACCACCAATGTAAAAGGACACTGCAATTTATACAGATTTTGATTGTGGCCATTGTTTTTAATACCTAATTCCATATCAGATTCCTAAAATATTGTTGTGGAATAGAGCAGGGGCAGTTAAACCTGATCCACTCTCAAACATGCTATGTACAGGCATGTCACATTCTACATTTTTTATTTATTGCTATATCCATAGCTTGCTGAACATATTATTGTTTCATGAGTTTTAGATTTAATAATTACAAGCATGAGTTTCTGAAACCTGAAAATCATTTAAAGGGTAGCTCCATTGTAAAATGGTTTGTAAAGGTTGAGTCATTAAAAAGGAAAGGAGCATGCCTTTTAAGCAAAGCATAGATGGATTGAAATGTGTTTGGTTCAGCAGGAACCTGTTGAATTTTGATCCATCTATGGGTAGGCTGTTTGTACTGAAGTTGATCTATCTATCAACTTCAGTACAAGCAGCCTGTAGTTTTTTTTCCATATGATCACTGCTGATGGCTGTAGCCACCAGCAGTGATCATTGTGTTCTAACTGTGGGGAACAATGTTTTGTGAGAAATTTCTTCATACTCTTCTGAATCTTGAAAGTCAGCCATAAATGTTCTCCCTGATATGGCCAACAGAGGTGTAGATTTAGATTGGCAAGGGTGAAATAACCATTAATTTTTTAATGGTGAAAGGAAAGTAATCACTGAGTGACTGATGTGTGTAGATAAAATTGGGAGTACTGTTGGAAGTTATTACAATAACCACATAATCTAGCTCGTGGGTAGCCCAATTCATCAGTGTCTAACTTTTTTTTAACACTTTGGATTAGGAAAATGAGAACACAAACCATTGGGTTAAGTATTAGAGTCTCTTCTTTGTTACCCAATATCTCTCCACCAAAACCAACTGGTTGAAGCACACTTGTAAATATGGCTAATAACAAAATCAACATTGATGCAAAACAAACTTCAACTATTTGACAGATAATTTTTTGATTAATATCTACAAATCCCAATTTTCAAAGCTATGATGAGATACATCCAAAATGTAGTAGACTGTAAAAAGATGTCTATGAACAAAATAATGCAGTTAAAGGTCTTACGAAACCAGTGAGCCGCACCACATCCGCTCTTTATTATACAATCCTGAAACTACTTTCTGCTTAAATTGATGCCGGGATCAGCAGTTTGTATGAGCTGATACAGCTCTTCAGCATTAATGTTTTATAATAGGGTGCTATTGGCTTTACTGTTACATTTTCTCTGCACTTCCCTTAATACGCTGGCTAGAATGCACTAACATCACAAATAGTTTAGCCTTTGCATTGATAAAGTCAGGGACAAAAAGAGATGTTCTCTTGACATACAGTGACGAAATGACCTAGATATCTCAGAACATGCTCTGGATAATATCTCGGTCTTCTCATAGATATCCTGAGTTGCATCATTCTAAGCCACTACTAAAGCATATTTATGTCCCACTGCACCAGTTTTTCTCTTCTGTGTATCAGTAACAAAGTCATTTCATAATATTATCCAGTAAACACAGTACCTGTACTAAACCTAAAATATTCACCCAGTAGCTTGCAAGTAAAAAGTAATACTGGTTTTGTACAATTCCTAAATTATGGTTACAAATACAAACCAAACATTTTTCAAAATACCTTTCTAGTCAAGTGAATATGAAAAACAAATTGTATTAATACTCTCCCAGTGTTCTTTTGAGTAAGCAGCTGTAGCTTTAACCTCATTTTAAAGGGATCCATTCTCTCACTTTGATGAAAAAGGCTAATGTTTAAAGAAAACAATAAATTCACACTCAATTTTACACAAACAATTGGATGACAAACCAGCGCTCAAAACAGCAGCATTTAAAGTTCTGTTTCTTTAGCTACCCCATAGTTCTCTGGAGATCCTCCTTCATGTATTAGATATTTATTTGCAAAACAAATTATAAATAAATAAATAAATAGTAAAAAAAAAAAAAAACTACACAAAACAATTGTTTAAAAACCTAAAGTGTAACTAAAGGCAAAATATATATGTATATTTTTTAGCTTTAGATTAGAGTTGGGAAGGAGTAGAACACCTGTATGTTTTTAATCGCTGTCTGTCCCCCGTTAGAGAGATTTACTCTATTTGTTCTCTTTACCGTTTTCATCGGAAGTGAAAGTAAAAGAAAATCCTGAATTTTGAGTTGACAGCATGGAAATCTTTCAATGGGGACCCTAGTTCTAGTGACCCCCGGTGACACACTGACCGCAGAGGGACTTTCTCTCACTTCTTGTTTTGACTATGGGACAGGAAGTGAAGGGAAATCCCAATGGGACACAGATAAAAACTGATGGAGGTTAGGACCCTCCCTTACTGTATCCAAAATCTAAAAAAAGTTTTTAGTTACACTTCAAAACCCATATAAATAAAATAACTAAAATAAAACTGAAAAAGAACAACATAGCTGGGCCAGGCAATGTGGTAGCATATCTGGAAGGCAATTATGTAATAGGAAGCCCCCCTCAGTAGACAATCCTTACTCAGCTTAGCTCAGTTAATATGCAATTATCAGTGAGTCCTTTTCTCAAGGAACTAGACTCAAGGATGATGCCAAGGTAGCTTTATTGCAGGTAAACACAGTTGATAATTCAACTACTTTGTAAGTCATGGGCAGGAGTAGAAATGTTTGATTTATTGCAGACAGTTTGCAAATAGCAGATTCCTGACTCTTGTTGCACTTGTGCTGGTACACTTAACTGCATGGTAACCGGGTGCAAGAAATATTGACAGGATCATCTTTGCAACACAAGAATGGCCTTTAAAGTAGATGTAAACCCTCTCCTATACCCAGTGAAGTGTACAGCCTCAGATAATACACAGAGATGAAACAAATCTCCCTACATAAGTTTTACTTGTATATCTGCTGTCTTCAGCTTTCTACACTCTTTAGGAAGCGAATATCATGTTACAAATAATTTTTACTCTTCCAGCAGTGCGTGTGGAGTCTGGGCACACTTTGTGTGAGAGCTGATTGGAAGAAAGGCATCCCCCCACTTTCCACATAGACAAATGAATGAAGAAACATGCAGAGGAGCAGAAAGACACGCCACTTAGAGCTTTTGAGAGAACAGAGAGCTCTGGAGAAACACTACAGATATATGTGCCTAGTTCAGATTTCATGAATGGGGTTTACGGTCACTTTAAGTCTTTGCTCAAACATAAACACCAATGTTTAACTTTATAGCAATAAATGACAGCATTATGCACTATTCCATTATTTTCTTCCGAGTAGTTGTGCTGAAGGTTAGGGTTAGGTACAACTAGAGGTGTCCAGTCACCTAAAGGATTACTGATCCAGAGCTCTACAGCACAAATGCCCTTATACTCCTTGCTTGCTCCTACAGTGCTGCCCAGGGGTGATCCTCCACGCCTGGCTTATGTAATGCTAACTAGCTTTTAAGATGTTCTTCTGATCACAGAATACATGCATCTCCTGGTCAACAGTGAGCAGCCTACATAAATTACATTTTTACACACACCCATTGACTGATGTTTCCAAATCAAAGGACAGGATTTCTCCCACACTAGAAAAGACCCTCCTTCACAGCCGTATTACATTAGGAGTTGTAACTCCTTTTTAGATTCATATTAAATAAAATTATATAAGTGACAGTGAGTGATATCAGTACAATTTATGCCCTAATACAGTCATCATTTAGATTCTGTTTGATATAACAAACTCCCAAAACAATGTCATCCTGCCATGAAATAGCTTCAGTGTTATCTGTCATACTTTTAATAAGTATCTATATAAAAACACATGATTTAAAGAGTAAAGAGAAGTCAAAAAGAATTGGCGGTCTCTGTGAGGAGGAGGGGCGCTGTGACTGTGACTGGAGGAGGAGGCACTGCAAGAAGCCGGAAGCAGGAATGTGTGTGTGTGGGCGTGCAGCGTGTGCGGTGAGAGAGAGAGATAGTGAGTGGGAAGGAGCTGCGGGGGGGGGAGCCGGTGCAGGTGCGGGAGATCTCGGGGGGAGCCAAGGTGACCGGAGACTATAGGGGTGAACCATCTGAATGGCGGAGAACCCGGAGGGACTGAAGGAGTAACAGGAGGTGAGTAGGTGACCGATCAGCTGATCAGCTGTTCGGCTGCTGGGGGGGAAGTCAGAAGGAACTGTGACTGACTGTTACGGTACTGTGACTGGACTGTGACTATAGCTGTGCCCTGACTGGGCTGTGATTGTACTGTGACTGTACTGTGACTGTAGCTATACTGTAACTGTACTGGGACTGTGACTGTAACTGACTGACTAAACTGTGGGTGTAAAGTAGTATCTGAGCATCTGCGAGTACCTAATGGTACCTGAGCATTTGGGAGTACCTGCGAGTGTCTAGGAATAACTGCGAGTGCCTGAGTGTGAGTGTTGTGCGACTGAGAGTGCTGTGCGACAGAGTGCTGTGCGACAGAGTGCTGTGCGACTGAGAGTGTTGTGCGACAGAGTGCTGTGCGACTGAAAGTGCTGTGCGACAGAGAGTGTTGTGCGACTGAGAGTGTTGTGCGACTGAGAGTGTTGTGCGACTGGGAGTGCTGTGCGACAGAGTGCTGTGCAACTGAGAGTGCTGTGCAACTGATAGGGCTGTGCGTCTGACCGGGCTGTGCGTCTGACCGGGCTGTGCGACTGGGAGTGTTGTGCGACTGGGAGTGTTGTGCGACAGAGTGTGGTGCGACTGAGAGTGTGGTGCGACTGAGAGTGTGGTGCGACTGAGTGTGGTGCGACTGAGTGTGGTGCGACAGAGAGTGTGGTGCGACAGAGTGTGGTGCGACAGAGTGTGGTGCGACTGAGAGCGTGGTGCCTCTGGGAGCGTGGTGCGACTCTGGGCGTTGTGCAACTGTGAGGGTGTGCCACTGTGAGTGTTGTGCGACTAAGTGTCAAGTGAGTGTAGCGGAGTACCAGAGGGGGAAAAGGTAGAGTTAGGAAGCCAGGAAACAGCCACACAGGACAGACTTTAATTACTAAATCCCCATTAGATTAGATTAGTAGGTACAATGCCCGGCGGGTGTGGAGATGCGACTCGGTGTACATCTTGTGGTATGTATGCGTTCCTCGATCATGCGATCGAGGGCGATTACAAATGCGCAAAATGTAAGCACGTTGCTTCCCTGGAAGCTCAGGTCCTGAATCTAGGGAAGCAGCTGGCAACACTGAGCCAAATGTCCATACCGAAGGAGAGCCAGGATCGTACCAGTCAGGCGCAGGCAGGGGCCTGCACAGAGGTGGGCGGAGTATTGGAGGTGCAGGCATCAGAGCAGAGTAGAGGGGTGACAGTTAGGAGGGGTAGAAGGGGACAAGGCAAGGAGGCTGATCCTGGGCTGGAGCACTACAATAAATTCGCCCCGTTGTGTGATGTTGGGGAAACCAGTCAGGGACCAGCATTGCTATAGCAGAGCGATGTCCCTAGCTGCCAGGTGAAGAACTCCTCCAGTGAGGCCGGGAGAAAGGGAAAGGAAAGACAGGTGCTGGTGGTAGGGGACTCAATTATTAGAAGGACAGACAGTGCAATCTGCCACAAAGACCGTGTGCGCCGAACAGTCTGTTGTTTACCGGGCGCTCAAGTTCGGCACATCGCGGATCAGGTGGACAGATTACTGGGTGGGGCTGGGGAAGACCCAGCTGTCATGGTACACGTGGGTACCAATGACATAGGCAGAGGAAGATGGAGAGTCCTAAACGATTTCAGGGACTTAGGAGCCAAGTTGAGGAGTAGGACCTCCAAGGTAGTATTTTCAGAAATACTATCTGTACCTTGAGCCACACCAGAGAGGCAGCAAGAGATTAGGGAAGTTAACAAGTGGCTGAGGAGCTAGTAAGGTGGGTTTCGGGTTCCTGGAGAACTGGGCCGACTTCTCAGTCGGCCACCAGCTCTATGGAAGGGACAGATTGCACCTAAATGGGGAGGATGTAACCGTACTGGGTGAGAAGATGGCTGAAAAGTTAGAGGGGCTTTTAAACTAGGTGATGGGGGGAGGGTACAGATGTAGAATTAGGCAGAATCCCTATGGATAGAACTTCAAATGGAAGGCACTGTGGGGAAGGTAATATTGGGCGTATGCTATAGGCCCCCCAACCAGAGGGAGGATGAGGAGGGGGAGGCAGACCTCCTTTTACAGATAGGATTGGCAGCAAGGATGAGAAATGTCATTATAATGGGGGACTTTAATTATCCAGATATAGACTGGGCAGAAGGAACCGCGCATTCAGCCAAGGCTCGGCAGTTCCTAAATGTTTTGCAGGACAATTTCATGGGTCAGATGGTGAATGCACCGACAAGAAACAATGCGGTTCTTGACCTACTGATTACCAACAATACAGACCTGCTCACGGATATAGAAATACAGGACAACTTAGGAAACAGTGACCATAGGTCAATTAGTTTCAGTATTAATTACAGTAATAGGAAACACAAGGGCAATATAAGGACACTGAATTTCAAAAGAGCCAATTTCCCAAAACTGCGCTCTCTGCTAGAAAATATCAAATGGGATAGAACCCTGGGAACAAAGAACACGGAGGAAAAATGGGAGTGCTTCAAGAGCATACTTAACAAAGGGATTGACCAGTGCATTCCAAAGGGAAATAAATTTAAAAGAGCAAAACTAAACCCTGGGTGGCTAAACTCCAACATAAAAATGCATATTAATACTAAGAAAAGGCCTTCAAAAAATACAAGGTTGAGGGGTCATTGGTAGCATTCAAGCATTACAAGAATGTAATAAGAAATGTAATGTAATAAGTGTAATAAGAAATGTAAAAAAAAAAAAGTGTAATAAGAATGTAATAAGAAATGTAATAAGAGTGTAATAAGAAATGTAAAGACGAAATCAGGGCGGCTAAAATAGAACACGAGAGACATATAGTGGAAGAGAGTAAAAAGAACTCCAAGAAATTCTTTAAGTATATAAACAGTAAGAAAGCGAGGCCAGAACACATTGGCCCCATAAAAGACGATAAGGGAGTTTTGGACACAGAGGACAGGGAAAAGGTGGTAATGTTAAATAATTTCTTCTCTTCAGTCTTCACAAAAGAATTTGGGGGCTACACTAACCCAGCTTGTAAGGCCAAACTAAACAACACACCTCAGGAAATACCGCCATGGCTAACAGAAGATAGACTTAGAACTAAACTAGAGGAACTTAACATAAATAAATCACCGGGACCAGATGGCTTGCACCCGAGGGTTCTTAAAGAGCTCAGCCAGGTGATTGCCAGCCCATTATGATCTTTAAGGATAGTTTACAGACGGGTATGGTGCCAGCTGATTGAAAAAAAGCCAACGTGGTACCAATATTTAAAAAGGGGCTGAGATATATCCCGGGAAACTATAGGCCGATCAGCCTAACATCAGTAGTCTGCAAGATTTTGGAGGGGATGTTAAGGGACCACATACAAGACTTTAGTAATAAAAACGGTATTATTAGTAGTAATCAGCATGGATTCATGAAAAATCTTTCTTGCCAAACCAATCTATTAACCTTCTATGATGAAGTGAGCTGCCACCTAGATAAAGGTAAGCCTGTGGATGTGGTGTATCTGGACTTCGCTAAGGCCTTTGACACCGTTCCCCACAAACGCTTACTGTTCAAACTAAGGAAGGTAGGTATGGACCAAAAGGTGAGTACCTGGATAGAGAACTGGCTCCAGGGGAGGTTGCAAAGGGTGGTGATTAATGGGGAGTACTCAGATTGGGCGGGTGTGGAAAGCAGGGTCCCCCAGGGTTCTGTCCTGGGGCCAATCCTGTTTAATTTATTCATAAATGATCTAGAGGAGGGGATATCGAGCAAAATCTCAGTATTTGCGGATGATACTAAACTAAGCATGCCAATATCTTCTGGGCAGGATGTGGAAACCTTACAAGCGGACCTGAACAAAATTATGGGGTGGGCAACTACATGGCAGATGAAGTTTAATGGATGTGATTAGCCTCAAAGTCTAAGACAAGGAAGTACCACATAAGCAGCGCTATGCAGGTTATTTTTATTTTTATGTCTGTAAATGTAGAAGGCAAAGCCTAGGGTGGAAATCTTGTCGTCCAGTGATGCAGATGATCAGCTCTTTTTATCAAGAGCCTTGATTAGAATTTGCTGCTTCTTAAAGGTGATGCCGCTCTGAGTATTCCAGTCATCTTTGAGCCATTCCCGAGTGAGATCCTTCTGGTCACCTGCTAGTGTTCATTATCCGGTGGAGCGATCCGGGATTCATGTTATAATTTTGAAGGCTCATTGTTTGCAGGCATTTGGTGAGTGTTGACTGCCTAAGGGGTCACGCGGTGTGGTGGAAGTTTGTCATCCATATCTGTTTCACTTCATGGTGACGGGTCATCCCTTTGGATTTGTCAGATGGACTTCAATATATACTGCTAGTACATCTTTCTCACCTGATTGTATTATGCACATATTGTCATATGTATGCATTTATTTATTTTAAGCGCTGCTTATGTGGTACTTCCTTGTCTTAGACTTTGAGGCTAATCACATCCTTTTATCTATTTATGTGCATCAAGGCAGCTGCTAGATATTGCTAATATACTGTATCTATACAGTTTAGCACGTCCACATCCTCCTACCAGCGCAGGGTGATAGAGATATTGGGCTTTGGTTTTATATTCTCTTTCTTTGTTTTACAGATGAGGTTTAATGTTGAAAAATGTAAAGTAATGCACCTGGGTGCCAGAAACCAGAAAGCAAGCTACTCACTGGGGGGGAGGGACCTCTGGGTGAGTCTAGGATGGAAAAGGACCTGGGGGTACTGGTAGACAACAGGCTTGGCAGTGGCATGCAATGCCAAGCCGCTGCAAGCAAAGCCAACAGAATACTGGGATTTATAAATAAAGGGGATTCACTCCAGAAATTAAGATATTATTCTTCCACTCTACAAGACTCTGGTCCGGCCACATCTGGAGTATGCTGTCAAGGGTCTGGGCACCGGTCCTCAGGAAGGATGTGCTGGAACTGGAGAAAGTCCAGAGAAGGGCAACAACAATAATTAGGGGAATGGAGGACATCAGCTATGAGCAAAGACTGCAAGCACTGAACTTATTCTCTCTGGAGAAGAGACGATTGAGGGGGGATATGATATCAATGTACAAATATTGTACTGGCATCCCTAGCATATGGAAAAACCTATTCAGAGAAAGGAAATACAATAAGGCATGTGGCCACTCACTAAAACTAGAGGAATGGCGGTTTAACCTTAAAATACGCAGGGGGTTCTTCACTGTAAGAGCAGTAAGGATGTGGAATTCTCTTCCGCAAACCGTTGTATCAGCAGGGAGCATTGATAGTTTCAAAAAACTATTAGATGGGCACCTTAAAGACCACAACATACGGGGGTATGCAATGTGCGGTTAGCAGTAGACACACACACACATCATAGGTTGAACTGGATGGACTGATGTCTTTTTTGAACCTCACTAACTATGTAACTATGTAATTGCCGGGCGCCTGGCAATTCTTTTTGACTTTATTTTATGTATTTTATATAGATACTTACTAAAGGCTATGTTTCAGCCCATGGTGGGTTTGATGCGTGGCTTCAGCAGATCCCTGCCGATTGTTTCTTAAATAGTACTTCCCACACAAGGCTCGTTTAAATAGCGTACCTATACATCAGGCCACCCTTTACTTTGTTAAATTATCTGTTATACCAGTGTTATCTGTTTTTTCTCTATAGACCCTTAAATATGTTTATAAAAATATTTTAAATAAGGCAGCGAAATGGAACATTTTTTTGCCCCACAGTAGATGTTTTACACACCTCCAAGCAAACTACAGTGGATTAATTTCATACATGATACAGCATAAAAAAATATTTTCTTGGCAGATGGTTCATTCCCTCCTCCATTCCATCTTTGGATCCTGGGTGCCATTTAATCCTAAAACCTTTTTCCTGGGTCTCCCACCCGCTTCTTTTTCTAAATTGTGTAAAAAAACTCCATGTACACGTGCTTGGTTGCTCTTAAATGCAAGAAATGGAAGCCTCCCTCTCTCTTTGATCTCTCTTTGATATGCACTCCAGGATCTGAGATGTGAAGAGAATGGAATACCTGACTGCTTCGCTAACTTCCTCCCTTGAAGCTTATAACCGGGTATGGGAATTATGGGATCTTTTGGAAGTTCCCCCAACCTGACGTAGTGACACGGTATATGGATCGGGACTTTGGACTTCAGTGGGGTCCTGACACTGGTGGACAGTTTCTACTACCCTTTCTCTCTCGCTCTCTCCCTTCTTCTTGATCTTCTGTATATACTAACTGATTCTGAATATGTAGCTTACCTTGTCTTGATTATCATCATGTAAACTGCCCATCAAAAAGGTTACTGTGCATTTTATTGATAAATTCTGAAATTAATTTCTTGACAAAATATCAATTGTTATATCCTCAAAAATACTTTATATTTGAAACAAAGCCAATGATTCTTCATCAGCACTGTAAAACGTATGCCAGCTGTTTGTATACTTTGCCAGCATAATCAAGAAAGATAGGTGTTAAATACTAGTTACAAAACAGAGTAATTTCACTGTCCTCCATTAGCTTGTCAAATGTGTCTCAAAGGTGCAGAAATGTGGAGCTACACATTAAAGGGTCAGTGCTTCCACAGATGATATTTCAGTTACAGTTGGGTGCAAATTAACTAAATAATCCACAGACTTCTTTATGGGGTTCTAGCAACAGTTTTTCTGTGTTGGGAGCTCATAGATCTGCCACACCCCATCACCTATATAGAAGGGGATGCATTCTTTGTAGTAAAAAAAAAAAAAAAAAAATTAAGTGTAGAACAGAAAGTTTCCAACTTAAGTCCACAAACATGATGGGTAGCTCAAGCTGCTGGCATCTTCGCAAAACAGAAATATCAGGTTGAGAGAACAGATGATTTAGAAACAATTCAATGTTATTTACACAACAAAGAGCTTTAGCATAATTAGCATTTGATGCACACTTACTTTTGTGGAGAAGTTCAGCAGCGATCCGGTCAGACTGCCAGAGGTGCACTTTAAAATTAAATTGTGAATATTTTCCGTATCTACATCCTTATTACTGTGGATCAATGATCTCTCCGAATGTGCAGATGTTCGCTGGTAGGCGATGCAAGTCATGCCAATAAAGGTTGCCGGCTTGATTAGGATAGCCTCCAGTGCGATATTAAGGGAAACCTGTCAAAAACACATTGAGGAGCTGGTCATTTGCCAAAGTGTTTAAGAAATCAACACTCTAAAATTACTTTATTTAGGGAAGCTACATGGACATCTGTTACCGCACACAACTTATTTCAGGGCTGCAAGACAAACAAATTATCTGACAAATGGCCATTCTTTCAAACAAATGAACAACACAGCATTATAGTTCAGCTTTTTACATCAAATGATCACAATTGTAACATTATTTATACCCCCAACTTTTTAACACATTTAGTAAGCTTGATTTCCCTGAACCTTTTCCAAATTCACTCAAAGATATCCCAGTGATTTCATATCTATTCTAAGTATGGTGTACACTGCTATGGGTCAGAAAACAAACAGCTAAACTTAAAATAAGATGCATAACTTATGTAGTTACAAAAACATCCCTGCTATCTATGAGCTGCAGAATGATCAAAGGTCTATGAAGGCAAAATATAGTTTGGCTTGCATAAAAGCTGTTACCTTTAGCCTTAAAGCTTTTGTAAACCTTAAAAAAAAAAAAAAAAAAAAAAAAAGATCCTGTTCTTTTAAAGCATGAAAAATAGCATAGTGCTTGTGCAGTGTAATTTGTCCCATTCTATGCTGTAAAAAAAAACTGGTTTATCCCTCCTGTTCCTGTGTCCCCTTCTGTGTGGTGACCAGGGTAATCATGGCTGCTGATCCATGATACCATGGTCAGTTTATGTGCCTCCGTCATCCCGCTGCTCTCCCTCTCCCCCTCACTCCCTGCCTGTCAGCTATTGAGTCAGTGATGTGAGAGCTGATATGCTCCCCGTCCCTCCCCTCCTACTGCTTTTCCGTGTAAAGTCACTGTGCCCACTTACTAGAATCCCCTCCCTTATAGGAAGCTATGTTGCACAGTGCCTGTTTTTTTAAATTATGCAGCTCAATACCTTGAATTTAGAGCCCTGCTGTGCAGTCAGGTGACCTCCTGCCACTCCCGTCCATTCCTACCAGCTGACGTCTGAGGGGGATCTCTTGGGGGGAGCTGTAGTCCCCAGATCTGGAAAGACGAGTGGTGGGAGATCACGTGACCACACAGCGGTGCTCTGAAAAAAGGTATTGAGCTGCATAATTTTAAAAAAAAACTGTGCAACATAGCTTCCTATAACAGAGGGGTATTCTAGTATTTAGGTACAGTGGCTTTACAACCACTTTAAAGGGTAACACCGATTTTGTGGGGAAAAAAATAGCAAACAAAGAATAATATTATATACAATTGCAACACAAGTCATATGGTAATTGAATGTTATTAAAAATGACCTTTCCTTTTCAATCTGCAGCTTTGTAATTTTCTGAAAATGCAATATGGCTACCTGGAGCTGTTCTGTACACAGAATGTATACTGACCACACCCCAGAAACACAATTTCCTGCTTGTGTGATTGGGTCACCAATTGTTCCAGAAGTTTGCCCAAGATACAAGTCAGATTTCTGCAGCATCCCTTGCAACAAAAATGTCATTTTTGGTGAGATACTCCCAATGGTAACATGTCTAAAGGGATGCAGGCCCAGCAGATTTCCTCATTAGTCCTCTGCAGCTGCACAGCTGGTTGATAATTATGAAACCACACCCATTAGACCCAATTGGCAAAGAGGCACAGAGAAACAAACAGGGATTTCTTTGTGCGACGCTGTACCCAAATTAAATTGACGTCCTTTTTTTCCCACAAACAGACCGATTTTTATTTTTTGCGCTATAAACAAAAAAAGAGCGACAATTTTGAAAAAATAACAATATTTTTCAAATTTTTTATATAAAATTCTCAAAAAAAATGTAAAAAATCTAAATTTTTTTAACATTTTAGGCCAATTTGTGTTCTGCTACATATTTTTGGTAAAAAAAAAAAAAATCGCAATAAGCGTATTTTGATTGGTTTGCGCAAAAGTTATTGCGTTTAATAACTACGGGAAAGATTTATGTAATTTTTATTGTTTTTTTTTAACTAGTAATGGCGGCGATCTGCGATTTTTTTTGCGGGAACGGCGACATTGCAGCGGACAGATCGGACCCCTGACTGACATTTTTGACACTTTTGGGAGTACCAGTGACATTACTACAGTAATCAGTGCTATAAATATGAACTGTTACTGTAAAAATGACACTGGCAGGGAAGGGGTTAACTTTATTGGTGATCAGTGGGTTAAATGTATCCCTAGGGGCGTTTTTCTAACTGCGGGGGGGCATGGCTTGTAATGTAACCACAGAGACATACGATCCTACATAGCAGGATAGCATAGCCTCTGTACTTACATCAGGGAGAATGACAGATGGCTGTGTTTACATCAGCCGTCTGCCTTTCTCCCTCTCCTGCGGGAGATCGCGAGTGACCGGCGGACATCGGAGCCGCCGGTCACACGCGCGGGGATCCCTGTGAACGAGCAGGGGCGGGAGCGTGCCTCCGGCGGCACGTGCTCGCCCCCTACAGGCTCCTGGGCGAGCTATCTAGTACTACGTCGCTTTGCCCAGGAGCGGCTGACTGCCACAGTAAATGTACTTGCGGCGGTCGGCAAGTATCCACAAACGTGTATATACAGTATATGCCAATTCTATTTTTGGCTGACAAAGCTAAGCACTGCCTCACAATGTTTCTTTTTCTTAAAATTGTTTCTTTAAAAAGTAACTCGACTTTTGTTGAGAAAAAATAAATAAAAAATCCCACCTGGGTGATCTCTGTACATTATAAGGATTATAACAAACTTTGTTGCAGATTCCTACCTGTTATTCTGAAGAAATCCCTATTTGTTCCTTTGTGCCCATGTGGGAAAGTGAGTCTAATGGGAGTGGTTTCATAATTATCATTTAGCTGCAGCAGCTGCTGGGCACTAATGAGGAAAGCTGCTGGGCCTGCATCCCTTTGGACATGTTAGCATTTGGAGTATCTCAGCAAAAATGACATTTTTGTTGCAGGGGATGCCTGAAATCTGATTTGTATCTTAGTGCAGACTTCGAGCAGGAATTACATATCTGTAATTTCTGTATCTCCAGGTAGCCATATTGCATAGCATTTTGAGAAAATGACAGCGGCTGCAGACTAAAAAGGAAAGGTAATTTTTAATAATATTCAATTACAATATGACTTGTGTCGCATTTGTATATGATATAATATTTTTTCTTTAATTGTTATTTTTTTTCCCCACAAAAATGAAGTTACCCTTTAAGTGTAAATCAGTTCAGCAGTATGTTTCGCAACATGTCTCATTGTTTACATCTTTCCTAATTCAATTATTTTTTTGTGAATTTGTTGCAAAATGTCATACCTGGAGTTTCAGACAGCACTTTTAGTTGCAGTCCGACAGCACTAAATAAAGTCATAAACTTGCAATTAGCAGCAGCATTGTTAGCTTGTTGTGCAATCTCCCTTAGTTGGCCTCTAGGCTGCCTATATAATAGACCTGATAGTCAGCCTGGTGGCCAATTGAAAGAGCACACGGCGGGCTGAAAACACTGCTGCTAATTGCAAGGCATCGGCTTTTTGTTATCAGACTGCAACAAAGATTGCTGTCTGGATCTCCAGGTATGAAACTTTGCAACGCATTCCCAAAAAATAGTTATATTAAGAAACATGTATACAATGAGACATGCTACTAAACATATTGAAGAATAGATTTACACTGAAAGAATACGTTTTAGAAAAAGCTACCAATTAGATCTGCAAATATAATTGTATAATTCCCATAACGTCATAGAAACTTCAATAATTAAAATTCTGAATAGGTTTGTGTTGGAGCCTAATTTTTTGGATTAGCTGCTGTACATGGCCAAAGGCGGCTAGTAGTTCCAGTTGCCAGTATTCTTCTTTATGGACAAGTAATGGAAAGTCAGCAGTGTAGGAAACATCTCTGCTCATAACACCAAATATATCAAGACCTCTGGAGGAAAAATACATTTTGGCTTGTATAAGAGCTGTTAACATATTTCAAATAATCTTTTGAAATGTGTACATATTTATATGAGATTATAATACCCAATCACACCCTGCCCAAGAAGCCAAAAAATAAATAATTTGGCGTAAAATAAAAACCCATTCTCAAAATAAAATGTGTAAATTTAAATTTCAATAATAGCGTTGCTGCCCCTTTAAATATAAATAAACACACTTGAGTATCTCAAAACGTAGATATACAGACCCAAGGTGGCACTACACCCAAAAATTGCAATAATTCATAAATGTAGTCAATCAACACAAATGACAGTTGCCAAAAAAGAAATAAAGCCAATAACTTAGAATAATTTTAGATTAGTCCCAAATAATGAAAGACCATCACATAAATGTGTATTAAAAGTTCCATCATTAGATTCCACAGATCACAGATCATCCAAAAGATGTCTTCTACTGTGCAGTGCTCACGGTTGCCACTCCCAAAGTGCTACTGAGGAAGCCCAGAACATGGGCGTAACGTGTATAGGGGGCTGGGCCACACCAATGATAGTTTATTGAGGCCATCTGTGAGTCTGGAGAGTCTGAGTGGTGAGGAGAAGATGGTTCAATTTGATGCATCTATGCCTGTATCTGTACCTGTACTGTGTGTGCTCTTTTTTAATCCTACAACTCTTTTCCTGCTTGGTTTTCTTATGGACGGTTGCTGGGAGGATAGTGTTTAAAGAGGTATTATTACTTTGAGCAGAAAGATCGATGGAATGTTGGGACCAGATTACCAAAAGAGTTTTGTGCCAATCATCTTTTATGTGAGACATTGATTTCTGGTGAGTGAGATAAATTGCACTTCGGGAGTGGCAATCCCGAGCACTGCACAGTGAAAGACATCTTGTGAATGATCTGTGGACACTAATGGTGGAACTTTTAATAATACACATTTACTGTATGTAATGAACTTTCATTATTTAGGACGAATCGACATTTCTTCTAAGTTCGTTTGCTTTATTTCACTTTTAGCAACTCTCATTTGTATAGATTGAGTACATTTATGAGATATTGAAATTTTTGGGTGTAGCGCCACCTTGGGTCTGTAAATCTAATTTTTTTAGACACTGTTTAAAGCGTATATATCAATATTGTTAAATGGGATTAAAATATGATTTTAGGATTTACATTTTTTTTTTGGTTAATATTAATGTGCCTTTAATCATTAATGCAGAACTCACACACAAAAAAATACCACCTGACAATAAAGCAACACTAGTAGGTAAAAAGGAGAAAAATATCAACTATATATTTACTTCTTTCACTCTTTCCATCTTTCCCTCTCTCTTGATCCTGCCTAGTAGTGGCAATAGATGGAGATAAAGAATACGCAAGGATGAATCCAAAAATATTATCAGGGTAACAAAATCACACAAACCTACTGGATTTGTATCTTCTTAAGAAATTATTGAAAGGAATTTGTTTTTAGTTTTAGTAAAGAAATTTAGTAATGTTGGTATTTCTAATTTTAACTATTATGGTGGCGGTTTAGTGAATAAGTAGGGGGTCAAATAAACCCATTTACAAGTACTATGGGGTCAGGGGATAGACAACAGCCTTCACCTGCAGGCAAATATGCTGTTTTCCAGAGAAAGGACCCCTCATTCTAATAGAAAAGGGCTGAGAGCAATACATGGCTTGGACCTCAAAATGCAAGTGGATTATACTTGCCAAAACAAAATATTTTACTACATTTTTTTTTGACCTTGGTATGGTGAGTGACTTTCCAGAATTTATTTTATTTAATTAAACTTTTTCTTTTAATTGTTCAGTTGCTGTTATGTTAATATAATTGCTTAAATGCATATGAATTTAAATATTTGAGCGATGATGTTAACTTGTTACTAAACCCGGGACCCTGCATTCACTATATCTGGTCTCCCACAGTACACAGAATATGGAAGTGCAATTATTTTAATAAATATAAACTGCTAAACATCTTTTCTGATCAGCAGTATATAGCAGTCTTGTGACTTCTATCTGTGTCTGGTTAAAGTGTGTAGGGGGATTTTTCCAAGAGAACTACCCGTACTGTTGGACACAATGACAGGATGATGTGATTGGATGGCTTCCCATTGGTAGGGTTACTTTGAAGGATTCTGAGAATGGAAGCAGAAAACTGACTGTTGGCAAAAAACAGTGGGGGAAACAAGGAGGATGATGTAAAAAAAAATGTTTCTTGTTTCCCATAGCACCAATCACCTTCCACCTGACATTTTTGTAGTTCAGGTTTAAGAATTAAACAAAAAATCTAGTTGCCAACTATGGGAACACTTTTTGCACATCTTCATGTTTTTCAATTGGCACTTTAAAGTCTATAGGAATCTGCTGCTGTTTTTAGTTGCAAGAAGCAGCTTTCCTCCTGCTGAAACCGATGTTAAGCAGTAAAGCCAGCATAATTTATCACCGACAATCATCATGTCACTCAATCTAAGGCATTCAAGCCCAGTGCTAGTTTGGCTGCCTTGCCACCTTATATGACAGTCCATGTGTCCTGCTTATGATCTATAACCCTATCTGGGTAGGATCTGAGTTTTCCTGAATTGTCTTATACCAATGCAAACCATTAAAAAAATAAACTCGGAGGGAGCTTTCAGCTCACACTGTGCTGGGCAGATCTTGAAGAAGTAATCAATAGAAGCAGCTCAAATATTCAGACTCATAATAATGCTCTATAGATATGGCTGAAATTATTTCAAAACATATCCTCTGCTTGGCTACATCTGCCCTTTTTTTTATCATAATCAAAACTAGACTCGCAAATGGCTCTCTGTAGCATTATGATGTGAAAACACTGTAGAGGGAGCTTACATATCATTATAGCCCAATTACCAGGTTAATTGATAGCAAGCAATAGTTAAACGACTTTGCTGAAAGCGGAGGTCAGCCAAGATATTGTTAAAGTAGTAAAGAATGATCTGTGCTGCTGAAAAAAAAAAAAAAAAAAAACATCTTGCATACATTTCCATTTTCCTTTTCATATGGCCCTTAGGATTCCAACAAAAGAAACATCAGAAGGTTTCAGAAATAATAAATGAATAAACCATCATGAGACAAAGCTACTTGTTTTACTAGAATAAATAAATGGATACAGCTATCATAATGCACATACAGTAGCACCAGGGTGCAGATAAACAAGCGGTTCAATATACTGGTAATAAAAGCACTGCTGACAATACAGAATACTGATGTACATACCAAAATGACAAGTACTGCACCAAAATCAGCAAGTGAAGACAAAGCTAAAAGAAAGGAATACATCCTGAAAATTTAGAGAATACAAATAGAATTTTGGTTTTAAATCTTTAACTAGGGTTAGGCATTGCAAAATGTATATTTTCTTTAACTGAGCATCTTTAAAGTGAACATGAGGCTAGATGATCATTCATGTATTTACATATTTTTAACAAGTAGTTAATGAGTAATAAAACAAGCCATCATTGACCTCTGTAGCCACTGGCACTCCGGAGCAGTTCATCTTTAAAATTTACAGCAGAAGCACTGATTTTATCAAAGTTGTTCTCTCTGAAGCTTAGCTTAACCTGTTCTGCCCTGCCAGCAGTGCTCAAAGAAGTACTTGAAAGCCTTTATTGATTCTGCTGTAAATTTAAGGTGGAATTGCTACTTATTTTAAAGTTAAAGTGGAGTTCCACCCTAAAATTTAACATCGGTCCATCTTCTTGCTCCAGGTCACCTGAAAAACAAATGAATAATCACATTTTTTTTTTTTTTTTACTTACCTTTTTTAAGAAGAAAATATTCTCACCTTACTTCCTCTTCCTCCCTCTGCGGCCGCGGCCCATAGTCACTTCCTGGCTTGCAATGATTCCTGGGAGCTGAACCTCATCGCTCCCAGGAATCAATGCACCTGCACCGGCCCCGACGTCAGTTCCGGTGCAGGCGCGTCATACCTTGCTAAACAGCTTCTGGGCATGCCCAGAAGCTGTGCAGGGATGACGCTGCAGCCCCGGAAGTGACGGCAGGACCAGTGCAGTGCATTGTGGGACCAAAGAGGACGGAAGAGGACGCAGAAGAGGATCGCGCTGGCTTCAGCTGCCCACACCTGAGATGGCATCGCTGGACAAGACATTTTCAAGGTAAGTATTTCTTCTAAAAGGTAAGTGCGACCTGGGACAGTTCAGAGGCTATCCATTGTGGAATGCACTAGCCCTGACTGTCCCAGGGGTATTTTTATGTATTTTTTTTTGTTTTAGGTGGAACTCCGCTTTAATTTTTGCTTGTTAAGAATATGGAAATGTTTGAATATCTATAGCTCTAGTGCCCAACATGCAGCACACCAAACTTTTGCATGTGGCCAACAGGCTATTGGGCACCATATAGAAGGTAGAGTGGCAGTAGGGTGCACTGGAATGCTCTCTGTGTTGTAGCATTCAGCACTGTAAGAGAGACTATACTGTGGTAGAGGTATCTCTGCCCAAGTACAGGTAAAGTCCTACCCTCGGGAGAGGGAGAAAGTGACGTTTTCATTGTGCCTACTGACACCAATGTTGGGGGTTATTATTCTACTCACGGACACCAATGCTGGGGATTATCATGGTTTCTACTGACACCAATGCTGGGGGTTATCATTTTACTCACTGACACCAATTCTGGAGGTTATTATTGCATCCACTGCCAACAATGTTGTGAGTTATTATTGCACTCATTGTCACCAATGTTGGGGGTCATTATTGTGCCCACTAACATCAATGTTGGGAATTAGTGATGGATGAGGTGACTAGGTACTCCTACACTTGCGCACAATATTTTTACTAAAAAAATAGTGATTACATTAAATACATAAAGCAGCACGTCATAAAGCAAAGAAAGCTTGAAAAATAAACAAGTAAAGTAAATTGACTGCACTTCAAGTGAACTTAAACTAAAAAATATATATAGAAAGTGAAATACAGTGCTCAAAAGTCCCAATGTTTGTTGTGAACAATGCAATCCAAAATGTGTTCCATTTCCTCCAAGACCATCCAATCTTAAGAAATCACCTCTGAATATGTGGGTCCCTTCGCCACTGATTTTCACATGCACAGAACACTCACCAGATGGATTTGACCCCCATTACAGGAGTCATAATCAGCATAAATAATAATCTATAAACATCTAGAAGAGCCTGTCAATATGGGTACAGATTCTCGGGGTACAGTGTGGACGAAAAAAGAGATAGGCTTCTCATAGTGTAGTACATCCAAACAATTTATTTAAATCAATTAAAAGTTACACTTACGACAAATTAATGTTCTCAGGCATTTAAAAAGCAGGGGACGCCGTTCTGCACTCCACCTGTGTTCCAAACAGCGAAAAGTGGCATGTCACGTCTTTGTCTCGCCCTACATGTTTCATCAGCATGCATCTGATGTCATCAGGGGTCACGTGATTGTGCACGTCACTTCACTTATTTATATACACAACCGGTTTACAATTATCCAATCCGATTCAATCCTACTGGACCGATGGACATAATCGCATATAAACTAGCAACATACACTTACCGTATATGTGTCAGGGAATCCCTGTGAGACGCCTGGTGCATAGATTTGCGCAAGTGCAGGGTACTTCCCGGGAACTGGCTAACAGGCGCTCGCATGCACAAGAGAATTTGCGCATGCGCACGTGCTATTTAAAAGGGATCTCATTCCCATTTCCTTTGCTGACTGATCTTCAGCTGTGTCCTGGTAATTTCCTGCATGTTCTCCTGTTGCTGACTTGGCCTGTTCTTGACTAGGGATGATCAAACTTTTGAAAAGTTCGGTTCAACCAGAACACCCGAACTTCTCGAAAGTTCGGGTCCAGATTCCAGAACCCCATTGAAATCAATGGGACCCAAACGTCGGTAATAAAAAAACACCATTTTGAAGCCCTAAAACCCAATAAATGCCCCTAAAAGTGCCTATGGTTCTGGGTCATGCCCCAGGGACTATTAATCACACAAAAAAAGTTCTTGAAAATTGTCGTTTTTGATAGAGAGCCAATTATTGAAAAAAAAAAAAGATTTCTTTGGATTTAGTGTCTGGGGGGTCTAAAAAGTGTAACTGTGAAGTTTTAGCTCTGTAGCATGTCCAGAACCAGAAAAAAAAGATCGTTTGTCTAAGAATTGCAGTAGAGCAGGGATAGGGCTCCGCTACTTTCACACCTGGCCATTTTTGTTGCAGGCGTTTAGTGGGCTTTTTTGTGGACGTCTTTGGAGGCAGGCATGACATCTGAACTTCTGTGTAGGGGTATATACACACACACATATTGGTGTGAAAGCAGCGGGACCCTATGCCTGCGCTAATGAAATTATTTGCAGGGATGTGGCTCCGCACCTATCACACCTATTTGTGTGTATGTGTATATATACATATATGTGTGTGTGTATATATACCCCTATACAGAAGTTCAGATGTTATGCCTGCCTCCAAAGACGCCCAAAAAATGCCCAAAAAAACGCCTGCAACAACACACCTGGGCGTTTTTGTTGCAGGCGTTTCTTTGGGAATTTTTTGGGCGTCTTTGGAGGCAGGCATAACATCTGAACTTCTGTATAGGGGTATATATACACACACACATATATATGTATATATACACATACACACATACAGGTGTGATAGGAGCGGAACCCTATCCCTGCAAATAATTTCATTAGCGCAGGCATAGGGTTCTGCTACTTTCACACCTACATGTGTGTATGTGTATATATACGTATATGTGTGTGTGTATATATACCCCTATACAGAAGTTCAGATGTTATGCCTGCCTCAAAAGACTACCACAAAAAAAGCCCAATAAACACCTGCAACAAAAACGGCCAGGTGTGAAAGTAGCGGAGCCCCATCCCTGCTCTACTGCAATTCTAAGACAAACGATCTTTTTTCTATGGCGGTCACCCTGACATGGAAGAGTTTGGTCACCCTGCCATAACTGTCGGAGTCAGTTCACCCTACACTAAACTACGGTCACCCTGACACTTAACACTTTCCCTACAGAAACTAGATTATTGAATCTAACTAGTAGAAAATAGTACCCTAACTACACTAGATATCCCTTTCCTCACACTAATAATTGCTAAATTACACTTTTGAAGCAGGAGTAACAGAACTGCTTCCACTCTTCCACAGCCCCTGTATTACAGTGCTAGAGATTTGGCGGGGCTATGTTATATACTGGGGGGCGTATTCACTACTGATTGGCCTCTGGACCCCCTAATCACTCCAATCACATTCCTAGCATCCTCCCGTCCATTAATTGGCTTTTACTAATGTTTCTGGTCCAATCACGAGCTTTTAAAGCCCAGTTCCTGTTGCATTGCATTTTGGTCGGTTCTGGTTGCCGAATTCCGAACTTTTTCCACAATGACTTGGTTCCTTGCTACCCACCTGTTGATAACCCCGGCTATTCCTAAGACTATGTTCCTCTGATCCTGTCCCTCGGTCCTACTCGAGTGCTTGCCTGGCCACCTGCTGCATCAGCCCTGCATATCACTGTTCGCTCCAGCCTCTGGAATCTTGACAAGCAGTCTATCCAGAACTATCAGTTTTAGCGGAGTGCCCCTTTAACTTTAACCAGTCATCTGAACATAACTACTGTTCCTGCTTCTCTGGTTCCACGGTCTCCTTAGAGTCGCATTCCCCACTGCGGATTTCTACAATCAACACCCACAGGCACTCACGTCCCTCGGCACCCTCTGTCTCTGCACCCTCTGTCTCATCCTCAGTGGGGCCAAAGCGGGAGATACAAGAGAGCCCGACCTTGTCAATTCAGTCTCCTATCAGGTACGTGACAGTATGTTTCTAATTAATGTGCCTCATTTTAATTAAAAATTTGAAAAATAAACTAAAACATTGTATAAATATGTGGTTGAGGCTAATTTAAGAACCTCTAGTGGTAAAAATGGGGTAATTTACCCAAACCGTCTAGTAATATAATTCCATTTCTCCTCAATGATGAGAAAGGGCCAAATCAATACCCTCTAGTGGTTAAGTTATATAATAAAATGTTACCACAATTCACCTCAAAGGAATAAATCCAATTGGACCATTTTACACTGAGAAAATACTTTATAATGACAAATTAACAAATTAATTAATAATCTGAAATTAAACAATTTAAATCAATCTCTATATTCATACTCCTAGGATACATTCTGGGTGATATTGCCCCCCCCCCCCTTCAATGTTGCTCAATCCTATCAATGCCGCAAAAAAACATAAGGCTGGGGTCCCTATTGTGATGAATCCTAAAGTGGTTGGATAGACTGTGTTTTGGAAAGCCTTTGATTATAATATTTACATGTTCATTAATCCTAATCCCTAGTTTCCTGGTGGTCCGATCAATATACTGTAATCCACATGGACAAGTGATCAGGTATGTCACATGAGTGGACTGACATGTGATAAAATTCTTTATCTCATATGTTCCTCCTGTATTAATGGACTCAAATTAGATTATCTTCTTGGCTTTATTTTTCACAGCCCTACAAGCCTTACATCTTTTGCAAAAAAAGAATCCCGTCTGGTCTAAGAACGTCACTTTTTTCTTCGGTGGGTCAGGGATTTTAAGAGCCAAACTATTTCTTAAATTGTCAGCCCTACGATATATAAATTGTGTTTTTTTTTTTTTTTCAAAACACTATTAAGGGTTTTGTCTCTCATCAAGATTAGCCAAAGTTTGCGAAACATAGCCATTTCTCCTACATTGTTTATTTTTTTGGACTTGTTGGCTAGCAACTCCTTCCTATCTATATTCTTAACTAGGGATGATCGAACGGTTCGGGTCGACCATCAGTTCGACCCGAACTTTGGCTGTTCGAGGTTCGGCCGAATTTAGAACCTTTTGCCCAAAAAGTTCGGAATTCGGCAACCAGAACCGACCAAAATGCAATGGGACAGGAAATGGGCTTTAAAAGCCAATGATTGGACCAGAACCATTAGCAAAAGCCAATTGAGGGGGCAGGAGAATGCTAGGAATGTGATTGGAGTGACTAGGGGGTCCATAGACCAATCATTAGTGAATACGCCCCCCAGTATATAAGATAGCCCCCGCCAAATTCCTAGCATTGTTATACAGGGACATGGAAGAGAGTGGAAGCAGTTCGTGGACTTCTGCTACAAAGTGTCATTTAGCATTTATTAGTGTGAGGAAAGGGATATCTAGTGTAGTTAGGGTGCTCTTTTACACTTTAGTTAGCTTTAATTATTCAGTTTCTGTAGGGAAAGTGTTAAGTGCCAGGGTGACCATAGTGTAGTGTAGGGTGAACTGACAGTGACTGCTATGGCAGGATGACCAAACCCTTCCATATCAGGGTGACCGCTATAGAGAAAAGCTAGTTTATCTGAAGTCACTTTCGCTGCAGTAATATGGCTTCGCCCCCGTCAGCATTCTTTTTGGCTGCAGGCATCTATAGGGATTTTTTGAGCACATGTTTGGAGTCAGGCATGACATCTGAACATGTGTATAGGGGGTATATATACACACCCATGTATGTATATATATACACCTGCACATATATAGGTGTGAAAGGAGCAGAAAACACTACTTGCGCTAATGAAATAATTAACACCAATATAGTTACGCTCCTATCACACCTATATATGTCTAAGTGTAAAATACATACAAGTATGTGTGTATATATACCACTATACACAAGTTCAGATGTTTTGCCTGCCTCCAAAAAACCCAAAAAAATGCCAAAAAACCGCTAGCGCCAAAAAAAAAAAAAAAAGACGCCCAGGTGTTTTTGTTTGCAGGCATTGTTTTGGGGTTTTTGGAGGCAGGCAAAACATCTGAACTTGTGTATAGTGGTATATATACACACATACTTATATGTATTTTACACTTAGACATATATAGGTGTGATAGGAGCGTAACTATATTGGTGTTAATTATTTCATTAGCGCAAGCATATATTTCTGCTACTATCACACCTATATATGTCTAGGTGTATATATACATATAAGTATGTGTGTATATATACCCGTATACACAAGTTAAGATGTTTTGCCTGCGTCCAAAGAACCCAAAAAAATGCCAAAAAAACGCTAGCGCCAAAAAAAAAACGCCCAGGTGTGTTGTTGCAGGCATTTTTTGGGGGTTTTGGGAGGCAGACAAAACATCTGAACTTGTGTATAGTGGTATATATACACACATACTTATATGTATATATACACCTAGACATATATAGGTGTGATAGTAGCAGAAATATATGCTTGCGCTAATGAAATAATTAACACCAATATAATTACGCTCCTATCACACCTATATATGTCTAAGTGTAAAATACATATGTGTGTGTATATATACCACTATACACAAGTTCAGATGTTTTGCCTGCCTCCAAAAACACCAAAAAAATGCCTGCAACAACACACCTGGGCGTTTTTTTTGGCTTTTTTTGGGTTCTTTGGAGGCAGGCAAAACATCTGAACTTGTGTATAGTGGTATATATACACACATACTTATATGTATTTTACACTTAGACATATATAGGTGTTATAGGAGCGGAGCCATATTAGTGTAAATGATTTCATTAGCGCAAGCATTTATTTCTGCTACAATCACACCTATTTATGTCTAGGTGTATATATACATATAAGTATGTGTGTATATATACCCGTATACACAAGTTCAGATGTTTTGCCTGCCTGAAAAGACCCCAAAAAATGGCCAAAAAAATGCTTGCTACTAAACCGGTGTAACGTTAAAAAACCATACCCCGTGAAGAAACCATACCCTCGTCACTTCCGGTCTGAAACAGCTGAGCAGCGCAGTAGTGCGCATGCTCAGAGCCCCGGATACGTGATTGAAGAAGAGAGAATTTGAGAAGTGCGCATGCTCGGTGGGCATGAAATTATCACGGCACTGTCTCTAATATAATACTTGCGGCGGGTACATTAAAACACTTCGGGTGCAACATAAATCATGTCCTCTCCTATCGCTGTAACTTCCCTCATCTCCGGTAATAAATATAAAAGCGGCGGCGGGTGTATGAGATGTAAATGTGACGGCGATCGCGGCTCCGTGATCCGCTTTTATATTTATTACCGGAGATGAGGGATGTTACAGCGATAGGAGAGGACATGATTTATGTTGCACCCGAAGTGTTTTAATGTACCCGTCGCAAGTTTAACTACCGTGAGAAATCCATACCCTCCGTAGCGGAACCGGAAGTGACGAGGGTATGGTTTTCTCACGGGTATGGTTTTTTCACGGAACACCGGCAAGGTGTGAAAAGAGAGAAGCCACTAACCTGTTCTATAAGTGACAAAATACAAACGATCTTTTTTTTATGGTTCTGGACATGCTACAGAGCTGGTACACTTGTTATACCCCCCAGATACTAAATCCAAGGAAATTTTTTTTTTTCCAATTTTTTTTTTTTAATTTTTTCAATAATTGGCTCTCTATCAAAAATGACAATTTTTAAGAACTTTTTTTTGTGTGATTAATAGTCCCTGGGGCATGATCCAGAACCCTAGGCACTTTTTAGGGGCATTTATTGGGTTTTAGGGCTTCAAAATTGTGTTTTTTGATTACCGAAGTTTGGGTCCCATTGATTTCAATGGGGTTCTGAAATCCGGGCCGAACTTTTGGGAGGTTCGGGTGTTCTGGTCGAAACGAACTTTTCAAAAGTTCGATCATCCCTATTCTTAACTTCATTCTGAATAGACACCAAGGCTTTATGGTCGGTCATAACCTTTTTCTTTAAACCTGTTCACTAAAATATTGGATTGTTCAATGTAATCCTCTATGCATTTACAGTTTCACCTAATAATCATTAACTGTCCTTTCGGTATAGCCCCCAACCATTTGTGGTGATAGCAACTAGCAGTGGGAATATAACTATTCCTGTCGGTCTCCTTAAAGAATGTTTTTGTGTCAAAAAACCCATCCTGCTTAGCCAAAACCAAATCCAAGACCTTAATTGTGTATTGATTAGGGTTGAGCGGACACCTAGATGTCCGTGTTCGACGGGTTCGGCCGAACTTTAAAAAAAAGTCCGGGTCCGTGTCCCGGACTTTTACTGAACTTTTCCCGGACACCGAACCCCATTGAAGTCAATGGGGACCCGAACTTTAAGGCACTAAAATGGCTCTAAAACACCAATGGAAAGGGCTAGAGTGCTGCAAATGGCAGCAAAATGTAGTTAAGAGCATGGCAAGTGCTCTGCAAACAAATGTGGATAGGGAAATAACTTAAAACAACAAAAAAAACAGAAAAATAAAACAATGTTCTTCATCTCTGAAGGACGAGGCCCATATGGAGTAGGAGGGAGGTTGAGGTGGTGGTGGATGTGGCGGTGTCATAGGCGTGCGCACAGGGTGTGCCTGGTGTACCTGGGCACACCCTAATCACCTAGGGCACATAGCATTATCGCTCTGTTTGCCAGTGAGGAGATGGGAAAGATCTCCCTCGCACCTGCTCTGCTCTATTTCTCTTTGCCAGCAGGGAGAGTAATGTATCGGGGCCATGTACATGTAGGCAAACACATGCATGTGTATTTCAACTTTGGGGTGCACACCCTAATGCAATAGGCTGCGCACACCTATGGGCGGTGTAGGTGGAAGCGGCGGTGGAGGAGGACCAGGGCCGGATTAAGAGCATCATGGTCTTGGTGCTGAGGATTTTGAAGGGCCTTAAGGGCCGTGCCTTGGCATGCACCCAGAGGAGGAAGGGTGCAGCCATGCATGCCTAATTCAACATGGGATGCTGTCTCTGAAGCCCATAAACACATCCATGCATCGGCAACTGTCCCTCCTTGTCCGGCCTTCGCGCTGTGTGGGGAGGTTCTGAGGGTGCTGCCTGGGGAAGCGAGCATAGAAGCCAGACTTCTGTGTTTACAAGTGACAGAAGAGCGGTCACAGTGAATATGGCCAACCCGGGGCCTATATAAAAGGTAGGGGCCTGCATGGAGCTGCAGCTCCAATAGCCCCTACGTTAATCTGGCCCTGAGGAGGAGGACGAAGTAGCCAACACTGCTTCTTTTCACAAATTTTAAATGAGGGTACACCCCAAAAGAGTGAGAAAGAGCAAAAATGGAACAATGGGTGGGTAAGGTCGGTATCCATTGCTATTCTGCACAAGGTACGGAAAAGTCCCGTGGGATCCATGCCTGGTTCATTTTAATGAACGTGAGCTTGTCCACATTGTCTCTGGACAGGCGGCTGCGCTTGTCTGTTATAACACCCCCAGCCGTGCTAAATACCCATTCAGATAATACACTGGCTGCAGGGCACGCCAGCACCTCCAAGGCGTAAAGGGCAAGCTCAGGCCATGTGCCCAATTTGGAGACCCAGAAGTTGAAGGGGGCAGACCCCTTATTCACTACATGTAGGCGTGTGCACACATACTGCTCCACCATGTTGGTAAAATGCTGCCTCCTGCTAAGACGTTCCATCTGAGCTGCTGGTGCTGCTGTTTGTTGTGGCGTGCTGACAAAGCTTTTCCACATTTCGGCCATGCTAACCCTGCCTTCTGAGGTGCTGGCGGTGCCCTGGTTGAGTTGGCGACCTCCTCCTCCTCCTCCTCTGCCTTGTGCTTCCACTGTGGCCCCGCTGTCAGATGGGAATGCCAGCAGCATCGCGTCTACCAGCGTGCGCTTGTACTCGCGCATCTTGCGATCGCGCTCCAGTGAGTGAATTAAGGACGGTACATTGTCCTTGTAACGGGGATCCAGCAGCGTGGCCACCCAGTAATCAGCACAAGTTAGAATGTGGGCAACTCGGCGGTCGTTGTGGAGACACTGCAGCATGTAATCGCTCATGTGTGCCAGGCTGCCCAGAGGCAACGAAAGGCTGTCCTCTGTGGGAGGTGTATCGTCCGTGTCCTCTGTATCCCCCCAGCCACGCACCAGTGATGGCCATGAGCTGGCCTGGGTGCCACCCTGCTGTGAACATGGTTCCATCTCCTCATCCAGCTCCTCCTCCTCCTCATCCTCCTCATCCTCCAGAACTGTGCCCCTGCTGGACAATTGTGTCCCTGGCGTTTGTGTGTGCAGGAACCCACCCTCGGAGCCCCTTGCGAATGACTGCCCTGAAAGCCTTGGAAATGTTACCTCTTCATCCTCCTCCTCCTCCTCATCCTGTGCCACATCCTCTTCCATCATCGCCCGAATTGTTTTTTCAAGGAGGCATAGAAGTGGGATAGTTAAGCTGAGAACGGCGTCATTGCCACTGGCCATGTTGGTGGAGTACTCAAAACAGCGCAACAAGGCACACAGGTCTCGCATGGAGGCCCAGTTATTGGTGGTGAAGTGGTGCTGTTCCGCAGAGCGACTCACGCGTGCGTGCTGCAGCTGAAACTCCACTATGGCCTGCTGCTGCTCGCACAGTCTTTCCAGCATGTGCAAGGTGGAGTTCCACCTTGTGGGCACGTCACATATGAGGCGGTGAGCGGGAAGGCCGAAGTTACGCTGCAGCGCTGCCAGGCGAGCAGCAGCAGGGTGAGAACGCCGAAAGTGCGCACAAACGGCCCGCACTTTCTGCAGCAGCTCTGCCATATCGGGGTAGTTTTTAAGGAACCTCTGCACCACCAAATTCAGCACATGCGCCAGGCAAGGGATGTGCGTCAAACCGGCTAGGCCCAGAGCTGCTATGAGATTTCTCCCGTTATCGCACACCACCAGGCCGGGCTTGAGGCTCGCTGGCAGCAACCACTCATTTGTCTGCTGTTCCATGCTCCTCCACAACTCCTGCGCGGTGTGTGGTTTGTCCCCCAAACAGGCAAGTTGTAAAACTGCCTGCTGTCGTTTACCCCTGGCCGTGCTGAAGTTGGTGGTGAAGGTGTTACGCTGTCCGGATGAGGAGGCGGTAGAGGATGAGGAAGCGGAGTAGGAGGAGTTAGGAACAGGAGGCAAACTGAAGCGCCCTGCAATCCTCGGTGGTGGAAGGACATGCGCCAAATTGCTATCCGCCTCAGGCCCATCCGCCACTGCATTTACCCAGTGTGCCGTTAGGGAGATATAACGCCCCTGACCGTGCTTACTGGTCCACGTATCGGTAGTTAGGTGGACCTTGGCACAGATGGCGTTGCGCAGTGCACACCTGATTTTTTCCCCCACTTGGTTGTGCAGGGAAGGGATGGCTTGCCTGGAAAAGTAGTGGCGGCTGGGCACGACGTACTGTGGGACAGCCACCGACATAAGGTTTTTAAAACTGTGCGTCTCCACCAGACGGAATGACAGCATTTCAAAGGCCAATAATTTTGAAATGCTGGCATTCAGGGCCAGGGATCGCGGGTGGGTAGGGGGGTACTTCCTCTTCCTCTCAAGTGTTTGGGAGATGGAAAGCTGAACGCTTCCACGGGACATTGTAGAGATGGTTGTTGGTGACCCAGGTGGTGGTGTTGCTGACAGATCGTCTGTTTGCGGGGTGGCAGGTGCCGGTATCACTACAGATGTGGCTGGAGCGGCCGAGACTGCAGCAGAAGAGAAGGCAGGATGAGCCAGAGACGTTTCTTGGTTTTGAAGGTGTGTACTCCACTGCAGCTCGTGCTTTGCACTTAGATGCCTGATCATGCAGGTTGTGCTCAGGTTGAGAAGGTTTATGCCTCGCTTCAAGCTCTGATTGCACAGGGTGCAAACCACTCGTGTCCTGTCATCAGCACATTTTCTAAAGAACTTCCACGCTAGAGAACTCCTTTGAGCTGACTTTGGTGCGCTCGTTCCCTTGCTGCGTTGGGCAGTAGCGGGCGTAGTGTCTAGGGCACGGCCGCTCCGCTTCTGCACCCTGCTCCCTCTTCTGCTGTGCTGGTGGCTCTGTGCGACCACCGCCTCTTCCTCCAAACTACTCAGGTCACCTGCATGACGTTCATTCCATGTGGGGTCGAGGACCTCATCGTCCTCCACATCATCTTCCACCCAGTCTTCACCCCTGCCCTCCTTTTCGGTCTCCACAATGCTGAACGCCGCAGCAGTTGGCACCTGCGTTTCGTCATCATCGGAGACGTGCTGTGATGATCCTTGCATGTACTCATCTTGAGAAATAAGTGGTTGGGCATCGCTGCACTCAATCTCTTCCAATTCTGGGGCAGGGCTAGGTGGATGGCCCTGGGAAACCCTGCTGACAGAGTCATCAAAAAGAAGAAGAGACTGCTGTATGGCTTGGGGCTCAGACTGCTTGCCTGATTTGCAAGGGGGTGAGGTGAAAGACGGTTGGACATCGGCTGCAGGTGCCAACTGTGACCTTTCTGCAGTAGACTGGGTGGGAGACAATGTGAAGGAACTGGAGGCACTGTCAGCAGCAAACCAATCTACTATCGCCTCCACTTGTTCTGGCCTCATCACTTCTAGGGGCGTATGATGCCCTACCAAATACTGATGCAGGTTCTGTCGCCTACTCACACTTGAGGAAGGTGTTTCACTTGTGCATGTAGCTGGCACAGATCGACCACGTCCTCTCCTTGCAACAGGAGCTCTAGCAGCAGCACCACCACGACCCAGGCCACGGCCCCTATTTGACACTCTCCTCATGTTTCTGAAATTTAAGATCTTGCCCTAGAAAGGTCTTTATTGAATAGCGGAACAAAAGAACAACAGTATCGCACGGGTGTATCTCACAGTCAAATATGCAAACTATGCCGCAATTTAATGTTTTTTACACCAAAAGGGTGTGTATTGAATAGCGGAATAGGATAAAAAACTGTGTATCTCACACGTACAAACACAGACTAGGCCCGATTAAATTTTTTCCTACCCTAAAGGGAGGATGAGGAAGAGGAGTATGGAACAGGCAGCACCCTCAAATCTTCAGAAGTATGAGATAAACCCCAAAAACTTGGAAAGGTGGATCTCACACGTACCGACACAGACTATTCCGCAATTTAATTGAGCCACAAAAGTTTTTATTGAATAGCGGAATAGGAAATATGATCAAAAAAAAGTGTATGTTTTTCACACGTACAGAAGCACACTAGGCCCCAATTACTATTGTTTGTACACCTAAAAGGATGGATGAGGAGGAGGAGGAGGAGTAGTATAGAACAGGCAGCACCCTCAAAGCTTCAGAAGTATGAGATGAACCCCAAAAACTTGGAAAGGTGGATCTCACACGTACCGACACAGACTATTCCGCAATTTAATTGAGCCCCAAAGGTTTTTATTGAATAGCGGAATAGGAAATATGATCAAAAAAAAGTGTATGTTTTTCACACGTACAGAAGCACACTAGGCCCCAATTACTATTGTTTGTACACCTAAAAGGATGGATGAGGAGGAGGAGGAGTATAGAACAGGCAGCACCCTCAAAGCTTCAGAAGTATGAGATGAACCCCAAAAACTTGGAAAGGTGGATCTCACACGTACCGACACAGACTATTCCGCAATTTAATTGAGCCCCAAAGGTTTTTATTGAATAACGGAATAGGAAATATGATCAAAAAAAGTGTATGTTTTTCACACGTACAGAAGCACACTAGGCCCCAATTACTATTGTTTGTACACCTAAAAGGATGGATGAGGAGGAGGAGGAGGAGGAGTATAGAACAGGCAGCACCCTCAAAGCTTCAGAAGTATGAGATGAACCCCAAAAACTTGGAAAGGTGGATCTCACACGTACCGACACAGACTATTCCGCAATTTAATTGAGCCCCAAAGGTTTTTATTGAATAGCGGAATAGGAAATATGATCAAAAAAAAGTGTATGTTTTTCACACGTACAGAAGCACACTAGGCCTCAATTACTATTGTTTGTACACCTAAAAGGATGGATGAGGAAGAGGAGGAGGAGGAGTATAGAACAGGCAGCACCCTCAAAGCTTCAGAAGTATGAGATGAACCCCAAAAACTTGGAAAGGTGGATCTCACACGTACCAACACAGACTATTCCGCAATTTAATTGAGCCCCAAAGGTTTTTATTGAATAGCGGAATAGGAAATATGATCAAAAAAAAGTGTATGTTTTTCACACGTACAGAAGCACACTAGGCCCCAATTACTATTGTTTGTACACCTAAAAGGATGGATGAGGAGGAGGAGGAGGAGGAGTATAGAACAGGCAGCACCCTCAAAGCTTCAGAAGTATGAGATGAACCCCAAAAACTTGGAAAGGTGGATCTCACACGTACCGACACAGACTATTCCGCAATTTAATTGAGCCCCAAAGGTTTTTATTGAATAGCGGAATAGGAAATATGATAAAAAAAAAGTGTATGTTTTTCACACGTACAGAAGCACACTAGGCCCCAATTACTATTGTTTGTACACCTAAAAGGATGGATGAGGAAGAGGAGGAGGAGGAGTATAGAACAGGCAGCACCCTCAAAGCTTCAGAAGTATGAGATGAACCCCAAAAACTTGGAAAGGTGGATCTCACACGTATCGACACAGACTATTCCGCAATTTAATTGAGCCCCAAAGGTTTTTATTGAATAACGGAATAGGAAATATGATCAAAAAAAGTGTATGTTTTTCACACGTACAGAAGCACACTAGGCCCCAATTACTATTGTTTGTAAACCTAAAAGGATGGATGAGGAGGAGGAGGAGGAGTATAGAACAGGCAGCACCCTCAAAGCTTCAGAAGTATGAGATTGTGTTCACTGTACCCCACAAAGATTGTGTTCACTGTACCCCACAAATATTGTGTTCACTGTACCCCACAAAGGTTTTGTTCACTGCACCCCACAAAGATTGTGTTCACTGTACCCCACAAAGGTTTTGTTCACTGCACCCCACAAAGATTGTGTTCACTGTACCCCACAAAGATTGTGTTCACTGCACCCCAAAAGGATTGTCTTCTCTGCACCCCACAAAGATTGTGTTCACTGTACCCCACAAAGGTTTTGTTCACTGTACCCCACAAAGATTGTGTTCACTGCACTCCAAAAGGATTGTCTTCACTGCACCCCACAAGTATTGTCTTCACTGCACCCCACAAGGATTGTCTTCACTGCACCCCACAAAGATTGTGTTCACTGCACCCCACAAAGGTTTTGTTCACTGCACCCCACAAAGATTGTGTTCACTGCACCCCACAAAGATTGTGTTCACTGTACCCCACAAAGATTGTGTTCACTGCACCCCAAAAGGATTGTCTTCTCTGCACCCCACAAAGATTGTGTTCACTGTACCCCACAAAGGTTTTGTTCACTGCACCCCACAAAGATTGTGTTCACTGTACCCCACAAAGGTTTTGTTCACTGCACCCCACAAAGATTGTGTTCACTGTACCCCACAAAGATTGTGTTCACTGTACCCCACAAAGGTTTTGTTCACTGCACCCCACAAAGATTGTGTTCACTGTACCCCACAAAGGTTGTGTTCACTGCACCCCACAAAGATTGTGTTCACTGCACCCCACAAAGATTGTGTTCACTGCACCCCACAAAGATTGTGTTCACTGCACCCCACAAAGGTTTTGTTCACTGCACCCCACAAAGATTGTGTTCACTGTACCCCACAAAGATTGTGTTCACTGCACTCCAAAAGGATTGTCTTCACTGCACCCCACAAAGATTGTGTTCACTGTACCCCACAAAGGTTTTGTTCAATGCACCCCACAAAGATTGTGTTCACTGTACCCCCCAAAGATTTTGTTCACTGCACCCCACAAGGATTGTCTTCACTGCACCCCACAAGGATTGTCTTCACTGCACCCCACAAAGATTGTGTTCACTGCACTCCAAAAGGATTGTCTTCACTGCACCCCACAAAGATTGTGTTCACTGCACCCCACAAAGATTGTGTTCACTGCACCCCACAAAGATTGTGTTCACTGTACCCCCCAAAGATTTTGTTCACTGCACCCCACAAGGATTGTCTTCACTGCACCCCACAAGGATTGTCTTCACTGCACCCCACAAAGATTGTGTTCACTGTACCCCCACAAAGGTTTTGTTCACTGCACCCCACAAAGATTTTGTTCACTGCACTCCAAAAGGATTGTGTTCACTGCACCCTCAAAAAGATTGTGTTCACTGCAGCCCACACACAGAAAAACGGATGTGGATCACTGACACCTGCCTATCTCCTATCCCACACCACACAGCAATATCGATTGTAGTTTGTAGAACACACTTTCCCTAAAATTCAGCAGACTCTGTCCCTAACAGGATTGAGAAGAGATCGTAGATCAGGAGAACTAAGTGCAGACCCCACCCCACACAGCAATATCGATTGTAGTTTGTAGAACACACTGACCCTATAATTCAGCAGACTCTATCCCTAAAATGCCTACAACTCGCCCTGCCTAAACACTCCGACCTGTCCCTCAATTCTATCCGGACACAAATGTTTTTTTCCTGCCTATCTTTCCCTAATCAGCAGCCAGCACGTTGATGTGTGCTCTGTTCCTGATCTAAGCAGCATAATGACGCCGCTGCGGCTGCCTCGAACTTATAAAGACTTGGTCACATGCCTCAGACGGCCAATCACAGCTACTGAGACATTTGCAGGCATGGCTGGGATGGCTTAAGGCACACCAGTTAAACGATTGTTGATTGGCTGTTGTAGGCCTGCCATGAAAAGAGCGCCAAAGCATGCAAAACCCGGAAATAAAACGACCGAACACGGATTTTTACCCGAATATACAGTAAAGTGTCCGTGTTCGTGTTCGGGTAACAAAAATCCAATTATTCGGTACGAACACGAATAATACAGTCCGTGTTCGCTCAACACTAGTATTGATCCCAATTGGGTGTAAACTTAAAGCCATAGATGTTATTATTGATCCTCTTTATGAACTCGATCAGACTCTCTTCTGACTCATTCTATAGGATTATAAGGTCATCTTTATATCTTTTGTACAGAATCATCTTGGGTTCTAGTCTGCCAAAAATCTCTTGTTCCTCCCACTGGCTCAACAATATATTTGCGGCACTAGATGCATAATTTGGGCAAATGGCTATGCCCTTTATTTGTTTTAAATAAGAGCCATTATGCCAGAAATAACTGTTGGCCATGGCCAGCTCTAGGGCTCGAATCAAGAAATCTTTTTGTTTGGTCCTAAGCCCCAATTTGGTGTCCAAGGCTCTTTTAGTAGTGGCTATTACATCCTGCTGTCCCAGGCTGGTATACAATACTCTACGTCAATGATGACCAATAGAGTGCTCTCACTCACAGGTACATCCTCTAAAGTGTTAATGAGGTGCTTGCTATCCCAAAGGAATGAGGGATATTCTTTTACCAATGGCATTCCACACATTCTCCCACCCTGGAGAAAATAGAATTTATACCACTGAGAACTGGCCTCCCAGGGGGGTTTGTTTTATTCTTATAAATTTTAGGCAATTGATATAGAACAGGTAATCTGGGGGCATCAGGAACAAGGTATCTAGCCTCCATTGATAATACTCCTTCCTCCTGGGCTGCTTTTACCACATTTTAAGTTTAGATCTCAATAAATTTGTTGGGTTTCCCTTCAGTTTTTTATATGTAATCTAGTCACCTACTAGCCTATCCAATTTTTTTATGTAATCAACTTTATTAAAAACCACAATTCCCTTCACCCCCCCCCCCCCTTAACAGCCATCCTTATGACTATGTCTTTCCTCTTTTCCATTTTTAAACCTTTTTGTAAAATTCCCCTTCTTTCTAAACCTCTTGCCATTGCTCATTCTCCTGTTCCACCATAGACTTGAATACCTCCAGATACTGTTTAGAAGATTGCTCTGGGTTGAATGTGGAATGATTTCTCAAGCTACTAGCCTTGTATACCCTGTCAGCAATATTCGCTTGAACCGGTTTCTCTAGAAAAAGTTTTTTAATCTATCAATAAATGCATTAAACTTATCAAAACCTTAATCAGGGGCATTTTTCAGACCCAGTTCCAAAACCTTCAATTCAAGGTAGCATCACTTAAAGAAAAATACCCTGACCTATTGTTCTCTTTTTTGTCTTTATTCTTTCTCCCCCCTTTGCATTCACTAGAGGGTTTCTTTGGGACCTATTTCCTTTCCTTTGGAGTGTACCTTATTGTTGCCAATGAGGTGCCATCTCCTGGCCACCCTGGTTGGGGGTGGTGGTTGTCTCCCCCAACCATGGGGGGCCCAAACCTGATTCCAATATTGTCCTCCCCTCCCTCCCTGGTGGCCCCGCTGGCTTCTGTTCTGATATCCAGTCCCTCTCCCTCGTGGACCTGGGATACCCCCATGTCCCCTCCACTGAAAACCCCATAATATTGACTATCCCTATATGGTTCATCAGCATAAGCAAGGGGTTGGGATCTATTCTGAGTGGGGACACCATGATTGGACATATCCTCAGGTGCATGGTAGTTATAATTAGATCTATTTGGGGGGGCTGTTTCCCAGATTTCTGTTGCACATCGTTCCCCTAATGGCTGGGTTTCCACTATCCTTCCCAGTTCCCTTGAGCTGGGCTGGATTGGATGAGTTACCAGCTATGACCGGAGTGGAGATGGATCCTTCCACTTCCTAATTGGTGAAGAATGTGTGGACTCAACCACTACATCCTCCTGGGCATCCTGCCACCTATACATTGTATGGTTATTATAATCCTTAAGATTTCTTTGATATTTTTCAATCTTTTTATGTTTAACATCCATATCCAGTTTCTCCAAGAATTTTTGGATCTGAATGGTCCTTTCCTTATACTCAGAGGAATCCTAAAACGGATTCAAAAGTTCTTTTAGTTCAGCAATTTTTTCTTCCAATTTTAGAATTTTCTTCTTTTTCCTAGATACAATCAAATTTAGTCATTTGGATTCACTTTGGTTAAAGAAATTGAACCATTCATTTTTGTGGTGTTCACATTGAAAAGACTTACATTTGCTTATTTGCCTTTCCATGCATGGAGACCTTTTTTTCCTCCTGTCCTGTTTCCTGGAAACTAGAGTGGCTGCTTCTAAGGGTGATATATATTGATTAAAAAATGTGGTTCTATTCTTGTTTATATATAATTTTTACTCACTGAAAAAAAGCACCAGATTGGGGTGCTTCTGTGAGTTTCCTTATTACTGGTCCGGAAATTTTTATTCCAAACACTGTCATAAATGCCATAAGATATGTACTATAAAAGGAGAGAAAAAAATATATATATATATTTAATGTAAAAGATGTATATTGTTTGAAAACCAAAATGGCTGTTCCTTTAAAAGTGTGTATAAGGATTCTGCTTGTGATGTTTAAACAAGGGAAAAAGACTTACATAGTTAGGCAGCTTGGTTGGTTTCAGCAGCGCTCTGCAGGTCCGCACGTCTCCTTCTCCTGGAAGGGACTGGCGTACTGCTTCGTTCCCCATCGATATATACCCTCCGTGCATGCGCAGTGCTACGCATTGGGATCTCATGCTGTTACGGCCGCCACGTATCTCTTGCCTTACTGCGCATGCGCAATGTATTTTGCGCGAGCATCCAGGCAGAGATTCTTGGCCATGAATGTGTATTGTAGCGCCGCCGACACAATTTAAAAGAGCTGGATGCCTAGAGGGGACCCAAAGGGAGGAAAAAAGATGGAAAGTGTCCTCCTTTACTCCAAAATCGCCCCAGCTTAGTTGCTGCTGGGGCTTTGTGTGCCGGGTGCAGGAAAAAAGGGAAGGATCTGAGAAAGGTTTATTTCCATGCAATAGGATTGGCATTTTTTACAAAAATATAGAGTATATAAAAAAACAAACAACTTTCTTGAAACAAAATAAATCTTTTGCATAAAACAATAGGTTTTTACAGCAGTGTTTTTTTTAAAAAAATAAATTCAAGAATATATAACATAGTTTGTATACAGTGCCTTGAAAAATATTCATACTCCTTGAAATTTTCCACATTTTGTCATGTTACCACCAAAAAACGTAAATGTATTTTATTGGGATTTTATGTGATAGACAAACACAAAGTGGCACATAATTGTGAAGTGGAAGGAAAATGATACATGGTTTTCAAAATTTTTTACAAATAAATATCTGAAAGGTTTGGTGTGCATTTGTATTCAGCCCCCCTGAGTCAATACTTTGTAGAATCACCTATCCCTGTAATTACAGCTGCAAGTCTTTTTAGTATGTCTCTACCAGCTTTGCACATCTAGAGACTAAAATTGTTGCCCATTCCAAACCATTCCATTGTAGCTCTGGCTGTACATTTAGGGTTGCTGTCCTGCTGAAAAGTAAACCTCCGCTCTATTTTTTTGCAGACACTAACAGGTTTTCTTCTAAGATTGCCGTGTATTTAGCTCCTTCTATTTTCCCATCAACTCTGACCAGCTTCCCTGTCCCTGCTGGAGAAGGGTGATGTGCAGTGTTAGTTTTCCACCACACATAGGATATTGCTTTTAGGCCAAAAAGTTCAATTTTGGTCTCGCCTGACCAGAGCACCTTCTTCCACGTTTTTCCCACATGGATTCTCGCAAACTGCAAACAGGACTTCTTATGGCCTTCATTTAACAATGACTTGCCACCAGACTTGTATAAAGTATTCAAAATTTCTACTTGAGTAAAAGTACAAGTGCTCGATCAAAAAGTGACTTGAGTAGAAGTGGAAGTGCTCGCAGAAAAAGTTACTTAAGTAGAAGTACTAAAGTATTCAACATTTTTTTTACTTAAGTATTGCAAGTAGTTTTTTCAAAAAATTTGCTACTTAAGTACTAAAAGTAAAAAGTACCAGTAGTTTTGAAAAAAAAAATTCTACTCAAGTACTGAAAGTAGAAGTAGAAGTACTGTGTTACGTAGTTATTAAAGAAAGAAGTCAAAAGTTTGAACATCATATTGTTTTTTTATTATTTCAAATGATTTATTCAAATGATTAACCTAAAGGACAATCACAATTCCTTAGGCTGTAACTTTTTGTAAACAAAAAACGGATAAAGTATGTCCCTCCCTTCCCCTTTTAAAGCATCCACCTTTTAAAGCCAGGGGTGGTCTCCTTCCTGAGCTTCCTCACTCTCACAGCCAGGCAGATCACTTGAAGTTGAAGGGCCAGGGGTGGAACGTGGTGTTTTTGGTTCGTCCATCTTTTCAGCTGATCAAAAGGCAGAACAGGAGCATGCGCAATCTTCTTAATCGCGGTTTGATTTGATTTGCTCAATTGATGATGATGTGCCAGGCCAGCTTCATCAAACCTACAATGCTTAAAGTGAAAAATGCATCAAAAACTACTAACAAAGTGGCTGTGCTAAAAATGCTAATAAAGTGCCTGCAATTTTATATATATATATATATATATATATATATATATATATATATATATATATATATATATATATATATATATATTCTTCTTGTATTCAAAATCATCGCCCACAGTATCAAAAATAAAGTGACATGTCTGTGCTAAATGCAGTGCAAATTATTCCCACAATGTAAATGTAATTCATATAAAATATATATGACAATACCACAATAAAATAAGTTGTGATTGTGAATAAGTTAGGTGCAAGTTTAAGTGTGTAAACTAAACTTTATAACGAAAAGTCTATAACTGAATTCCAGTGTGCAATCTAAGAAGTGCTTGTCACTTGCTGTCAGATGCTTCCACCTTTCTTCTGTGATCTGCTCAAGTAAAGTGGTGGACTGGATAGCCTCTCTCTCTGCCTCTCACCTTAGTAGCACTGGCACTGCACTGGTTCAAAAAGCTGTCTATATTATTTTCATTATAAGACCTTGTCAGAACATGCTTCCACCACCTGTCCTTCACACTAGTAGTGCTCATTTGCTTTGCTCAAGTCAAGTGCCACTGCCAGTGGCCACTGCAGTGCAGGCACAGCCGCACAGGCAGAGGCAGGCCGCAGAAAGCACAGGCACCACCACAACACAACACTTATGGTCCATGGACCATGGATGGTCGGATAATCATCATAGCCGTCAGTCTCACTCTTCTTGGTTCATAAAAAGCCACCCATGACCCGTGTGTATATAATATATAAATATTTTATATTGATTATTTGTTTCTCAAATGGCACATTGCCATGGCAAGGATTAGGCCCTCTCTCCTCGGTCCACCTTACTCACCTCATAGAGAAGAAGATGAGATGACGAAGAAAATGCTCCGAGTCCTGCTCCCGCGTCCGGACGCCCGCGTCACAACTCCTCTCAGTAAGGGCTCTAAGGGGTGGAGTCTGAGTGACACACAACACGTTTAGAGGCGGAGACCTCGAGTGGGAAGACGGCAGCATGTCTCCTCCAGTGCGGTCTTAACTTGATGATCATGACAGTGATTCCGCGGGCCGCGGCGCGAGCGAGGCTGTGGGATTGATTGAATTGAGTTGTGCTGCCTACTGCTACACGCTACCTACTACTAAATTGTGAGTCAGTATATTTTATTTCATTTTTATATATAAAAGCGGTATTGTTGAGCACTACTAGCCACTAGATCTCCTGGCTGTCACTTTGTCATATGTTGGGGAATCACAGCGGCTCGGCTCCAGAAGTGGCGGGTGTCCCCGTCATCCTGCCAGGGCCGCCAAGAAGTTCATCACCTAATCTTAAGTTATTAATATCTTATGAGGAGAGGACCTATGGGATTGAGAATTGAAATAATTAAATATATATGGCTTTTTGAACCAGTGCAGTCAGTGCCACAGTGCCACCCAGACGCTATCCACCAGTGCCACCACCATTAAGTGTGTTGGTCGGTCACTCGAGCACTGAAGGAGGTGGAAGCATCTGACAAGTGAAGTGACACTTTAGATTTGCACACTGGAATTCATTTATGGACTTTTCGTTATAGATAGGTTTACGCACTTCAACTTGTTGCACGCACCTGACCTAACTTATTTCATAACTTATTTTATTGTGATTTATTGTCATATTTTATATGAATTGAATTTACTGTTACATTGTGGGAATAATTATTTTTACTGCATTTAGGCTTTAGCACATTCATGTCACTTTATTTTTGATACTGTGTGGAGTGTGGGCAGGGCACTGGGGGCAACAATGATATTATATCGATTGCACAGGCACTTTATTCGCACAGCCAAGTTGTGTTTGTTAGTAGTTTCTTGATGCACTTTAAGAGCTGTAGCACAATATATTTGTTTGTTTCATATTTTCTTTTTATTGGAAAGATTTGGTATAGCAGCTTTTATTATACACAGCCTTTATTTTCGTATGCGCTGATTTACAAATGACATTATACACATTTTACCTGCCATCTACTGTTCTGGCAGTGGTAATTTTTTTAAAAGTAACGAGTAACTATGCAGCACAAAAAAAAAATACTTGAGTAGAAGTATCAAAATCATCAAAAAAATGTAGTGAAGTAAAAGTAGAGGTAGGAGAAAAAAATTCTACTCTAGGAAAGTACAGATACCGCATTTCGGTACTTAAGTACAGTACTTAAGAAGTTCTACTTCGTTACTATACATCTCTGCTTGCCACTCTTCCATAAAGGACAGATTTGTGGAGTGCACGACTAATAGTTGTCCTGATGCCCATTCCAAACCATTCCATTGTAGCTCTGGCTGTATGTTTAGGGCCGCTGTCCTGCTGAAAGGTGAACCTCTGCTCTAGTCTTTTGCAGACTCTAACAGGTTTTCTTCTAAGATTGCCCTGTATTTGGCTCCATCCATTTTTCCCATCAACTCTGACCAGCTTCCTTGCCCCTCCTGAAGTATAGCATCCCCACACCATGATTCTGTCACCACTATGTTTTATGGTGGGATGGTGTGTTCAGGGTGATGTGCAGTGTTAGTTTTCCACCATACATAGCGTTTTGCTTTTAGGCCAAAAAGTTCAGCTGTGTCCCCTAAATGGCTTCTCATATGGCTTTCTTTCAACAATGGCTTTCTTCTTGCCACTATTCCATAAAGACCGGATTTGTGTAATGAACAACTAATCGTTGTCCTGTAGACAGATTCTCCCACCTGAGCTGTGGAGGTCTGTATGCCCTGATTATTGTTCTCCTTGCCCAGCCTGTCAGTTTAGGTGGACGGCCATGTCTTGGTAGGTTTGCAGTTGTGCCATACTCTTTCCATTTTCTGATGATGGATTGAACAGTGCTCCTTGAGATGTTTAAAGCTTGGAATTTTTTTTATTAACCTAACCCTGCGTAAAACTTCTCCACATCTTTATCTCTGACCTATCTGGTGTCTTCCTTGGCCTTCATAATGCTGTTTGTTCACTAAGGTTCTCTAACAAGCTGGGCTTCACAGAACAGCTGTATTTATACTGAGACTAAATTACACATAGGTGAACTCTATTTACTAATTAGGTGACTTCTGAAGGCAATTTATTCCACTAGATTTTAGTTAGGGGTATCAGGGTAAAGGGGGGCTGAATACAAATACATGCCACACTTTTCAGATATTTATTTGTAAAACATTTTGAAAACCATTTTCCTCCCACTTCACAATTATGTGCCACTTTGTGTTGACTATCACATACAATCCCAATAAAATACATTTACGTTTTAGGTTGTAACATGACAAAATGTGGAAAATGTCAAGGGGTGTGAATACTTTTTCAAGGCACTGCACACTATAACTTTCATGCAAACCAATCAATATACACTTATTGGCATTTCTTTTACCAAAGACATGTAGCATAATACATTTAGTCTAAACTTTATAAATAAATTCGATTTTTAGGTAGGTAATGTCTGGACCCAGATTTGAACCTTCAACCTCTGCTGTGTCTGGCAGTATACCTGGTAAATTGCTTTGACAATCTTGCCTTGAACCTTGTTTCTGGTGAAACCTAAACTATTTGCTCCCCCCATGAACTTCATATTTAAGTCATGCCTTTGCATTTTCTGTTTGCCAGATTATTGTCCATTCCCCTGCCAATATCTTCCTTTTCACTCCTGCTGTCGTCCATATCTTTGTTACCACTCGACTACTCTTTTGCATGATCATAACCTGCAACCACTTGTTACTGACCTTTTACTTGTTCCTAGACTACGCTTCTGCTTGTTCCCAACCTGCAACCCCTTGTTACCAACTTATGGCTTGTTTACTGACTACGCTTCTGCTTGATCTCTACCTGCTATATCTGCTACTGTATCCTGGCTTGCTCATCTCCTAGTGAGGCAATCCTGAGGACCACAACCTAGTACTAACATGCAGCAAAACCCATGTCGTCCATCAGGAACTCTAGTGAATACCAGTTAGTGTATAGAACCCATACCTTAGGGGGAGTCTGTGTCATTCGCCAAGGTAAACTGCTTGTGTACTTATCTAGCTGGTCGGTCGGAGCCTCTACTGCTATTGCTACTGGTCTCCAAGCCTAACTCTGGACTGTAATAGCTACATAAGATACAAAATTTTAGGGGGGCACTGCCACACATAAATTTGACTTGCATTAGCAGACATCAGGTCACTGTCTAACCTGCTTGAGAGTGAGGATAAGTTCCAATTGTCAGTGTTGCAAAAAATAGATTTGGATGTTCAGAGATAGTCCAATGCAAGCTTTCTCAACCTTTTTTTTCCATGGAGGAACACTTTGAATAACTTTTTGTCTTCTGCTTATTATTATATTTACAGCTCACAGTACATTAGTGTAATAGTCATTGGGAATATAGCTAAAAAGATCAAAGCAGAAAGCTCTTATTGCTCAAATAATACCTAGCAATTTCTGGAGGAACCCTAGTTGAGAAACCCTGATCTAAGGTGTAATTGCAATGTGCAGCCAATGAGGGATATCTATCACGTTCACATGCATTCTGACAGTGCCAAAACTTCCTCAATGGATGTACATTATGATGACAGCTTGAACTTCCCACGGATTTTACAGGGTGTTTGGGCATGCACACCTGACCTGACAACTATCAATGCAAACAATCTTCAGAGATCAGTGAAAAACACTATATATTCGTATTACGTGAATGGAATGGGCAGATTCAGCGCAAAACAAAGGGTCACCAGAGACTACATTAAGAGGAGAAAAAGTATTGATTGGCACAAGAACCATGAATACTTTTAATCAGCTCATGAGATTAGATGAGAGTTGTCCGATTCTGCTTTTTTGGCAGAATCCGGCAACAATCCCATATCTGTAGTGGCAGGTAGAGGCCTGCCAGCCAACGATTCTCAAGAGGAACATTGATCGACTTGGCTAGAAAACCTATCCGAATTGTTATTGTTCTCCCTGGAAATAAGTGGTGCTGGCAGCATCAACCTGCAATGCTCACCTCCTCCTCCATTCCCTCTGCATTGACACAAACTTGCTAGGTTTGAAGAGCCAGCATTTCAAATTTACTGCTGTTCTGACAAGATTTACTAGCCTAAGGATTGTTGGACAAAGTCTGTACTTCAGACCACCATCCAAATCTATGTGCAACCTTGGATTGTGGGAACTGCTAGAGCAAAACTCTTTAAAGCTGTTGGCTGCCACTTATCTTGTAGTTAAGAGAAAGAAGTCTGCAATATAAAAAAAAGATAAAAATTATAGGCAGAGGGGTTTATAAAGATGAATGGACACTAAGAACAGGAAAATAAATGTGTGTCTGGTCTAAAGATCACACCAGTGTTCAGAGGAAAGCATCTTACAGACGAATGACAAGGAAAGAGGAATAGTATTACAACCTTAGAGCAGAAAGAGCACAGAAGGGAAAGAACAAAATTAAAGACACACAGGAAAAAAAGTCCTTAAGTGAATTATCAGTTTGGTAGGTAGTCCATTACACTCCCATTTGGCTATTATTTATGACATTAAGAGCTGGTGCTGACCACCCACTTTAAGTTTGGGGCAATAAAAGCAATTGTTCAAGAGATGCATACATGTACTCATGTACTCTTGAAAGACTGTATCCTAAATAATGTCTGAATGATATCTAATTCAATACGTATTTGATGGAAACCCAGTGGGGACCCATACAAGCTCTGCTTCTGCAGACAATGTGCATGTGTATGGGTATACATACCTCAAAATAACAACTGCTTGGCATTTTCAAGAAATTATACATTTAAAATGTATCCCAAGTGCGACTGGCTGTTTTTCCTTTTTTTAAATCATCAATCACTCTTTCGTGTTCAAATGCAATCAAAGCTTATATGCCCAGACCAAATTTCATGGCATCAGTATGCATCAATTATCTTCACAACAACTGTATGACTAAATAATTTTTACAATGTTTTTAGGACAACTTTTAAGGACATTTTTAATTTTATTTTCCCAGTTTTTAATGAAAATTGCCCTAAAAGATCTAAATTCAGCCTACCTCCAGCTTTGCTATCACTTTAAAGGATAGATTCACTTTTTTTAAAAAAAATGCGCATTTCCTTGATTCACAGAACATTGTAAATTAACGACGCGTCTAGGTGGGCGTAACCTCGCCAAGCAATGTTTTCTTAAGACTGTGGCAGCAATTGGGGGGGGGGGGATATCCCCCACTCACTATCCAAAAATGGGGAATGGGGGGGGAGGCGGGGGCTGGTACATTTGTAACATGGTTTTGTTTTGCATGCATTGCCCTTCCATGTGGCTATTTCATTTGTTTGTACTGTTGGAATACTCGTGAGGGGACGCACTGGACACCTTTGCTGCCATTGAGCAAAGTGCTGCGCCCCTGTGCCTTTAAGGAGGGGTGGGCTCCCTCCAGACTCACCAGCCTTCTGCCTATCCATTATAATGCATGTGCTACCATAGTGGAGGCTCTCAAAATTTAGAGTTAGGACTACAGTAAATACTGGGGTGCCTTGACGGGGCTCGTTAGCTTACGCATGTATTTGTAAATATGTGCAAACAAAACCCCTGTTTTAATGCTCTAGGACTCTAAACTTCAGAAAGGCAAACTTTCCTAAAATGTGCTCAATAATAGAGAACATAGACTGGGACCCAACCCTAAGATTATTGAACACGGAGGAAAAATGGGAATGCTTTAGGAACATATTAAACAAAAGTATTGTACAGTGCATTCCAATGGGGAATAAATTTAGAAGAGCCAAGGTCAAACCAGGGTGGCTAAACCATAATGTAAAAATGCTTATTAGAGCGAAAAAAATGCCCTTCAAGAAATATAAAATGGAGGGGACATTATCGGCTTTCCACCAATACAAGGAATCCAACATAAAATGTAAAAGCGGAATCAGGACAGCTAAAAATTACTTTGAGAGACACATAGCAGAGGAGAGTAAAAAAAAAACCCTAAGAAATTCTTTAAATACATCAATAGCAAAAAAGCGAGGTCAGAGCACGTTGCACACATAATTGACAATGATGGAAGGATGGTTACAGAGGACACAGAGAAGGCAACTGTGCTAAATCCTTTCTACTCCTCGGTTTTTACACATGAAAAGGAGACATACAGACCAGGGCTGTCTGGTTAGCACAACATCACAAGACTTGCCACAGTGGCTATCAGAGGGCAAAATCAAGGAAAGACTTGATAACATTAACCGGTTGCCGACCACCGCAAGTACATATACTGCGGCGGTCAGCCCCGGCCAAGCAAAGTGACGTACCGGTAGCCTGTCACTTCCTTGTGAGCCAATAGCGGGCGAGCGCGCGCCCACGGAGGCGCGTGCCCACCCAGTCTCGTTCCCTGGGAAGTCCGTGCGTGTGACCGGCGGACCCGATGTCCGCCGGTCACTCGCGATTGTCCGCCCGTGAAGGGAGAAAGGCAGGCGGCTGATGTAAACAAGCTGCCTGTCATTCTCCCCTGTGTAGGAATGCACTGACCCTGGGGTTTTTTCTGCCTCTAAGAGCCTAAAAGCGCCTCTGTGTGCAAGGACACATAGGATAACATAAAGCGGCATTTGCAAAACAAAATGTTGACGTTATGTGCACACGAGGCCTAAATGTTAACTTTACCCAAAACTGGTATATCAGCCGCACATAGCTGTAAGCAAGTTTAATCATACCGTATGTTTGCTTCTTATATTTCTCAGAGGCTTTAGTAGCAAGAAATCCCTGTATTGCAAAAATGTGCAAAAATGTACAATGCTCAAAAAAAATTAAAGGAACACTTTGAAAACACAACAGATCTCAATAGGGAAAAATATGCTGGATATCTATACTGATATGGACTGGGTAAAGTGTTAGGAATGAAAGATTGCCACATTGTTTGATGGAAATTAAAATTATAAACCTACAGGGAGCTGAATTCAAAAGACACTCGAAAAACAAAGTTAAAAAATGATGCAGCAGGCTAGTCAATTTTGCTGAAATTTCATTGCAGCAATGCAAAATGATACTCAGTAGTTTGTATGGCCCCCATGTGCTTGTATGCATGCCTGACAACATCAGGGAATGATCCTAATCAGACGACTGATACTGTCCTGGGGTATTTCCTCCCATTTCTGGACCAAGGTATCGCTGAGCTCCTGAACAGAGTGAAGTGCAACCTGGTGGCATCATATGGACCGAAACATAATGTCCCAGAGGTGGATTTAGGTCAGGCGAGCATGGGGGCCATTCAATGGTATCAATTTCTTCCTCCTCCAGGAACTGGCTGCATACTCTGACCTCTTGAGGCTGGGCATTGTCGTGCACCAGGAGAAACCCAGGACCCACTGCACCAGCTTAGGGTCTGACAATGGGTCCAAGGATTTCATCCTGATACCTAATGGCAGTCAGGGTGCCATTGTCTAGCCTGTAGAGATCTGTGTGTCCCTCCATGGATATGCCTCTCCAGGCCATCACTGACCCACAACCAAGCCGGTCATGCTGAATGATGTTACAGGCAGCATAACGTTCTCTGCGGCTTCTCCAGACCCTTTCACATCTGTCATTTGTGCTCAAAGTTAACCTGCTCTCGTCTGTGAAAAGCACAGGCCACCAGTGGAGAACCTGCCAATTCTGGTGTAACTCGCAAGTGCCAATCGAGCTCCATGGTGCCAGGCAGTGAACACAGGGCCCAATAGAGGACATTAGGCCCTCAGGCCACCCTCATGAAGTCTGTTTCTGATTGCTTGGTCAGAGACATTCATACCAGTGGCCTGCTGGAGGTCATTTTGTAGGGCTCTGGGAGTGCTCATCCTGTTCCTCCTTGCACAAAGAAGAAGATACCAGTCCTGCTAATGGGTTAAGGACCTTTTACAGCCCAGTCCAGCTCTCCTACAGTAACTGCCTGTGTCATGGAATCTGCTTCATGCTCTTGAGACTGTGCTGGGAGACACAGCAAACCTTTTGGCAATGGCACGTATTGATGTGCCGTCCTGGAGGAGTTGGACTGCCTGTGCAACCTCTAAAGGGTCCAGGTATCGCCTCATGCTACCAGTAGTGACACTGACCCTAGCCAAATGCAAAACTAGTGAAAAACAATCAGAAAATATGAGTAGGGAAAAAATTGTCATTGGCCTCCACCTCTAAATTAATTCCCGTTTTGGAGGTTATCTCATTGTTGCCCATCTAGTGCATCTGTTAATTTAATTAACACCAAAGCAGCTGAAACTGAATAACAACCCCCTCTGCCACTTAACTGATGAAATCAATATCCCAGGAGTTTAATTGACTTGATGCTATAATCTGATTAAAACGTGTTCCTTTAATTTTTTGAGCAGTGTATTTTGTGAATTCTGTATAACAGAACAAACAACTGTTAAGTATAGCTGAATAATAAATTCATTATAGCCTTGAAAGAGAGCACAGAGAGGGGGAGTAAAACGACTGTTACCGCTGGAGTCCCTGAGACAGCTAAGATTCAAACTGCTGCCCTTATGGAACTGAAACATCACATTTGTATGTACTGGCCTTTGACATGCCTGAAAGGAAAAGCATCTTTCTTTCTAAAGCAACCTTTGCATTTTTTTAATACAAAACAAACAAAACAAACAAAAAAAAACAAACAAATATTTGCATACATGAGGTTCCACGATTTAGAAAATCAAAAAAAATCTAGTTCTCACCTTTGATAGTGTTTGGGTTTTATTGTCCAGGGACAAGCCAGATATCTTTTCCACACATTGCACGATTCTTGTGCACACTTTGGCTTCATTTTGCGCCATCCATAGAATGTGGTCATCTACAGACATAATGTTACTTGCAATCTCTACTAGAATTCCTCCGAGCTGTTAAGGAGAAGACAGAATTCATTACAATCATTTATTAATAGCAACTAATATTAAGCAGATCTATTTACTAATAGCCATAGGTGTCCACAGCCTATTGCATTAAGGTGTACACCCCAGAGCTCAAACACACATGCTTTTGTTTGTGATAATTATATACAGTATCTCACAAAAGTGAGTACACCTCACATTTTTGTAAATATGTACAGCTTGTATAACAGTGTAAATTTGTTGTCCCCTCAAAATAACTCAACACACAGCCATTAATGGCTAAACTTCTGGCAACAAGAGTGAGTAAACCCCTAAGTGAAAATATCCTAATTGGGCTCAAAGTGTCATTATTTTGTGTGGCCACCATTATTTTCCAGCACTGCCTTAACCCTCCTGGGCATGGAGTTCACCAGAGCTTCACAGGTTGCCACTGGAGTCCTCTTCCACACCTTCATGATGACATCACGGAGCTGGTGGATGTTAGAGACTTTGCGCTCCTCCACCTTCCATTTGAGTATGCCCCACAGATGTTCAACAGGGTTTAGGTCTGGAGACATGCTTGGCCAATCAATCACCTTTACTCTCAGCTTCTTTAGCAAGGCAGTTGTGGTCTTGGAGGTGTGTTTGGGTAGTTATGTTGGAATACTGCCCTGTGGCCCAGTCTCCAAATGGAGGGGATCATGCTCTGCTTCATTATGTCACAGTACATGTTGGCATTCATGGTTCCCTCAATGAACTGGTGCTCCCCAGTGCCGGCAGCACTCATGCAGCCCCAGACCATGACACTCCCACCACCATGCTTGACTGTAGGCAAGACACACTTGTCTTTGTACTCCTCATCAGGTTGCTGCCACACATGCTTGACACCATCTGAACCAAATACGATTATTTGCTTATCTTGGTCTCATCAGACCACAGGACATGGTTCCAGTAATCCATTTCCTTAGTCTGCTTGTCTTTAGCGAACTGTTTGCGGGCTTTCTTGTGCATCATCTTTAGAAGAGGCTTCCTTCTGGGATGACAGCCATGCAGACCAATGTGATGCAGTGTGTGGCATATGGTCTGAGCACTGACAGGCTGACCCCCCACCCCTTCAACCCTGGCAGCAATGCTGGTAGCACTCATATGTCTATTTCCCAAAGACAACCTCTGGATAGGATGTTGAGCCTGTGCACTCAGCCTCTTTGGTTGACCATAGGGAGGCCTGTTCTGAGTGGAACCTGTCCTGTTAAACCGCTGTATGGTCTTGGCCACAGTGCTACAGCTCAGTTTCAGGGTTTAGGCCATCTTTATGTAGAGCAAAACAATTTTTTTTTAGAACTTCCAGTGACCAGTATGAGAGAGTGAGAGCATGAACACCAAATTTAACACACCTGCTCCACATTCACACCTAAGACCTTGTAACACTTACGAGTCACATGACACAGGGGAGGAAAAATGGCTAATTGGGCCCAATTTGGACATTGTCACTTAGGGGTGTACTCACTTTTGTTGCCAGCGGTTTAGGCATTAATGGCTGTGTGTTGAGTTATTTTGAGGGGACAGCAATATTACACTGTTATACAAGCTGTACATTCACTACTTTACATTGTAGAAAAGTGTAATTTCTTCAGTGTTGTCACATGAAAAGATATAATAAAATATTTACAAAAATGCAAAGGGTGTACTCACTTTTGTGAGATACTATATATACGTATAGATACACACACTCATTTTAAAATATATTAAAACCTGAAAGCACATGGAAAATTATTCGTAGGGCAGATGTTGATGACAGTGGAACAGTGGACAGTGTCAGTAGGGAAGTAGACTTTGTCATTAGGGCAGAGGAGGTTGTCAGTAGAGCAGTGGACATAGATTGATTTTCGTAGGGCAGTGGATGGTGTCAGTAGGTTTTTATATTTAAATATATTATTTTGTTTTTTAATTGTTTACAATTGTATTTTTTTTTTTTTACAATATAAATTTTTATTTTGTTGCAAATTTTTAGGAGATGCAGGGCTTTGGTGAAATTTCAGAGTCCTAAACAGACCCCTGATGTTGCACTTTTGAGACAGAGAAAGGAACTTGGGACAGAGATTCCCCAGACCTTTTCTGTGCAGCCTCAATGACACTGGGCAGTGAATGAGTGGGAGGTGCTCTGTGCTGAGCGGTTTCTTGTTCATTCATAAACAGAAGCATAGAAAATATAGTTTGCTCTGCTTCGGCTATGAATGGACACAAAGCGTGGTGCCAATCACTCACTGTGTTCATTTAGAAAGGAAAGGGGCCAGTAAATGGCATATTTATAGGACCATTTCACCACTCTCTTTCCTGAAACATTCCCTGCAGCAGCCAGCAGGGGAGGACGGAACCTGGAAGCACTGTGGGGGGAGCACTAGGCAGTAGTTGGTATCGGCACTTTAATCACCGAGTGATTAGGGTGTGCCCAGGCACCGTCGGCACACCCCATGCGCATGCCTATGCTACTAGCAGTGAAAAAGCAGCTCGTAGATTCAAAACTGAGAGTTTCATGAAAACTATTTAAATGGTAGGAGGTCAAAGGTATATATATATGACTTAAAAGAGATGTATGGGATAAAAAATAAAATAAAACAAATGTTCATACTCTCCTATGTAGATGCAGCATCGCTCCATTGCTGCTGCTGTACTCAGCTTGCTCTACACAAAGAACTGAGCTATCAAAGAGTGCTAATCTATCAGTTCTCAAATCCGCTCTGAGCACAGAATGATGACTGTCAGTCACTGCTCTGTGCTCTGCCTCCCCAGCACTCACTGGGGTAATGGGCTTTGGAGGGGCAGATGATGAGAATAAAGGGATATGTTGAATTTAAACCTCACCACCTTGCACTTGCAACAGGTTGATCACATTTATAAAGTTAAAGCAGACCTTTACTTACACAATGCCTGACTGGCAATTAGCTCAGGCTCTCAGCGTACCTTTTGGGAGCATTGTGCAATAACAAAGATCAAAAGAGAAGTTTCCATGTAAATCGGTAGATGTGCAAAGCAAGTGGGTGATCAGTCCCACAATAATATCAGTCTTGGGTGTACTGACTCTTTATTAAAAAGAATGTCACAATAAATCACATGACTCTGTAAGACTGGCAAGTATGCAGCAATTCTCCTACTGGTCTGTAGAAGACAAATCCTAGTAACTCCTTTTAGCAAAGAACTATTAAAATAAATTTCCGAACTTTACAGGTTAGGATGGATTTATTCAGACTAGTACTGTGGTAGCTATTCATTGTGAAATCTGTGTCACCAATGTGCTGTGGAATAAGACTCTTCTATACTATAATTATATTATTCTTTTAGCTCTGCATATAGCCTACTTTCTGGGACTTTTTTTTTTTTTGCTGAATGGCTCTTACTATTTCCAGCACACTAGCCCTAAGCAATTCTGTGATGCACTTCCATTAGAATTTGCATTCAGAAAGCATCATTATGTTAGAAATACAGACATTTTAATAAATGCATGAAGCTTTTATTCATGCCTAATAAAATAGTAGGGAATTGTATTTGAAATGGAGATGTCCTCTCCAGACAGTTATTTGAAATAAGGGAATATTTCAGGGAAACTAGTGGAAAGGAATAATTTTAATTGCAATATAATCTGTATCTGTGAGCTATTGGAATTATTGCTGGTAAAGGTGAAAGCTGCAAACCTCATTGTCCCAGAGAGAAGACTGGAGGCTTTGGTGAATTGGTGTTTCTCTTGAGGTCTCAAAGATCCAACAATTTTGGGCGGCATCCAGTCTGCCTCACCCATGGCCATTGAGAGTTGCTGGTCTACCCCCAAAGTTCACAGGATCCAGGGCCTGTATGATTTTCCAACCCAGCTGTACTCTCCTGTACGAGGATGGTGGCTGGGGACCGAACCCTTCTGTACCCCTGACTGAGCTTGCTTAGCCCCCTCACTCCCAGAGATAATCACCCACTAAGCCCTGCACCTGCTTGTGGAGAGGTGCAGCATGGTGTGGCAGCAGTAAACACTCAAGAGTCCAAAAAACAAAATTGTATTGATGAAAAAGGTCAGCAGTTTACAACAAGCCCGGCAGGAAGGCACCCAACTGGGAACGCTCACACAATGCAGCAGCAATGTATAGCAGAACAGGTCTTTTTGCGCTGACAGTGTCTGTCTTGAGGGGCAGAGTGCGGCCTGGCCGCTTGTACACAAATGGGGAGATGTCCATGAAGGATGGCATGTCCCCATGCTTTTCCATACTCTCCTGGAACCTCTCCCTGCTGCTAGCCAGTGTCCCTGTCCGAAGGGTGACCTGTCCCTACACTACCCACACGCAAAATGTGCACCAAGTCTGGGAGCCAGGGTCTTAAATAGACAACCCAAGATGGCCACTAAGTCACATCTAATCAGACAGCTTCCCCAGAGACTAAGGAAACCATACAGGGACCAATTTCCTCTCAACTTCCTCTCCCTCTACAGTGCTACTGTGGTGGAGAAAGTAGACTGCACCTGCCTACATGCTTCCAGGACTCTGCAGCCAGGTCTGCATAGATAACACTCTTTCTGCTACACTTCCCAGGTATTGACTGTAGATGCACTTCTTATGCACATATGCACATGGAGGCCAGATTTTAACAAAATAACTTTCAATATTTTAAAGCTTCAGTCAGCAATACTGTCAGTTCATGAATGTTATCCAGTAAATGGTACAAATTATTACAATTCCTGGTTAATAGATCAGACAGTTAATGGGGGATCTGCATGTGGGAGGCATTGGTACCTTTGTAGTGATCAAATAAGTTGACTCTGCTTAGGCCCTCTGACCATCCATGGCTGTCCTGCATTCCTCTTCTCCTAATGAGTATCCCCATACCAGACTGTCCACTGTGGGGAACACTGTCCACTTTGGGGAATAAGGATGAAGCAAACCAGCAACCCTTCCTTCTCCTTAGGCCATCCAGCCAGCCCAGAGCCCCCCAGCCCTCACTCTACCGACCTTTCATAGGGATTTCCACAATACTCACCAGAGGTAGGAAGAGCAGCCCCTAAAGAGGAACTAAGCCAACTCTATCGCCTACAGAATGATAATAAAAAACTTTGGCTTTAAAGTTTTAGTTTACCCACAACAGTAACATCAGTCTGTATATGCAGTAAAGCATGTTTATTATACTCACTGTGGATCCTAAGGAGCTAATCCCCCTGTTCCACAGTGAGTATAACTCACAGTGAGTGTAAAAAGGCTGTTTGATCCTGTCTTCTCTGATCCTCTACTTCATTTACTGTCCCCAATCCATCTGTTTATAGTACAGAGACCTAGGAAGTACTCTGCACATGCTCAGTTTGGTGTGTGTATTGCTAGGGAGTATTTTTTTTTTTTGGGGGGGGTGCATGTGATCAGCACTGTCCAGACAGAAATTAAGGGGTCATGCTGCCTCATAGGACAGTCAGAGGAGAATAAAAGCTCCACTACAAGCTTTAACCAGTGCTCGGCCAGACACTGATAGAAGTCACAAGACTACTATATACTGCTGATGAGAAAAGGTATTTAGCTGTTTATATTTACTAAGTTAATTGCATTTGCATGTTCTATGTATTGTGGGAGACCAGATACAGGCCGTGCCCAGGTTACAAACAAGATAGGGTCTGTAGGTTTGTTCTTAAAGCGGAGTTCCACCCTGGAATTTTTTATTTTTTTAAAAATACCCCCGGGACAGTCAGGGCTAGTGCATTCCACAATGGCTAGCCCCTGATCTGTCCCGGGTTGCACTTACCTGTTAGGACAAATACTTACCTTGAAAACGTCTTGTCCAGCGCTGCCATCTCAGATGTGGGCAGCTTGAAGCCAGCGAGATCCTCTTCGGGGTCCTCTTCTGCCTTCTTCGGTCCCACGATGCCCTGCGCCGGCCCCGACGTCACTTCCGGGTCGCGCGCGTCATCCCTCCACAGCTTCTGGGCATGCCCAGAAGCTGTTTAGAAGGGGATGACGCGCGCGCCCCGGAACTGACGTCGGGGCTGGTGCAGGCGCAATGATTCCTGGGAGCTATGACGTTCAGCTCCCAGGAATCATTGCAGAGCCAGGAAGTGACGACGGGCCACGGCCGAGGAAGGAGGAAGAAGGAAGTAAGGTAAGTATATTTTCTTCGCTACGAGGTAAGTAAAAAAAAAAATGCGATTATCCATTTCTTTTTCAGGTGACCCGGAGCGAGAAGATGGAGGTAAGTATAAAATGAGGGTGGAACTCCACTTTAAGTTGAATTTGTTTGTAAGTCGGAGCAGGTCCATTTTTTAAGTGTACGAGCCAAAAAAATAATTTTTACTTTTTTTGGATAGCATAGGGAAGGGTTAACACCACTGTAACATTTGTTTTTCAGTCTGTACCACTGTTCAGAAGATGTCACCTCACTTTCTGCCCCTATGGCAATTGGATTTAGAACATTTTGGGTTGTTGAGGAAGCAAGGATTGGTGATAAAGCTTCAGTGGAGACACCTTTTTCCATGATAACTCTTACAGGAGTGAATTTCCCTTCCTACAGTGTAGATTTCCTTTCTTTTCCTGTTGCCTCTCTTCATTTGTAAGTAGAAGTCGTTTATAAGTTGGACGTTTGTAACCCGGGGACCGCCTGTAAAGTGAATGCAGGGTCCTGGATTTAGTAACACTTTAAATATTCAGGAATGATCAGTGAAAGTATAAGGACCCATAAGCCCCCTGAGAAACCTCATGGAAAAGCTAGACCAGAGCTGGGGGATTTGCATCATCAAAGAGAAAAAAAATCCTTGAAGAGCAATTTTAGAGAACAAGAAAAACAGTGAACATTTACTACCTGTCAACACTGCAACTCTGCCTAAAAGTACAAAGAGCAAAAAAAAAAAAAGTTTCCAAAATCCAAGTTCCAATTCATTCACTAGAGCTAGATTTTAGTCAGCACCTCATGTGTTGCAAGTGGATCTGATTTGTGAATCCTTCTCTCTGCTTGAACTATCACAAGTTTGACTGATTAGCTTTTCTTAGTATTGATACTTTAAGATATCAAGCTGCCCGTGAGATACAACATTGAGCCAACATTGGCTGAGTTTTGAAATACCTCTCCTGTACTGCAAAGAGTTAAACAAGTTGGTTTTCTAGATAACTAATTGCATAGTTGCCAACATTTGAAAAAAAATTCCAGGGACACTTTGCAGCACAGCTATCAATTACTTACCACACCCACTTCCCTGAAGCTCCGCCCACTCCGCATAATTAATCTCCGCCTATTTATCAGATTATAGGGTCTACTTCATAAAGAGAGAATTAGAGGAAATTGAAAAGGGAATTGAAAACTTGAGGCCAAAGTAGCAGAGTTGGAATAATTCTCCCATTCAGCTGCACTATTTCTGCCTAAAGTTTAAAATTCTCATCACAATTCCCTGCAATTCTAAAGTGTGAAATGTGCTCAGGTGTGACCATAGACAAAATGTAATATGTAAATATAAATAAAGTGCAAGGTGTAAATAAGTATGATTATACTATCTGGTATAATTAGTTTTTATTGTACTTATTTACACCTTGCACTTTATTTATATTTACATATTACATTTTTTGTATGGTCACACCTGAGCACATTTCACACTTTATTCACCTGTCTTTGAATTCAGCCCTCTGTAGGGTGATCATTTTCATTTACATAAAACAATGTGGCCTCCTTTCCTTCCTAACACATTACCCAGTCCATACCAGAATAGATCCTAACACATTACCCAGTCCATACCATCCTCACACATTACCCAGTCCATACCAGTATAGATCCTAACACATTACCCAGTCCATACCAGTATAGATCCTAACACATTACCCAGTCCATATCATCCTAACACATTACCCAGTCCATACCAGTATAGATATCCAGCATGAGATTTTTCCCATTGAGGATTGAGGTCTGTTTTCATTTTTTTGAGCAATATATATATATATATATATATATATATATATATATATATATATATATATATATATATATATATATATATATATGCACACACATACACATACATGGATATGTACACACATTTATCTAGAGCTAGAAAACTATATATATATATATATATATATATATATATGTATCAATTAACAGGTGTATAAATTATATCTATAAAAAAGCATTGATAGTAGTAATTAATGGAGTGTGAGGCCTCCAGCTTGTCGGAAGGTGCTCTGCCTCCCCCTGCTGGCGGATTTTGGAAAGTGCACCATGCTGACACGCTGCCTTCGGTGACACGTTAAATTTGCGAAAGGCGGGAAGAGTGAGTGGGCACAGAGAGAGAGACAACCTGCTGCCAGAACTACAACTCCTAGATGGGGTGAGAGCGACACTGTGTGGCACAAAATAAAAAAATTTAATTATTTACAATGTCCCTGATTAACAGGGACACTGTAAAATACCCGGGACAGGCTCCTATTTGCCGGGATTGTCCCGGGAAAAACGGGACAGTTGGCAGGTATGTAATTGGCCAACAAACAGGGATAGAGTAAACTGGTGCTCTACAGTTGTACCTGAATGAATGTGCTCCATGCATGTCAAGACTAAGTTTTCAATTCTGAATAGAGTGCATCTTTAAAATGCTGTAATTCTAGAATGTAGGGAAGAGTTAGCCTATAAAAAGAATTGTTTCATGCCCGAGAAAGAGCTGGTGAAAGCTCGAAATGTCACACTGTGCAGAAGGAGCAAGTCTTTTTACTTTTCATTTAAACATGATCGAAATATCTAAATTATCTAACTACTTTTACAAGACCCGTATGTGAACTGACATTTACTTTTAATGATTAGGACATAACTTTGATTATCTGCAGTTTCAAAACCTACAGACTCCCTCAGAAGCTGTATTCTTTTCCTATTAATATAAATTCCTGCATCAAAAAAGTAGTTATGACTTTTCTGAATGCCCACATCCAGCTAGAGTATACTGTAACTTTGTAAAACTGACGGTAAATACTATGTAGCTGAAGGAGGAGACATTTCATTTTATTATTTTCTCCCTCTACTGCCATGCTGCACCATTCTCCTCCAGCCAGGAGGGGGGATAGCTAAAAAAAGGAAGCCCATAGACTTCTATGCAGAGCGCTGAGCACCCTGGGAGTTGTAGTTTGAAACAGCAGCCACAATGGGATGAATAGACTCATTACATTACAGATCCTAAAATGCACTGGGCAGTAGGAGCAGAGAGATGATTTTTATTAAACTACCCAGGAGAGTTCTTCCTGTGGGCACTGAGGGAGTTAGAGAGAGAGCACCTCTGTCTGGATATTTGCCTGCCAGCAGGAGACTATACCAGTGGAGATTCGAGCCTAGTTCTTCATCTTCATCACAGTGATTATCTCTGCCTGATATTCTGGAGTAAAATTTGGAGTGATACTTATCCGATTGGCAAATCCTAGAACAGATTTTACTCAAAAGTGCTGGCCAGTGGCCAGGGAGTTATTCAACCACTGACTTCGATTTAAAATACTTCTTGTAGTGGAGGGTTGTACTTACCAGCTCTTTAATGATCATTTGACCAGCTCTTAGTTGCAGTGAAGAATCAATGCAGTGAAGAATCACAAAGTATTATTTGAAGACATACTGTGGTGTTATAGTCTGTGGTATTTTGGCAGAAAATTTCAATTTCGTTTTAGTTATAGTCTTTTGACTAAAATGCCACTTTAGTTTTAGTCCCATTTTAGTCATCTGCAATTGTTTTAGTTTGATTCGTATTTAGTCGACTAAATCTGCAGTACATTTTAGTCGACTAAAATGACCTACATTTTAGTTGACTAAAATCAAATGGGTTTAGTTAAATTGTAATGCATTATTTAAGCATTTCTCTAGAATTTCCAAACGTATTATATACTCCTGGAGTAAAATATTCTAATATGTTAATATTTTATGGTATTAGAGTTTGAACAAACTCACAGATACATATTTAGACTCTCTGGATTGTCTGAAGAGGCCTGTAGTGCTGCACAGTGCTTTGGACGGTGATCTGAGGAGGCCTGTAATGCACACAGTGCTCTGGATGGTGGTCTGAGAGGGCTGTAATGCTGCACAGTGCTCTGGACAGTGGTCTCAGGAAGCCTGTAATGCACAGTGCTCTGGACAGTAGTATGAGAGGCCTGTAATGCTGCACAGTGCTCTGGAAGATGGTCTGAAAGGAGGTCTGTAATGCTACACAGTGCTTGGATGGTGGTCTGAGGGGAGGCCTGTAATGCACATTGTTCTGGGATGGTGATCTGAGGGGCCTGTAATGTTGCACAGTGCTCTGAATGGTGGTCTGAAGGGAGGCCTGTAATGCACAGTGCTCTGAATACCAGGGGTAAGAGGAGGCCTGTAATGAACACAGTTCTCTGGATGGTGGTCTGAGGGGAGGCCTGTAATGTACACACTCACAGTGCTCTGCTCTGGTAGGTCGTGAGTCAAGACTCTTATAGGGAGGCCTGTAATGCACAGTGCTGCTCTGGACTGCTAAGTATGGAGCTCTGTGGAAACTGGAATTTCAAGAGGGTAAGAGGGTAAGAGGGTAACGCCCCCCCCCCCCCCCCGCTCACATTTTCATTTTGTTTTGTTTTCGTTCGGTAACAAAAAAGGAATTTATTTTTGTCATAGTTTTCATCAGTGGATGTAAACGTGGTTTACTTTTCGTTTAGTTTTCAACACTGTAAAAATGCAGCTGACGAAAATTTTGATGAAAAGATTTTCGTTGACGAAATTAACACTGGTTATGGTATTGTGTGGTCTAAGCAAATATGAATTTCATTATGTGGAAGTCTGCTGGTTGCCATAGTACATGGAAGAAAAACTTGAGCTGGTAGTTATAAAAAAAAACCCAGATTGCTGCAGACTTAATGGAATAAAAAATGTATAACATTTTTGTATAGTTAATTGCAGTTTGCAGGCACGTACATATTACATTTAGAGAAACTACTAATACAAAGATTCACAGCTGCAGTTACTGTGCTATTCTTGAGAAAGGAGTCCAGGTTTGCCAATTACCAGCATCTTACTAATTAAATGCACTTATAGATACTTCAACAATCACAAATCTGAATTGATTTTAGGTCTGTGAAATATTGCTATTTAATGACTTACTTACCTTGAAGTAAGCAGAAATGGGCAATATTGTTCACCTTTTTTTCTAAAATCCAGCTTCACTGTGTACCAATATACCATGAATGTACAGTACCTCTGTCTCAAAAAAGAAAAAGCTTTATACTAGGCAGACCTCACCTCACCAACCCAACTTCAGCCTCCTGTAGAAAACTCCTCCATTACTTCCTGCTATTTGTCCTAGTATTTGGGACAGATAAACTGTTAGGAAGTAGTACAGCAGCTGACCTCAAAAATACACACCCTGCATCTGCCCTCCCCCTCTAGAAGATTGCTTGGGCCTCCCTGTGTATTCACTTTAACTCATTAACAGTAAGCCCCATTCCTACTGAATACACAGCCAGAGTGTTTCTTTGCTGAGGTATTATTTTGTACCTTCATCTTGCATAGATGGTTCCTTTGGCAGAGTGTGCAGGAGCTGAGCAATCACATAACAGTCTATGTGGAGCAGAGCTGTAGCATTGGAAACAGAAGAAAAGTGGTCCTGGAAATCTGAATCCTGGGAATCACCATACACTATACAATCCGATTGTATAATCTGCTTTAGATCTACCATCAACGCCCCAGCATAGGGAATATACTTCAAATAGCTGTTGATTTTTTTAGGGGTAGGTACCCTCTTCCTCAGAGCCAACTACATAGCTGATGGTAGATCTAAAAGAGATTGTACAATCAGATTGTTCTGTGTATGTCCACCTTAAAGAAAGAAATAGGAAAGTGGGTGGAAATAAAAAATAGGTGGTAGCATATTAATGAGGGAGGTGTATTACATAGTGGTTAACGCACCCTATTCTGTGATGCAGTAAGGCAGGCAGTGAATGGAGGGATTTGAAGTATCCCGCATGGTTACATGACGATATAGGAAGTCAGGGCTCAGAAAGCATTTTCTTAAATGTTGAGCTGAGAAGATTCAAAGTTGCCATGGACTAGGTGAGAGATGGCATGGGCAGAAAAGACATAATAAAGGCTTCCCGTTAACTTAGCCTTTAAAAACAGAGGAAAGTTGATATGTTAGAGAATCAACGGAAGGAAATACACTGCTCAAAAAAATTAAAGGAACACTTTGAAAACAAATCAGATCTCAATGGGGAAAAATATCATGCTTGATATCTATACGGATCTGGACTGGGTAATGTGTTAGGAACAAAAAGGATACCACATTGTTTTATGGAAATAAAAATTATCAATCTAAAGAGGGCTGAATTCAAAGACACCCCAAAAATCAAAGTGAAAAAATGATGCAGTAGGCTAGTCCATTTTGCTGAAATTTCACTGCAGCAACCCATAATGGTACTCACTAGTGTGTATGGCCCCCACGTGCTTGTATGCATGCCTGACAATGTTGGGGCATGCTCCAGATGATGTCCTGGGGTATTTCCTCCCAGATCTGGACCAGGGCATCTCTAAACTTCTGAACAGACTAAGGTGCAACCTGGCAGCGTCGGATGGACCAAAGCATAATATCCCAGAGGTGTTTTATTGGATTTAGGTCAGTCGAGCATGGGGGCCATTCAATGGTATCAATTCCTTCATCCTCCAGGAACTGGCTACATACCCTCAACACATGAGGTCGGCATTGTCATGCACCAGGAGGAACCCAGAACCCACAAAGTAGGGTCTGACAATGGGTCCAAAGATGTCATCCCAATACCTAATGACATTGTCTAGTCTGTAGAGGTCTCTGTGTCGCTCCATGGATATGCTTGACCCACCACAAAACGGGTCATGCTGAACGAGGTTTTAGGCAGCATAACATTCTCCAAGGCCTCTCCGGACCCTTGCACATCCATCACATGTCCTCAGGGTGAACCTGCTCTCATCTATGAAAAGCACAGGGCACCAGTGGCAGACTTGACAATTCTGGTGTTCAATGACAAATATTCCTTTATTTTGTTTTGAGCAGTGTAGTTAGTACTGAAAATACAGAGGTTTTGCTAAGGAACGCATTAGTAAGTATATGATATTTTACCAGATACATTTTTGTTTCTCCAGCTGTTAAACAACTCCCAGCATGCACTGCCCATGCTTGCTATAAGCAAATATTCAGAATGTTTCCCTGCTGTTTGGTAACTCCCATACATGCACCCGTACATTTTGATTTAATTTCATCTTACAACTGAAAGTGATTTAAAGTAGTAGGCAGTTTGAGAATCAACACTGCATTATTGATGATTCTGGGTTTTAACTTATCAGTTCAGCTTGTTTGACCCAAAATGTTAATACATATGAAAAACTGGATTTGAAGAGAAAAAACATATTTTGAGTATTATGTTATGACAGTGTTAAAGTTTTATGTTATAAAAGCATATCAACGTACAAAACAGCTTCTTTAAACAATCCATTAAAAAAATTCCTGATGATTGACTGCTTCTGCCAGAAAAACCAGTGAAGGTACTCCTTCCCTATCAATCAGACCATTCAGGGCTTGGAGGGGGCACGTAAGCTTAGGACATACCAGGCTGACTGCAGGACTGGTGGCATGACGATCAGTAGGTCACAAGGCAAGGTGCAAGAATGCAATGTGACCACACTAATAGAATTTTGTGGTTAGCATGGTCAAGCACAAGAACACTGAAATAAATATGTATGTACATTATATTCTGTGCATTATACTAGATATCAGGCAGATATGAAACTTTGCTGTAAAGCCTATTCTTCTGTGTTAACTGCCATGTTAGACAAAAAAGGCATTACCTTCCTGGCGGTCTGATTATGTCAGAATTTCCGTGCTTTCTGTTTTGCATGGAAATATGTTGTTTTATATGTTAGGCCTGTAATTCTTAGGAATAACCCACTTAAATCTGTCCAAACAAGAGTCTAGTAGACATCCCGGGTATCATAAAGTTTGAAACACAAAATCATAAATTATAATGTAATAATAATAATACATTTCATCAAATTCTTCATTGTTTTCGAAGTGGAGATATTTCATTATGAGCGAGAATCTGTACCCGGGGGCGCTGCCTGATCCGTATCGCAGTCAATAGAGCACCAAGTCAGCACATCGCTGTGCACAGTCGCAGAATCGTCGCTGTTGTCACTTTTAGTACCGGATGACGAATTTTCCCATGAATCGTTATCGCTCAGTTCTTCAAATAATAACAATACACCGTTGCTGTTTTCCTGTTTGTCCAAAAGTGTTTTTGAGCTAAAAGAACGCTTTTTTGGACGCCATGGACGTTATCAATTTTCCAGGCACAAAGTACCGCAAAAAGTACAGGCAGGGCACTGGAAAAGCATCTAGGTGAAATGGCATGATGCAAAGTTGTAATTCTAACAGATTACACTGTATCATGTAATTTTTTTTTCTAATCTCCCGCCAGTTCCACCCCCCCTGCGACGCGGCACTCGCAGGGAAGGGAACCAGAAGAAGGTGCCGGCATCGGCCGAGCACACAGTGAGAGGAAAGCGGGAGGAAGGCTGCAGGAAGGCTGGGGAGGATGGCGGGGGATCGCAGGGGAAGGGGAGTATCATTCAGGAGCTCAGTAGCGGTAATCTATCCTACCTTTTGACCCTATACAGGTTTTTTGCTGTGACCCCCCACGTTTTTTTTGCAAGTTTGCACAAGTTCTGCACAGTTTGGAGTTTTTATCACAGTGTTTTATATGGACTTTTTATCGGATGTTTTAACATGAAGATTGTGGTTTTAATGTGTTCGAGTGAATTGCAAAATAAAGGTCGTTACCTTTTTACACTATGAGGAGCATCTTTCTTCTTTTATCCCGAGTGTATACCGGCACATTACGGAATCTGCTCATCCGATAAGAGGAATAACACACAAGCGCATTTAGATTCTTTTTGGCGTACGCCATAAGAATCCACTACGTCTGGTAAGTGAGCTACCTTACCTTTGGGCACAGAGTGGTGAGACAGAGGGTCACTGAAGCCATCACCAATTGTATATTGCACAAAGAGAGACTTTATTCAGCACTATTGCACCTTTGTCACGCTTTTATGGACTGTCACTAATTTTTATTATCATCATATCATCATATTTTAATCACATATGTTTTTTCTATGCACTTCTATGTATTTGAGCTTTTTGGAGTGATCCACACTCATTTTTGATTCATTGATTGAGTAATAATTTGCATTTGTTCACTGATATTGGATTAGGGTAGCGCAGTATTTTTTCACTCTACATGTTATAGATCACTATACCGTTATAGATCACTATACCCTATAGTGCACCTGATTACTTTGCTGCTTCCCAGATTTCACTATTTTGCACCTAGGCGCTAGTATACACCAGTTTTTTTCAATGGAATTTATGATTCCCACTTTGCCACATCTAACCTAAATATCTTCTATTCTGATGGTTTGTCTCCATATCTCATAAAGTGTCAATGTGAACAGAACCTTTTAAAAACAAATTACTTTATGAAAATGTTGCAGTTTATGTATGAAGGGACCCTTAAAGCTGAACTCCAACTTTCTTTTCACTAGAACGGAATAGAATGATCAGTCCCATCATAGTTTATACCTCTGTACCATGTTGCTCTGTTGTCGGCAGATCCTGTGATTTTGTGGGTTTAGCTGAGATGAGGCTTTGTACCATGTGACAGTCTGTATAGTCTGGATGTAGACTGAGGGCCTTCCATCCACTTCCTGTTCAATCTCTAGCCTAAAACACTCCCCACTGTAGTCTTTGAGAGTCTGCAAATGAGGTAACTTCCTTCACAGCTCTGATGGTGGGTGGGATGGAATCATTGCCCAGATTGATCATCATGTATATACAGTTTGCCGGTCTTAGCGGCAGCCATGGTCAACGTGGCTCCACTGGAATAGTGTTGTGCTTACGAAGTGTCACTCACTGTGCATTGACGTGCAGTGTGCAGGCCTCGCAAACAGTCTGGGCAGCGCTGTCTGAATTGGTTGACGCCGCCGCCCACCAGACCCCGCCAATCCCTACCGTGAATACAATTGCGGCCTGACTGGCACTAGTGTTCCAGGGCAGGTGCTGTGCCAGCCTATGAGGTGCTAAGCGTGGGCTCTGTATGCCGCCCGCCTCAACCTGACGTCATTCCCTCCTCCACTCCCACCCACAATAGAGCAAGCTGTGCTGCTGCTGGACAGGATTGAATGAAATACAAATTTAATTCAATTCAGCCCAGTTACATATGCAGACCAATGTGAACAGGGAGAGTCCCACCCCTCAGAAAAGCCCCCCCCAGAGCCCTGCTCTCTATGATCTGATTCATATGATATGAAAAAAACACCTTCAAAATAACCTCCCATAGCCCTTCCTCTGTAGTCTGGCAGTAAGCCATTACTATTTGGCATGCTGCAAGACAGGAATGACACATTTACACCTGTTTTACAGACTGAAAAGTGATCTGCATTCGGACCCACACACATCAACTCCCAGAACTGCTGCAAGGTACTCCCATAGCTAGAGATGTATAGAACTGTTCGCCGGCGAACAGTTCCCGGCGAACTTAGCATGTTCGCGTTCGCCGCTGCCGGCGAACATATGCGATGTTCGGTCCGCCCCCCATAAGACATCATTGAGGCAAACTTTGACCCTGAACTTTACAGTCAGCAGACACATTTCCAGCCAATCAGCATACCTCCCTCCCACACCCTCCCACCTCCTATAAATAAGCAAGGGCAGCATCCATCTTAGATCATTCTGAAGCAGTGTGTGTAGTGAGAGTAGGGAGAGAGCTGCTGCTGCTGCTGCTGCTGCTGTTAAGCTAGGGACAGTTAGTCAGTGTTCCTGGTCTTGCAGTGTTCTTGGTCCACTACTGCTGTAATATCAGCACCCCAAAAAGCCCTTCTAAGGGCTGGTATTTGTGTTTTTTATATATATATATATATATATATATATATATATATATATATATATATATATATATATATATACCTAGCGTCCCCAAAAGCCCTTTTAAGGGCTGGTAATTGAGTTGTTTCTTCTTATATATATATATATATATATCTATATCTATCTAGTGTCCCCAAAAGCCCTTTTAAGGGCTGGTAATTGAGGATTTTTTTTATTTATATATATACATATATATATATATATATATATATATATATATAGTGTCCCCAAAAGCCCTTTTAAGGGCTGGTAAGGTAATAGAGTTTTTTCTTTATATATATATCTATATATATCTATTGTACACTGCAGTTGCCTGCCCGCTGTGTGTGAGAGGCCACAGACCTACCACAGACTGTACTGTGTGCACACCACACTCATTTCGGGTGGCACAGGCACAGTACCTTGCATTTTAAAAAATATTTTTTTTTTCCTCTGTCATAATTGCAGTGAGTGCTGTGTCAGGTCCACAGAGTGCACTGTACCCACTGCAGTGCACTGCCCACCACTGATATATATATATACGGTGGCACAGCATCTTGTTGCAATAAATTGAAAAAAAAAATATTTTTTATTATTGCAGTTGCCTGGGCTGCCAGTTACTGTCAGGTCCACAGAGTGTACTGTGCCCACTGCAGTGCCACTGTGTGCCCACCCACCACTGATATATAAGGTGGCACAGCAGCTTGCAAAGTAAAATAAAATATATTTTTTTAAAATTGCAGTTGCCTGGGTGCCAGTGACTGCTGTCAGGTCCACAGAGAGTGTACTGTGCCACTGCCCACCCACCACTGATATATAAGGTGGCACAGCAGCTTGCAAAGTAAAATAAAATATATATTTTTTAAAATTGCAGTTGCCTGGGTGCCAGTGACTGCTGTCAGGTCCACAGAGAGTGTACTGTGCCACTGCCCATCCACCACTGATATATAAGGTGGCACAGCAGCTTGCAAAGTAAAATAAAATATATATTTTTTAAAATTGCAGTTGCCTGGGTGCCAGTGACTGCTGTCAGGTCCACAGAGAGTGTACTGTGCCACTGCCCACCCACCACTGATATATAAGGTGGCACAGCAGCTTGCAAAGTAAAATAAAATATATATTTTTTAAAATTGCAGTTGCCTGGGTGCCAGTGACTGCTGTCAGGTCCACAGAGAGTGTACTGTGCCACTGCCCACCCACCACTGATATATAAGGTGGCACAGCAGCTTGCAAAGTAAAATAAAATATATATTTTTTAAAATTGCAGTTGCCTGGGTGCCAGTGACTGCTGTCAGGTCCACAGAGAGTGTACTGTGCCACTGCCCACCCACCACTGATATATAAGGTGGCACAGCAGCTTGCCAAGTAAAAAAAATATATATATTTTTTAATTGCAGTTGCCTGAGTGCCAGTGACTGTCAGGTCCACAGAGTGTACTGTACCCACTGCCCAACACTCCTATAGGGTGGCACAGCACCTTGCACTCATAGTACACAACACATTAAAAAAGAAAATGACAGGCAGAGGCAGGCCACCCCGCAAGGACCGTCGTGGTCGTGGTGCTGTGATTTCCTTAGGCCCTAGAATAATGCCCAGTGTTCAGAGGCCACCACAGACCCTGAACTCAAAAAATTCTGAGGCCATAGTTGACTGGCTTACACAAGACACCCAATCGTCTACAGCTTCCGCTCGGAACCCTAATGCACCATCCTCCTCCAGCTCAGCTTCGGGCACCTCTCAATTTACCACTCGCCAGCCCGCCGGCACCACCACCAACACTAGCACCACAGCCGCTTCACTTGATCCGTCAGAGGAGTTATTTTCACATCAGTTGGAAGAAATAAGTGATGCGCAACTATTAGTGCCAGAGGATGTAGATAATGGGGATATGTCTCAGTCAGGCAGCATTATACACATGGACGTACATTGTGATGATGATGATGATGTTGTACCTGCTGCTGCTGCCTTTGCTGAGTTGTCAAGTGAAGCGGCTGATGATGACGATGTGTCTGTGGATGTCACCTGGGTGCCTGCTCGAAGAGCAGAAGAAGAGGGGGAAAGTTCAGATGGGGAGACAGAGAGGAGGAGGAGACGAGTTGGAAGCAGGGGGAGGAGGTCATCGCAAGGAGCTAGTGGCGCAGTCAGACAGCATGTAGATTCGGCACCCGGGGTCAGCCAGACAGCACGCCAATCAACGCAAGCTGTTGCCACCACCAGAATGCCGTCTTGCAAAGCTCAGCAGTGTGGCATTTTTTTTGTGTGTCTGCCTCTGATATCAGCGATGCCATTTGTAACCTGTGCCAAAAGAAACTGAGTCGTGGGAAGTCCAACACCACCTAGGTACAACTGCTTTGCGAAGGCACATGATCTCACATCACAAACGCCTATGGGATCAACACATGAGTAAAAGCAGCACACAAACTGAAAGCCACCATCCTCCTCCTGGTCCAGCATCTTCAGCCACGTCAACCACTGCTGTCCTCCATGCCCCCTATCAACAACCCGCCCCTCCGCCTCTCACCTTCAGCAGTTCCTGCTCGTCACCTGCCCACAGTCAGGTGTCTGTCAAGGAAATGTTTGAGCGTAAAAAGCCAATCTCGCAGAGTCACCCCCTTGCCCGGCGTCTGACAGCTGGCTTGTCGGAACTCTTAGCCCGCCAGCTTTTACCATACAAGCTGGTGGAGTCTGAGGCCTTCAAAAAATTTGTCGCTATTGGGACACCGCAGTGGAAGGTACCCGGCCGAAATAATTTTTCACAAAAGGCAATCCCCAACCTGTACTCTATTGTGGAAAAGGAAATCATGTCACGTCTGGCACACAGTGTTGGGGCAAGGGTCCATCTGACCACTGATAGCTGGTCTGCAAAGCACGGTCAGGGCAGGTATATAACGTACACTGCGCATTGGGTAAACCTGCTGGCGGCTGCCAAGCATGGAATGCGTGGCTCTGCTGCAGAGGAGTTGGTGACACCGCCACGACTTGCAGGCAGGCCTGCTGCCACCTCCTCTACTCCTCCTACTCCATCCTCTTTGCTAACCTCCTCGGCTGAGTCCTCTTCTGCTGTTGCGTCTTGCTCCACACCAACTGCACCCCTCCAGCTCCCCAGGGGCTATTCCACATGCCGGATACGACAGTGTCACGCTGTCTTGGGGTTGACTTGCCTGAAAGCAGAGAGTCACACCGGACCAGCACTACTGTCCGCCCTGAACGCACAGGTGGATCAGTGGCTGACCCCGCACCAACTGGAGATCGGCAAAGTGGTGTGTGACAACGGGAGCAATTTGTTGGCGGCATTGAATTTGGGCAAGTTGACACATGTGCCGTGCATGGCACATGTGTTGAATCTGATTGTGCAACGTTTTGTGCAGAAGTACCCAAGCTTACAGGACGTCCTCAAGCAGGCCAGGAAGGTGTGTGGCCATTTCAGGCGTTCCTACACGGCCATGGCGCACTTTGCAGATATTCAGCGGCGAAACAACATGCCAGTGAGGCGCTTGATTTGCGACAGCCCGACACGTTGGAATTCAACACTGCTAATGTTCGACCGCCTGCTCCAACAAGAAAAAGCGGTCAACGAGTATTTGTATGACCGGGGTGCTAGGACAGCCTCTGCGGGGCTGGGTATTTTTTTGCCACGTTACTGGACGCTCATGCGCAATGCCTGTAGGCTCATGTGTCCTTTTGAGGAGGTGACAAACCTAGTGAGTCGCACTGAAGGCACCATCAGCGACATCATCCCATATGTTTTTTTCCTGGAGCGTGCCCTGCGAAGAGTGCTGGATCAGGCCGTAGATGAGCGTGAAGAGGAAGAGGAAGAGTTGTGGTCACCATCACCACCACCAGAAACAGCCTTACCATCGATTGCTGGACCTGCGGCAACACTGGAAGAGGAGTGTGAGGAAGAGGAGTCAGAGGAGGAATGTGGCTTTGAGGAGGAGGAACACCAACCACAGCAGGCATCCCAGGGTGCTCGTTGTCACCTATCTGGTACCCGTGGTGTTGTACGTGGCTGGGGGGGAAGAACACACCTTCAATGACATCAGTGAGGACGAGGAACTGGACATGAGTAGCTCGGCATCCAACCTTGTGCAAATGGGGTCTTTCATGCTGTCATGCCTGTTGAGAGACCCTCGTATAAAAAGCCTGAAGGAGAACGACCTGTACTGGGTGGCCACGCTACTAGACCCCCGGTATAAGCAGAAAGTCTGTGATATGTTACCCAATTACCGGCAGTCGCAAAGGATGCAGCAGCTACAAAATAAGTTAAAAACTATGCTTTACACAGCGTATAAGGGTGATGTCACAGCACAACGGGAATCCAACAGGGGAAGAGGTGAAAGTAATCCTCCTCCTACCACCACAACCACGCCGGCAAGGACAGGACGCTTTACAGACGTCTTGTTGATGGAGGACATGCGGAGCTTTTTTAGTCCTATGCATCGCCACAGCCCTTCGGGGTCCACCCTCAGAGAACGACTCGACCGACAGGTAGCAGACTACCTTGCCTTAACTGCAGATATCGACACTCTGAGGAGCGATGAACCCCTTGACTACTGGGTGTGCAGGCTTGACCTGTGGCCTGAGCTATCCCAATTTGCCATTGAACTTCTGGCCTGCCCCGCTTCAAGTGTGCTGTCAGAAAGGACCTTCAGCGCAGCAGGAGGTATTGTCACTGAGAAGAGAAGTCGCCTAGGTCAAAAAAGTCTTGATTACCTCACGTTTATTAAGATGAATGAGGCATGGATCCCGAAGGGACTGATAGTGGGGGATGCATTTGACTAAAAAAGGCCTGGTGATGACTGAGATGCCTTGGCCTAAAAATGGTCCACACGCTGCTGTATATAATCATTCTCTGCATGCCGGATGACTTACGTGACGTCTCCGCCACCAACTACGGTTCAAGCCGCAATGTTTTAGTGCACTTTCTGCCTTAAAACCTCAATTTTTCAGGCCGCTGTAGCAGCGGCTGCAACAATACCTACTTTTTCATGCATGTGTACATGCCTAATTTTTCTGGCCTCTGGTGCTACACTGTGGCTGCAAAAAAACAAAAAACAAAAAAAAAGGCACATACATGTGTCAATTCCCCTTCGTGATCGTTACCTTGTCGTGGTGAAGGGGCTTGCGTATCACAATGAAGCGATCACCTCTAGGATTGTGTTGGCACACCCCAGATGATAAGGTCGTTGCTTCATTGTGTACAGACCAAAAGCGATCCGCAGGATAATTTTTCATAAAAAAAAACATTCATTTTCTTTCATTCTTTCTGCGGAGCTGGGTATTTTTTGGCCGCGTTACTGAATGCTCATGAACAATGGCTGTAGGCTCATGCGTCCTTTTGCGGACATGACAACCCTGGTGGTCAGTCGAACCCAAGGCAACATCATCGACCTCATCCCATATGCATTTTTTCTGGAGCGTGCCCTGCGAAGAGTACTGGATCAGGCTGTAGATGAGCATGAAGAGGAAGAGTTGTGGTCCTCATCACCACCAGAAGCAGCCTTGTCGTTGTCAATTGCTGGACCTGTGGCAACGCAGAGAGAGGAGTCTGAAGAAGAGAAGTCAGAGGAGGAAGGTGGCTTTGAGGAGGTGGAATACCAGCCACAGCAGGCGTCCCAGGGGGCTTGTTCTCACCTTTCGGGGACCCTTGGTGTTGTATGTGGCTGGGTGGAGGAAGAGACCTTCAATGATGTCAGTGAGGACAAGGAACGGGACATGGCTAGCTTGGTATCCAACCTTGCGCAAATGGGGAGTTTGCGGTTGTGCAAATGGACTGACTTGACTGTTAAACGGGGAGTTTGGTCTGTCAGAGTTTGGTCTGTCACTGTGAAGCGGGCGACGGGCGTAACCCTTACACTACTTGACCGATAAAACATCATACCTGATCGTATTCACACACTGGATGTTTTAGTGCTGGTTTACACTGCCGCTACCACTAAAGTAGCGTCGCTTCCAGTGCGACTTTGGCGCGACTTAGCGCGACTTTGGCGCGACCTCATCGCGAGGCGACTTTTTATTTGGCCAATCACAATATCATGTTTTGTGACCGTCACCTAATTTCCTTTTCCTGTTTTTTGTTTTACATATTTCCCCATGTGTGCAGTGTTGTCTGTGTCATAGCTCAACTGATAGGCATGTTTGCCTTGGCATATCATATTTCAGCTTGCCAGAAAGAAAAAAAGACAGCTGGAAAGACACTGCATTAGTTTTCTACTAAAAATCATAAGAAAAATGCTGTTTTTTTTGGTTTGTGGACATACTACAGAGCTGAAACTTGACAGGTACACTTTTTAGACCCCCCAGACACTAAATACAAAAAATGACATGCCTGCCTAAAAAAATGCCCGCTAAATGCCTGCAAGAAAAAAAGCCAGCCGCAGAGAAGCCATATTCCTGAAAATATAAGAAAAATGCTGTTTTTTAGGGGTTCTGGACATGCTACAGAGCTGAAACTTGACAGGTACACTTTTTAGACCCCCCAGACACTAAATACAAAAAATGACATGCCTGCCTAAAAAAATGCCCGCTAAATGCCTGCAAGAGAAAAAGCCAGCCGCAGAGAAGCCTTATTCCTGAAAATATAAGAAAAATGCTGTTTTTTAGGGGTTCTGGACATGCTACAGAGCTGAAACTTGACAGGTACACTTTTTAGACCCCCCAGACACTAAATACAAAAAATGACATGCCTGCCTAAAAAAATGCCTGATAAATGCCTGCAAGAGAAAAAGCCAGCCGCAGAGAAGCCGTATTACTGAAAATATAATAAAAATGCTGTTTTTTAGGGGTTCTGGACATGCTACAGAGCTGAAACTTGACAGGTACACTTTTTAGACCCCCCAGACACTAAATACAAAAAATGACATGCCTGCCTAAAAAAATGCCCGTTAAATGCCTGCAAGAGAAAAAGCCAGCCGCAGAGAAGCCGTATTCCTGAAAATATAAGAAAAATGCTGTTTTTTAGGGGTTCTGGACATGCTACAGAGCTGAAACTTAACAGGTACACTTTTTAGACCCCCCAGACACTAAATACAAAAAATTACATGCCTGCCTAAAAAAATGCCCGATAAATGCCTGCAAGAGAAAAAGCCAGCCGCAGAGAAGCCGTATTCCTGAAAATATAATAAAAATGCTGTTTTTTAGGGGTTCTGGACATGCTACAGAGCTGAAACTTGACAGGTACACTTTTTAGACCCCCCAGACACTGAATACAAAAAATGACATGCCTGCCTAAAAAAATGCCCGCTAAATGCCTGCAAGAAAAAAAGCCAGCCGCAGAGAAGCCATATTCCTGAAAATATAAGAAAAATTCTGTTTTTTAGGGGTTCTAGACATGCTACAGAGCTGAAACTTGACAGGTACACTTTTTAGACCCCCCAGACACTAAATACAAAAAAATTACATGCCTGCCTAAAAAAATGCCCGATAAATGCCTGCAAGAGAAAAAGCCAGCCGCAGAGAAGCCATATTCCTGAAAATATAAGACAAATGCTGTTTTTTAGGGGTTCTGGACATGCTACAGAGCTGAAACTTGACAGGTACACTTTTTAGACCCCCCAGACACTAAATACAAAAAATGACATGCCTGCCTAAAAAAATGCCCGATAAATGCCTGCAAGAGAAAAAGCCAGCCGCAGAGAAGCCATATTCCTGAAAATATAAGACAAATGCTGTTTTTTAGGGGTTCTGGACATGCTACAGAGCTGAAACTTGACAGGTACACTTTTTAGACCCCCCAGATGCTAAATCCAAAGAAATTTTTAATTTTTATTTTTTTTTAATTTTTCCAATAATTGGCTCTCTATCAAAAAATTATAATTTTTAAGAACTTTTTTTTGCGTGATCCCTCTCCGGCATGCCACAGTCCAGGTGTTAGTCCCCTTGAAACAACTTTTCCATCACTATTGTGGCCAGAAAGAGTCCCTGTGTGTTTTAAAATTCGCCTGCCTATTGAAGTCTATGGCGGTTCGCCCGGTTCGCCGGTTCGCGAACATTTGCCGATGTTCGCGTTCGCCGTTCGCGAACGGCGAATTTTAGGTTCGCGACATCACTACCCATAGCCTGCCCTGAAAGTACTGAAGCTCAAAGCATGATGGAACATGTAGTATTAGGACTGGTAAAGGTAGAAAACAGGAAGTCAGGAGAAGGAGTGACATCACAGTCACACAAACTTGCTTTTTACAGCTAAATAAGGTAAGATACAGATAAAATGTCAGTGGGGTTGTGATTCATTTGCATGAAGAATGCATCTGTTGTTTTGGGGAGGAAAAAGCTGGAGTTCTGCTTTAATCACTTGCCGACCGCCCTGCGCAGATTTACTGTGGCAGGGCGGCTCGGCTGCTCATAATCACGTAGATGTACGTGATTATGTGCAAGTGGTTTTTGGTGATTAGACACAGCGGTAGGCAGACCGTGGGAGAAGCGCGCTCGATGGCCGCCGGCCTCCCGCAATCTTCGGCAAAACTGACAGGAGAGCTGTCTGGTATGTAAACAATGTAAGATGGCTCTCCTGTCAGAGAGGCAGGGAAAGTTCGTGTGATTCAGCAAAGCTAAATCACAAATCTCTCTCTGCCTCTGTTCATCTATCCCCCACACAGTTAGAAAGCACATCTAGGGGACACATTTAACCCCTTGATCTCCCCTAGTGTTAACCCCTTCCCTGCCAGTGTCATGTATACAGTAACAGTGCATATTATTTAGCACTGATCACTGTATTATTGTCCCTGGTGTTTTTTTCAAAATTAACGCTCTTTTTTTGTTTATAGCGCAAAAACTAAAAACTGCAGAGGTGAACAAATACCACCAAATGAAAGCTCTATTTGTAGGGAAAAAAGGACATCAATTGTATTTGGGTAGAGCGTTGCACAACTGTGCAATTTTCAGTTAAAGCAACACCGTGCCGAATCACAAAAAATGGCCTGGTCATTAAGGGGTAAAACCTTCCAGGGCTAAAGTGGTTAAGGCAAACCTTTCATGTGGCAATACTTACAGAAAATGCTGCCAAATATCAACCACTAAGCTAAGAAGTATTTCACTGATGTTTATTCTGTAAGCAAAAAGTCTGTCCCTAGAGGATCACTTTTTCTTGAGTAGGTACCATTGTCTCATAGAAGGTGAAGCTTCACATCATTTACACCTCTGCCCTTTCTATGACAGTCCTATGTCATAGTTTGGTGCTTGTGTCCGAGGCCAGGGGAGTGGTTAGAGAGAGGTGGGAGCCATTTCATTTTGACAAAAAGTCAAATTCTGAAGATCCGTAACGGGTCTGTTTAGTCTGAGGCTGTACATTTTAAAGCAGAGTTTCACCCAAAAGTGGAACTTCCGATTATATGCTTTCTTCCCGCCTCTGGTGAAACTTTCAGGGGGGAAAGTTTTTGTATTTGACATGTACCCTTCCCCACTTCCGGGAGACAGCACTGCAGCGCTGTCCCGCAGAAGTTCAACCCCCTTCCTCCGCTGCCGGGCCAATTAGAAAGTGCAGCGCGCTTCGCGCATGTGAAGTAGGGAACCAGCTGTGAAGCTGAAAGGCTTCACTGCCGAGTTCCGTTAACCTGAATGGCAGCGGCAGCACCCGAGAGCCGATACGAAAATGGACAGATAAGTTCTAATATTTAAAAGTCAGCAGCTACAGTATTTGTAGCTGCTGACTTTTAATTTATTTCCTGGGGGGGGGGCAGAACTCCTCTTTAAGGAAAGAAGGAGTAGACTTGAAGCTACAGGTAAATCAAAGTACACACACACACTATATTGTCAAAAGTATTAGGACACCTGCCTTTACGCTCACATGAACTTTAATGGCATTCTAGTCTTAGTCCGTAGGGTTCAATATTGAGTTAGCCTACCCATTGCAGCTATAACAGCTTAAACTCTTCTGGGAAGGCTGTCCACAAGGTTTAGGAGTGTGTCAATGGGAATGTTTGACCATTCTTCCAGAAGCCCATTTGTGAGGCCAGGCAAAGGTTTGTAAGAGAAGTCCTGGCTTGCAGTCTCTAAAGTGTTCTATTGGGTTGAGGTCAGGACTAGTAAAATTCCTCCACCCCAAACTCACTCATCCATGCCTTTATGGACCTTGCTTTGTGCACTGGTCCAAATCATTTGGCGGAGGGGGGATTATTGTGTGGGGTTGTTTTTCAGGGGTTAGGCTTGGCCCCTTAGGTCCAGTGAAGGTACCAATTAAGGCGTCAGCATATGAAGACATTTTGGACCATTTTATGCTCCCAACTTTGTGGGAACAGTTTGGGGATGGCCCCTTCCTGTTCCAACATGACTGTGCACCAGTGCACAAAGCAAGGTCCTTAATGACATGGATGAGCGATTTTGGGGTGGAGGAATTGCGCTGAGAACTGGGCAATCAAATATTGCTGATCGCTCAGTTCTCCCATCCACTATGAGGAAAGAGCAGTGACCATCAGTCATCAGCTTTCTGCTCTGCCCCTCCTGTGCTCACTGGAGAGCTGGGCTGTAGAGGGAGTGGGAGTTGTTAGCTCAGTCTCAAGCATCTGGGTGGATCAAGACTGTAAAATCGGGATCGATCCAACCTCTGGACCAGCTGAGTGATGTCAGCCGTCAGCGGACTTTAGCTAGCTGTCAACTGAAAACGGTTTTACAGGAGTTCAGAACAAAGTTCCCTCCTGTGATTCATAGAAGAAGTACAGCCAAATAAGCTTTTGCCATACTTCTTAAATAGAGCAGACGAAGGACACGTTATGCTTACATCAAATGTCCAGCAGAGCCATCAGTACAGAACTGGAGTAAACCAGTGGGACCCAGGTACACCCATCTGCTGTCCAGAGAAGTCAGGCCAGAAGTGGTCTTCATGGCAGAAATTAGGCCAAAAAGCCATACCTCTGATGTGGAAACAATGCTAAGTGACTCAACTATGCACAAAAATATAGGAACTGGGGTTCAGAAAAATAGCGGCAGGTGCTCTGGACTGATGAATCAAAATTTGAAATATTTGTCTGTAGTCGGAAGCAGTTTGTTTACCAAAGGCCTTGAGAGTGGTACAGCTTGGGGCTGCATTTCTGCAAATAGAGTTGGAGATTTGATCAGGGTTAATTGTGTCCACAATGCTGAGAAATACAGGCAGATACTTATCCATCATGCCATACAATCAGGGGGGCCCCAAATTTATTCTGCAGCAGAACAATGACCCTAAACATACAGCCAATTTCATTTAGAACTATCTTCAGTGTAAAGAAGAACAAGGAGTTCTGGAAGTGTTGGTTTTACCCTAATCTCAACATCATTGGTTCCGTCTGGGATTTCATGGAGACAGAAGAAATTTAGGCAGCTTACCACCACAGAAGATCTGTGATTAGTTCTCCAAGATGTGTCCAAGTATACCTAGAAATTTTGAAAGGTCAGACGTGCTACATCAGATGCTGTGAACTGTATGTGTTTCTGCTAAAACATGTTGCGGCAGATACCAGTCTGCTGATATCTAGATCATTGACCGGTGAGATGGAAATCTTCTATGCAGGGTAAGGCTTATATATAGGTCACAACTTAGGCCTCTAGATCTCTACCACAAATTTATATGGTAGCTCAGCCTGGGTATCAACTAACCTCATGTGCCTTATAGTTATTGAACTATTAGTATTTCCACCAGAAAGTGCCCATGTATATATGGTACCTATACTACACATAAAAGCCTTATGTCACTTAAGTAATCACATGGGTCAATTCTGTTGTCTGAAAACCAATTCCAGCAGCTCAAATTATCATTAATGGAACATAATTTGCACAAATACATGGATGGAGCCTTTAGAGAGGTCTAGTGACTTATTAAGCAGTTAAATAAATGAAGTTTATATAGTTTTATGGCCAGGCAGTTCATAAAAGATCACAGGACCCTTCCCATGTGGCAGCTGATAAGAGATCACATCTCATCCTGCACCTTGCACATCCTTCATTTCCCATTCAGCAGTAGGTAAAGAAAGTACGCCAAAGCATTAGAGGACTTAAAGTGGTTTTAAACCCTTACTTATACTTAGTAAAACGGGTGGCATCAGGTGAGACACAGAGATGAAATTAATCCTCCTATATAAGTTGTACCTGTTTATCTGAAGCAATTTGTCCTGTATATCCTTGTAAAATTCAGACATGAAAAGGATTTTTCAAAGACTCAAAAGCAGGGGGCAGGGAGCTGCTGTACAAGAGCTCTGAGAACTAATTGGAGGTAAGGGGCACACCCCTTCACACAGCACACATGAATAGAGCTGAGGCTGTCAATCAGTTGGAGCTCCCTGCCCTGTCACTTTTTTAGCTTTTGGTGTCTTGAAATGTATTAGAAGTGACTCATGCTGATAACAGAGGAACTGGATAGCAGAGAGAAAAGTCACTTAGTGCTTTGGAGAGAGACAAGTACACACTATAGAAATATGCGCTTTGTTCAGATTTTATGTTTGAGGTTTACAAACACTAAGTTTGAATCACAACTTGGTTGGTCCCCAAACTATAGGACTGGGGTTCTTAATCTTATCCTAGGACCTCCATGCCCCAGAGTAGCTGTGGAAATTACTATGGCAACAATGTACTTTACAAACAAATATGCTATGCAAAATTGAGGCAACATTCCTTTTACAATGCAAAAAAAATTACAATATATGAAAAAAAAATAATTGTTCCCTCCTCTTTTAAAAACGTACATTTTTGATTTGTGCCACAAACGTTATCATCCTTTCCATCATGTCCGCCACCAACACAACATCCATCTTATCCGTGAAGTCTGAGGCTCCCCTGGTGTAGGTCATTAGTTGCTGAGCATATTCAAGGACATTGGAGTCATTCACAGGCATCTAGAAACAGAGTATTGTTATGGTCCTTAATGCATTATTAAAAGAAAATCTAAATCCTGTGCTTGCAAATATTGTCCATTTAATAGGCAATAAAAATTGGGAACGGCAACAAAAGATCTTTATAGATTTTTCCTTTACAGATTTAAATAATTGACATACATTTTGCATAGTAAAATAATAACACTGGTAAAACAATCCATAATGATCCTATGTGTTTTTATAGAAGGTGCGATACATTTTATGATGTATTTGAAAGAATTGCAAAAATGGACACAGTTAGCCATCATCTAAGAAAGATGTTAACGGTTATGTTGTCTTTAAGCCCCAAACTAATATGTTTGTTACCCCAGCATTTCATATTCCTGATATGTGGCTGCTGTACCATGTACTTGTATGAAGAAGTATCCTGGTCTCTTTGTATTGCTTCCTTTGTGTGAAATCCCTGGTGTTCCTGCCAGTCCCTCTGCTTCCCATTATTAACTGATAATGACATTAACCACTCAAGGACCAAGCCTATTTCAGACACTTGTTGTTTACAAGTTAAAATCAGTATTTTTTGGCGACAAACATTGGTACTTAAAAATCTCCATTGGCGACGCTTTAAAAATTTCTATAGGTTACCAGTTTAGAGTTTCAGAGGTGGTCTAGGGCTAGAATTATTGTTCCCGCTCTAACGATCGCGGTGATACCTCACATGTGTGGTTTGAACACAGTTTACATATGTGAGAACAACTTTACCTTTTCTTTCTTGTTTATTTTACCAATTATTTTTTATTTTTACACTGTCCCTTTAAAAAAAAAAAAAAAAAAGTTTGATCACTTTTATTCCTATTACAAGGAATGTAAACATCCCTTGTAAAATAAATAAGAAGGAAAGGTCCTCTTTAATGTGAGATCTAGGGACAAAAAGACCTCAGATCTCACATCTACCCTTAAAAGCAAGAAAAATAAAAAAATCATTTTTTTTCAGCAAGAAAAAAAAATGGACCCTTTAAGGCCGTTGGGAGGAAGCGACGTAGGACGTTGCTGTGGTCCTCCAAGGCCATAGAGTCGAGTGGGGGCCATCTTGCTATCTATCTGCAAGAGGAGGTCTTAAGGGAACAGCACTCGATCATCTAACCACAAATTGCAGCCTCCAACAGCGATGCCCCACATGGTGGATTTTTATAACACACACATTATTTGTCTGTTGTGCATCAACCTCTAGTGCACTTTTAAATGTGAGTAGTTTCACTTATGTGAAAATATGATTGATTTTATGGTTGATTTTATGGAAAGCACTATGATGGTCTATATGTTTTTTTTTTCTGAGCTTCCTTTTGTGATACAGGGAGAGCAGACCAGGTGGAGATATAAGAAGGAACAGATTCCTTACAGCATTAGACCTACTACCCATAGGTCATACCAGGAGGTGAGCGGCTAATGGTGGTAGTTACACATGGTGTGAATAAAATTTAAGAGTAAGCACCTATAAGGTGATTTTGTTGGTTGGTCGTGAAGCACATTCATGTGGACTTGTTCATTTTTTTCATTTTTCATTTTGTATTTTTTGATTCTTGTTTTGCTCATTTTTTTGGAATTTTGGAATTATATGAAGACTCTATTATATATTTGATGGGCTTTTGAACCTACATACACATTCTTTTTGTATAGTTGTATGCAAGTGTGGCACTGAATCACTATTAGTTTTGAGTATTTTAATGCATAACAACCTAAAAAAACGTCTCTCGTTGTTCTTAGTGCTCTAAACTTATAAAAGGTCAAATCTGGTTGCTTTGGAATATTGTAAACCCCTATCCTCTTCTTCATCATCAAGCTGAATAAAACCCATCAGGATCTTTTTTTTATTGTGAAGATTAAAAATGTAATCATCTGATTGGGAGTTAATAAAACACTTCAAGATTTTTGAGCTTTTTACATTAATATTCTCTTGGTGTGAACGGGGCTCTGGAATGAGAGCCTTGTGTATGCTGACTCAGTCAGTTGTGCGGACGTTCTTGTAAATTATATTTATGAGGTATTTGCAAGCACAGTGTGTGTTTCAGTATCTACAGATGTGGCTCTCTTGCAAAAAAATAATAAGTACGTATAAAAATAACACAAAGGTATTCATTGGTGAGAGATAATAGTTATCATATGTTCAGAGAGGGAAGTAAAAGGGCTGATTACCAGGCTGAAGGCATGAAGATGTCTTGTTACTTCGTGAGTAAAGGGGCACTCTGAATAGTCTTGTTCTGCCCAGCGTCCACTGCGGTCACACTTTCGCCAGGCTCGTGGTTCTTCTCCATGCTCGGCATAAAGAAGTGAGCTAAGTGCAATTGCTCTGCAGGGGTAAAAAGCCATCATGCCAGCCAACGTTCTAGGCCATCTAAGAAAAGAAATATAAGATTATGATTTTTTAACATAGATTGGTGTTTTCCATCAGCCTTTCCTGTTAAGGCTTAACCACTTTACCACCGGAGGATTTTGCTGTCTTACGTCCAGGCCACTTTTTGCGATTCGGCGCTGTGCTAACTGACAATTGCGTGGTCGTGCGACGCTGTACCCAAACGAAATTTACGTTCTTTTTTCCCACAAACAGAGCTTTCTTTTGGTGGTATTTGATCACCTGTGCGATTTTTACTTTTTGCGCTATAAACAAAAAAACAGGGTTTATTTTGAAAAAATAACTATATTTTTAACATTTTTTTATAAGAAATTCCCCCCCAAAAAAATGTAAAAATCAAAATTTTTTAAAATTTTTGGCCAATTTGTTTTCTGCTACCTATGTTTGGTAAAAAAAAATCACAATAAGCGTATTTTGATTGGTTTGCGCAAAAGTTATTGCGTTTACTAACTAAGGGAAATATTTCTGTCATTTTTGGTGTTTTTTTTTTTAACGAGTAATGGCGGCGATCTACGATTTTTTTTGCGGGTCTTCGACATTGTGGTGGACAGATCAGACCCTTGACTGACATTTTTGACACTTTTGGGGATACCAATGACATTACTACAGTAATCAGTGCTATAAATATGCACTGTTACTGTCAAAATGACACTGGCAGGGAAGGGGTTAACTTTATTGGAGAGGGAGGGGTTAATGTATGCCTGGTGCTTACTAACGTGTGTGGGGGGAGGTGACTGAGTGACACAAGGACAGATCGCATGTTCAGCTAAGCTGAACCATGCTATCTGACCCTGCCTGTCACTTAGGAAATCCGCCCGCTCTGTTTACACAAGCTGGCAGATCTCCAAACTTCATTCATTCCCCGACGATCGGGGAAGAGCAGCGGCGATCGCCGCCGCTCCTCCCCTGGCCCGACTCCCGCTGTGACTGAAAACAGCGGGAGCGCCGCCTACAGGGGGAGGAGTCCAGCGACGTAGGTCTTAGTCGCTGGACGGGATCGTGCCACATTGCCGCAGTAGTGTCAATGTGGGTGGTCGTAAAGAGGTTAAAGTATGTACAAAGCCAAATCACTAAAATCTCACAATAGCTTTAAAGTTAAAAGAGAAGTATGGGTTTTTTTTTTTTTTTAAGAATCATATTTATCTAGGTGGATGCAGCATTGGTCCAATGCTGCATCTGTCCCTCACTGGCTCTAACACTGAGAACCGAGCGACCAAACCCCACCAATCACTCAGTTCTCAGACCTATCAGTCACCACTGTCTGCTTTGCTTACTGGAGCACTGGGCTGTGGAGGGGGTGGGAGTGGCCGGCCAGGCTCTCAGCGGCTCGCTGAGAGGCAGAGCGGGTGTCAGTCCAGTTATGTACATGGATACTGACTTCATTGTCACGATCTTGCCTGAGCCTGGACTGGTTTTGTGACGTCAGCAGACAGGAGGCTTCAGTTGCTGAAGACAGGTCACAGGAGTGCAGAGCAAACTGCACTACTGTGATGCACTGAAGTACAGCCTGAAAAGCTTCTCCTTTAAATTAAAGGCAAAACTTTTTTTCAGTTTTGGATAGAGTGGAGAGGAAATACAACCTGTCAGGTTTTCATTGATGTCCCCGTTAGGGAGGTTCCCCCTCTCCATTTGTCCTTTTTATGATTATCATTGAAAGTTAAAGTAAAAAAAAATCCCAAATTTTGTGTCGCCCTCAGAAAAGTAATAGAGGGTCAATCTTCCTAGGGGGGACACCCTGAGTTGGGGGTCCCCAAGGTATTCCCTTAATTTGAAAAGATTTCCTCTCACTTCTTCTTGTGGCTATGGGACAGGAGGTGAAGGGAACTACCCCAATGAGACACAGGTGGCAAAAAATAAACTGACAGGAGTTATAACCATCCCTTACTCTACCCAAAATTTAAAAAGTGCCCTTAGTTCTTCTTTAACATAAAATTTCAGAAGCAAATTTCAATATTTTTACAGCTTTCATTACAATAATAACCCATGATCCCACCACAAAGGTCCTTGTTCATGCACTTCCTGTTATAGGGTGACAATACTCTCTTCCGGTTTCAAAGTTGTGCTCTTTTATTGTAACTATATAACATGGGCTTCTAAAAGTAATTTCAAAGCACATTTTTACATAGGCATGGTTCGTTTTTGTCACTGTCAGGAAGCCCCTCTAAGAAACGCTATGAAACATCCCACTGAGGGCAAGCAGACATAAATTAGCTGAAAAGAGGCTGTAGGAGAGCAGTGACACTGAAATAAAACAAAGAATAAAAAAAAAAAGGGGGTAAACAAGCATTATATCTAAAAACAAAAAAGGGCAATTTTTGTATGATGCACAGTGCTTTATTAAGCAACTGTCACGCAGTGAGGGTTTACATCTACTTTAAAGGAATTTATAAGAACAGTGGACCTATTTTAAGAAATACAAAAAGCTAGCATGTATGTAAACAGTTTCATATCTGTAGAGAAAATAAAATATTAAACTGCATGCAACTTTACTGCACATCATTTTGCTCTATGTATTATAAGTAGACATTTTAGGCTTAAGGAAATTTATATTTGATACTTAGATGCTTCCTGAAGGACTTACAGTCTGATATGTCTAGGAAAATGGCACTTACCATTATACTTTTACTATTAGCCTTTTAAACGTTACCTATACCATAATCCTATCTGGGAACGTTAATAAAATCCCTTTTACATAAACAAATTTAAAATGTAATATTATAATGTGTTATATGTTTCTTCAGTATAAGAAAGGAAGAAGCAAACCCTTTTAACCATGAAACTATGTTTGTCCCCACTGAGATGCCCTCTCCAACCTGTTGTTGATTGAGGCCCCTTTGACGCTTGTGCAACTTGTCCTGCGACTTGGGACTGCACAATCGCATGACAAGTTGTACCCCATGATTTCCAAAGAGTACTATTTATATCTGTGTGACTTCAAGTCACAGCGACTTCAACGCAGTCCCTGCACTACTTTGGTTCAACTTTAATATGACTTGAGGTCCATAGACCTTTAAGATTACACAGAAATGGCTTCAAGTCACGTCAAAGTCATGTCAAAGTCGCATGACTTTCAGGTCGTACAAGTGTGAAAGGGGCCTGAGTCAAACTTACCAAGGGACAGGCTGGTGAATATAGAGCTTGTCAGAAGTTCTCAAGCTGTATCCGCCCCCACTTCCCCACCAGAAGATTTCTGCCAGGTCTGTCCCAGAGTGGGTTAAATCATCTGATGTGTGATAGTCTGGGGAACGTGGGGAATGTGTGGGAGGTTTCCACCTTTTCAATCAACAGTGGGAAACTTCTTTGTTTCCATCAGTCCCTTTCTATTCTAAAAAACAAAATACTTTCTAATTGTACAAGGCAATGCTACTGGCCAAAATCACCCAGCATGGCTCAAGGCAAATCTGCTGTTAATACAACAGTCTATGGAAAATGCCTCTTGGATGTCAGACTTTTGGGATGGCTGATAGGATGTCATGCCCACCACATGCAAGTTGTTGTTCTACGAAAACATCTGTTATCTTTTGTGTAATATGGAAGTTACAATTTGATGTCAAATATTCAGAACATCTCCCAGACTAGGCTAAAACTTGAAGGCAATTCCACCTTTTTATAAATGCACCCAAATTAATAAAAAAAAATTCACATATTATATTTTTGCATTTTAGCCAGCAGAGCATTGCAGGGATCACTTAATTGCTGGTGCAATGCACAGGGTCCTTCATACTCTTCGCCCAGGGTCCTGCAACCTTTAGTTATTGGGCTGTAGAAAGTAAATAATGGGCCATAAATGACGTGGCTATGGGCACAGCCATGCCAAATGAACTGGAAGTAAGATATGGCAGGGAGCACCCACTCGCTATTCCTATTCAGGTAAGGGGGGGGGGAGAAGATTGTGGTTGGGGGTTGGAGAATGTTCAAAGAGAAATTCAGATATAGGTTAAAACAATTGTACTCCCCTAGGTGGATGAGTACATTCACCAATGCTGTTTCTGTCCCCCGCCGGCTCTAAGACTGAGAACTGAGAGTTCAAACACCACTGATTGCTCAGTTCTCAGTCTTTAGGCTGCAGAGAGTTGGTGACTGTCAGTCCCCAATGCTCACTGGAGCACTGGGCTGTGTAGGGGGCAGGAGAAACTGGCTCAGGCTCTCAGCGGCTTGCTGAAAGGCTCATCCAGCTGCTGGTCCAGGCATCTGGGTGGATCCTGACCATATGGTCGAGATCTTTTCAAAGCCTGTGTCGGCTCTCTGACATTGGCCCGACAGCAGGCCTTAGCCCGCTGTTGGCTGAAAACAGGTCACAGGAGAATAGAATGAGCTGCCATAGGAGTACAGCCAAAAAAACTTTGGGTATACTTCTCCTTTAATGCTACATTCTAAAAAATGGATGTAACAAATAGTTTGGATCTAACACGAAGCATAGTTAAGAGATGGACTATTTAGGCCCAATGGGGTATTTAGGCTCAATTCAGGGGTATTCAGACCTAAATGGGGTACGGATCCCAAAGATAAGTTAGGATGCCATACATTTACATGAAAGGGTATTTCAAAACCTAAATGCTCACAAATACTGTGTATTAAAAAAAAATTATATACATATATATATATATATCCAGATCGCAATCTTCTATCATATTATTACACAAAGAAACAACTGTCAGATAGCTGCTGAAGAAAACTATAAATAAAATATTTGTTTGTTGGCATAGGCTATTTTGCTTTTTTCATGTATAATTCCAGCCATCTAACAACAGCAACATAAAATTCTGCTGTCAAAACAGCTACATCTCTAAACTGCCTGCTTTTTACAGCTCTACACTAGTACCTGCTGTCTGGCTGTCTGAGGAGCTGATGTGAGATCAGAAAAGCGGAGACCTTTTCCATAAGAGATTATTAGCCTGCAGATCAGTGAGAGACTGCCTTAGAAACAATACCTTTCACTAATCATATATTTAAAGGGTTTAAAGGCTTCCGGCCATTTGCAGTGCATTCCCTTTCAAGAACACAACAGACTCAGGAATGACTTTTGAAATATTCTTTAAAATACATTTTCTTTAACTTTTCTGAAGGATGATCAATAAGGTTGAGAGCATCTTCTTTTTGATTTATATCCAATGATTAATTGCCTTTGGCATTAATTTGAAACTGGATTAAAGATTTTATAAATCTACTGAGCGCTAACAAAGTAATGCATGCTATCCAGGCTAAGGTTGTCTAAGATACTTTATAGAGGCTTATGCAGTCAGGCCAAGAGCAAAGCCAAAGTGCACCAATCAGCGCAACCAATCAAAATTCTTCGTTTACCTGATTTCGGTACAACCGGCTTGGCCATTCTGAGTTTGAAACATAAAACTTTTAAAATAGCCAAAACATCTTTTATACATTTCGAATTGTCAGGAATAGCTTAAACCCCTATGATCTATGCCCCATTCAAAGGATTTTCCCTTTACTTCCTGTCTGTTAGACATAACAGGAAATGCGAGGAAATCTCTCAAAGTGAGATGATAGCTGTCACGAGAACAAGTATTCCTTGTGATATTAACTGCTTCCCGCCAGGGCCATTGTAAAATGACACCCACATGGGAGGCATATTCTTCTGGGTGGACGTCATATGATGTCCTCCCCAGAACATGCCTCGCATGGGCACCATGGGCTGTGCTCCAGCATGATTCATCACCTGCTGTGTCCACTGCACACAGAGGATGACAGCTCAGTGTACCAGCCCACAGCTGGCATTATGTGATCGCTGTGACCAATCACAGCAGATCACATGACAATTGTAAACAATGAATGGCTTTGATTTATGCCATTCATTATGTACTGCTTTGTTGATCTCTGTGATCGGTCACAGTGATCACATGGTACAAACAAGGCCAATCGGTAACATGTGATTAGCTGTGGCTAATAACAATTCACACTGAATGAATCTATTTCATTCAATAAAAAGGCTTACTTAGAACAGTGAAATTCACTGCTATGAGCAATCATAGTGTGTACAAAAGAAAATCATGATCACCTCCCCATAGTACAGTGTTACAATGGTAACACTGTATTGCTCTTGTCACAGAATGTAAAAAATAAAAAAAATAAAAGTTAAATAAAAGAAAAAATATTTTAAAAAATTGAAAAAAAAAAATAGAAAGGTTTAGTTTTTTTTTTCCTGCTGTCACCAGTCAGTGTGCCTGCTCACTGCCACACCAGTTAGATTATGACAGTGTACTGTACTGGTGACAATATGTAAAAAAAGAAAAAAGTCACCATGCCTCTTACTAAATACCTTGGAAAGTCTACTTTCCAAAAAATGAGTCGTTTGGGGAATATTTGTACTGTTCTGGCATTTTCGTGCCTCAAGAAACGAGATCATCTGTCAAGAAACGAGGCCATCAGTACATCAGGATTGATACACACCATAGTATGTGGACTCTATACCTTTCCTACAGACTAAATAATAAAACATGGATTTGTTTTTTTTTTTCCACCAAAGAAATGTAGCAGAATACATTTTGGCATGCATTTATGAAGAAAGATTATCTATTTGAACAGAAGAAAAATGTTTTTTTTTTTTTTTTTTAAATGTTAAGTCTTTTTTCCTTTATTTAGCAAAACAAAAAAAAAAAACCCAGTAGTGAAGAAAAAAAAAAAAAAACAAGCAAAAGAAAACTATTTGTATGAAAAAAAAAAAGGTAATTTTTAATAACATGCAATTACAATATGATTTGTGTCGCAATTGTATACGCTATATTGTTTTTTCTTTATTTTCTGATTATTTTTTTTCCCACAAAAGTGGAGTTACTCTTTAAAGGTTCAGGTTCCATCCCTTTCTGTTTAAGCTCACTCTAGATCTGTGGGTACCTCTTGGGCTTTTCAGTATTAGGCAATTATTTACCAGATTGGGTGTTCTGTTCACACTTTTTTTAAGTTTTACCAGAGAAATGTTCAGGCTCATCTGATACTAGCTTTTGGAATGCCCTTCAGGCATCTCTTTGAGTTGCATCCAGTCCCCCGTTTTCTTGTTCTGTTTATTTGAGCTCATGTGTGTGTTGCTTTTGTCTACCCCTCAGTTGAACTGCTTTTGTATGTCCCAATTGGCTATGAATTCTGTGTCCCCAAATAAATGAGAGAGAAAATAGGATTTCTGTACTTAGTGAAAAACGTGCTCCCGCTGTTTTCATTCACAGCGGGAGTCGGGCCAGGGGAGGGGCGGCTGCGTTCGCCGCCGCTCTTCCCCCGATCATCGAGGAATCTAGTTTGGAGATCCGCCCGCCTGTCTAAACAGAGCGGGCGGATCTCCTAAGTGACAGGGAGTGACAGATCGCAGTGTTCAGCATAGCTGAACATCCGATCTGTCCCTAACTCACTCAGTCACCTCCCCCCCCACACGTCAGTAAGCACCAGGCATACATTAACCCCTCCCTCTCCAATAAAATTAGCCCCTTCCCTGCCAGTGTCATTTTTACAGTAACAGTGCATATATATAGCACTGATTACTGCAGTAATGTCACTGGTACCACCAAAAGTGTCAAAAATGTCAGTCAAGGGTCCGATCTGTCCGCCGTAATGTCGTAGTCCCGCAAAAAAAAAAAAAAAAAAATCGCAGATCGCCGCCATTACTCGTTAAAAAAAAAAAACAGCAAAAATGACAAAAATCTTTCCCTTAGTTAGTAAACGCAATAACTTTTGCGCAAACCAATCAAAATATGCTTATTGTGATTTTTTTCACCAAACAAAGGTAGCAAAAAACAAATTGGCAAAAAATTAAAAAAAAATTTGATTTTTACATATTTTTTGGGGGGAATTTCATATAAAAAATGTTAAAAATATTGTTATTTTTTCAAAATAAACACTCTTTTTTTGTTTATAGCGCAAAAAGTAAAAATCGCACAGGTGATCAAATACCACCAAAAGAAAGCTCTGTTTATGGTAAAAAAAGGACGTAAATTTTGTTTGGGTACGGCGTCGCACGACCGCGCAATTGTCAGTTAAATTCGCACAGCGCCGAATCGCAAAAAGTGGCCTGGACGTAAGACAGCAAAATCCTCCGGGGGTAAAGTGGTTAAGGGACACAGATCCCACAGGCATACTGCGAGTGGGAGGGGTTATACCAGACTATTTTCTATACATATTAGACTATATTCTTTCCAGTGTCCAAATTCCCCTGCATGTCGCATTAAAACCACTTTTGTCTATTAATTTGCTGTCCCTTAATGAACTCCAAGTATCAAAAGCCTATTTTTTTTTTTTGTTTTGCTCCAGTTACCTAAATCATGCTCACAACATTTGATTCACAGGAGTTTATACTTCACAGTGAGCTTTCCCAGACAAAGTTCTCTGATAAGCATAGAGACTGATAGTACCTCTGAGGTCTTTTTTGAGCAGGAATTCAGACAGGCGTGACCAGCCAAATACAAGCTTGGAATAGATGGATGGCTGAATAGTTTGGAAATCTCTCCATCGCTCTCATGAGATTTCAAACTGAAATCAGTTAATCTAACAATAATGAAGAAAATATAAAAAAAATAAACACATTTATCCTAATCCCCACTTGGTTTATGCAGGTGTATAATGGAGCTGATATTTAAAGTGCAACATCTGCCAACATTTATTTTAAATGTCCGAAAGGGGAAAGGTTTGAATCTTTCCGTTGCCCTGTTAAACTTCCCTCTCTCTTCCTGCCAGGTTGTCACAGAAAGAGATGGAGGGCAGCTCTGAAAATCACAAACACAATAGAAATAAAAACACTTTTCAGAGAAAGTGAATGTTTCCACGCACTTTCTATACCATTGACATTGTCAGCGGGATAGGAAATGTCTCCAGTGGAGGCCAGAAACAATAAATCCCTTATGGAGCTTTTCCCTTCCTTGACTCTATTGAAAAAAGAAAAAGTTGTCTGAGGTTTTACTTTAATGCAAACCTATACCCTTTCTTTCCTTTATTTACTCCCAGGCCTCCTCTATATTCTTGTAGAAGGAGCTTAAAAATACCTATACTAGTCTTGTTGCAGTTCATCACACTTTTCCGGCATCCACATGACCAGTGACATTGCACACAACTAACCATTGGCCAGAAAAAAAGAAACATAGATGTTCATGGGTTCTCCCTACTGTTTGATACAATTACTTGTAGGTGAATTTTTAAATCAAGCAAAGTTAGGATAAGTGCCTGGTAATATATAACCTTCTTTGTACTTCTTCTGGAGTGTGAAAGAGGAATTTCCCTTCTTTCTTAAATTAAAAAGTCAGCAGCTACAAAAGCCACGTACTTACTAGTCCTGGGAGTTCAGTGATGTCTTCCCATAGCTAGTTCCTCTCATCACTGTGGGTCCCCAGTGCCACCATCTACTGCAGAACACACCCCACACCACAGCCAACTCCCCACTGCGCTTGCGACACAGTGCAGTGAGACTAGTCCTACAGCCTCCTGGGTTATGTGATATTGTGGGGGGGGGGGTAGGGTGAGTGTTGTCATTCTTGCCTAGGTGAGAAGGAAGTGAGTGTGGGTACCTGTCAAAAATGTACCTGCTCCCTGTAAAAGAAACTCTCAGGGGCGAGGAGTAGTAGTGAAGCAGAGAGGAGGATTAGCAGATCTTTTACTTTTGATTGAAAGTCTACTTCAATATCAGACTCTTTTACACTCTTCCTGCTCAGGCCAATCTTTAGCTTTCACCGCTATCACACCTTGAATGACAATTGCATGGTCATACAACACAGTACCCATATGAAAATTGTATTATTTCCTTTTTAATCTGCAGCTGTTGTCATTTTCTGAAAATGCAATTGCAATCTGGCTACCTGGAGCTGTTCTGTACACAGAATGTGTACTGACCACCCCCCAGAAACATCATTTCCTGCTTGTGTGATTGGCTCACCTATTTTCCCAGAAGTCTGTCTAAGATACAAGTCAGATTTCAGGCATCCCCTGCAACAAAAATTTCATTTTTGGTGAGATACTCCCAATAGGAACAGATCTAAAGGAATGCAGGCCCAGCAGCTTTCCTCATTAGAGAGCTTAAGCTGCCACAGCTGATAGATAATTATGAAACCACTCCCATTAGACCCACTCAGCAGAGCAAAACAGAGGAACTAACAATGATTTCCTCAGAACAACAAAAGGTAGGAATCTGCAACAAAGTATTTTTAAAATCCCTGCAATGTACAGAGATCACCCAGAGTGGAATGTTTTTTCTCAACAAAAGTGGAGTTATGCTTTAAGACCATACGTTTGAAAAATTATCTGTCTGAAACAACCTAAAATGGTGGAACAAAAAGCTAGTTTCCCTTTATGGGGACCATCAGGGGTGACAAAAAGCGAGTCAGTCATTCTAATGGAGGATGTGACTGCAAATAAACTCAAACAGTAAAAAAAACAACATCCAATGTGAAGAAATTTCTTTCTGGTTTACTGCAGCTGGACAGAGAGACTGGAGAACAATGTCCTAAATGAGGTGAAAGACCAAAGCTACCTTAGCAACTAAGGAGGCTCTTTGTGTAAGACCAGAAATAATTCTTTGCAAGACAGTTTCCAACTCAGACACCTACCTCACAGAAGTGATGGCAACGGGGAAAGCAACCTTGTGAGTAAGTATGAAATGGAGAATATTCTTCATAGGTTCAAAAGGTGGACTTCTAGGTGCCTGCTGAACCAAACTGAAATTCCAGGGAGTGAAGGGGGGTTGCACAGGAACAACTACATGAGAGACACCCTGTATAAGTCTTATCCATTGAATGGGAGGCCACGGTTTTTGTGAAAAAGATCACAAGAGGTGAAGTTTGGTCCTAGATGGTACTGAGGGCCAAATGTTGATCTAGGCCACGTAAAGTATCCTTCCATCTGTGATGAATATATAGAAGGATCAAAGGCACTCTGTGATCATTTCAGAGAGAAGAACGGTCTGCTGTGTTTACAACAGTTGCCCGTCCTTCTTTCTCAGCAGGGAGCGATCACGGGAGGCCTGCGGCAATTGTGGCTGCTGGCCCCATGCATGGGGATCCTCACTGCCGAGTAGGGCACGTACCCCTACACCGGTTCGCACAGGAGGGGCTGCCTGCCGCAGTATAACTGCGGCAGGCGGTCCGTAACTGGTTAAAGACCCCCAAACCATACATTTTTTGAAAGCACATGACCAGTAGAATACAAATGAAGTGCTACTGATTTTTAGGGCACAATTATATTTGCGCAAATGTTTATCAAAATAATATTTTTGCTAAAAATACACTAAAAGCATTATTAGCAGATAAAAACACAGCCCATTTTGCAAATTCCTGCTACATTCCTACTAAATATAAAAGCTTAAACTGTATTGAATATATTTAATAAAAAAATAAAAAAAAAACATTTGCAAATTTTTGATTTAGAACATACGCAAAAATGGAAATAGCCACATTTCTGAGAAATCCTAGAGGTTTTCATTGTTCCCTTACAGCTTTAAGAATTTGTTTAAGACCACCCAAACCTTATATTTTCTGAAAGCATATGACCTGTAGAATAAAAAGAAAGTGCTACTGATTTTAGCGCTGTGTGATATTTGCGCAAATATTTATCAAAACTATATATTTGCTACAAATTCTCTAAAATCATTTTTGGCAGGTATAAAAGGCAACTTTTACAAAATCTCTGCTAAATTCCTACTAAATATAAAAGCTTAACCTGTATTGAATTAATAAATAACAAATATTTGTACTTTTTAAATTACGCCTTTTTGAAAAATGGTGAAAATTGAACGGACGCAAAAATGTAAAAAACAAATTTCTCTAAAAATATGAAGGCTTTTATTGTTCCCTTACAGCTTTCAAGGTATGTTAAAGACCCCCCCCCCCCCCCCCCAGCCATATATTTTCTGAAAGCAAAGGACCAGTAGAATAAAAGGAAGGTGCTACTGATTTTTTAAGGCCCCACGATATGTACAAATGTTTACCGAAACAATATTTTAGCTACAAAATGCACTAAAATCATTACTAGCAGATACAAATTTAAAAAAAAAAAAAAAAAAAAAAAAAAAAAAAACAAGGTGCTACTGATTTTTAAGGCACTGCGGTCTTTGCCCAAATGTTTCTCGAACCACTATTTTCCCTAAAAATACACTAAAATCATTAATAGGGGATTCATACATGGCAAAATGTACGAAATTACTACTAAATATAAAAAGTTAAAACTGTAGTGAGTTTCAAAAATAACAAATATTTGTACATTTTAAATTGCGCCATTTTGTGAAATGATGAAAACTGAAGGTACCCAAAACTGTAACTAAAAACAATTTACTCTAAAATTCCAAAGGTTACCTTTTTTTCACTTACAGCTTTCAGAATTTGAAAAGACCCTTCAAGCCAGATGTTTTCTGAAAGCACATGATCTGTATAATAACAAAAAGTGCTACTGATTTTTTTGGCCCCGCAATAATTGCGCAAATGTTCATCATATCGCTATTTTCACAAAAAATACACTAAAACAATAAATGTGCACATAAGCACAACATAACAACAAACTTACATTCCTGCTAAATTACTACTTAAGCATCATTCACATGTGGCATACTAAAGTGTACGCTCATGGAGGGCCATGTTTACCTGCACAGGGATGCTTCGTGCATCCCTGTACAGGCTGTTCCATTTATGTCAATTGGGATGTAACAACTTCACAGGCAGAGCTGCGGTTCCCAATCTGATAGCTCTGTCCGTGCAGTTGCTACATCCCAAATGACATCAATGGGACTGCTGCACAGAGATGCATGGAACAACTATGCATCCCTGTAAAGGTACGCTGTGTATGCCCGGTGTGAACAAGGCCTTAGGTCTCTTTCACACAAGCAGACCGATCGGGTCTGCCTGTCCGTTTTTCAAGCGGGACAAATTGGACCACCTATTGTTTTTTATGGAGAGGCTGATGTAAATGGACATGTGTTAGTTTACACCCGCCTGCATCCGATCAGATCCGGTCCACTAAACAGATGGATAGGGATCCCATTCCCCATTCATCTAGCAGATCAGATCAGATGGAAATGGACAGGCAGTCCATTTTTATCCAACCGCCCCATAGAGAACAGTGGGCTGTGTCTGTTTTGCATCAGCGGATTATATTTTTTAATTTGTTTATTTTTTTTTGGGTGGGGTGGTGAGATATCAGATGTCTAAACAGACCCCCATATCGATCTTTTTTTTTTTAAACAAAGAAAGAGACTTAAAGTCCCTTTCTCTGCAGCACTTCACATGAATGAATGTGTCTGTGTCGAGACTCCTTATGTCAGGGTTACCTGATCCGAGGCCGAGGTGCTGAGAGGGCTCCCCTTGTGGCTCAGTACGGCACACCCCTGGAGATGGTACAGAGGGTGTGACGCCCCAAGTGGCACGGGTTACCAGCTGCAGGCAGGTAGGTAGAACCAGGAGCAATCCGAGAGCGAACTGGAACAGGCTGGAATCACAGCAGGGTATGAGTCTTCAAAGGCTCTGAAGCAGCCGGGCTACCTTGTGCTGAAGAATAGGGTCTAGAAGCGGAGACAGGAACTGGCTGAGGTCTGGGACTGGAGCAGGCAGCGGGAACCGTGGTACAAGCTGAGGTCATGCACAGGAGACAACCAGAATAGCTGAAGTCTTGAAGCAAGCCGGGGTCATACACGGTAGGTAACAGAAGCAAGGTCAGTGGGAGAAGCCAAGGATCAAACCAGGAGCAGGAGATCAAACGGAATCAGGAACAAGCCAAATCACAACAGGAAATCCAAACAGGAAACAGGAAGCACAGGAACACAGGAAGCGGGAGAAAATCCAGCAATGAGTCTGATCCTATGGCCACCTTTTATAGGCCATTTCCCTGACAGGCCAGCAGAGGACTGTGTCAGTTGAGTCAGGAGCATCCATTGCTATTACTGGCAATGTTGCCAGTTCTCCTATGGCCATTTCCCTGACACCTTATCCATTCATAAACTGACAGTCTGACAAATAGTAAACTCTCTGTATACTATGCGTACCTCACAGTGGACAGGAGCGATTGGTAGTGACCTATGTCCACTGTACTCCACGGTAGAGGAAGGAGGGATGGATTGTGTGGTGTGGGGGTTGGTACGGGGATGATCAGACTAGCGGGGGGGGGGGACATGCTGAGATCCCCTTTAAGCCGCTGCAGCACCTGAAGCCGATGGGAGTGGCAGAGGAGGGATGCCAGCTTTTAGAGGTAGCTGCAGGGATCCGGTTTGCGGGGGGGGGGGGGGGGGTCGGATCGGGTGTAGGGGGGAATCAGTGCTGCGGGGCAAGAGGGGGGATGAAGGAGACAGGAAAGGAGAGTGGGGGGAGCAGTTTTAGGTGACAGGGAGCGGGGAGAGTCTGGGGACAGGGAAGCGGCATTATGGGGGGGGGGGAGACAGTCAGATTTGAGGTTAATAACTCTGATCAGCGGATTGTAAGTCAGAGTCTGCTGAATAATTCAGAGTCTGCTCAAAAATTCTGTTTTAAGTTCATGATCATTGAAATGACCGTGAACTTATAGTAGAGGAAGAAATTAGGTCTGTACAGCATACAGACCTGGTCAGCTGCAAGCAGTGCTGTAGATCTGTAGGTCTGTACGCCGTACGAACCTGGCAGTGAAAAGGTTAATGGCTGCCGTCACAGCAGCAAAAACGTCTCACAACATATGTGAGAATCCCTCTGGAAATCTTGCAGCTTGTATCACGTACCTGGTGGAGACCAAGCTGTAGAGGGGGCTTCTCTTGCACCTCCTGTCCAACGCCCCTGATAGAGATGACAGGCGGTGTAGGACACAGAGTGGCACGAGGGCCGGTATAGCAGGTGATGTCTTGGCAGAAGACTGATGGCTGTGGATCACCGGATGAACACCTGGAACTGGAACTCGGTGATGCTGGATGAGAAGGCAGGAGCGAAGTCGGAACACAAGCCAAGGAGTTGTCAACAGCCGGACAGCACGGGTACAGGAACGTGAGGCAAAAGCGGAGTCAGGATACAGGCCGAAGTCGGTACACAGTCTGGCAGCAAGGTACAAAGGCATAAGGCAAGGCAGGGTCAAACACAGGCTGAGGTCACAGGTAGGCAGGCAGGAATCCAAGGAGAGTCAAAGGCAAGCCGGGTCAGTATAATGGGAAATCCACAAGCAGGTCAGGGCACAGGGAGACAGGAACACAAGCTGAAAGACCACTCAGCAATGTGCTCCCGTCACCGCTTGGTATAAATAGGCCGTTAGGCGTCAATTGCGTGCGCACGTTGCGTACGCACGTTCGCGCCTTCGCGCATTGGCTCATGCGCATTCGCACATTCCTTCCCGTGTGCCTGGGCATGCGCACTGAGCGTCTCTTACATTGTCCCCCCCCAATGGGCGGCCTCCGGATGCCCATCTGCAACATCTTCTCAGGATGAAACTGAAAAAAGGTTTGTATTAGATCCGTAGCATGGAGGTTGGCTTCTGGTTCCCATGAATTTTCTTCCGGGCCATAGCCTTTCCATTTAATCAGGTACTGGACAGTACCTCCTCTTTTCCTACAGTCCAATATTGCTTCAACCTCGTATTCTTCGTTGCCATCAATAATTTCAGGCGGGGGTGGATCCGACTCACGGTCAGGAAATGGATTGGGTCTGGTAGGCTTCAGTAAGGACACATGGAAGACGGGGTGAATCTTGTATGTTTCCGGGAGTGAAAGTTCGTAGGCAGCAGGATTGATCTGTCTCTTAATAGAGAATGGACCGATATATCTAGGTCCCAATTTCTTAGATGGACATGACAGTTTCAAATTAATGGTGGATAACCAAACCTTGTCTCCCGGTCTGAGGTTCAGATCTCCCCTTCTCTTCCTATCAAAAATTTTTTTGTTGTCTTGCTGTGCTTTGACAATGGCGTCTTGCAATAGCTTGTTGTTGGTTTGCAAAAATGTGGCTCTTTCCTGGACTGCAGGAACCAAGGAATCAGGCATCACATCAGGTATAAAAGCTGGGAAGTACCCATAGTTTGCAAAAAACGGGGCTTGACCCGTGGCTGAATGCACTGCGTCATTATATGCAAACTCTGCCAGGGGTAAAAGTGATGCCCAGTCATCCTGTGAGAATTTTTTTGTTTGGGCGGTTTCCATTGCTGAGGGAGTTCCTGACATAGGGATAAAGTGGGCCATCTTTGTTAATCTGTCGACCACCACAAAGATGGTCGTGAATCCTTCAGAAGGAGGAAGCTCAACTATAAAATCCATATTTATCATCTCCCAAGGCCTCTTGGGAATGGGCAAGGGCCTTAGTAGACCTCAGGCTTTGGCCTTGTCATTCTTGTTCCGAATGCAGATTCCACAAGTGCTAACATAATTATGGCAGTCAGACCTCAGACCAGGCCACCAAAAGGACCGTTGTACCAGGTCAACCGTCTTAGATATTCCAAAGTGCCCTGCCAAGGGGTGATCATGGCACAGGCCAAGGACCTTGGCACGTAGACTTGGGGGTACGAATACTTTTTGGTTGTAAAAAAACAGTCCCTCTTGTTCCTGAAGGCACATACCTGATGGTAGAACATCCCTTGTGGACGCCTGCTTCAGCTGTGTTAACAGATCTGTTTGCAACAGTAGAAAGCTTTGGGCCGGCAGGATTGTGTCTACTTGACTACACTCTTCGTCCTCTGGGTACATGTGGGATAGCGCATCAGGTTTGCCATTCTTGGAGCCCGGCCTGTAGGTGATATGGAAGATAAAACGAGAAAAGAACAGTGCCCACCTGGCTTGACGTGGTTTCAGTCTTTTAGCTGTTCGGAGGTACTCCAGATTTTTGTGATCGGTAAAGATCAGGATAGGGTGGGATGCTCCTTCTAACAGGTAGTGCCATTCTTCCAAGGCTACCTTGATGGCCAGTAGTTCCCGGTCTCCAACATCGTAGTTCCTTTCTGCTGGGCTGAGCTTCCTGGAAAAGAAGGCAACAGGGTGAAGAAGAGACTTCGTACCTGAACGCTGTGACAGGATCGCACCAACGGCATTTTCTGAAGCATCCACCTCAAGAACATAGGGTAATGCGGGATTTGGGTGTTGTAAGATAGGTGCAGTAGTAAATAGGACCTTTAACTGGTCAAATGCAGCTTGTGCTGCCGGTGTCCATTGGAAACGGGTACCTTGCCTTGTTAGCTGGGTGACCGGAAGGATAATAGCGGAGAAGTTCTTGATAAACTTGCGGTAGAAATTAGCGAATCCAATGAACCTCTGTGTGCTCTTCCTGTCTGTGGGAGTGGGCCATTCGAAGATCGATTTGACCTTTTGGGGGTCCATGGAGATCCCAGAAGTGGAAATGACGAGTCCCAAGAATTGGATTGATTCCTTTTCGAACTCGCATTTCTCGGCCTTCGCGTATAATCCATGGTCTTTTAGGCGGCCGAGAACCTTCTTGACATGTTCACGGTGTACTTGAATGGAATCTGAAAAGATAAGAATGTCATCAAGGTAGACAATCATAAATAGATCAAGAAAGTCTCTGAAAATGTTGTTTACAAAATGCTGAAAAGTGGCTGGAGCATTGCACAATCCAAAGGGCATGACAAGATACTCGAAGTGTCCGAATCTTGTGCGAAAGGCGGTCTTCCACTCGTCGCCCTCGCGGATCCGTACTAGATTGTATGCTCCTCGTAGGTCAAGTTTTGTGAATACCGTGGCTTCCCTGAAACGTTGGAATAGTTCAGGAACTAAGGGCAGAGGAAATCTGTTTTTGACAGTAACCTTGTTCAACTCCCGATAATCAACACAGGGGCGTAGAGAATGATCCTTCTTTTCAACAAAGAAAATACCAGCCCCCGCGGGGGACGTAGAGGGCCGGATGAAGCCTTTTTTCAGGTTTTCATCAATGTAAAACGTAATGCCTCGAGCTCCAGTTCAGAGAGGGGGAAGATACGCCCAAACGGTATCTCAGCACCTGGTAAAAGTTCAATTGGGCAGTCATACGGCCGGTGAGGTGGTAGGATGTCTGCTTTCTGTTTATCAAAAACTTCCAAGAACTCATGGTAAGCTGCGGGCACAAGTTGGGATGCAGAGGGATCAGGTTGCAGGCCCAAAAGTGATGCAGGTTTCCCAGGACTGGGCTGGAAGCAGTTTTGTTGACAGTAGGTGGATGGAAATGCCACTTCTCCTGACTTCCAGTTTATCTGAGGATTGTGTGCTTGTAGCCATGGAATACCGAGAATGATAGGGAACAGAGGAGATGGGATAATGTCCAAACATAAGTATGCTCGGTGGCCTTTATTAGAGATGGCCAGTAATGGGCAGGTTTCTTGGGTTATAGGCCCAGACTTGAGATGGGATCCGTCAGCTAGATGGATAGATAGCTGGCGGGTCTTTGCTTGCAGAGGGATTTGATGACGCTGAACAAAGTCACTGTCCATGAAGCAGCTGCAAGCGCCGGAGTCAATAATGACTGGGACTTGGATGGTCTTTCCGAGAATCTGTAGCGAGAGAGGTAGGGTAATGTGAGTGGACAGATCCCTCCTATAACTGTTTGCAAGGTAAGAAGGGAAAGCAAACTGAGACTTACTAGGCCGCACCGGGCAGGTCTGAAGGTAATGTCCGGCCTCCCCACAATAGAGGCATAAGTTGTTCCGGCGTCTTCGCAATCTCTCCTCAGTGGTTAGTGGAGAGCGTAAAAGTCCGAGTTGCATGGGCTCCACACTGGAGGTTGTGGGGAAAGAGACAGGTGGACGAAAAGCCGGAGGTGACGGCACTTGAGGCAACATCCAGGTAGGTCTGGAACTTCCAGCTCTTTCCACTCTCCGTTCCCTGAGCCTGCGGTCAAGCTGGATAGTAAGACTAATAAGGTCATCAAGAGAATCAGGCGTACCCACTCTGGCAAGTTCATCCTTAAGGCCCTCTGATAGGCCGAGACGGAATTGATGCCGTAAGGCTGCATCATTCCAGCCTGTATCGGAAGCCCATCTGCGGAATTCGGCGACATAGTCCTCAGCAGGGCGGCGGCCTTGTTGTAACGTATGTAGGGTTGCCTCGGCTGTAACAGATCGCTGGGGGTCGTCATAAAGCTGCGCCATTGCTTCGAAGAATGATGAGATGGTGTTCAGGGCTATACTATTTTGTTCCAGCAGACGGTGGGCCCAGGATTGCGGCTCTCCGAGAAGTAGAGAGATCCCGAACCCCACCTTGGTGGATTCAAGTGAGAAAGTCCGTGGCTGCAGGGCAAAGTATAGCTCACAAGAATTCCTGAAAGCCCGGAATTTGTGTCGGTCACCCGAAAATCGTTCTGGAGCAGGTACCCGAGGTTCTGGTGGTGGCAAAACCACTGCAGGTGTAGATAGAGCCCGTTCGGGCACGGAGGACCCAGGTGCCGGGGTTGCCGGGATAGAAGCCATGGATTGGATGCGACCCTCTAATTGGAAGTAGCCCTCTTGCAAGGATTTGACTGCTTGGGTAAGCGAAGCAAGTTGCTGGCATAATGTCTCTAGAGGTGAAGCCCCTCTCTCGGTCTCCGACATCTGGCTGAGTGGTACTATCACGTACCTGGTGGAGACCAAGCTGTAGAGGGGGCTTCTCTTGCACCTCCTGTCCAACGCCCCTGATAGAGATGACAGGCGGTGTAGGACACAGAGTGGCACGAGGGCCGGTATAGCAGGTGATGTCTTGGCAGAAGACTGATGGCTGTGGATCACCGGATGAACACCTGGAACTGGAACTCGGTGATGCTGGATGAGAAGGCAGGAGCGAAGTCGGAACACAAGCCAAGGAGTTGTCAACAGCCGGACAGCACGGGTACAGGAACGTGAGGCAAAAGCGGAGTCAGGATACAGGCCGAAGTCGGTACACAGTCTGGCAGCAAGGTACAAAGGCATAAGGCAAGGCAGGGTCAAACACAGGCTGAGGTCACAGGTAGGCAGGCAGGAATCCAAGGAGAGTCAAAGGCAAGCCGGGTCAGTATAACGGGAAATCCACAAGCAGGTCAGGGCACAGGGAGACAGGAACACAAGCTGAAAGACCACTCAGCAATGTGCTCCTGTCACCGCTTGGTATAAATAGGCCGTTAGGCGTCAATTGCGTGCGCACGTTGCGTACGCACGTTCGCGCGTTCGCGCATTGGCGCATGCGCATTCGCACATTCCTTCCCGTGTGCCTGGGCATGCGCACTGAGCGTCTCTTACAGCTTGTTACTCAAACAGTCCGCTCTAGATGGAGTCCAGCTCAGGATAAAGAAAGCTCACCAGGAGCCTAGATTGGATTTCATAGCGTGGTAGGTTTTTTGATCCAAATATAAATGCAATATAAAACAGAGTAAAAACACTTACTTGGGCAGCTGCTGGCAACCCGGAATTATGCAGCAGCAGCAGGACATCAGTGTTCCATCCAACGGGACGTTATCAAGATTGGACGAAACATGCCGGTGTTCAACATTTGGTACAGACGTCTTGCTGCTGTGCGAATCTCGGTTGCCAGTGGCTGTCCAAGTAAGTGTTTTTATGCCGTTACATTTGGATTATGTTTTGATACCTCTTTTTACCTTACTACGGACTATTTTCCCTTATGAATATTTTTTATATTTGGATACTTTAATTGCTTTGTTACTTTTAGTGTGAATCTTTGCTCATTAATGTTTTATAAATTGTTCATACTTATCATTACTGTGCACATGATCGTTATATGAATCATTCACACTTACGATCACTTTAATTAAGCTGATCGTTTAATACTTTTTTGGCGCTACACTTCCACATATATCTGTTGTTTGGGAACTGTGCAAATAGAACTGCTTCAAAAGAGGCTACTATCAATCCCAGAATTCTCATGCAGATTTACAGAGCTGGACAGCTCTTGGATTGTAAAGCCCGTGTCTGGGAGCAGAGAGACAAAAGTTTTTCCTGGGTAAGAGAAACATTGGTTTGAGCAATATCCAAGAGGAATATTACATACTCCAAAAAAATAAGCAGACTCCAATGCAGACTTCTGAAAGCTCAGTCAGGATTCATCAGAACATCCGTAATATCCATAACGTCTAGAAAATCTCCCTAATAGAAGGAGTCTACTACTGATATGTGAAATTGTTGAATACAAAGAAGACATTTAGGGCCCTCAGATCCAAGATGGGATAGATACCCCCTTTTGTTTTGGGAACTATGAAAATGTTGGAGTAAAAACCCTAACATTTTTCACTATTGAAACTATGGCCATTACCGCTTGATTCAAAAGATATGCAAGAGCAGCATTTGAAGAGACACAGCCAGGCTGAATACCATGAAGTGGGGAGAGGACAGAGAGTAGAACTGTAACTTGTTGCCACTGGAATCCCGTCTCTTTCCCAGGCATAGAAGATGCTTTCTGATTAGATATTGTGACAGGAAGTCAGGTAAATCTTGGGATGTAGTCAGAGAGAGGAGACACATTCCCACCTGGTTTGGAAAGTTCACCAATTACTATAGGGTGTCGGCTGCCAAAGGCAGCAGGAAGGTGTAAAGAAGTTGAAAGGCCTTCAGCTGTTCGGAATGAGGAAATGAAGGCCTCTATAATTTGTCCAGAGGAAGTCTATGGATTGCTGCCTCCTGTCGCTGTGTGGGCTGGGAGAGGAGGACAGACAGATGTGTGCCTCCCGACGCTGAGGAAGCCTGGGAGAAGGACTGCTGCCTCCGGAAGCGGTCTCCTGAAGCCATGTGGGCTGGGGACAGGAGAGCAGTCAGATGAGTGCCTCCCGACAAGCTGTGTGAGCATGGGAGAAGACCCCCTGAAGTGATGTGTGCAAGGAGGGTAACCAGTTGTGAAGACTTCTCAAGGTAAATAAACGAACTATTTCTATGTGGAAGAAATAAAGGAATGTTTGCCATGTGAAGAGAAAAACAAAGGGACAGCTTAAATGAACATGTGCTGTGGTGGAGAGATAAAACATGGACTATTGAGAGTCTGCTGTATGACCAGCCAAGTCTGCCCAACAGTAGGTTGGGGACAGACTTCATTAGATAGGTTCCAGTGTGTGAGAAGGTAGCCGCCCACAGTGGCAAGGATTTATTTTGTTTTATTTTATTTTGGCTGTTTTGAGGCTTGCAATTGTGTGAAGTAAATTGCATGAATAAATCAGTGTTGTTTGCAACCACTGCTCGGCTATCTTCTTGTGAAAACGCACCCCCCAAGGGGTCATCCACGCCCGCCACCGAGCTAATCCTTACAATATCCACAAGGGCCAACAGACATCGCTCCATTTTGTAAAGTGGGGTGTCCCATTATGCTGAAAAAGACTTGCAGATTTAGCAGAGTCTCAGAGCTTGTTGTGGAACTGGGCCCTTACTTGGGCCTAGTCTTGGAGTATGAAGCCTGCGTATAATAAAGGAACTCATTTTGGCCTTCATCAGCAGGGCAAAATTTGTATTTTTTTACCCCAGTGACAGCTTTATTAGGACATCCAAAGCAGATGCAAAAGAGACATTCATCCTCAATAGGCATGCGCAGCATATGCATAATACACATTACACACGTATGCAGCGCTGCCTATAAATGAAATATCTGTACAACAAAAATATTTAAAGTACTGACGTGATCCCATTAACAAGCAAAAACGTATATGCTTAATTTAAGTAACATATAAGATAAGTTCGTAATTCTGAGATAGGTAAATAAAATGCTCCGTGCTTGTGATAAATAAAATCAAATAGTAAAATTCATGTATTGCAAAAGTTCATGTACTGCAGTGATAAGTGCTCAGTGCTTCAAATTGCATTGATCCAGTGGTCCAATTTTGAATACTCCATGTTCTCCTCCTATGTGTCCTCACTCACCAAAGTGGTTATCGTGTTATAGTGTCATAAGGTTGGATCAACTTCTTCTTAGACTCTCCTTACACCAGAGCTATGTGTTATCAGCACATTAAAAACATGCTGCCATTACACAAGCTGGTAAGCGCATCCAATTACAAACACCTAGAACCACCGAGGAAGGAAGGGATGCCAGCAAGCCCTGCCAAATGCATTTCGTCACTCTGACATTGTCAGGAGCGGCCTGATATATTTTTGTGGTACAGATATTTTATTCATAGGCAGCGCTGCACACGTGTCATTTTGTTTTTGGTTAACCCTTTCTAGGGTATTTATTGTGCAGGCAGCTACCCTTAGCATACTTACTATAGCACGGGGTATTTTGGGGTATTTTGTTTTTTTACAAATGCATTTTACATTGCTTTTCCACAGACTGACATTTCAACCAAAGAGTTCCTCACATATTCTCGAATAGGAAACTCATCCAGGAAGCAAGACAGGCGATATTAACAAATCTGTAAATAGAGTGGTGTAGTCTAAGTGCTCTACAAATAAAGCATCAGTGTGAATAGGTGCTAATTGACAAATTAACACTACATCCATGGCAGGTTGCAATGTGGGACCTACCATGAGAAAACAAGGAATTTGAGTTTCTAAATATCTGTCAGCAGGATCTTTGAAGTGTCATTAAACCCAGAAAAACTCTCATGCTGTGCTTTATAAAAGAGTGTGCATACTCACAAAGCCACTAAAGCATTTTTCTGTGGAGTAAAATAAACCTGATGTCACGGCCTGGACCTCAACCTGGGACCTCTGCTGTGTCTGGCAATGGCTTTTCTCACTGGGCTACCTGAGATGCGGGACAGCACTCTGTCTGATCCATTGGACAACCCTGCCGTGTAACTTGACTTCTGCTGAACCTTGAACTCTTTTCTCCTCCCATGAACTTCCTGATGTAAGCCATGTCTCTGCACTTCCTGTGTGCTGGATTATTGTGCTCTCTGCAGCCAGTATCTGGCTCTTGTTTTCTATGCTACTGTCCATATTTTGCTACCACTCGTTATTGACCCTTGGCTTGTTCCTTGACTATGCTTCTGCCTGATTCCAACCTGCAACTACTCGTCACTGACCTTTGGGTTGTTTACTGACTACGCTTCTGTTTGATCCTTACCTGTTTTTTTGCTATTGGACCCCAGCTTGCTCACCTCCTTGTGGGGTGATCCTGAAGACCGTTACCTGGTACTAACATGCAGCAAAATTAATCTCCACCACACATGTGAGTGTATACAGAGTGGTAGTAACACTCCCCTCCCTCCTCCTCCATGTCCTCATATTGCTAAACACTATGGGGCAGGATATAGTATGCTGATTGATTACACTCACCAAGAAACTCCCAAAGAAGCTTTGTTTTAATATAAATTATTATTGAATATATCAAATGCAATTGCTAATACCTGTAAAGTAAAAAAAAAAGCCTTGGATGAAGATGCTGTTTGAACAAAATGACAGCAAGTGTCCATCATCTTTGTCTCTGTCTAAACCATATTAATGCACATAAATATACATTTGGTGTTTAATAAAGATTTATAGAGAGCTGTACAACAGTTATTTGATATTTATAATCTAATTTAAATTGTTCTTCTGAAACTTTTTTTTTAGCCATGTTAATGGCACAGCACTAATCAGACTCATACTGTGGAGTGTGAAGAGCATACATCAACAAAGTAATAGAAGCCCCTCCCAAAAATCTTTCTGTGCAGATGCCAAAGTACAGAGAATATCATATGACAACACAACAGCGTTCCAGGAATAGGGTATTTAGAATATTAAAAAAAAAAAAAAAAAAACAGTGGCATGATATATATATATATATATATATATATATATATATATATATATATATATAGGATTTATGTAAATTAATTATGGCAATTAACACTTCTCTGTTTAGTATCACTTTAAATAATGGTGCATCCTCAACAGGAATGCTCAATGTAATGGTTGTGCAGCAGTTGTGGTAATTGGCCACGCAAAACACTGACACCTTTGCTGCCATAGTGCTATGTGCTGGGTGTTCAGTGTGCCTCTGTGCCTTTAAGGAAGGCTCACTCCAGGTTTACCTGCCCTCCATCTGTCCATTTAAATGCATGTGCTTCCATTGTTGGAGACTCACAGAATTTAGAGTTAGGTTCACAGAAAATCGGCTGACTTTCTGCGGCTCTGTGGCTTACGCATGCACAGTATTTGAAAATGTGTGCAACTAAAATCTGTTTTTAACATATACTCTTAGACAGCTCAGTTTGGTTGGTTGCAGGCTGGTTGATAAGTTGAGCTTGGAAATTTCCTTGGTTTTGTCATACACCTTATCAATACTTTGATAGGACTAGCAGAATCTAACCCCAATACACATCTCAAGGGCCTTCTAAAACGGTCAGACTTGCAAGCCTGAGTAACTAGAGTTTTAAAAGATAACCTACCTGATCTCAGGCACATCAGTTGTTTAACAGTCATAAATATTTCCTCTGGTGGAATGGCCAATACACATTCCTGATTGACTGGTTATCAGCAAAGACTCTAAAACTAAATTTATTCAATTTAACTTATGAGATACAGTAATAAGAGCAAAGCCAGAATAAGGACATCTTTACTTCCCACAGTTAATTTTTAGCGTTTTGAGCCCCAACACAACTACCCTAGGAGTACCAGGAGCAGAACCGGCCCAACTCATCTCCTAGGTGAACTGAGTATCCTAAACCTGTCATATATATAATTTAATGTGGGACAATAATATGCAAGTTAGTAGATTGCAACCTGTAGGTATTCAAAGATATTAATACCTATAGAAAACTGGATCTGGGACCTGATCATAAACACAGAGACATCCCAGCAGCCACACCTTAGACCTGGTTATTGGTCAGATCATTTCGGTCAACACCCCCCTCACTGTCAAGAAAAGAGGACTGCCCCTGAAGTTGTCAACTCTCTTTTCCCATCAAACCAAGGAACACTGGTCAAGTCGTATGAGAGCCAATGTACTATCTTACTTGATTGCTTGGACTCTGCTGAACCAGGAGTTGCAAGTATTTTCAATTTTCACCCCTTTTGTTTTGCTGATAAATTGTTGTCTCTTTGTAATACCTTTCTGTGGTGACAGTGTGTGTTACAGATGTTTATTCTAAAATCATAAGTTGCTATTGCTAATCTTGTAAAAGTTTACTACATCTGTACAAAAGGAGTTGGTGTTGGCAGTTTAAAGAGTTAATTTCTTACTTAACTTAACCCAGTGAGAATCACTCTTAGTCTGTTGGCACTTAGATTGTGGTCCCGCAAGCTGGACAAACTTTGTGCAGGGTGAGAGTGCCATTGTTGCACATCAGTGACAGCGTGGTGTGAGGTTGACCATTCATTTGTCACAAGTTGGTAAAAAGGGCAGTGGTCTTACACGCATTTGTGACAGTCTATGCTTCTTTAAAGGCAAGACACTAGATCAACTTTTAAATTAAGGTCTTTTTAAATGGATACTGGTCTGTAGTTGTTCCAAAATGTTTTGGAGTAGATATTCGTTTATGAGGTGTTTTTCAGTCTCTGTAAGGAATGCCTTCCTTTTAAGGTGCATACCAGAAAGGCCTTTATAGTCTTGGGCCTCAAGGATCCTACTGTCAACTAGGGATGATCGAACTTTTGAAAAGTTCGGTTCGACCAGAACACCCGAACTTCACGAAAGTTCGGTTCGGATTTCAGAACCCCATTGAAATCAATGGGACCCGAACTTCGGTAATCAAAAAACACCATTTTGAAGCCCCAAAACCCAATAAATGCCCCTAAAAAGTGCCTAGGGTTCTGGGTCATGCCCCATTAACTATTAATCACACAAAAAAAGTTCTTAAAAATTGTCATTTTTGATAAAAAAGCCAATTATTGAAAAATTAAAAAAAAAAAAAGAGAGATTTTTTGATTTTTACTTTGGATTTCAGATCTGGGGGGTCTAAAAAGTGTACATGTGAAGTTTCAGCTCTGTAGCATGTCCAGAACCATAAAAAAAAAAGATCGTTTGTATTAGAAAACTTTAAGCACAGGAATATGGCTTCTCTGCTGTAACACCTTGCCGGTTTAATAGAAGGCATTTTTTTGGGTTCTTTGCAGTCAGGAAAAACATCTGAACTTGTGTATAGTGGTACTGTGCACAAGTTCTGATGTTTTGCCTGCCTCCAAAACCCCCCAAAAAATGCCAGCAAAAACACACCTGGGCATTTTTTTTTTTTTGACGCTAGCGTTTTTTTGGCATTTTTTGGGGTTCTTTTGAGGCAGGCAAAACATCTGAACATGTGTATAGGGGGTATATATAGGCATATATGTCTGAATATATACCCCTAGACATATATAGGTGTGATAGTAGCAGAAATATATTACTGTAAATGATTTCATTAGCGCAAGCATTTATTTCTGCTACTATCACACCTATATATGTCTAGGGGTATATATTCAGACATATATGTCTATATATACCCCCTATACACATGTTCAGATGTCATGTCTGACATCAAACATGTCCTCAAAAAAACACTGGCAGTGGCAGCCCCTGCAGCATAAAAAATGCTTGCTGGTGAGAAGCCACATACCTGTCCCGAAGCAACTCAGAGAAATGATCATTTCTCTATAGCGGTCACCCTGCTATGGAAGGGTTTTGTCACCCTGCCATAGCAGTCACTGTCAGTTAACCCTACACTACACTACGGTCCCCTGACACTTAACACTTTCCCTACAGAAACTAAATTTTTGAAGCTAACTTAAGTGTAAAGGAGCACTCTAACTACACTAGATATCCCTTTCCTCACACTAAAAATAGCTAAATGACACTTTTAAAGTAAAATTAACAGAACTGCTTCCACTCTCTTCCATGTCCAGTATAACAATGCTGGGAATATGGCGGGGGCGATCTTATATACTGGGGGGCGTATTCACTAATGATTGGTCTAGGGACCCCCTAGTCACTCCAATCACATTCCTAGCATTCTCCTGCCCCCTCAATTGGCTTTTGCTAATGGTTCTGGTCCAATCACTGGCTTTTAAAGCCCATTTCCTGAAGCATTGCATTTTGGGCGGTTCTGGTTGCCGAATTCCGAACTTTTTGGGCAAAAAGTTCTAAATTCGGCCAAACCTCGAACACCCAATGTTCGGGCCGAACCGATGGTGGACCCGAACCGTTCAATCATCCCTACTGTCGACTAGTAACAGTTCCAGTAGAAGCTACAGGCTGTTCTTCCAATTTTTTAGTTCAAGCGATAACAAATTGGTCATATCTTTTGAAACAACAATATAGTCACAATTTGCAACAATCCCAAATCTAGAGTAGCCAAAGAATTTTCAGTTCAAAATGCGAGCTTTGCTTTGGCCACAATCCCACCTCTCACCCACCTCATTGATATCTACCACCAGGATAATGGGAGGAATGCATATATAAATTAATGACTAGTGGCAAAGTATAGTGTATTGAAATATTACCTAAAATCCCCTCTGTTATTGATTATTCTTTCCATGGGGCAATAGGGTGCTCCAGTTTCCAGAACAACAATCTCAATTTGCTTGGAGATGCTTCCATAGGAAGTATTCACTTTGCATTCCCAAATACCTGAGGCATCTGCATCAACACTGGACAAAATTAGATCACTGCAAAACATAAATAAATATCAGGATTTAAATGTTACATCAATTACAATAGAGATTCTAGCATTTACTAAAAATGACTACATGATAATTATATCGGGCTCTGTACAGTCCCCATGACCTGTACTAATTTTGTTACCCTCAGGTAAAGTACCTGTGAATGTTATTTATAATCTTTTTTTACTTTTGTAAAAATTTTCTTTTTGTATGTTTATGCAAAATTTTAAATAAAAGCCTCTTACAAAAAAAAAACAATTACACTATTGCAGATCTACTTCTTCCAGTGACCCATTCTTACCATTCAGTATGGGTTCAGATCCACATACCCACTGCTTTCTTCCACGTTTTAAATGTATAACCCCCTTAAACTGATACCAGTAAGTTAACAGGGCATATATCCCATTCAATCAAAATATAATGAATTTTAATTTTCTGTACATTTTAGGTTTTTATTGTAATGTGTATCTTAAATGAATTTCTGATGTGGCTTTCACATTTGACATGCTTGCTTTTCTGTATTTATTTTATTACATGTAGATATTTGGAGATTAGCCCCTAAAATGACTTATTGAAGCCCAACTTCAGATATGAAAGAAAAACAAAAATATAAATTTGTCCAGCATTAGATTAAAAAAAAAAAAAACCTGTAAATTTCATTGCAATACTCACCTCTTCTGCATTGTGTCTGGCAAAAGTTCCCCTAAGTCCTGCTGCTATCACTGCACTAAGCATAATTTAGGGTAATTACACTGCACTAAGATACAAGTCAAATTTTTGACATCCTCTGCAACAGGAATTATATTTTAGTGTGCTACCCCTACAGGATTAACCTATTTCTAGAGGGACACCGCAGCTTTCCTCATTGGAGTGTTGCAAGTGCTTCAGCTGATTATACTGAACACAGACACTCCCATTCAGGAATCAGTATACCAAGGACATAGTTGAACATACAGTTTTTTTCTTTTTTTTTTAGAAACAGAAACAGATAGGATGCTACTACAAATGTTATGTTGCTCAACAAAAATGGAGTAACCCTTTAAGCCATTTCCAGTGAGCCCAGGGCATCATGGGCACATGCCCTAGAAATGTATTGTTATGTCTTTCTTGGGTCACAGTACTAATGCACAAAGTAGCTTTATCATAACAAGCACCATAGGTGTGCGGAGCCTATTGCATTAGGATGTGCACCCCAAAGCTCAAACACACATGCCTTTCTCTGCAGCCTGAGGAAAGTGGCTTCCTGTTCATTCACAAACTGAAGCATAGTAAACACTTAGTAAGTAAAACACTTTACTATGCTTCAGCTATGCACACAGTGAGTGAGTGAGTGAGTGAGTGTGTTCACTATGTTTATTTAAAAAAGGAAGGGGCTAGGAAATGACATATTGACAAGCCCCTTCCACTGTTCTCTATCCTGAAACACCCTCGCCGGGGGGAGAGGAGAGGGGGGAAGCCAGCAGCACTGCAGAAAACACAATACAGGGGGAAGTAGGGGAAATTGGCACCACACAGAGTGATTAGGGTGTGCTGAGGCACACCTGGCACACCCCCTACACATGCCTATGACAAGGACACTGCTCTGTGCAGAAGTAAAGAATACCAACCACTAGGAGGAAGAACACTGCTCACCATGGGGTTTATTCTTCTAAGGCTAAAGAGGGCAAAATCAGTCACGCTTCTGCAGAGAAACCAATCATCTTCCAGGTTTTATTGCCAAAGTTTATTTAAACTAGCTGAGATTACTTCCGGTTCTGAGGCCGTATGCTGTAGACGCTCTCCCCCTCGGCTCACGCGGCAGGATGACTAACCGGCTTTTAACACCTGCATACCCCCTCACCACGATCCGCAGCCCTCCCAGTCACCTGCCTACATACCCCAGGCACCTCCATACCACACCGCGCCACGTTACATGGAGCGGTTCCTGGAGAAAGGTGCTCCACGCGCTCCTCTGGCCACGCCACTAATCGAGGCCGAGGTCTCGGCCCTCCCTTCTGGCTCTGCTGAACCTCTGCCTATGGAAGTTTCTACATCGGCTGCCACTCTGCCTTCACGAGATGACCCCCAAATAGACCGCATAGCACAGGCAGTGGTAGCTCTCCTGTCGGCCATAGTTCAGAAATTCCGGCAAGCCAAGTCTTTTCAAATCGATGGAATAAAAATCTTGATTTTTGCTCACTATTCGGTCGAAGTGGCTAAAAAAAGGAAGGCTTTCCAAACTGTGTGCTCCAAACTACACCATGAACAGATCAAATTCACACTCGCATACCCAGGCACCCTTCGACTCAGATCTCCTAACGGCAAACAACTTTCATTTTAGGACCCAGCAGAAGCAGAATCCTTCCTCCGTTCTCTACCTGCAGATGGTCAGGGTCCACCAGCCTCCCCATCTGCTTATTCAGAGGAGCCCACACAAGGAATCGCCCAAGCGACAAATATTCATCTGTGATCAGCTCCAACCGTCCTGACCCTCACCGCTGAACGCTGCTCCCAGCCGCATGATACGCTTCAACTTTGGGTAACTCCCCTATTCGTGGTACTGTTGTCTCCTTCTACCGGGGCTAGGCCTCACCGGCCCCTCAATGGATACAGCCTGTCTGTCCAGGCTGCTATTTTCCCCACACAGTTGCGGGTTCACTGACGTTATTGTTTTTAACTGCCTTTTCCCTTCATGCTGCCAGTGTGTAGGGCAGGGGTGATCTCATGTGGCCTCCTGCCTTATCCCATGTTTCCGATATACCAATGAGGTTTGGTTTATCCTATCCTCTTACCTGCTTGGGTCTGTGCCTAAGGTTTTGCCATCCCTCACTCTGACAGCATGTGGAAAAAAGTGAAGCTCTTGATTGTTTGTGGTATTTTTTGTTATGTTTATTGCCTACTTCTATCCTACCCTGCCCTTATTTCCCTTTCTTGCACTACGGTTTCATGTTTGGCATCTCACCTTCCCGGATCTCCTTTCCTAATCACCATACTTCGTACACCTACGATTTCACTCTTGCCACCACTGGTGACACCTGCCGTTGTACAATTAGGAAACTCCTGCTGCGGCTAAGACACCCGCACCCACCAGATCCCCCAGGAGAGTTGTTTCCTGGAACGTTAGAGGCCTGAGATCCCCCATTAAACGTATGAAAATCCTACGTCACCTTAAGAGACTCTAAAAAAACTGACATTGCACTTCTTCAGGAATCCCATTTGTCCTCGGCCAATTTCTTTCGCATGTGAAAACTCTGGGTGGGGACTGTTTTAGGTTCGGAGGCTCTTGCCCTAAAGGCTGGGGTTCTCCTTCTCATTCATAAAAATATCTCCTTTGAACTTTTGTCCTCAGTCGCGGACAACAACGGTCGCTTTCTATCCCCTCATGTCAAACTGAATGATAGAGAACTGGTCCTACCAATGTATATGCTCCTAATACCCCTGATCACTCGTTTTATCGAGACTTGACGGCTCAGCTCCTTTGACTCCCACATGCCCCTCACCTAAATTGGCGGCGATTTTAATTCCACACTTGATCCCCTCCTAAATAGATCCCACAACAGACCCTCAACCACCCATGCTGGGACCTCGGAACTAACACTTCTAGCGTCATTTTTAGACTCCTTGAAATTGACCGACGTCTGGCATCTTTCTCACCCCACTGATAGGGAATACTCCTTTTACTCTCAGCCCCACAATGTATTAACCAGAATAGACTATTTTTTCTGTTCAGAAAATCTCATCCCTAGACTGGAGGAATCTGAACTGCATGATCTAGTTATTTCGGACCATGCCCCTATTTCTCTTTTCTTGGACCCCCCGACTTACAGGCTACCTCCCATCTTTGGCGATTTCTATCCTATCTCCACAATAATGCAGACTTCCAATCCTTTATGGCCCGGGCCTGGGAGGAATACTCCTCCAATAACCTCTCCCATACCTCCAAGCTTCTGGGAAGCTGGCAAAGCGTATCTTCTCCTATGCCTCAGCGTTTAAAAAATTGACCTCTCATAACTATACACTGGCCAGCGAGAGGCTCCGCAATGCCCAACATACATTGTTATCACAGGATTCACCAGCTGATAGGACTGAATGGGCGACAGCAAAAAAGGTATGCGACGCATGGGCGGATAAAATTTAACTCATCGAGAGAACCCATCTATCTGCCACATTTCACAGGTTTGGCAATAAAGCAGGCAAGCTTCTTGCAAAACTGTGCGGTGCTCCCTACAGACACACATTACCTCTCTAAGGAACTTGGTGGGTAGAGTGGAGAATACGCCTCGAGGGGTAAAATCTGTTATTCACAAATTCTACTCAACCAATCCTATCGATCCGGACTTGGCCAAATCCTTTCTCACAGGCATTTCCTTGCCCACGATCTCTCCTGAACAATTGCCCCAAATTAACGCTCCCATCTTCCTGTCAGATATTACTGCTGTGATTAAACACCTAGCCCCAAATAAGGCCCGGGTCCGGATGGCCTTTCCGGGGAATTCCATTAATCCCTATAATCGACCATTGCTCCTACATTGCATATACTCTGCTATATGGTCTGGAGGCCCTTACCCCCCACTGAGAATCAAGCCATAATCAAACTTCTCTCCAAGAAAGGGAAGGACCCCCTTGAACCAGGCTCATACCGGGCTATCTCCCTTCTGAACCTGGATGTCAAAATCCTTTCCAAGATCCTAGCTACCAGATTGGCCCTTATCATGCCTTCCTTGCTTCACCCAGTGCAATCGGGATTTACTAAGGGCAGATCAGCTGCCTCCAACATCTGGAAGGTGCTCTTGGCATTAGATCATGCCAGGCTGCACCCAGAGGGAGACCTAGCCATCATAACCCTGGATGCGAAGAAGGCTTTTGATACTGTGAATTTCGATTGGCTCTCCATGGTCCTTTTGGAAATGGGCTTTACTGGGCCGTTTAAATACATTCTAGAAGCCATGTACATTTCTCCTGTGGCCAGGCTCTGGGTGGCTGGGTCCCTCACCGACGAGTTCCGCCTATACAATGGCACGAGGCAGGGATGCCCCCTGTCACCACTGCTCTTTAACTTGGCACTCGGGCCTCTTTCCAGGCATCTTTTGGAAGCAGCCCCACTCCATGGAAATTCCATTGGAAAAAGGGAATTGCGGATTTCTTTATTCTCTGATGACATCCTGATTTTCAACCAAATTTCCACGGCTGACATGCCAACAATTATCTCCATTTTTGACCGGTTTAAATTGTGCTCTGGTTTATGGATTGATTATGCCAAACGTGAAATTCTCCCCTTGGGTCCCACGTCTACTAATAATTGGGCTCTATACTCCCCTTTTTCGATGGCCAAATCCCACATTACCTACTTAGGCATCAAGATTGGCAGGACCCCATCTTCCATCTATACCCTGAATTACCCTCCCCTTTTTACTAAGGTCTTACAAGAGTTGGATAGTTGGATGGATCTGCCACTCTGGTTGTTGGGAAGATGTCATTTATTTAAAATGGTCAGTTTTGCTCGCCTCTTATACCCAATACAGATTATTCCCGTTTTGATTAAGCATAAAGATAACCAGTCTCTACATAAAGCCATTTCGAAATTTATATGGAGGGGCAAACTGCCACGCATTACTCTTAAAAAGTTGTTTCTTCCCAGGAGCGAGGGCGGTATAAACCTCCCAGATATTAGGTTGTATAATTTATCTTGCCTGCTAAGAATAGCTATTGATTGGATCTCCAACTCCTCTCTATTTTCTGACTATACACTGGAATCTCAAGTCTCTCACCCCTTCTCACTAGCTGCTCTACTACATGCTAAATGGAAGGATAGGCCCCCTCGACTGCAACATAACATCCTGTTAAGGGACACTGTTATTGCCTGGAGAGAGACTAGAAAACCTATATGGCTCCCATCCTCGATCTCTAAATATTTACCTATCCGTGGTCATCCAAACTTCCCTCCAGGACTGCATCTCCCAGATTTCCAATTATGGGAGCAAAACCGCTTATGGTATTTTTTGGATCTCTGCGACTCTGGGCTGCCATGCTCTCCTCAGTTCTTACTCACCAAATTCAATCTCCCAGGATCCCACCTCTTTTTTCTGCTACAATGCTACAGCTTCATACGGTCCTCCTGCAGGGATCCCAAACAGAGGTTCCGTGATCCACTAATAGACCCTCTCCTAACCATGTTAAAGTACAGCATTTCGGACATTTATAAACCCTTTCTGGAGTTTGACCTCTTACCATCTTGCATCTTCCACTGCATCTAACTGGTCCAAGGACTTTGACGTGGAAAACATAGTGGACAAAATTTTTCAAGGCTACAAGACGACCCTACGGCTGATGCCCAATGAATCCTGGAGAGTAACCCAGCTAAAAATTCTTCACCGGGCCTACATCCCTTTCGTGTCCGGAAAAGACATTTCCCTTTCCAGCACATGTCCTCTATGTTCTAAATCCAGACCGATGCTGAAACATAGGTTTTGGGCATGCTCCTTCATTTCCTCCTTTTGGGATCAAGTCCTCTCCTTCATAAATGGAATTACCTTACTCAATCTCCCTAAAGACCCCCTTCTTTTGATTTTCGGCTATTGGGACAAACAACTGCAAATCTGGTCGACCCGCTCCTCTCCATTCTCTCGTATCTGGATACTGACTTGGTTTTTGGTAGTTCTGAGAGCCATTCTTGCTAATTGGATATCCCAGATACGCCCCTCAGTCTCCCAAATCAAACGGGATCTCTTGAACATTCTTAGCTATGATCAGCTCAATACAGACTTTAACCACAAGGCATCAGCAACACGTTTCTTTTCCAAATGGCACTACCCAGTTAAGAGAACCCGGACCAAGACCATGTGGTGTAGGTTTAGTGGCCCTTCCCCCCCGTGTTCCCTTCCCACCTACTATGCTCACCTGCCCTAGGGTCTCTGTTTAGATCCATCCAACTAGGCTTTTAGCTCAGCCTGCTTATTCCTCTGCTTCCCCCTAACCCCATCCTTTTCTCAAATTTTGGCTCTTGCACATGCATTTTCGATAACTCATGATATCTGTTTCCTATTGCACCATACCGATTATATGTGCTGTTTCTCTCTTGTATTCTTTTCAAAATAAAAGTTTATAAAGAAAAAAAAAACAAACAAGCTGAGATTAGAAGCTGATTGGTTTCTCTGAAGAAGTGTGACTGATTTTACCCTCTCTAGCTATAGTAAATAAACCCCATGTGACTGAAAAGAAGATACCCGGAAGAAAACTATGTATATCTAAAAGTAATATGCAGGGGTTGGGGGACAAACAACAGGAGAGGGAGCTTTGTCTCAAACCTAAAGTTGGCCGAAAAGAACTATTAAGATAAGCTATCAACCACACCAGGAGGATGTTTTTTTTTTCAATTAGTTTAATAAACTGAAAAGTATGTTGAGGATAATCATTTAACGTCAGGTCAATGCAAGAATGGTATAGTTGTTTTTGCTTGTCTGCATTGTGGTGAATGTATCCCTAGGAAAAGTAACCCCTGCACAAAGCCCAATAATTCCCATATACCTTTGGGGGATTCTAGTGGTATGACACTCTTCTATAGCATACAGTATCTGGCACCTGAGGCTGGCTTAATAAAACCTGAGGCACTCACTGTATACACATCAGACATATATCCCACAGTTCTTGTACACACAAAATGTATTGTAATAACTGTGCCACAAATGAGTCTAGGAGACACGTACAATCCTCGGGAAACTAGATTTAATAAAAAGTTCTATTACATATGTTTTTTTTTTTTTTTTGCATGCAGCCTATCCTAAAAAAGAACATAAGGAGTATAAAACGTACTTCGTGTGAAGTGGTCAGGAGTAGGTCATCTTAAGTCCAGGGTACAGAGTGCAGTCGTCAGGAATATGAAATCTACAACCTAGGTTCTGTAGTGCAGGGCTCGAGAGTGAATAATGCACAGGGCCCATGTAAGCATAAAGCAGAGAATGCAGGGCACACAGCTGGACTTAAAGAGGAGTTCCGCCACCCAGGAAAAAAATGAAAAGTCAACAGCTAAAAATACTGTAGCTGCTGACTTTTAAATGTTAGAACTTACCTGTCCAGGGTTCCCACGATGTTGACACTCGAAGCAGGTTTTCGTATCAGCTCTCAGGTGCTGCCATCGCCATTCAGGGTAAGGGAACCAAACAGTGAAGCCTTTCGGGTTCTTAGCTGGTTCCCTACTGTGCATGCATGAAGCGCACTGCGCTTTCTAATTGGCCCAGCGGTGGAGGAAGAAGGAGGAGGGTCGAACTTCCAAAAGTGCCAAATGTGGCACCGGGGGGGAGAAAGCACATGAGCAAAAGTTCCACTTTAGGGTGGAACTCCGCTTTAACTGTATCTGAGCACCACAAACTGAAAATGCTATTTAATTGATTTTTAAGATTAAACTAATCCATCCTTCCATGACTCAATACATTATTTTGTCTATAAATCACTTTTAACCACTTAAGGACCGCCTGCCGCAGATTTACTGCGGCAAGCAGCCCCTCCTGTGCAAACCAACTGTACGTCGGTCGCGCACCTGCTACTCAGCAGTGGAGACTCCGATGCATGGGGTCGGCGGTTCCGATTGTCGCCGGGCACCCGCGATCATTCCCCGCTGAGAGAGAAGGACAGTCAGCTGTTGTAAACACAGCTGACCGTTCTCTCTGGAATGATCACAGAGCGCATGTGATCTTTCTATGTAGGAACACAGGTCTCTGTGATCATTTCAAAAGCCCAACCCCCATACAGTTAGAAACACTCCCTTAGGCTTACATTTAACCCCTTGATCACCCACTGTGTTAACCCCTTCCCTGTCAGTGTCATTATTATAGTAACAATGCATATTTTTAACTCTGATTATTGTAGTAATGTCACTGGTCCCCCCAAAAGTGTCAAAAATGTCAGTCAGGGGTCCGATCTGTCCGCCGCAATGTCGCAGTCCCGCAAAAAAAAAAAAAAAAATTGCAGATCGCCGCCATTACTTGTTAAAAAAAAAAAAAAAAAAGAAAACACAATAAAATTGGCATAAATCTTTCCCGTAGTTAGTAAACACGATAACTTTTGCGCAAACCAATCAACATACGCTTATTGTGATTTTTTTTTTACCAAAAATATGGAGCAGAAAACAAATTGGCCTAAAATGTAAAAAAAAATTAGATTTTTAAATTTTTTTTTTTGATAATGTCATATAGCAGAATGTGAAAAATATATATATATATATTTTTTTATTTTTATTTATATTTTTTTATTTTTTTGTTTATAGCCCAAAAATTAAAAAAATTGCACAGGTGATCAAATACCACCAAAAGAAAGTTCTATTTCTGGGAAAAGAAGGACGTCAATTTTATTTGGGTACAGCGTCGCACGACCGCGCAATTGTTCGTTAAAGTAACGCAGTGCCGAATCGCAAAATAGGGCCTGGTCAGAAAGGGGGCAAATCTTTCCGGGGGGCCAAAGTGGTTAAAGCCCCTTTTAGATCCTCCTACTGTTGGTGCAATGTGGCCACACCCATAGTTTGATGCAGCTCGGTGGGGGGGGGGGGTGTGGTTAAGTTCCTGCACCTATTCTCTGAGAAAGAAAGCCCTGCATAAATGTATATAGTCCTACAGATAGAACCGGCCCTTTGAGGACAACCATTATGCTTGTGCAGCCCTCAATGAAATTGAGTTTGACATCCCTGCCCTAATTCAATAGGCTGCACACACCTATGAATGTTTGCCAAGTCAGCTGCAAATAGAACCCAGGTACTTTCAGCTCATTACTACTTGGCAGAAGTGCCAAGCTAATATCACCTGCTATCAGAACAAAGTTATTGCTTAGTGGCTGCTTAAGGTTACCACAGTTTGCACACTGCGCTTTTCTTTACCAAATAATCTGGCCACAGTGCCAGAGGCCTTTTTTTTATCTTTTTCTTTTCCATCCCACTAAGGTCATGCCTACTGATTAAAAACAAGAAATACAATATATTGGCAGGTTCCTCATTCAGAACAGCAATCCTTAAGTGTGCTACACACATCACCGAGAGCTATAAATACAGATTGTGCTAACAAAGAAAGAGAACTTCCAGATAATTTGATCTCCAATACGTTTTTTTCTAAAAATGGCAGGCAGACAAATCTTAAATATAGGGGCCTGCAGAGAAGCGCCATCAGGCAGAAAATAGACGAACATCAGGAAAACAATTGTAAGACGTCAGAAATAAGAAAGAGAAATAATTCTGCAAGGCACTGGCCAAATCAAAGAGTTTTCTGCTTTTAAAGCCATTCTGTTTAGCAGCTGATCAGTCAAGCGTGTCCAGTCGTGTTCCTCAATGTTAATATGGTAGAGGATTGTTCTGTAGCAAAGGCCAGCACATAAAGCCAAGTTAATCTGTACTGCTAATTTGCACTTATAATCCAGTAATTTTTTCACATTCTGTACTTGCAACATACAGTATTAGCTTGTCATTTCTATTTTTTTCTGTTATACTCTAAATACATCTCTTCCTGTATTCTCATGCTGCTGTGTGCATCAGACACAGGGAAGCCAAAACAGATAATCATCTTACATCCAATAGGGACACCTCCCTCCCCTGTCAGGGCCCTTTTAACCTGCATTGCATTAAAGCGACCCAATAATTTTGAATAGGCAACAAAGTACCAAAAACTGGAACTGACTCTTTTTTTTTAGTGACATAGAGTTAATTTTGCCATCAACTTTCGATTTAGTTTTAGTCATAGTCCTTTAACTAAAATGCCGTTTTAGTTTTATTTTAGTTATCTTCAACTGTTTTAGTTTTAGTCGTATTTAGTCAACTAAAACTTGCAGTACATTTTAGTCAACTAAAAGAATTTTAGTCTACTAAAATCTATTGGGTTTAGGTAAATTGTAATGCATTATTACTTATTAAGCATTTCACTAGAATTTCTAAACATTATATACTCCTGGGAAAAAAACCTAATCATGTTATTATTTATGGTATTAAGGTTTGAACAAACTTAGATACAAATTTAGCCGCTCTGGACAGTTTGAGGAAGCCTGTAAAGCTGCACAGTTTTCTGGATGGTGGTTTGAGGAGGCCTGTAATGCACAGTGCGCTGGACGGTGGTCTGAGGAGGTCTGTAATTCACAGTGCTCTGGACGGTAGTCTGGAGGAGGCTTTTAATTCACAGTGCTCTGGACAGTGGTCTGAGGAAGCCTGTAATGCACACAGTGCTCTAGACAGTAGTCTGACAAAAGCCTGTAAGTCACAGTGCGCTGGACATTGGTTTGATGAGGCCTGTAATGCACAGTGCTCTGGATGGTGGTCTGAAGAGGCCCGTAATACTGCACAGTGCTCTGGATGGTGGTCTGAGGAGGCTTGTAACTTGCAGTGCTCTAGATGGTGGTCTGAAGAGGCCCGTAATACTGCACAGTGCTCTGGATGGTGGTCTGAGGAGGCTTGTAACTTGCAGTGCTCTAGATGGTGGTCTGAAGAGGCCCGTAATACTGCACAATGCTCTGGACGGTGGTCGGAGGAGGCCTGTAATTCAAAGAGCTCTGGGCTGTGGTCTGAGGAAGCCTGTAATGCTGAATAGTGCTCTGAACAGTGGTCTATGGAGGCCTGTAATGCACGCAGTGCTCTGGACATGGACAGTCTGAGAAGACCTGTAATGCAATGCACATAGTGCTCTGGAAGGTCTCAGGAGGCTTGTAATGCATACAGTGCTCTGGACAGTGGTCTGAGGAGGCCTGTAATGCACACAGTGCTCAGGTTGATGGTCTGTGGGGAGACCTGTAATGTACATACTCACAGTAATGCACAGTGCTGCTCTGGATGGTCATCTGAGGAGGCCTGAAATGCTGCACAATGCTGACTGCTATGCACGCTATGAACTAGTTTGCTGGGGGGCGGAAGCATTCATGAGCTCTACACAAGCGGAGCTCCAGGAAACCAGAAGTTCACGAGGGTCAACGTCTCTCACTCACATTTTCACTTAGTTTTCGTTCGCTGATGATACAGAATTGATCTTCACCATAGTTTTCTTCAGTGGATGAAAATATGGTGGCCACTGACGAAAATTTTGCCGAAAATATTTTCGGCGCCGAAATTAACACTGGTGACATAGTGCACCACAATGTATGGTTAGGCATTATTGCACAATGCAGTGTGCTGCAATGTAGCTCCATTGTATTGGTGTGTTGGCATGCCATTTAGAATGAAGTGCCATTTACAATTAATTACACTGCAATGTGCTAGTATGTGCAAGCTACAGTGCCATTTGCTAAAATAAAAAGCCCAACTCAAGCCAAAACTTTTTTATTTTATTTTATTTTTTTTATTGATGTGTCCCCAGAAGTATTCCCCATGCCTCCTGTCTCAGAGGCAGGGGTCACAGAAACAAAAAGCAATAGGTAATATCTTGAACAGATATACAGACAACTACAAAAATACTTTTTTTTTTTTTTTTTTTTTTTAACGTTATGTTACAGCCATATTCCAAAATGGATTAAATTCATTATTTTCCTCAAAATTCTACAAACAATACCCCATAATGACAACATGAAAGAAGTTTGCTTGAAGTCTTTGCAAATTTATTTAAAAAAAAAAAAAAAAAATGAAAAAAAAAAATATCACATGTACAAAAGTATTTACAGCCTTTGCAGTGGCACTCACAATTGAGCTCAGGTGCATTCTGTTTCCATTGATCATCCTTGAGATGTTTCTACAACTTGATTGGAGTCCATCTGTGGTAAATTCAGTTTATTCGACATTATATGGAAAGGCACAAACCTGTCTATATAAGGTCCCGCAGTTAACCGTGCATGTTAGAGCACAAACCAGGCCATGAAATCCAAGAAATTGTCTGTAGACCTCTGTTATATTCTCCGTGTTGTGAGAGACACAGGACTCTGGTCTGGAACAACGGTTGTGTATTCAGGACTCTCTGTACAGCATTACAGGACAGCTCTGCATATCAATACATCTCTACATGTGTCTTCGGAGGGTCTGTGGAACGATCACTCGGTCTCCCCATAAAACACAGTTGCCAGCCACAGTTAATTCCAGACGCCTACGGAAGGAGGGTTCATAATCCTGTGTGACAGTTGCAGGCCAACCGTACCGTACCCAGGAGAGTATTGTCTGAAGGAAGGTATCCTTGGCTGTATGGGCTGCTACTTCCCCGGAAGACAGAAAGGACAGGCTGGTGTAACGACAACTCTTGACAGGTGGAGAAGAGTCTGTTAATGTCCTTGTCAGCCAGGACATGGCGTCCGCATTAGCATTGGCATCATGGCTGCGATACTGGATTTTGTAGCTATATGCTCCCAAGAATAGGGCATAGCGTTGAAGACGGGCCGCAGTCGTTTGGGAGATGCCTTTGTCAGGGCTAAAGATCTGAAGGAGTGGTTTATGATCAGTCAGTATGGTGAATTCCCTACCATACAGGTAAAGATGAAACTTCTTAATTGCCCATATGAGCGCCAGAGCCTCTTTGTCAATGTGAGAGTAATTGCTTTCTGCTTTTGTCAAGGACCTGGAGGCGAATGCCACAGGTTTCTCTGACCCATCTGGTAAAACGTGAGATAGTACAGCCCCTAGACCATAGGGTGAGGCATCACAAGCCAAGGTGAGAGGCCTTTGGAGGTCATAGTGCACGAGCATGCGTGACGCCAACAGCTTTCGCTTAGAAACTTCAAAAGCACGTTGGCATGCAGCCGACCAGTTCCTTCTGGAGTGTTTCTCCAAAAGCTTGTTCAACGGAAACAAAGTGTGTGCTAGATCCGGCAAGAATTTGTGGTAATAGTTCAGCAAGCCCAGGTATGATCGCAGCTGTTGGACGTTGGTTGGGGCTGGAGCTTTTACTAAAGCATCAACTTTGGCTTCCGTGGTGTGTATACCCTCTGCATCCACAAGGTGGCCACAAAACTCCAATTTAGGTACCATGAATTGGCATTTCGCTAAGTTCACTTTTAGACCCTGCTCTTGGAGTCTGGCCAACACAAGCTCCACGTTACGCTTGTGTTCCTGGTCCGTCAGGCCCGTGATGAGCATGTCATCTAACAGGCACTGTGTGAAAGGAATGTCTGCCAAAATCTCATCCATTTTGCGTTGCCAAATGGCTGGGGCGGAGGCTACACCAAACACCATCCGATTGTATTCATACAGTCCCTTGTGAGTGTTGATGGTTAGAAACTTACGGGACGAAGGGTGGACCTCAAACTGTAAATAAGCTTGCCTGAGATCAAGCTTGGTGAACTTTTGACCTCCTGCAAGAGAGGCAAAAATGTCATCTACTCTGGGTAGGGGATACTGGTCTATCTCCAGTTGAGAATTTAGTGCCATGCGGAAATCGCCACAAATGCGTAAGTCCCCATTCGCTTTCTTTACTGGTACAACTGGTGATGCCCACTCGCTGTGCTCTACCTTTGAGATGACACCTTGTTCCTCCAGCCGGCTTAGTTCAGCTTCCACACCTGCTCGGAGTGCGAAAGGTACCGTCCGAGCTTTGAAGAACCTAGGCTGGGCATTGGGTTTCAGCCTGAGTCTCACACAGTCATGCTTTATTTTTCCCAAATGGTGATCAAAGACTTGCGGGAATCGCTGTTTCAGGGATTCCACCCATCCCTCGTTATCTCTTGATGTGATGGTCACAGTGTTGCAGGGGTTAATGGCGATGTCTGGCATGCCAAAGTGAGCAATCCAGTCTCTCCCAAAGAGAGGGGGTCCCCCATGTTCTAGGATATACAATGGCATTCTCTTTGTCTGACCCTTGTAGGATACCTGTACTTTCACGTAACCCAGTGGGTGGAGTATCTGCTTTGAGTATGTCTGCAGTTTAATTGGTGTTGGACGGACAGTTGTTCGGATCAGAAGTTTTCTCCATTGTTTCTGGGTGATAACTGAAACTGCTGCTCCTGTGTCTACATCCATCTTGAGTTTCTTTCCTTCCACGGTTACCTCTACAGTCATTGCTGAGGGTGCTGAATGCATATGATGTATGTCCAATCTGTGGAGCAATTCCTCATCCTCTGATTCAGAGGACGATGTACATCTTTCCACCATATATGCCTTTGTCCTGGTGTTCAGAGGTTGTTTATTTCGCACCTTCTTACTACGGCAGACTCGTTTCAGATGGCCTGCCTTTCCACAATTATGACAGAGCTGATCCTTAAACCGGCAGACTTTGTGATCATGGTCTGTATTCCCACAACGGTAGCAAGCTGACTCCCGGCTTGGTGAGGGTCTATATTTACCGTTAGCTGCAGTTTGCTTGACTGCTGTTCTGAAAACTTCCTCTTTAACCTGGGGGTTCAATCTGCTCTGGGGGTTCAATGCCTCTGTATCTTTCACAGCCATTTCCATCACTGAAGCTATCTCAATTGCATTTGTAAGGGTAAGGTCTTTCTCTGTTAACAGCCTCTTTTGGCTAGACTCACTATTTAGTCCGATAACAAACTTATCCCTCAGTGCAGTTGGTAAATACTCCCCAAAAGAACAGGTTGAGGCTAGTCTGCGAAGGGCGAGCATATAAGCCTTAATATCTTCACCCGGCTGCTGCTGCCGCTGATAGAACCTGAATCTTTCTGCAATCTCTAGTGGTTTAGGCTGGAAGTGATTTCCTAACAGTGTCAGGAGCTCTGCCAAAGTATTAGTTGCTGGTTTTTCAGGGAAAAGGAGATCCCTAAGAGTGTCATATGTCCTAGCACCAACCACTGTCAGAAATACTGCTACTTGCCTGTCGCCTGGGATGGCATTTGCACAGAAATATTGTTCTAATCTTTCAATCCAGGAGCTCCACGATGTCTGTTCTCCATCAAATTCACTTAATGTCCCGATCAATGACATTTTCCTGCTGGGCTCTGTGGGTTTTGTATTCAGCTGACAATCCAGAGTTTTTTTTCTTCCTTTCCTTTCTCACATGGATAGTGACCTTGTAAATCCCATCCTCGTTGCCACTGTTATATTCTCCGTGTTGTGAGAGACACAGGACTCTGGTCTGGAACAACGGTTGTTTATTCAGGACTCTCTGTACATCATTACAGGACAACCTCCAAGACAGGATTGTATTGAGGCACAGATCTGGGGAAGTGTACAAAAAAATGTCTGCAGCATTGAAGGTCCCAATGAGCACAGTGGCCTCCATCATCCGTAAATGGAAGACGTTTGGAACCACCAGGACTCTTCATAGAGCAGGCCGCCCGACCCAGGGAGGTGACCAAGAACCCGATGGTCATTCTGACAAACTACAGCGTTTCTTTGTGGAGGGAGCAGAATCTTCCAGAAGAACAACCATTTCTGCAGCACTCTACCAACAAGGCTTGTATGGTAGAGTGGCCAGACAGAAGCCACTCCTCAGTAAAAGGCACATGACAGCCTGCCTGGAGTTTGCCAAAAGGAACCTGAAGGACTCTCAGACCATGAGAAACAAAATTATCTGGTGTGGTGAAACAAAGATTGAATGGCAAGCATCATGCCTGGAGGTAACCAGCCATCACTCATCACCTAGCCAATATCATCCCTACAGTAAAGCATGGTGGTGGCAGCATCATGCTGTGGGGATGTTTTTTAGTGTCAGGAACTGGGAGAACTGGGAGACTAGTCTGGATCAATGTAAAGATGAATGCAGCAATGTACAGAGATATCCTTGATGAAAACCAGCTCCAGAGCTCCCTGGACCTAAGACCGGGACGAAGGTTCATTCTTCCAACAGGACAAAGACCCTAAGCACACAGCGAAGATAACAAATGAGTGGCTACGGGATAACTCTGTGAATGCCATTGAGTGGCCCTGCCAGAGCCGGGACTTAAAGCCAATTGAACATCACTGGAGAGATATGAAAATAGCTATGCACCGAAGCTTTTAATAAATTTGCAAAGATTTCAAACAAACTTTTTGACGTTGTCATTATGTAGAAATGTTTGAAGATTTTTGAATAAGGCTGTAACATAACAAAATTTGGAAAAAGTGTATCTTTCTAATCTCAGACTAGTTTTTAGCAAGCCTACAGAAGATATACAATGCAAGGGAAATCACAAAAAATCAAAACGGTAATAACCAAAAGTTCCTGGAAGAACCTATGACCCCCAGGTATAAAAAGGAGGAGAAAGACCTTTCTGCGTCAAGCCACTCCCTTCAAATCCTAATGCCATGGGCTCAGAAAGTAAACATCACAATTTATAAGAACACAATATGTAAAGAATGTGATAAGCAAATTCTGAGTAAGAGTCTTCCCTAATGCGCACATATGTTATGAACTGAGTCCTCTATGTGGAGGGTGGGGAGGAAGAGAAGTCCTTGTAGCACAGGTGTTCATAATCTTCAGCTAGCTCAACAAGGTCTCAGAGAGGTTGCTGTGCAATAGTGACCAGCAATAGTGGATAGCATATACAAAGGTGTCTGCATTCAGTGTCTCTTGTAAGATTTACTCTGGGTGGGCTTCTGGCTTCTCACCAATCCTGATGATACCAAAGCTCAAGGGAATAGAATGTCCTGGAACAGGCTTTTGAAGAATCTGCAACCAGTAACACAGGCCATGCACCTGGTGACACAGGTATTGTGCTGGGTCTGTAATGGTGACAAAAAGAGTGACCCTAGATAAACACTCAGTTGGCAGGGAACTGGTGATTGTGGATCTGCCTGCAGGTGTATGGCTCACTCACTGAAGACTCTTCATACTGTCCAGGTCGCGGTGCCTGCTCGCAGCTGAAGGCGGTCATTCCAAGTGAGAAAGTTCCTCCCCAGACCAGGCAATTTATGTCCTCACCCAGCATTCCTCTCCGTCCAGCTGGCTGGAATTTGTAGTCTGCGCCAGCACTGGCTCCATGTAAATCTGGACCACATGTCCCATGATCTCCTGCTTTCAATAGTAGTCTCTCTCTCTTTGCCTTTAGGAAATGAGGTCACAATGCCCAGGCTGAAAACTAGAGGAAAACAAACTCAAGGCAGCCCTTATTACAGAATGCCCCATGATGACACAGGCAAACTAGCCAGCGCCTGGCCACATTGATATTAAAGAAAAGCTAGGACAGCACAGATCCTATTATTATAGACATTTGCAATGTTGAATACTGTACATATTTTTATGCATTATTAAGTGTTATATACTATATACCATGTGTTTCTATTGTATTACTGTAAGAATATCTTATCGAGTTAACAAAAACACTTTTTTAGTAGAGTAGGGAAAGTTAGACCCTCTGAGATCTTGATTTCTTTCAGTGCTTGCTTGTACAAGTGACCCCTGCCCCCTTTATTTCATGTTTTGGTGTCACAAGGATAAAAAGCATGAGAACATCTTCCCAAGGGAGTTAAAAGGCAGCAACCTAGCAGGAATTTTAAACCTTCCTCCCTTTTTTTAAAAGTAAAACATTTTTGCCCAGAGTTAGGTATTCATGAAAATATCTTAAGAAATCAAAATTGCCTACATGGTATCCATACAAAAAAAAAAGTGTATTTTGTGCTATGTAATAAATGTAATTTCTTAATGCAACAAATATCATTATTTGAAGGTATCTGCATTTTATTCAAGCGTTACATCGCCCACTTGATAAATAAAGAAAAAAACCCACAATGCATCATTAGCTTCACAACATGAATTTGAAAGGATTTATTATAAATCTCTGTTTTTCCGAGAAGCAATTTCCTATTAATCAAAAATAAAATGAGAAACGCTTCAGTCCGTTTACGATGCAGAGTATGAAAATAGCGCAAATCTGTTGGGAGTGTCTGTGCCATGGATTAATGAAACAAATCTCATTTTCTTGTTTTATTTTATTTATTTTTTTTTCAATTGTTGAGGGATAAGCAATTGAGCTCATGAGCATGCATAATCATTTGCCTTACACAAGAAGGGAACTTTCACCTTAAGCATTACGTTTTAATCCATAGAATGTCAAGAAAATAAAGAATGATATAAGAAAGAGAATGCTTGTGTTGGTAGAATTACTGAAACAGAGTTCTTTGATGAAAGAAAAAATATGTTGCATTGCTATATGGTGCGGAGTTCAAGCATACCGCTGATCTAGTAATAGACACTACAAAGTCAAGGAGTAAGATAAGAAAGGTAGACATTGTACCTGTTTTTCCAGTACTGAATTTTTTCGTATCTTAGAATAAATCTACCAGGAAATCAAAGGTGCTAAAAAATAGTAACACTATGAAATGCAGGTTTTTTTTGTGGTGCCCAAAGAGGTGTTTGGTAATCCAAAAGATTTAACTTGAGGAAACTAGAGCAGAAGGTTAGCTGATCTAGGGCATACTAAACCTGGAGTTTTTAACTCCATGTGGCAACATTTCTCATTTTTTTTTCTATTCCTAAAAGCCCCATTTACTTATCAGAATCTGAAATCTTATAACACAAGGGGAGATTTACTAAAACTGGAGCACTCAGAATCTTGTGCAGCTGTGCAAAGCAGCCAATCAACTTCTAACTTCAGCGTGCTCAATTAAGCTTTGGCAATAAAACCTGGAAGCTTATTGGTTTCTCTGCAGAGCTGCACTAGATTTTGCAAGTTCCAGTTTTAATAAATTCCCCAAAAGAGTCCCAATTAATCTTTTTTATTGACTTCTTCGGGTACCCACCTCACTCTGTGGCGACATGGATACTTCACATAGGCTGTCCATCAGTGGGGTCACATGTTCCTGAAAACTCCAGCATCATAATGGCATCCTGATGAGGGATGTATACAAGATCAGGTGGTAGGTCTGCTCTGCACCAATGGATCACGGTTATTCACTAGTAGAACAGGTGATACGGAGGGTTTTGTGATGGACTTTATTGAAGTGATTGTAAAGTCTTGTTTTTTTTTATATTAAAATAACAAACATATTATGTTTTCCTCCTCTGTGTAATGGTTTTGCACAGGGCAGCCTGGATCCTCCTCTTCTTGGGTCACTGGCTGGAGCTCCTGGCCCTTCCCTCCTGTTGATTGCTCCCACAGCAAGCAGCTTGCTATAGGGCAGTGATGGCGAACCTTGGCACCCCAGATGTTTTAGAACTTAATTTCCCATGATGCTCAACTACACTGCAGAGTGATGAAAAGTGGTCTGGTGCGCTAATAAATGTGACAAAATAAATACCCATACACAAATGTATAGGAAAAAAGTGGAAAAAATGTATACACATAAAAAAAAGTCCATAAATCACTGGTGTATCAGCAAAATGAAAAGTAGACTTCCAAATCCAACGGTGCAAATTCATGTTAAGTGATACATATTCCCTCCACCATACAAATTCTGCTCTCACCAGACGGAAATGATGAAAGTGCAAAATCAACTCATAAAATCACTCTTGTGCGATGTGAAAAGACCCACTTGCCACACGTGGACACCCAAAATCAATATTCCAGAAAACCAACATGAGAAAGCATGTATTGTCCAATGGAAGAAACTCCTCTCTCCTCATTAAGGTAGAAACAGATCCAGGTGATTCACAATGCAACCCAACTTAAACATATATGCTTGGAGACAATCCCTCAGAGTGTACCCAGGGAGAAATGAATAAGCGAACAATAGTGCATTACCTCTAAACACTTTAATAGTATAAATAGACATGCACTTACAATTATGATGGTATCAATGATCGGTTTGCATAAAACTTGTAGATGACCGCGGCCGCCTGCAGCGCGGACCGCGGACTAGATGTGTTTACGGTGCGGTGCCTCCTCTATGACGCGTTTCCTTTCAAAAGAGCTTCTACTGAAACAGGACTGCAGAGTGCATGAGCATCATGGGAAATGTATTTCCAAAACACCTGGGGTGACAAGGTTTCGCCATCACTGCTATAGGGGCACCCGAGCCGAGCCCTGCCCCCTCTCTCTCCTGATTGGCTAACTGACGTTGATTGACAGTAGCAGGAGCCAAAAGTGCCGCTGCTGTCTCAGCCAGTCAGTAGAGAGAGTCACTTAAAGCTGAAGCAATCATGGACATCGGTGGATAGAGATGGGGCTCAGGGAATTATTAAGAGGGCTGAGAGGGACTGCTGCACACAGAAGGCTTTTGATGTTAATGCATTAAGTAATCCATCTGACTTTACAACCCTTTTAACTTAAAAAAAAAAAGGTGCTAGGTGTGTTTTTTTTTTTTTTTTTTTAATGCATATTCATGGATATAGCTGGGTGGGATGTGAGAGATTAAGCGGGAGGTTGATGTGCTGGAGAAGGGCGGCTTTGAAGCAGGGCCGGTTTTAGACAAAGTGTGGCCCTGGGCAAACCTAAAAGTGGTAAAAGGTGCAAGTGATGTTGGGACCGGCGCTACCACATAAATATTGTGTCTGTGCAATTCCATACACTGTATAATTCATATAAAACATATAAAAGTGCATATAGTGCTTAAACCAAAGTGCTGCGTGCTGTAAACCTTTTATATATTCGCATGGGCTGTGCTCAGTGTACCATATAAACACATGTACACTGTATATAGCCACCTTAGAAAAATACACAAAAGAAAAAATAACCCCTAGGAGACTAAGATGGGACCTTGCGCCCAATGACAACATAAATGATCCACTTTATATGGATGATTGGTTCACGTTTTTTAATAAATGTGAGAAGGATTTACTCCTGATGATCATAAAAAGAAGGCAATTAAAGCTTAAAAAAGTGGAAGGGGTTATTGTGGCACTCAAGGAACAACTAGCACCATTCGCAGACACAAGAGAATATAAGGATAAAGAGAAAACACTACAAGAAGGAATAGAGAAATATGACAAAATGATCCAAGGGAAAAAACAGAAAAAATACAAAAGAGATGTTTTAGACTATAAAAATAATGAAGTTTACAGATGGCAGGCAGATGAAGTTTATGGGGTACAAACAGTACAAGTGGACCCAGTGAGTACCCCTTCAAGAGAGACTTCGGAAGATCGAGATGAGGATGATACCTGGATGGAGGTCGGGACCCAAAATGATACACCAAGGGCAAACACCCATGGACAGGTAGAGGTCAGACCACCAAGGGGTGCCCCCAGGCCTAATACATACAACCAAGGGTTTAGAACACCCAGGAATGGCTATCAGAATGCACAAAACAGGACACCGATCAACAACTATAATGGATATGGCAATAGAACACCCATTAACAATTATGGGTATGAGACATACAACAGATATGCCCCATTAGAACATTACACAGAACCTTCATACGACAATCGAGGACCGCCACCACCCCCACCTAGGAGGGGTTTTTTTCAACAAGGCAACAGAGGAAGACCCCCACGAGGAAGAGGAGGCCCACGCAGACCATGGGGACACTGGCAGCAGAATTGGCATCGGGCACCACCACGAGGGGATCATTGGACAGAACAACGACCACAAGGGGATCACCGTGGGAACAGAGAGGATACAATACGGTATCAAGAAAGAGACAGAAACGAAAACCACGAGGAACCCGAGGAGGGAAGAAACGACAGAAAAAGGAGAAGAAATCAATAGGCAAAGGTATTTTTAATCTAAGTGACACACAATTTGATGAGGAGGAGTTGAAAATACTAGATCTGGGGCTCAAATATGCCCCAGGGAAGAATCTAGACAAATTTGAGGCCTACATAGACCTCAATAAATATGTTAGAAAGTTAAACATCAAAAAACATTTCACATTAAAACAAAAGCAAACACAAAGATCCACGCACAGTGAATATAAACACACGACTTTGAGAAATCGCTCCACGTTTAACCCCAAAAATCCTCACAATGAGAATCTGGAGGTCTTTAAACGGATGGTGGAAGCAGATATTAGAGCATTAAAAATTCAGAACAGAAAAGAAAAAAACATATGGGATACTATCAAAAAACTGGAAAAAAGAAAAGGAGTGGTAATAAGGCCAGCGGACAAAGGAGGAGGACTGGTGATTCTAAACAAAAAGGACTATGAGGAGGAAATGGAGAATCTTCTTAATACAAAAGACACCTACATTAAGCTGAAGGGAAATCCAAAACAAGCATTTGAGAAAACTCTACATGAATACGTGAAGAAGGGGAACGAGCTGGGGATTTTAAACAATAAGGAAGCCAAGTACATTTGCCTAGAGAAACCAAAGACCCCAGTCATCTACTACATTCCAAAGATACACAAAAATGATAAGAAGCCACCAGGCCGCCCCATTGTAAGCGGAATTAATTCTGTACATTCAAGGTTAGGGGAATACCTTGACCAATTCCTGCAGCCTTTAGTCCCAGTGGGTAAATCCAACCTAAGGGACAGCAAGCAATTGCTTGCCGAGATCAAAGATTTGGAAATAGAGGAGAGTGACATCTTGGTGACAATAGATGTCAACTCCCTCTATACAAACATCAAGCAACAAGATGGCCTACAGGCAGTGGATTGGGCCCTTCACACCCACACGAACATGAAGGAAGCACAGATTGGATTCATATTAGAAGGATTAAAAACAGCAATGGAATCCAATTATTTTTGGTATAAGGGAAGTTATTTTGTACAGAAGAAAGGCGTAGCCATGGGGGCTAAGTATGCCCCCAGTGTGGCAAACGTTTTCATGCAAAAGTGGGAGGAGGAACAGGTGTTCAGTATACCCAGGAATGAGCTGAAATACTACCGTCGATACATTGACGATATCATTATCGTTTGGAAGGGAAACGAGGATTTCTTACAAGAATTCTTTGACGAAATCAACACTAATATATATGGGATCACTTTTTCATGAAATTTTCATCGTGAACATATTGCGTTTCTGGACTTAGAACTAACCAAAAAAGATGGCAGACTCACCAGCAAAACATTTTTTAAGAAAACCGACAGGAACGGGTATATTCCTAAAAATAGCTGCCACCACCCCAAGTGGTTAGGCAACATCCCCAAAGGGCAACTGATGAGGATCAGGAGAAATTGCAGTGACCCAACGGATTTTGAGACGCAAGCTGAGATATTGATTGATAGGTTTGTCGAGAAAGGATACAAACGCAGTGAACTCATCAATATCAAGAAGATAGTGGAAAAGATGGATAGGGAAAATCTGATAAAGGATACGCCAAATAGAGCAAATGGAAATAAGAACACCGAGTTTGCTTTTTTAACAGGATACAACACCCAACATAAGGCCCTAGAGAAAATTATAAGGAAACATTGGCCTATATTGAAAGCAGACACTACTTTAAGAGATATCCTCCCCACAAAACCCACTTTCATCTATAGAAAAGCACCGAACCTGAGAAATCGGTTAGTGCACAATGTCATTGACCCTCCAAAGAAAATACATCTTCCAACCAGTCTTAAAGGTTTCTTTAGATGCGGAAAATGCTTACCGTGTAGAACATCAAGGGAAAAGAAAAGAAAAACAACATCTTTTACGGCACAAAGTACAGGAAAAGTCTATGAGATCAAAGATACCATAACGTGCACAAGCACGCATGTAACCTACGTGGTGGAATGTCCATGTAGGTTACAATATGTAGGCCGCACCACCAGACCCCTTTTCGTCCGCATAAGGGAACATGTTAAAAATATCCGTAAGGGGTTTGATAAACACAGCTTGTCACGACATTTCAAGACTCACCATTCAAAGAACCCCACGGGAATGGTTTTTTATGCCATAGACAAAATAAAGAATAACTGGAGAGGAAGTAACAAGAGAATAGATGTATCTAAAAACGAAACAAAGTGGATATATCTGATGCAGACCCTTCAGCCTAAAGGCCTAAACATCGATATTGACTTAAACTGTTTCATCACCGATTTTTAAGGAAACCTCTCCGACCCACCTTCCTTAACCACTTGCCTACAGTGCACTTTCACCCCCTTCCTGCCCAGACTGATTTTCAGCTTTCAGCGCTCTCACACTTTGACTGAGAATTACTCAGTCATGCAACACTGTACCCATACAAAAATTGCGTCCTTTTTTTCACACAAATAGAGCTTTCTTTTCATGGTATTTGATCAATACTGGGTTTTTTATTTTTTGTGCTATAAATAAAAAAAGACTGAAAATATCGTGAAAAAACGCATTTTTCTTTGTTTCTGTCATAAAATTTTGCAAATCAGTCATTTTTCTTCACAAATTTTGGCCAAAATTTATACTGCTACTTATCTTTGGTAAAAATAACCCAAGTAAGTGTATATTATTTGGTCTTTGTGAAAGTTATAGAGTCCAAAAGCTATGGTGCGAATCATTGAAAATTGATCACACTTGATCACACCTGATGTACTGAAGGCCTATCTCATTTCTTGAGACACTAAAAAGTCAGGAAAGTACAAATACCCCCCAAATGACCCCTTTTTGGAAAGTAGACATTCCAAGGTATTTAATAAGGGGCATGGTGAGTTTTTTGAAGTTGTAATTTTTTCCCACAATGCTTTGCAAAATGAAGATTTTTTTTTTTTTTTTTTTTTTACAAATTGCCGTATTAACAGGTTATTTCTCTCACACAGCATATGTATACTTGCAACTACACCCCAAAACACATTCTACTACTCCTCCTGAGTATGGCGATACCACATGTGTGAGACTTTTTCACAGCCTGGCCACATACAGCGGCCCAACATTCAAGTAGCCCCGTCCGGCATTCTAGAAGCAGAAATTACACATATAATTTCCTGACAACCTATCACACTTTTGAAGGCCCTGGAGCACCAGGACAATGGAAACTGCCATAAAATGACCCCATTTTGGAAAGCAAACACCCCAACGTATAATTTGTGAGGCATAATGAGTCTTTTGAACGTGTCATTTTTTTCCACAAGCTTTTGGAAACTGTGGAAAGAAAATGAAAATGCATTTTTTTTTTACACAAAGTTGTCAATTTATGCAATATTTCTAACACATAGCATGTACATAGCAAAAACTGCACCCCAAAATACATTCTGCTACTCCTCCTGAGTATGCTGATACCACATGTGTGAGACTTTTTCACAGCCTGGCCACATACAGCGGCCCAACATTCAAGTAGCCCCGTCCGGCATTCTAGAAGCAGAAATTACACATATAATTTCCTGACAACCTATCACACTTTTGAAGGCCCTGGAGCACCAGGACAATGGAAACTGCCATAAAATGACCCCATTTTGGAAAGCAAACACCCCAACGTATAATTTGTGAGGCATAATGAGTCTTTTGAACGTGTCATTTTTTTCCACAAGCTTTTGGAAACTGTGGAAAGAAAATGAAAATGCATTTTTTTTACACAAAGTTGTCAATTTATGCAATATTTCTAACACATAGCATGAACATAGCAAAAACTGCACCCCAAAATGCATTCTGCTACTCCTCCTGAGTATGCTGATACCACATGTGTGAGACTTTTTCACAGCCTGGCCACATACAGAGGCCCAACATTCAAGTAGCCCGTCCGGCATTCTAGAAGCAGAAATTACACATATAATTTCCTGACAACCTATCGCACTTTTGAAGGCCCTGGAGCACCAGGACAATGGAAACTGCCATAAAATGACCCCATTTTGGAAAGCAAACACCCCAATGTATAATCTTTGAGGCATAATGAGTCTTTTGAACATGTCATTTTTTTCCACAAGTTTTTGGAAAATGTGGAAAGAAAATGAAAATGCTTTTTTTTTACACAAAGTTGTCAATTTATGCAATATTTCTAACACATAGCATGTACATAGCAAAAATTGCACCCCAAAATACATTCTGCTACTTCTCCTGAGTATGCTGGTACCACATGTGTGAGACTTTTTCACAGCCTGGCCACATACAGCGGCCCAACATTCAAGTAGCCCCGTCCGGCATTCTAGAAGCAGAAATTACACATATAATTTCCTGACAACCTATCGCACTTTTGAAGGCCCTGGAGCACCAGGACAATGGAAACCCCCATAAAATGACCCCATTTTGGAAAGCAAACACCCCAATGTATAATCTTTGAGGCATAATGAGTCTTTTGAACATGTCATTTTTTTCCACAAGTTTTTGGAAAATGTGGAAAGAAAATGAAAATGCTTTTTTTTTACACAAAGTTGTCAATTTATGCAATATTTCTAACACATAGCATGTACATAGCAAAAATTGCACCCCAAAATACATTCTGCTACTTCTCCTGAGTATGCTGATACCACATGTGTGAGACTTTTTCACAGCCTGGCCACATACAGCGGCCCAACATTCAAGTAGCCCCGTCCGGCATTCTAGAAGCAGAAATTACACATATAATTTCCTGACAACCTATCGCACTTTTGAAGGCCCTGGAGCACCAGGACAATGGAAACTGCCATAAAATGACCCCATTTTGGAAAGCAAACAACCAAACGTATAATTTGTGAGGCATAATGAGTCTTTTGAACATGTCATTTTTTTCCACAAGCTTTTGGAAACTGTGGAAAGAAAATGAAAATGCATTTTTTTTTACACAAAGTTGTCAATTTATGCAATATTTCTAACACATAGCATCTACATAGCAAAAATTGCACCCCAAAATACATTCTGCTATTCCTCCTGAGTATGGCGATACCACATGTGTAATACTTTTACACAGCCTGACCACATACATAGGCCTAACATCCAAGTAGCTCTTTACACAAAGTTGTCCATTTATCCACTTTAAGACTGGGCCTATTTTTGACACTTGGTGTTTATAAGCTAAAATCATTTTTTTGCTAGAAAACTACTTAGAACCCCCAAACATTATATATTTTTTTTTAGCAGAGACCCTAGAGAATAAAATGGAGATCAATGCAATATTTTTTATCACACCATATTTGCGCAGCAGTCTTCCAAATGCAATTTTTTTGAAAAAAATTCACTTTTTTGAATAAAAAAATAAGAAACCAGTAAATTTAGCCCAATTTTTTTCCATAATGTGAAAGATAATGTTATGCCGAGTAATTAGATACCCAACATGTCATGCTTCAAAATTGCAAACGCTCGCGGAATGGCGCCAAACATTGGTACTTAAAAATCCCCATAGGCAACATTTTAAAAAATTCTACAGGTTACTAGCTTAGAGTTACAGAGGAGGTCTATGGCTCAAATTATTGCTCTCGCTCTAACGATCACGGTGATACCTCACATGTGTGGTTTGAACACCGTTTACATATGTGGGCGGGACTTGCGTATGCGTTCGCTTCTGCGCGCGAGCTAACGGGGACAGGGCGCTTTAATTTTTTTTTATTTTTTTTTTTCCTATTTATTTTATTTAATAATTTTTTATTTTTAAAAAGTTTTTTTAAAAAAAATGTTTTGATCATTTTTATTCCAATTACAAGGAATGTAAACATCCCTTGTAATAGAAATAGGCATGACAGGTCCTCTTTATTGTGAGATCTGGGGTCAAAAAGACCTCACACCTCACAACTACACTAAAAAAAAAAAAAAAAAAAAAAAAAAATTGTTGAAAAAGAAAAAAAAAAAAACCAAAAAAAAACCCGGCCCTTTAAACCGGTTGCTAGGCAACGACTTTTGACGTAGCTCCGGTCCTCCAAGACCATAGAGTCGAGTGAGGGCCATCTTGCCCTCACTCAACTTCCTGTCTCTGAGGATCCGGGACCGGATAGTTTTCCCCGCTGCCGGCGGGTCCGGTAAGCTGAGAAAACGTCTAGGACGCGGCGGGAGGGGGGGGGGGCACCTCATCCCATGCACCGTTGCGGCAGATTCGGCGGCGAATCTGCCACTGGGACCACCCTTATCTGAAAGCCGACCGCCCGACGTTTAAAAAAATACCGGGGTTATGGCAGCTATCTGCTGCCATAACCCCAGTATTTAGCTTTAAATGGCCGATGTATATAGTCGTTAGGCGGTCGGTAAGTGGTTGCATGTATATAGCAAAAATTGTACCCCAAAATACATTCTGCTACTCCTCCTAATTATGGCAATACCACACGTGTGAGACTTTTACATAGAATGCACATCTAATTTCCTGACAACCTATCATTTTTGAAGGCCCCTCACATTTTTAACACATAGCATGTACATAGCAATAAATACATTACAAAATACATTCTATAAAGGAAAGTGTAAAAAAAGTATTACCTGTGGTTGTAGTAGTGCAGTTGTCCACAGAGGAGAGCATTAGTCCAGGCAGCAGGCAGGGATATGCTTAGCGACTACAATAGCAATTTTCCAGGCAGCAGGCAGGAATATAGTCTATAGTCTGGGATATTGTCAGCACAGCCGCAGCATTTGTCCAAATGAATTTTCCAGGCAGAGACATTGTCAGCACAGCCATAATATTGGTCCCGGTACACTGCAGACAATCATTGTACCACTCTCCAGCTAATATCATGCAGCAGGCAGAGGCATGATGGTAGTAAGCTGAGGGCCTTGGTCAGGTGAGACCTGGGGACAGGGGTAGAGGCTTCTCCCACCCAAATCTCTTTGAAGCCTCCGGACTCCAGACCCTAATCCGGAATTTACGGAACCCAGAGAGAACCAAAAAAATTGGTTTTCTCTATCCGGAAAAACAACTCTGGAGCCCCTCACATATGTGAGACCCCTGTGTACTACAGTAGCAGGGGGGGCGACAGATCAGTTCAAGCGGTAGGCAGAAGAATAGTCGGTAAAACAAGCCAGGGTCAGTTCACGTGCAAGCAATCCAATCGGCAGGCAGAAGAGTAGTTGAAAAACAGTCCAGGGTCAGTTCACAGGGAAGCAATCCAAACAGTAAGAAGAAGCGTAATCGGTAAAACAAGCCAGGGTCAGTTCACGTGAAAGCAGTCCAAACAGTAGGCAAAGGCATAGTGGAAAAACAGGCCAGGGTCAGTTTATGTGGAAGGCAGTAGCATGAGAAAAATTGGTCAGCACAGATGAAAACGGGGAAATGGGCTAGTAATTTATGAATGTATGGTACCGTGTGAAGCATTCTCCAATGCACAGGCCAGGTTGGGAGGGACAGTACCGACAATAGAAGCTGGTGTCTTTACGAAACCCCCTTCTGCTGCACACACGGCATTTTTTTTGGCGTCTTCGGCCTCTTTCAGACGGTGGAAGGTAGTCTGGGAAGTGGCGCTCACTAAGTCGGCTAACAGCCTCAGAGCGAAGGTTTTCTTGGGGGAGTCCTTGTGGGTAGACGAGGGTCGTGATAACTTCTTCAATGTATTTTAGGAAGGCGATGGGTCTTTCAGTGGATTTGGAGTAGATTACATAAGAGTTATAAAATGCCAATTGAAATAAATAAATTGCAACCTTCTTATACCAGAATCGGGACTTCCTTGTGGCCAAGTAGGGCTGAATCATCTGGTCGTTAAAATCCACCCCCCCCATGTAAAGATTGTAATCCTGCACACATGATGGTTTTTGGATGGGACCTCTTCTTCTCCGAACCTCCACTGTGGTGTCGTCGTGAATGGTGGACATCATGTACACGTTTCGGCTATCCTTCCATCTCAAGGCCAGCACCTCGTTGTTTCTCAGGGCTGCTATTTCCCCCTTCCTCATTCTTTTATTTACTAAGGACTGTGGGAAGCCCTTCCTGTTCTTCCTGGTGGTTCCGCAGGCCAGGGTTCCTTCAAGGTAGAGATGTCTGAAGAGGGGCAGGCTGGTATAAAAATTATCTAGGTAAAGGTGGTAGCCTTTCCTCAGCAGTGGGTACGCCAGGTCCCATACAACTTTTCCATTTGTGCCCATGTAGGCCGGGCAGTCAGGGGGATTGAGCTGGGAATCTCTTCCTTCGTATATGCGGAACGCATACAGATATCCCGTAGCTCTGTCGCACAATTTGTATAGTTTGACCCCATATTTGGACCTTTTGCTTGGAATATATTGCTTTATTCCAAGCCGGCCTGTGAAGTGTAGCAGGGACTCATCTACACAAATGTTTTGATCTGGGACGTAAAGTTCTGCAAAACTTTGGGAAAGAAAATTTATGAGGGGGCGAATTTTATACAGCTTGTCAAAATTTGGATGATTTTGGGGGGGGCACTGGCTGTTGTCACTAAAATGAAGGAAGCGCATGATGATTTCATACCTGGACCTGGACATTAGGGCAGAATATATGGGCATAATGTGTATGGGGTGGGTGGACCAATAGGCATGTCCTTCATTTTTTTTTGTAACCCCCATGTTTATGGTGAGGCCCAAAAACATTTTAAATTCCTCCAAGGTTAAATCTCTCCACTCAAATGGACGGGAATAGGAAGATTGGGGGTTGTTAGCAATAAACTGCTGGGCATACAGATTCGTTTGGTCCACGATGTATTGCAGAAAATCATTGGGCAAAAATAAATGGAGAAAATCAATAAAAGAAAAATTTTCTGTATTGGCCTGCACACCTGGCTGTGCGGTAAAAGGGGGAATATTTGCTGATCCCGAGTTGGAGGGCAGCCATCTTGGGTTGGCAAGAGCATCTGGGAGGTGGATAGTGGCCCTGGCTCTTGGGGGATGTGACACTCCAGTGCTGGTAGAAGGGGGATTTGAAATTGGGAGTGATGCCGCAGCGCTGGTGCTGGGCCTGGGCATTCGCTCCTGGGGTGTTTCGCTGGGGGCAGAGCGGGTACTGGGCCTGGGCATAGGATCCTGGGGTGTACTGGTGGTGGCAGTGCTGGTGCTGGGCATAGGATCCTGGGGTGTATCCCTTGTGGCTGCCCGGTTTCCAGAGCGCCGTGCCCTTTTGGGAGGGACCCATTCTTCCTCCGAGTCCATCTCCGATCCGCTACTGGTAGCAACTTCAAATTCCGAATTGGATTCGGAATTCGACTCGGATACTGATGAGAGCTCCCCGGTGCCCTCATCCATAGAGATGATCTCAAACGCCTCCTCGCTGCTGTACAACCTTTTGGACATTTTGGCTGTGCGACGGGTGACTGCGGATGATCACTGATGAGTGGCAGGTGACAGATAGGTGGCAGGCAGGTGACGGATAGGTGGCAGGTGACGGATAGGTGGCAGGTGACGGTCACTGATGGGGTGACAGATGACGATCACTGATGGGGTGACAGGTGACGCTGATTGATGGGGTGACAGATGACGATCACTGATGGGGTGACAGATGACGATCACTGATGGGGTGACAAGTGACGATGACTGATGGGGTGACAGGTGACGGTGATTGATGGGGTGACAGGTGACGGGCGCTGGTCACCGATGGGTGACAGGTGCACCGCTGGCGATACTGTTGGCAGTCTCTGGTGACAGGTGCACTTTATAGGTAGTGATTTTGTGCACTGATGACAGGTGACTGTTGGGTGACAGGTGAAATTGGGGGGGGCTGGTGACACTTTTTTTTTACACTGACAGACACAGATCAGTAACTCACTGTTTCTGGCTATCCTCTCCTCACACTGGAAACGGTGTGTGAGGGAAGATGAGCTAGTAACAGTGAGTTACTGCTCTTTGTTTACATTTGTGATGGGCTGTGAATGGCTTCACAGCCCATCACATCGTAATCAGCCACTGTCATTGGCTGTTTTTCACTGTCGGTGACTAGCTGTGTTCCTAGGGAACACATAGCCACCGACATGACCGCGCTGCGCGCTCCCGATCGCGCATGCGCGGTCTTCTGCCGGCATCTACTGTTGTGATCGGCTATGTCATTGCAACATAGCCGATCACGTGGAAAACAGCCATGCCTATTGGCTGTTTCCCCCCTGCCGGTGACCGGCTGTGTCCCGGGGACACGCCGACACCGGCAGTGCACGGCGGCGCGCCCGCGATCGCGCGCCTGCCCTGCATGAATGGGCGGACGTCATATGACGGCCGCCCAGGATAATAGCCGCACCGTCCCGCCGTCATATGACGGCGGGCGGGCGGTAAGTGGTTAAGAAGCTTTTTCTAGGGTACAGTTTTAAAGGCCTTTTTGAGAGTTTTTAACAAGCTTTTAAGGGATCCTTAATTTTTAGGAGCCTCCTTTGACCTTTTTAGATCTCCTTAATACAAATAATTTTGATATATTTTTTGAAATATATTTTTTGAAATAATTTTGGAATGTTTTAGAAATATTTTTAGTATCAACACACTCCTGTTTCATTGTCGGATTTTTTGAATTTTTTGTAATTTTGCAATTTTAGATGCGGTTTTAATGCATTTAATGCAGGTTTTAACGCATCTAACTTCATCATCTTCCAAGATTTTTTATGAAGTGAACCTTTTTTACCATATAAAATATTTATATCTTTAACTTCTCGCTGAAAATTCCTCATTTCAAGAAAGATTTCCTCATGGGAATAACCAACTGCAAGTATCCTATCACCTTCAGTTTCACCAATCTATTACGTCATCCTGTTTTCATCCTATTGGGTATCATCTTTCAGTCTTTTAATATTTTTTCGCCTGGAACTGCATTATTATTATTTTTACCCATAAATTATGGGTTTTAACCCAGAAAATACAAAGTCACAAGCAACATGGACTTATATCTATGGATGGACTTGTATGGAGAACTTCTTCTTATAAAGTTTTTATATATATATTTTTAGTAATAAATTAAAATTTTTTGTACGATTTTTATCTCACCAATATTATTATTACATGTATGGGCACTTTTTATAATTTTTTATTTTTTATAGTCTATTAATCGCACAGTCACTTGGGCCCACTATTAAATATTAAATATAAAAAAGTCAACATCATCACTGAATCACTTTTACTATTGATTCACATAATTTATGATTTTTATCGGCAGCACTGATTATCGGCTCACCCCGATCAAATCAGACACATCACTGGTTCGCACAATTATAGCACAAAACATAATGTATTATATTACAGGGTTTTAATATGTGGAGTCGTATTCTAAGTTTTAAATAAAATGTATGTTTATATATACGGCACACGTAACAAATAGGGAGTTCACATGATGAATTAAGCTGTTTAGGCTGCGGTATGGGTACACCAAGATGGCCGCCGTGTCCGGCCTCAAATCAGTACACTAAGATGGCGCCGACCCAGCCTATAAAAAGACCGGGAGTAGCGATAGATGGCACGCTCCAGATGACGTCGTATGACGAAACGCGCAGGGCGTGGTTTGCGTACGTCAGTACGTCACTTCCGGGAACGGTGGTTTGAGCTGGTGGAACGCGGAAGCGACCCGGCGAACACCTCAAGCTGATAGTGAACTCCCTAAATGTGAGTGGATGCTACGTTGTTTTACCCTAACAAGGATATACTACGCAATGGAGGCTTGTTTTCTGTTCTAGTGACCAGGGAGTGCTGAGTCACCATCCTAAGAGTGCGGTAAGCAACGGTGCAATTGGTGGTACACCCACTGGCGCCAAACTTTGTTTAGCACGCAATCACACACGTGGTTATCAATAGCACTCAGCACTTTATATGTATACATGTGTTTATATGGTACACTGAGCACAGCCCATGCGAATATATAAAAGGTTTACAGCACGCAGCACTTTGGTTTAAGCACTATATGCACTTTTATATGTTTTATATGAATTATACAGTGTATGGAATTGCACAGACACAATATTTATGTGGTAGCGCCGGTCCCAACATCACTTGCACCTTTTACCATTCTACTACCTCAGTGGTAGGTTGGGGGCAGCTTACACCACCATTTTTTTAGTCCAAAAAGTACTGAAAACTCCATAGCGTTGGTATTTAAACCCTTTTCAAACCTAAAAGTGGGGCCCCAGGGCCGGACTGGGTATGAAAACCAGCCCTGGAAAAAATGACATACCAGCCCCATAGCATTGCGTCATTATACCAGTGCAACGTCCCTCCCCTAATACAATGCTGATCCCCCCTCCCCCTAATACAATGCTGACCCCCCCTCCCCCTAATACAATTCTGTTTCCCCCCTATCCCTAATACAATACAGACCCCTTAGTAAGCCTCCCTCCCAGTACAGACCCCCCCAGTAAGCCCCCCTCCCAGTACAGACCCCCTCCCAGTACAGACCCCTCAGCAAGCCCCCCTCCCAGTACAGACCCCTCAGCAAGCCCCCCTCCCAGTACAGACCCCTCAGTAAGCCCCCCTCCCAGTACAGACCCCTTAGTAAGCCCCCCTCCCAGTACAGACCCCTCAGTCAGCCCCCCTCCCAGTACAGACCCCTTAGTAAGCCCCCCTCCCAGTATAGACCCCCAGTAAGCCCCCCTACCAGTATAGACCCCTCAGTAAGCCCCCCTCCCAGTACAGACCCCTCAGTAAGCCCCCCTCCCAGTACAGACCCCTCAGTAAGCCCCTTTCCCAGTACAGACCCCTCAGTAAGCCCCCCTCCCAGTACAGACCCCTTAGTAAGCCCCCCTACCAGTACAGACCCCTTAGTAAGCCCCCCTACCAGTACAGACCCCTCAGTAAGCCCCCCTCCCAGTATAGACCCCCAGTAAGCCCCCTCCCAATACAGACCCCTCAGTAAGCCCCCCTCCCAGTACAGACCCCTTAGTAAGCCCCCCTCCCAGTACAGACCCCTTAGTAAGCCCCCCTCCCAGTACAGACCCCTTAGTAAACCCCCCTCCCAGTACAGACCCCTTAGTAAGCTCCCCTACCAGTACAGACCCCTCAGTAAGCCCCCCTCCCAGTATAGACCCCCAGTAAGCCCCCCTCCCAGTACAGACCCCCCAGTAAGCCCCCCTCCCACTACAGACCCCTTAGTAAGCCCCTCCCAGTACAGTCTACAGACCCCTTAGTAAGCCCCTCCCAGTACAGACAGACCCCTCAGTAAGCCCCCTCACCTGCGATCACATCACATGCTGGCGCGGGACGTCTCGTCTGTGTCACAGGAGGAGGGATCATCTTGTCGGCGCAGTGACAGACATTCTTCAGCAGCCGCCACAGCCAGTCAGCTCGCCTCATGCACCAGCACCACCGACGATCCGCCGCGCAGGGGCAGCCGCCTCGTGACGTCACGCCGCTCACAGCAGCTGACGTAGAAGAGACGGAGCCCAGCGGGGGGAGGGGGCAGGGTTCAGTGCAGGCCTGCAGCAGCGGCCAACCATCATCAGCGGCGACCGACGAGCGGCCCTAATCAATGCAGCGGCGATCAATGCTTAAAGCGGCGCTGCGGGCGGCCTTGTCTTAAAGCGGCCAGTCCGGCCCTGGAGCCCGCTGCTGACAGTGACACGGGGCCCGGGGCCCTGGACAGTTTCCCAGGTTGCCCCCCCCTAACGCCGGCCCTGCTCCCATCACACAGACTGGCCACTCACTGAGAGTTCTGAAACCCCAGGTCTCGAACTAATGATCCTGGTTCCCAATCACAGTGATCAGTCACTGTACAGCCATCCCCTTTGAGTTTCCCCCTCTTGAATAACATGTATCGTTTTCTCCTTGCTGGAGAAGGAAAGAAAAGAAAGTAGGAAAAAAGAAAAGAACGATGCAGATTAAAGTTTGATCTAGGTCAGTGTCAGGGTCAAGGTGGATCAAAGGTCAGAGTCAAAGTTCAGGGTTATTGGCATCAGTGTGCCTTAGGTAGAATAAAAAAAAATGCACACCATTGTTTCTGGGCCCTACTACGGGTTCAAACAACAAATAACATACACATATGTGATATTGCTGCTATCGTTAGAAGCAGGAGAACTTATACAGCTAAATTTTTTAATACATTTTTTTTTACTATTTTGGCCCGGTTTCCTTTGATAATTAAAAAAAAAAAAAAAAAATAAGGAGATATCTATTACCATTTAACACCTTGCAAAAACAAGGTATAATTAACCTGGATACACTAAGACAGTGATGGCGAACCTATGGCACGTGTGCCACAGCTGGCACTCAGAGCCCTCTCTGTGGGCACACGAGCATTCCAGTAATCGCAGGTCGAGGAAGATCCACGGAGAGTCCAGGTTTGTGGCGGTGGGAGTACGGCAGCAAACATTGGTGAGGTATGTGCACAAGGCGAGTGAGTCGACAGTCTTCGTAAGGAAGGTGAAAAGATAGGCCTTATAGCCCAGGAGGGAGAAAAAACCTTCGCTGCCTCTTTGACCCCCAAAGAGGCGAGCAGCGGGCGCTGCATCCCTGGCACCATCCAGACCCTGGACTCCTCAAACCTCCTCCTCTCCATTAAAACATCAACAGTGAGGCCCATAGAACAGGCTGACTTGGGGAATGGAAGGTGAAGACAGGCGGGAATTGCAGGCTGTGAGGGAGCCGCTGAAAGGAACAGAGCAGAGAGCACACGGAGACTGGCATGGAAGGTACTGGGCAAGATCATATATAGACATACCTGCAGACAGAGACTGGGATGGGGGGGGGGGCAGGGCAGGGACTGAAAAAAATAGGGACAGAGCTAGGGGCCTCTCTCTCTCATCCCCCCCCCCACGTCTTTCTCTGTCCACCCGTTTCTCTCTGTCCACCAGTTTCTCTCAGCCCCCGTCTCTTAGCCCCCCCTCACTCTCTCTGTCCCTCTTTCTCTCTGTACCCCTCTTTTTCTTTCTCTCATCCCCCTCTCTCTGTCCCCCTGTCTCTCTCTTACACCCCTCCCCCCTCTCTCACATCCCTCTCCCTCTTTTACATACCCCTCTCTCTCTCACCCCCCCCCCCCCGTCACTCTCAACCCCTAAGCAGTCTGAGCAGTGCTGGGTGTCACTGTGCCCTTGGAGGATAGGGATTATTGGGGGCTTAGAATGAGGTGTGCACATGTGAGAGGGGAGGTGGCACTGCACCTGCCGGGGAGGGTGGGGACTACTGGAGGTGCCATTACATTCCTCCCAGGGATCGGACATATGGTGGGGTGAGCAGAGTTCTGTCCTCCCCCTCCTTCTCTGGACGCAGTCACATGACCTCTGACACCCCACCCTGTTGCAGTTGGGCACTTGGGCTCAGAAAGGTTCGCCATCACTGCACTAAGAAGTTGTGATGATATGTACAGTTTTACTAACAGGTCAAATTTGTGTTCAGGTGTAAGGATTTGTTTTACCTTCTACATGAAGGGGATTAAAGTATCTCAAGTTAAAACAAATAGTTTGTGTTGGAAAGAATAAGAAATGGTTTAAAACTCATGATAAGTATTTTTTTAAGTTCCAGTGGCAATGCTCATCAGGACAAAAAGAGATGTTCCCAACAGGGGCAAAGACAGCAATAAAAACCTGATAGGCACTTAAACTCCTCCACTTTAAAATGGTTCTAGGTAGATGTTTTTTCACCTTAATGCATTCTATGCATTAAGGTGAAAAACCGTATGTATGCAGTTCCCCCTCCCAACCCCTGTGATATGCCCAAGAGCAGCAGCTGTCAATCACAGCCAGTGAGAGCAGAGAGCAGGGGGACAGAGCCAAGCCACACTGTGTGGTTCACACAATGTGGCTCGGGAGTGGGATAGAGCCTCCACTTGTGCTCTCATAGCAAGTGGTTTGCTATGGGGGCACTTGACGGGGGGGAGGAGCCAGGAACGCAGACAAGGGACCCCAGAAATTGAGAATTCGGGCTGTTCTGTGCAAAACTATTCCACAGAGCAAATCAAAAGAGAATAGCTGATTGGACTTTGTTGACACAACAACAGGACAATGTGTCATAAAATAGATAAGTTTTATTGAAAAAATATTAAGAGAAAAATATATATATATATGTATAAGACAGACATATACAACACATACATTTAAAACTATGGTATGAGAACCATTATGTGTAACAACCCACACTACCACATAATAGAATATACAGAAACCTTTGTAGTAATCAAAACCAACATATGCTCAATAAGGGCCTCAATGTTGAGAACTGATAAGCAATGAGTTCCAACGGTGGCGGTGGGTTCGCTTAGTCACAACAACATGGTAACCATTTCTATTCACGATAACGTTCTCTACATGTTTCACGCTGTTTGCTCTTCTTCCAGAGAGTATCGTTACATAAGTAGTGATGTCGCGAACATAAAATTCGCTGTTCGCGAACCGGCGAACATTGCGAACCGCCATAGACTTTAATAGGCAGGCGAATTTTAAAACCCACAGGGACTCTTTCTGGCCACAATAGTAATGGAAAAGTTGTTTCAAGGGGACAAACACCTGGGCTGTGGCATGCCGGAGAGGGATCACACAAAAAAAAGTTCTTAAAAATTGTAATTTTTTGATAGAGCGCCAATTATTGGAAAAATTAAAAAAAATAAAAATAAAAAATGTCTTTGGATTTAGCATCTGGGGGTCTAAAAAGTGTACCTGTGAAGTTTCAGCTCTGTAGCATGTCCGAAACCAGAAAAAAATACGAATTAGGGTTAGGGCTAGGGTTAGGGTTAGGGTTAGGGCTAGGGCTAGGGCTAGGGCTATTTTTATGGCTAGGCTTAGAGGGTTAGGGTTAAGGTTAGAGGGTTAGGGTTATGGTTAGAGGGTTAGGGTTAGGTTTAGTGTTAGGGGCTAGGGTTACGTTGAGATACTTAGGGTTAGAGTTAGTAGCCCTACCCCTCTAACTCTAACCCTAAGCACTAAAAATAACCCTAACCTTAGCCCTGACCCTAACCTTGATTCTATTTTTTTTCTGGTTCTGGACATGCTACAGAGCTGAAACTTCACAGGTACACTTTGTAGACCCCCCAGACAATAAATCCAAAGAAATTTTTTTTTTGTTAAGTTTTTTTTTTTTTTTCCAATAATTGGCTCTCTATCAAAAATGACAATTTTTAAGAACTTTTTTTGTGTGATTTAGTGTCTAGGGGGTCTAAAAAGTGTACCTGTGAAGTTTCAGCTCTGTAGCATGTCCAGAACCAGAAAAAAAGATAATTTTTCAGTAGAGCAGGGATGGTGGGAACCCCTTTTACACCTATATGATCTTTATTTTCTGGTTCTGGACATGCTACATATATATATATATATATATATATATTAAAAAAATACTCAAATACCAGCCCTCAAAGGGGCTTTTGGGGACAATATATATATATCACAGAACAAAAAAAATTACACAAATACCAGCCCTCAAAAGGGCTTTTGGGGACAATAGATTATATATATATATCACAGAACAAAAAAAATTACACAAATACCAGCCCTCAAAAGGGCTTTTGGGGACAATATATATATATATATATATATATATCCAAAAAAAACTCAAATACCAGCCCTAGGAAGGGCTTTTTGGGGTGCTGTCCTTACAGCAGGAGTGTACCAAGAACACTGGCTAACAAGACCGGGAACTGTCCCCAGCTATAACAGCAGCAGCAGCACCAGCACTTTCCCTGCTCTCAGTAACACAGAAATGATCTAAAATGGATGCTGCCCTTGCTTATTTATAGGAGGTGGGAGGGTGTGGGAGGGAGGTATGCTGATTGGCCTGGAATGTGTCTGCTGACTGTGATGTTCAGGGTCAAAGTTTGCCTCAATGATGATGTATAGGAGGCGGACCAAACATCGCATATGTTCGCCCGCAGCGGCGAACGCGAACGTTCGAAGTTCGCCGGGAACCGTTTGCGGGCGAACCGTTCGGTACATCTCTATACATAAGCTAGTCAAGTAATCGTATAGTGAAATGTTACCCATAGAGTGTAAAGGAAGATCCCATACAAATCAACATTTGACAGTTACTACAGCAGTGGGTCGGCGTAGGTTTTTAGTCCAGAACCAATGGCGGAGGTGGGGGGATATTTAAAGGTAGAAAAATAGTCCAGCCCACAAATCAAACTTAATGATGGAGGGATTGCGTCCAGCATCCAGGCAATAGGGGCACGGCATAAATCCAAAAAATTGGCTATTTGGCATTTCCAAGAGTTATATATATATATATATATATATATATATATATATGGAGGTACACCACTATTTATCACATAGAGAACAGGTGCTGTGCTTCCTGATATAGTGAAAAGGAGTTTATAAGGCCCAAAGAGGAGTCCACTTGGCCCTCTAGCGGTAGCCAGAGCTGGCAGCACCTTATAGGCAGCCGGCCAGAAATAAGTCCTGATGGTGGAGAGGATATGAGAATCCCCACGCTGGAACGCAACAAGCCCCTCTGTAGTAGCAAGAATACTCTTATATTCCACAGAGCAGTTAGGTATGACATGTTCGTTATTAATAAAAAAAAAAAAAAAAGTTTACAGTCTTTTTAGGGTTCATGCACACTGCAGCTAAAAAATGAAAAAAAAAAAAACTTTTACAGGCATTTGAGCTTTAATTTCTCTGCCTAAAAGCTTGAAGAAGCTTGTGCTTTTTTGGGCTATTTTGCCTGTTTTTATTTAGCTTCTTCAAGCCTCTTTAAACTTTTTTGAGCATAAGCATTTTTTTCACATACCCTACCCTCAGCTCATATTTTTTTATGCTTTTTGAGCACTTTGGCGTCTTTACTGCTCGAAAGCCCCTCTCAAAAACATGAGTTTAGCGGTGGGTTTTTTCTTCCTGTAAGAGCATATGGCTATAAAATTGTGAAAAAGCCATAGTGTGCATGGACACATTGGCTAACATGGAGGGGAGTTTCCATGCAGAAAGAAATGAACTAATCTACCCCTAATCAACTTGATTCATTTTTTTTTTTTAATTTTAGTTCTCATGCTGTTAGCATTAGTAAATAGATTGGAAAGTACATCGTAATTACTTGTTTTAAACTTTTTTTTTTTTATTTCTTCAGTCTCCTGCCTAGGAAAATTATGTCATACATCTCAGGAGTCTTCAGGAGGGGAGGAGAGGAGGGGGGGTTCTCAGCTAAGCACACTCTCCTACATGTATAATTGAGCTAAGGGCAGGAAGTAAATGCTACATAAACCATTTGCCCTTATTTAAGATGGCCATGGCCAGAAATGCTAGGGGGTGTTTTTCAATGAGATTTCTCACCAAAATAAAGCATGGAGACATGGATGGATGGGGGAGTTTGCTTTGAATATTAAAATGAATAATATAGTGTTTTTGGTTTGTATTGCTCAGATACAGTGAAGATTCGCTTTAATTCAGGTGTTTCCTTTGATTTCAATGGAAATGCATCCAAAAAAATGGAAGCATGAATGGAATGGATCCTACATTTTAGGCAAAAAATCTGTTTTGAAGGGTACCTAAGAATTGAACAACTGAAAATTGATCTAGCAAATGATGTAACTACTAAATGCTTGAACATCAGATAATAGTACATAATATCCTTTCATTTTGCAGAAACATATAAACATAGCCCTTATGGGCTAATAAAGAAATTTTATATCCGAAGAAAACAGTTAATCACCTCCACCCTGAAATATAACTAAATAAAAATGGTTTTTGTTGGCACAGAAGTATAAACTCTAGATTTTAGAAGAACCTGATACAGCATTTTATGTATCCAGACATAGAAATCTGCCAAAGAAAATGCAAGGGAACTGGCTGTGGTGTAAGAAAGGGAGAATATATTAGCAGAAAAACATGTTTACTCAGTATATAAAAATATTCTGTAGTTCTGCAATAAAACACACATTTTGGCAATGTTCAGAGTCTTAAAATTAAGCAGAAAAAAAACTGATAATTTTGAACTAATATATGTGTCAGAAAGGGAATCTGTCACAAAGCAAAGCTAAAACTATTTTTTCGTTCTTTTTATTACACTAGAGCTTACACAAAGCTTTTTATTACACTACGCTGGCTTCAGGACAATGCATGACTTGGAGTAATGCAAACTTGGAAAGCATATGGCTGTGTGGACCCCTAAGTGTTTCTTAGTAGGCCATACAAAACTAAGCTTACAAACTCACTCTGCACTTCAGAAGTAATAGCAGCTGTGAAGTAATTAAAGCAGAGCTACACTCTAAAGGGGAAGTTCCGCTTGTTTGCTTCCTCCCCCCTCTGCTGTCTCGGGGAGGGAGGGGGGCGCGGTTACCTGTCAAAACCAAGTACCCTGCTCCCACTTGCAGGTAAGATCGCGGCAGTCGTTGTACGGCAATCTATGTAATTTCCGGCCCCTCCACCTCCCCCCGCCGCTGCCTTTTGGGAGACGAACAGGTCTCAGAGGACAGCGGGACCCTTTGAAGTTACTGACTGGTCCTGTGCTGATCACATGCACTCTCCCAAGAAAAAAAGAACACTCTAGAAATACACACCAAACTGAGCATGTGTATCCTATTCCCTGACTCTGTAAATATCTGGGTATTTTTTGGAGACAGTGAAAGAAAGGAGGATCAGAGAGACAAGATCAAACAGCCTTTATATACAATGCAAAGGATTCACCCCTTAGGTTCCACAGTGAGTATAACAAACATGCTTACCTTGATTTAGCCTGGTGAAAAAAAATTGTATAGTTCAAACCTGAGAGCCTAATGGAGAACCTGACAGTCACTGTAGCAGCATGCGCTCATTCGGCACTGCCACCATTCACAGAACGCCTTGTATTTTTATTTATTTTTTATTTTTTCCAGCTATTTTGATAGGAAGCTGGAGATTGTGACATCACTGCCCCATCTCTCCACATTGTCCAATCATAGAATTCCTTGTTAAATATGTTGCAGTACATCTTCTTTCTAAAGCAGTCACAGTTAGAGTTGAAAAGCCTGGGTATTTCCAGAAGCTGCAGAGTGAAAAACCCTTGCTCTCTGTATCATTAGTTTCCCTGCAGAGGTCCAACACACTTCCCTACTGAGTCATGAAGCGCTTTAATCAGCAAAACTCATATTCTCTGCTGACTGGGGAGCTCTGGCTATGTCTAATCAGCGAATATGATAGACCTCCGCAGAGAGATTGCTGCTTCCTCACAGAGATCAAGGGTCCCTCACAGCAGCATTGGTCAGGCATTTTTATTTGAGCTATAGCTGCTTCGGAAGTTATTTATCCTGTAAGACATGGAACACCTTGTTATGAATAGCACCCCAAAGCATTGCACCATGGTAAACATGTTGCCATGCATTACCACTACATATAGATCTGAATGGGCCCAAAAAGATAACTCATTAGAATAGACTATAAAAGGAAAAAAAGTTGTAAGATATGCTGGCCCGATGGTGGGACAAGAACAGAAGTGGTTAAAGAAAGGTCTAAGCAGTTGATCATATGGATTGCTAGTTGGAAATATATCCAAGTAATATCTAAAATGTAACTGTTCTTGAACCGTGTGTTCATAGAGAACAGTTAGGTAATGAGCTTAAACTCCTGCATTCACGTTTAGCTGCAAGCAATATGGTGGTTATCCGTCTGGAGGCTTGCCAAGATTCCAAATGAATTCTAACACCTCTAGTGAAATTGAAATGATATGCTTCAGCTTCAGCAGAGCAAACCAGCCAGGTACATTTTATAAAGAAACAGCTTAACATTTACTAATAGGAAGAATGGCTGAAGCATGGAAATTTTCCTTTTTATTACTTTTATTTTTAAGTTAAACTCTATAAGATTTCAGCAAGATGATCTACAATACATTTCAAAGTTATGCATCCTTCTTATATTACATTTCATGAAATTGCATTGAATCATTTGTAGCACAGTTATGCCTTCCGCATACATTTAAAGGATCAGACTACTCAAAAAAGTAATAGTTCAGATGCCTTAGAGTTAAATTGTTTAAGTTTTTAAATATCTCAAGGATAAACACTAAAAGTGGAAGGAAAGCTTAAGTCTATCTATTCTTAAAAATGTTCCCTCCCCCTCCTCCTACCTATTCTGTATACCCTGTACAAAAAATATTGGTGTACTTCCCGGTTTTGAATCTGCTCCAGTCATGTGATCCAGGTAATCCAGCTCCCCTGTGACAGTGTGTGGCTGCTGCAGGGGAGATGAGGGAATGCCAACAATGTCTGGGCCCTAGGAGCCTATAGGTGACTTTACGGTTCCCAGGAATTCACAGCCACTATCAACCACTCCCTTACACAGGGTAGTTGGATCTGGGAAATAATGTGACCAGATTAAAAAAGGTAAGTATACAGATCTTTTTTTTTTTTTTTCCATAAACAATTTTTTATTGTGAGTAATAAAAGTGGTACAATCAATACAGAAAATACATAACGACTTTGAAAAACCATGAAAGGTAAGGGTCTAGAATCATGTAGCTGAATATAGAGTTATGGAACATAGTAGACATAGGCGAAATATTAGAACAAAGAACAATAAACAGATGCTCAAAAACATTATTTTTGTACTCAACACCGTAGTGTAACAAAGAGAGAGCAGTGAGGTATAGGATTCTGTCAGGGTAAAAGGGAATGAACCTGCCCCCTATACATATACTATGGGGGGGAGGTTTAGGGTGCATGTCCTGGGGTATAGAGGATGTGACAGTCCCAGAAAAGGTAAAAAGTGAGTGCAGGAAAGGATAGAATTACAGAAGAAAAAGATAGAAGGGAATAAGATGAGAGAAAAAAAAAAGGGTGCGGGGGAAGGGGGTAAAGGAAGGGAGGGCTGGCAAGGGAAAGAGAGGGGGAATGGGTACTGGCTAAGAGTGAAAATGGCAAGGATCAGACCTTTTTTCCTCTTCTCAACTACCTAAGTGGAGGGGACAGCCCTAATGCCGACCTCTGCCGCATTGACAGTGAGTGGAACCATAGCGCCTTCAAGGTACATAGGATTGATTGTGTCCAGAGGTTTTTAAATGGGTCGAGCATTACCATGTGCTTGTGAATTTTTTTTAGTCTTTCTTGGGAGATGCGAATTAGTTCTTCCATCACCTCTATCTTAGAGAGCCTGGTGAACCATTCTCTGATCGTCGGGATGCGTGTGGTTCGCCAGTGAACAAGAACGCATAGTTTCGCCGCGTTCACCATGTGCATAGCCAGAGATGGACGATAGTCCTTTTTTACGCAAAGATGTATGGTATAGAAGGAATTGATTAGGGGTATAATCTAGAGTGAATGTAGTGACATGCGTGATGAGATCATATACTTCCTTCCAAAAAAATTGAAGTAGTGCACAATTCCACCAGATGTGAAGCATGGTGCCTTCCACTTTTCTACATCTCCAACAGCTGCTGGGTATGGTGTGGGAGAATTTGTGTAAGTGAGATGGGGTTCTGTATCATCTGGTTTCTATTTTATAACAGTTTTCTTGAATTGCTAGATTCTGGGAGCCCTTATGTGTATATTCATGAATAGTATCCCAATTCTCTTTCCCAGGAAACTCATGATGGTTCCAGCATGGGAGAGCAATTCTCAAGAAGTGTATATATAAGAAATTCAATGTCTTTGCGGCAGTGCTGGGACAAGGTCATCCAGTGCCCAGGGCAAAGATGCCAAACTGTGCTCCCCTCCCCTATTTATGATGTGCAAGCTTAGAGGATCCTACACCCAGTAAACTATTGCGCCCAGGGCAACCTGCCTTCCCACCCACCCCTTGTCCCGGCCCTGCTTTGCAGGGCTTTTTGTGTGCAAAGGAACGCAAAGGGTGTAAGTTGCCTTGTCCATATAGTTGATGACTCTTGAATTGAAAGGACGTGTCTAATTTGTCTATATACCGAAAAGGGAAAAGCTTCAGAACACAACTTGGATACCGATTGCTCATAAGAGAGGGGAGTTCCTCCTGAAACGAACTGATGTGCCAACACTTCCTCATGAGCCCATTCATGTCGTAAGAAAGAGCTTGCCTCTCCAGGGGGGAAGCCAGGGTTGCCGCTCAGTGTTACATAGTTTGTGAGGTTGAAAAAAGACATCAGTCTATCCAGTTCAACCTATGATGTGTGTGTGTTTGCTGTTAACCATATATTGTATACTCCTTTATATTGTGGTCTTTATGGTGCCCATCTAATAATTTTTTGAAACTATCGATGCTCCCTGCTGATACCACTGCTTGTGGAAGAGAATTTCACATCCTTACTGCTCTGACAGTAAAGAACCCCGTACGTATTTTAGTTTAGTTTCAATCATTTTTATTAGTAAGTCAGTAACAATAATAACAGTACGCGATAAGCCGATCTTTTTAAGAAAAATATAGCCTGGATTTGGGCTGTAAAAATAAAACATGTACATTTTTTAAAAGTCTTAAAATAAAAGTGTTTCCTAGGAGCAGACACCATAAGATACTCAATACCCAGGAAAGCTTTACTAATGCCCATCTCAGATTAGATTTGACTTTGTTACTGAAAGAAGTTTCTGTTGCGGACTTCCTTTTTCAAACTATAATTATCAGTTTTCTTTGTCTTCAATACTTTGAATTACTAACATGAAACCAGCATGCAGGTGAAATCAGAACCCTAGATAAACATTTTAGATCCAGGTACCAGGTATCCAGCAATACTTAATTTTAATGCCAGTTCAGAAGCCAGTAGATTTGACATTTTTAGAAGGCGATATCAACAACGGTAGCCAACACACATGTTGGTGCAGGTTTCTTTAAAAGTGGGTGCCACTTTTCCTGTTGAATTTTAATTTGCTTACATTATGGAGGGTGCATTTGGATTGGAGTAAAAACACCCAAAACTCAGAGGAAGATGGGAGCTTAGGCTGGAGCTATAGATAATATTATAGTGTTGCGCAATCAATACCTGTAAAATACTCAGTGCTTCAATATAATAATAAAGAAAATATATGAAGTGTGCAAATGTTAAATAAAAAAAATGTACATATAATAAATAGTGTGTTCAAATGGATCAATAATCAAATAATAATTATATGCAAAAATACATAACGCAATAATCAATTAAATCAAAAATCAGTGTATAAAAACCCAAAAAAATGCAAGGTGCAAAAAAAAAAATAAAAAAAAAAAAAAAAATTATATATATATATATATATATATATATATATATATATATATATATATATATATATATATATATATATATATATATATAGAAAAGTCGTCATTATAATAGTCCCAGTGAAACGAATTATATATCAATATATACCAAAATATAAACGTTTGTAAAATGGTAAGTCACAGTCTTAGTGGTGAGAAGTGCAAACAGCAAATATCTTCAATACGTGCTCAAGCCACCTGAATGTGGCTGGTGCTTCCCAAGAGGAGTGAGTGACCAGAGTGTCACAGATCAATGATAACCGTGCACCCCCTTGTGAATGGGTGCTCACCTCAGATCAGACTCAATCAAGCATAAATGCAGGGGGTCTCAGGGGTGGCCCATCCGGGTGATTTCACTTCAATAGCTCAGATCAGGTCAGTGCGTTTTAGCTCAACAGCCAACATGACATGTAGATAGAAAAAGGCTAGTACATAAAGGTAAATAGCGTTGGGATCCATGATGTCACGCCAGCCAGAGAGTTAGAAGCAGACACCTCCCCATATAGATGACCCTGGGGGGGGGGGGTCAAAGATGCCTAAATGGCATTGTGGATCGGACCAAATCCATAGCGTCCCTGATAGTAGAGCAGTGGCAGCCAGCTATCAAAGTATATAGATGGATATCCAGCAAATTGGGAAGTCCCATAAGATGAGGGAAAAAGAGGGGGCACATAAAGGAAGGAATGACAGTGTCCAATATCTCTTAATGGTCAACACGCGTGAAGAGGTTTGGACACCGATTTTCGCGGCAAGATTTTGTTTACTTGGGCTGGAGCTATGATACTTCACTGACTGAGTCTTATGAATCCCATGAGAAGATAGGATAAGACTGAAGAAGCTAGTCCACGCATTCCACAGTTATGGGTTTTTTTTTTTTTAAATCATCATTTTAGTACAATGCGGCTATAGCTGAAGTTTCTGATTCCATCTTTTGATTGCTAACATATCAGTTGCAGGTTAGAACATGTAAGTAAATAGGTGACAAGTTCTGACAGCACATCTTCCCTTTGCAGTCAACATACATAATACTATCTGCCATTACCTGTCTTGCAAATTCTAACCATCTGCCCAATTAATAAAAGTTTTCTCAATACGTCCACAGTGCTGGGGCGGCAGCTAGCTTGACCATTATTTGTCCTTTTCTGCTATTCATGCAGGCGTGTAAAACTCTAATTGACTTGAATGAGTTTATTGTAAGGATTAGAATACTGTCAAATGTTCACTGAGATAGAAAGTGACATGGCATGTCTGTACACTGGCAGCACAGGGCACAATGACAAAGAAGTCTTGTAAATAAAAATACTGGCCTGGAGGAAAGGGAGTGACTTGTACTCAGGACAACAGATATGTGCATAACCACACTTTTAGAATAATATTCTAAGAAAACCAGCAGTATCCAGCTAAAACAGCACAGCTTCTGTGATTTACCTGGGCATACCGCACTGTTGGGGCAATATAGTATCAGAAATATAAATACTACACAACAGATAAGGGCGGGGGATCACACCGGATTCCTGGACAAATGAAATGTGAATTTAGTGCAGTACGAATTGAGCCATACATTATGTTTGGCTCAATTCGCACTGGACCCAAAAACGTGCAGTACCCTTTTATTTTTTTGTACAAACTGGAATCAGATCAAATGGGTAGTTCAGATCCATGCAATCCGATTCCACAGTTTTCACTGCATTCTGTGAACCAATTTGGGGGTGTCATTAACTTTATATTGACACCCGCAGTGATTCGCAGAGCGCAGTGTGAACTGCCTGCGATTCTGATGTGGTGTGGGAACCTGCACAGGAATTGCTGTGGTTCTGGCGCCGCATCGTTGTTAACCCAGCCTAAAGCTTAACTTCAGATAGATATAAAAGAGACAAATTTTTGCAACTCTTTAATAATTGAATGCATTAAAAATGTTTTTATTTTAACAAAAATCAGTGGAAGTATCTAGTTTTAACCTGGTATTAGCCTCTAGCAGTCCCTGTACATCAGAGCTTGAGTGTGAGAGAAGGAAGAAGTGGTACCAGCAGTGGCGGCGCCGCCCCCCCCCCCCCCCCCACCCCTAAAGAAAAGAAAAAAAAACGAACAAATAAAGTTTTGAAAAAAAAAAAAAATTACAAAAACGAACAAATAAAGTTTTGAAAAAAAAATTGTGTTCGCCGCTACCCCGGCCTATGTGGTGGCTATGGGGGGGGGGGGGGGTTTACGACCCAGAAGGGCGCCGATTGGCTGCCTTCTGGGGGCGTAACCTGAGCGCAAGTCATTGCGCTTGGGCACCCCCACTTTCCTGATATCCTGGCTGTGATTGGTCCAGTCTACAGCCTGGAACAATCATCATCCAGGACATCCCATGGCCCCATGCTGACCCCGCTGACGTCGCGTGGACCGGCATTGCAGAGAGCGGAGCAGAGAGGAGGCCGGAGAAGAGGAGAGGGAGAAGCCGAGCCTCCAGGTAAGTGCACTGCTCTGTCGGGCACGCACGCATAGCTCTGCATTGTGGGATGTATACTTGTGGTCACTGCATTGGAGGCACGTACGCATAGCTCTGCATTGGGGGGATGTATACTGGTGGTCACTGCACTGGAGGCACGCATGCATAGCTCTGCATTGGGGGATGTATACTTGTGGTCACTGCACTGGAGGCACGCACGCATAGCTCTGCATTGGGGGATGTATACTTGTGGTCACTGCATTGGAGGCACGCACGCATAGCTCTGCATTGGGGGACATATACTTGTGGTCACTGCATTGGAGGCACACACGCATAGCTCTGCATTGGGGGATGTATACTTGTGGTCACTGCACTGGAGGCACGAACGCATAGCTCTGCATTGGGGGATGTATACTTGTGGTCACTGCATTGGAGGCACGCACGCATAGCTCTGCATTGGGGGATGTATACTTGTGGTCACTGCATTGGAGGCACACACGCATAGCTCTGCATTGGGGGATGTATACTTGTGGTCACTGCACTGGAGGCACGCACGCATAGCTCTGCATTGGGGGACATGTATACTGGTGGTCACTGGCTGCACTGGATGCACGCACGCATAGCTCTGCATTGGGGGACATATACTGATGGTCACTGGCTGCACTGGATGCACGCACGCTTAGCTCTGTATTGGGGGACATATACTGGTGGTCACTGGCTGCACTGGAGGCACGCATACATAGCTCTGCATTGGGGGACATGTATACTTGTGGTCACTGCACTGGAGGCACGCACGCATAGCTCTGCATTGGGGGACGTATACTGGTGGTCACTGGAGGCACGCACGCATAGCTCTGCATTGGGGGACGTATACTGGTGGTCACTGGCTGCACTGAAAGCACGCACGCATAGCTCTGCATTGGGGGACGTATACTGGTGGTCACTGGCTGCACTGGAGGCACGCACGCATAGCTCTGCATTGGGGGACGTATACTGGTGGTCACTGGAGGCACGCACGCATAGCTCTGCATTGGGGGACGTATACTGGTGGTCACTGGCTGCACTGGAGGCACGCACGCATAGCTCTGCATTGGGGGACATATACTGGTGGTCACTGGAGGCACGCACGCATAGCTCTGCATTGGGGGACGTATACTGGTGGTCACTGGAGGCACGCACGCATTGCTCTGCATTGGGGGATGTATACTGGTGGTCACTGGCTGCACTGGAGGCACGCACGCATAGCTCTGCATTGGGGGACATGTATACTGGTGGTCACTGGCTGCATTGGAGGCACGCACGCATAGCTCTGCATTGGGGGACATATACTGGTGGTCACTGGCTGCACTGGAGGCACGCACGCATAGCTCTGGATTGGGGGACGTATACTGGTGGTCACTGGCTGCACTGGAGGCGCGCACGCATAGCTCTGCATTGGGGGACGTATACTGGTGGTCACTGGCTGCACTGGAGGCACGCACGCATAACTCTGCATTGGGGACATGTATACTGGTCACTGCATTGGGGACATGTATGCTGGTCACTACAGCTACCCCGGCCTATGTGGTGGCTATGGGGGGGGTGGGGTTTACGACCCAGAAGGGCGCCGATTGGCTGCCTTCTGGGGGCGTAACCTGAGCGCAAGTCATTGCGCTTGGGCACCCCCACTTTCCTGATATCCTGGCTGTGATTGGTCCAGTCTACAGCCTGGAACAATCATCATCCAGGACATCCCATGGCCCCATGCTGACCCCGCTGACGTCGCGTGGACCGGCATTGCAGAGAGCGGAGCAGAGAGGAGGCCGGAGAAGAGGAGAGGGAGAAGCCGAGCCTCCAGGTAAGTGCACTGCTCTGTCGGGCACGCACGCATAGTTCTGCATTGTGGGATGTATACTTGTGGTCACTGCATTGGAGGCACGTACGCATAGCTCTGCATTGGGGGGATGTATACTGGTGGTCACTGCACTGGAGGCACGCATGCATAGCTCTGCATTGGGGGATGTATACTTGTGGTCACTGCACTGGAGGCACGCACGCATAGCTCTGCATTGGGGGATGTATACTTGTGGTCACTGCATTGGAGGCACGCACGCATAGCTCTGCATTGGGGGACATATACTTGTGGTCACTGCATTGGAGGCACACACGCATAGCTCTGCATTGGGGGATGTATACTTGTGGTCACTGCACTGGAGGCACGAACGCATAGCTCTGCATTGGGGGATGTATACTTGTGGTCACTGCATTGGAGGCACGCACGCATAGCTCTGCATTGGGGGATGTATACTTGTGGTCACTGCATTGGAGGCACACACGCATAGCTCTGCATTGGGGGATGTATACTTGTGGTCACTGCACTGGAGGCACGCACGCATAGCTCTGCATTGGGGGACATGTATACTGGTGGTCACTGGCTGCACTGGATGCACGCACGCATAGCTCTGCATTGGGGGACATATACTGATGGTCACTGGCTGCACTGGATGCACGCACGCTTAGCTCTGTATTGGGGGACATATACTGGTGGTCACTGGCTGCACTGGAGGCACGCATACATAGCTCTGCATTGGGGGACATGTATACTTGTGGTCACTGCACTGGAGGCACGCACGCATAGCTCTGCATTGGGGGACGTATACTGGTGGTCACTGGAGGCACGCACGCATAGCACTGCATTGGGGGACGTATACTGGTGGTCACTGGCTGCACTGAAAGCATGCACGCATAGCTCTGCATTGGGGGACGTATACTGGTGGTCACTGGCTGCACTGGAGGCACGCACGCATAGCTCTGCATTGGGGGACGTATACTGGTGGTCACTGGAGGCACGCACGCATAGCTCTGCATTGGGGGACGTATACTGGTGGTCACTGGCTGCACTGGAGGCACGCACGCATAGCTCTGCATTGGGGGACATATACTGGTGGTCACTGGAGGCACGCACGCATAGCTCTGCATTGGGGGACGTATACTGGTGGTCACTGGAGGCACGCACGCATTGCTCTGCATTGGGGGATGTATACTGGTGGTCACTGGCTGCACTGGAGGCACGCACGCATAGCTCTGCATTGGGGGACATGTATACTGGTGGTCACTGGCTGCATTGGAGGCACGCACGCATAGCTCTGCATTGGGGGACGTATACTGGTGGTCACTGGCTGCACTGGAGGCACGCACGCATAGCTCTGGATTGGGGGACGTATACTGGTGGTCACTGGCTGCACTGGAGGCGCGCACGCATAGCTCTGCATTGGGGGACGTATACTGGTGGTCACTGGCTGCACTGGAGGCACGCACGCATAACTCTGCATTGGGGACATGTATACTGGTGGTCACTGGCTGCACTGGATGCACGCACGCATAGCTCTGCATTGGGGGACATGTATACTGGTGGTCACTGGCTGCACTGGATGCACGCACGCATAGCTCTGCATTGGGGGACATATACTGATGGTCACTGGCTGCACTGGATGCACGCACGCTTAGCTCTGTATTGGGGGACATATACTGGTGGTCACTGGCTGCACTGGAGGCACGCATACATAGCTCTGCATTGGGGGACATGTATACTTGTGGTCACTGCACTGGAGGCACGCACGCATAGCTCTGCATTGGGGGACGTATACTGGTGGTCACTGGAGGCACGCACGCATAGCTCTGCATTGGGGGACGTATACTGGTGGTCACTGGCTGCACTGAAAGCATGCACGCATAGCTCTGCATTGGGGGACGTATACTGGTGGTCACTGGCTGCACTGGAGGCACGCACGCATAGCTCTGCATTGGGGGACGTATACTGGTGGTCACTGGAGGCACGCACGCATAGCTCTGCATTGGGGGACGTATACTGGTGGTCACTGGCTGCACTGGAGGCACGCACGCATAGCTCTGCATTGGGGGACATATACTGGTGGTCACTGGAGGCACGCACGCATAGCTCTGCATTGGGGGACGTATACTGGTGGTCACTGGAGGCACGCACGCATTGCTCTGCATTGGGGGATGTATACTGGTGGTCACTGGCTGCACTGGAGGCACGCACGCATAGCTCTGCATTGGGGGACATGTATACTGGTGGTCACTGGCTGCATTGGAGGCACGCACGCATAGCTCTGCATTGGGGGACGTATACTGGTGGTCACTGGCTGCACTGGAGGCACGCACGCATAGCTCTGGATTGGGGGACGTATACTGGTGGTCACTGGCTGCACTGGAGGCGCGCACGCATAGCTCTGCATTGGGGGACGTATACTGGTGGTCACTGGCTGCACTGGAGGCACGCACGCATAACTCTGCATTGGGGACATGTATACTGGTCACTGCATTGGGGACATGTATGCTGGTCACTACATTGAAAGGGGGCATTTATACTGTTCACTATTTTGAAGGGGGCATGTACTGTGGGGTTTGTGCTAGGGGCCTGTACTGTGGGTTGTTTGTGCGGGGTTTGTGCCTGAGGGGTTTGTGCTGGGGGGGTCTGTACTGTGAGGTTTGTGCTGGGGGGGGGGGTCTGTACTGTGAGGTTTGTGCTGGGGGGGTCTGTACTGTGAGGTTTGTGCTGGGGGGGTCTGTACTGTGGGGTTTGTGCCACTCTCAGTCCATGTATCCTATAATAGGATGTCTCTCACAGTATATCCCATAATAGGGCCCCTGTTTCCCATTATGGGATATACTAGTACTGATGGACCCCTTAATATGTGATATATTGGGAGAATTGGTTCACGCAAGCAAAATACAGGGGACAAAATGGGTGGAGTCTATAAGGGGTGGGGCTTCAGAGAAATGGGAGGGGTCAAAATGGAAGGGCGGGGTCTTGCACCCCCCCATCTTAAAACTTCACCAGCCGCCACTGGGCACCAGGAGCCAATAAATTAATGTGCTGACAAGAAGCATGCCGTCAGGGACAGAACAAAGTCAGAGAGTAAATGGCTGGGGCTGGTCCAGGACAACCTGGGCTCAGAGCAAGTAGATTGACTGAAACTGGCTATAAGAGTGGTGGCATCTAGTGACAAAAAGTACTATATTGAAGTCAAATATTGCAGCAAAAGCTGATTTTTTTATTTTATATTGTCATCGTTTATCTGGGGTTCTGCTCTAAGTGCGCCTCAATTGGATGACAAAACAAGGTTTCTTCCCTTTAGACTAGACCTTTGAATAAATACATATACAATATATATATATATATATATATATATATATATATATATATATATATTACACATACACATACACATCTGCAAGAAAAAGTATGTGAACCCTTTGGAATGATATGGATTTCTGTACAAATTGGTCATAAAATGTGATCTGATCATCATCTAAGTCAGAACAATAGACAATCACAGTCTGCTTAAACTAATAAACACACAAAGAATGAAATGTTGCCATGTTTTTACTAAACACACCATGTAAACATTCACAGTGCAGGTGGAAAAAGTATGTGAACCCTTGGATTTAATAACTGGTTGAACCTCCTTTGGCAGCAATAACTTCAACCAAATGTTTCCTGTAGTTGCAGATCAGACGTGCACAACAGTCAGGAGTAATTCTTGACCATTCCTCTTTACAGAACTGTTTCAGTTCAGCAATATTCTAGGGATGTCTGGTGTGAATCATTTTCTTGAGGTCATGCCACAGCATCTCAATCGGGTTGAGGTCAGGACTCTGACTGGGCCACTTCAGAAGGCGTATTTTCTTCTGTTTAAGCCATTCTGTTGTTGATTTACTTCTATGCTTTGGGTCATTGTCATGTTGCAACACCCATCTTCTGTTGAGCCTCAGCTGGTAGACAGATGGCCTTACGTTCTCCTGCAAAATGTCTTAAACTTGGGAATTTATTCATTTTTCCTTCGATGATAGCAATCCGTCCAGGCCCCGATGCAGCAAAGCAGCTCCAAACCATGATGCCCCCACCACCATACTTCACAGTTGGGATGAGGTTTTGATGTTGGTGTGCTGTGCCTCTTTTTCGCCACACATAGTGTTTTGTGTTTCTTCCAAACAACTCAACTTTGGTTTCATCTGTCCACAGAATATTTTGCCAGTACTGCTGTGGAACATCCAGGTGCTCTTGTGCAAACTGTAAACGTGCAGCAATGTTTTGTTTGGACAGCAGTGGCTTCCTCTGTGGTATCCTCCCATAAATTCCATTCTTGTTTAGTGTTTTACCTATTGTAGATTCGCTAACAGGGATGTTAGCATTTGCCAGTGACTTTTGTAAGTCTTTAGCTGACACTCTAGGATTCTTCTTCACCTCATTGAGCAGTCTGCGCTGTGCTCTTGCAGTCATCTTTACAGGACGGCCACTCCTAGGGAGAGTAGCAGCAGTGCTGAACTTTCTCCATTTATAGACAATTTGTCTTACCATGGACTGATGAATAGGGTTGAGCGAACCCGGACTGTATTGTTCGGGATCGTACCGGACTTTTGGGTATTCGGTACCCGGACCCGAACATTTCACTGTATGTTAGGGATACTGTCCGTTGTTCGGTAATGTTATTTGATGTTTTGGCGCGGTTTTAATGGCACGGTTTCAACAGGTGCAAGGCAGCCAATCAGCAAGCGTTTAACTAGTGTGCCCTTAGAAGCCATCACAGCCATGCCTACTAATGGCATGGCTATGATTGGCAAGAAGCATGTGACCCAGACTCTATATAAGCTGGAGTCACATAGCACCACGCGTCACTCCGCTATAACTATACTAGGGAGAGGTTCCTGATGCTGCTGCTGAGGGAGAGATTATTGTAGGGGCAGGCTGGAGATTGCGTTCAGGGAAAGAATAGGAAGAATCTTCTTTAATCAGACAGCGATCTACATTGATTTTATTGTGTGGGGGGGGGGGGCAGTGCACTATCTTTTTGCCCTGATGGAGAGATAGGGGATTATTGTAGGGGCAGGCTGGAGATTGCTTTCAGGGAAAGAATAGGAAGAATCTTCTTTAATCAGACAGCGATCTACATTGATTGTATTGTGTGGGGGTGCAGTGCACGATATTCATGCCCTGACCTGAGCCCAGTGAGGAGGAGGAGGGTGAAAATAAAAAACTTTTATCAGTCTGTTAGGTGGGCGGCGTGCAGTGTGTAGCGGCCATGTAATCCAAGCTCATTGCATATATGTCTGCTTAATCTGCATTTAAAAAAGAAAAAAAAGTTTTTCCTTCATATTTTACTTTGACATACATTGTTTAGGACACTGTTTTTCTAATCTGCTCTTCAAAAAGCACCAATGTAAGGGGAAAATAATTATTTTTCAGTATTTAGGGAAAAATAATTATTTTTCAGTTTTTTATTCAAATGTTTTTTTTTTATTCAATAGCAGAATAGAACAACAACAGTATCCAACCTGTTAGGCGTGCGGTGTGTAGCAGCCATGTAATGCAAGCTCAGTGCATGTGTGTCTGCTTAATCTGCATTTAAAAAAGAAAAAAAAACTTTTTTCCTTCATATTTTACTCTGACATACATTGTTTAGACACTGCTTTTTCTAATCTGCTCTTCAAAAAGCACCAATGTAAAAGGGAAAAATAATTATTTTTCAGTATTTAGGGGGAAAAAAAAATATTTTTTTCAGTTTTTCATTCATACTTTACTGTGACACTGTCATACAGCGTTTAGACACTACTGTGACACTGTCATACAGCGTTTAGACACTACTGTGACATTTGGCTTTTGGAGATACTTCTATAACCCTTTCCAGCTTTATGCAAGTCAACAATTCTTAATCGTAGGTCTTCTGAAAGCTCTTTTGTGCGAGGCATCATTCACATCAGGCAATGCTTCTTGTGAAAAGCAAACCCAGAACTGGTGTGTTTTTTATAGGGCAGAGCAGCTGTAACCAACACCTCCAATACCATTCATTGATTGGACTCCAGTTGGCTTATATCTCACTCCAATTAGCGCTTGGAGATGTCATTAGTCTAGGGGCTCACATACTTTCCACCTGCACTGTGAATGTTTACATGGTGTGTTCAGTAAAAACATGGCAACATTTCATTCTTTGTGTGTTATTAGTTTAAGCAGACTGTGATGGTCTATTGTTGTGACTTAGATCAGTGTTTCTAAACCTTTTTTCAGTCAAGGCACCCTTTAAAATTTTAGAGAGTCTTAGGGCACACCATTCTAAAATGTAAAAAATCATTCAAATAGCTTTACACAATGCAGCAACGTCCACATGAAGGAAACCCAACATTAGAGGTGATTTATTCTTCAAAAGAAAATACACTTTTGCACACTGGTACTGACTAGTATTCCAATGTTTCTCTTCTCCCTCAATTTCTCTCCATCTGTCACCCCAGTGCTGAGGGGGAGCGGCACAGGAGGATCAAACAAGGATGCCATGGAGGCAACAGACATCCTTCTTATTAACTAATGACATCATTGGTTGTTAGGATGCCAGTGTCTAAAAAGTTGTAATGGTGCATATCGAAAACTTGTGGCTTTGTGTAACGAAAAGGCAGGCTTGATCCTCCTGCTGGCTTGTATACAATTTTTAAAAATGTTTAGGCATTTTGCCAAGGCATCCCTAAAGAAACCTCAAGGCACCCCAGGTTGCCTAGGCACCCCGGTTGAAAAAGGCTGACTTAGATGATGATCAGATAATATTTTATGAGCAATTTTTGCAGAAATTTATATAATTCCAAAGGGTTCACTATACACACACACATACATACATACATACATATACACACACACACACACACACACAAACACAAAACACACACACACACACACACATACATACACATATACACTGCTCAAAAAAAGATGGACAACAATGAGATGACCTCCAAAACAGTCGTGGTTTTACAGGTGAAAGCCACTGACCTTTTTTTCCCTACTCATCTTTTCTGACTGTTTTTCACTAGTTTTGCATTTGGCTAGGGTCAATGTCACTACTGGTAGCAGGAGGCGATACCTGGACTCCGTAGAGGTTGCATAGGGAGCCTAACTCCTCCAGGATGGCACATTAATATGTGCCACTCCCAGCACAGTCTCAACAGCATGGAGGAGATTCCAGGAGACAGGAGTTACTCTAGGAGAGCTGGACAGGGCTGTAGAAGGTCCTTAACCCATCAGCAGGACCTGTATCTGCTCCTTTGTGCAAGGAGGAACAGGATAAGCACTGCCAGAGCCTTACAAAAATACCTCCAGCAGGCCACTAGTATGAATGTCTCTGATCAAACAATCAGAAACAGACTTCATGAGGGTGGCCGGAGGTCTAGCTCTAGTGGGCCCTGTGCTCACTGCACGGCACTGTGGAGCTTGATTGGCATTTGCCACTGAACACCAGAATTGGCAGGTCTGCCACTGGCGCTCTGTGCTTTTAACAAATGAGAGCAGGTTTACCCTGAGCACATGTGACTGACATGAAAGGGTCTGGAGAAGCCGTGGGAAACATTATGTTGCCTGTAACATCGTTCAGCATGACTGGTTTGATGGTGGGTCAGTAATGGTCTGGGAAGGCATATCCATGGAGGGATGCACAGACCTCTACAGGCTAGACAACGGCACCCTAAATGCCATTAGGTATTGGGATGAAATCCTTGGACCCATTGTCAGACCCTATGCTGGGGCAGTGGGTCCTGAGTTCCTCCTGGTGCACAACAATGCCCGACCCTATGTGGGGAGAGTATGCAGCCAGTTTCTGGAGGATGAAGGAATTGATACCATTGAATAGCCCCCATGCTTACCTGTCTGAAATCCAAAAGAACACCTCTGGGACAATTATGTTTCGGTCCATGAGACACCACCAGGTTGCACCTCAGTCTGTTCAAGATCCCAGTGATGCCCTGATCCAGATCTGGAAGGAAATACCCCAGGGCACCATCTGTCGTCTCATTAAGAGCATGCCCAGACATGGGCAGGCATGCATACAAAACATGTGGGGACCAAACAAACTACTTAAGACCATTTTTGAGTTGCAATGAAATTTCAGCAAAATGGACTAGCCTGCTGCATAATTATTTCACTTTGATTTTCGGGATGTCTTTGAATTCTGCCCTCTGTAGGTTGATCATTCTCATTTCCATTAAACAATGTGGCATCCTTTCCTTCCTAACACATTGCCCAGTCCATAGTCCGTATAAATATCCAGTATGATATTTTTTCCCATTGAGATCTGATGTGTTTTCAAAGTGTTCCTTTAATTTTTTTGAGCAGTGTATATATACAGTATCTCACAAAAGTGAGTACACCCCTCACATTTTTTAAAGTATTTTATTATATCTTTTCATCTGACAACACTGAAGAAATGACACTTTGCTACAATGTAAAGTAGTGAGTGTTACAGCTTGTATAACAGTGTAAATTTGCTGCCCCCTTTAAAAGCCAGGTGAGAAGTACAAAGATAAGTGTGTCTTGCCTACAGTCAAGCATGGTGGTGGGAGTGTCATGGTCTGGGGCTGCATTAGTTCTGCTGTCACTGGGGAGCTACATTTCATTTAAGGGAACCATGTACTGTGATATACTGAAGCAGAGCACGATCCTCTCCCTTCGGAGACTGGGCCGCAGGACAGTATTCCAACATGATAACGACCCCCAAACACCCCTCCAAGACAACCATTGCCTTGCTAAAGAAGCTGAGGGTAAAGGTGATGGACTGGTTAAGCAGGTCTTCAGACCTAAACCCTATTGAGCATCTGTGGGGCATCCTCAAATGGAAGGTGAAGGAGCGCAAAGTCTATAACATCCACCAGCTCCATGATGTCATCATGGAGGAGAGGAAGAGGACTCCAGAGGCAACCTGTGAAGCTCTGATAAACTCCATGCCCAAGAGGGTTAAGGCAGTGCTGGAATATAATGGTGGTCACACAAAATATTGACACCTTGGGCCCAATTGGACATTTCCACTCGGGGGTGTACACACTTTTGTTACCAGCGGTTTAGACATTAATGGCTGTGTGTTGAGTTATTTTGAGGCGACAGCAAATTTACACTGTTATACAAGCTGTACACTTACTACTTTACATTGTAGCAAAGTGAAATTTCTTCGGTGTTGTCACATGAAAAGATAGAAAAAAAATAATTTACAAAAACGTGAGGGGTGTACCCACTTTTCTGAGATACTGTATATATACACACATACATACATACATACATACATACATACACACACACACACACACACAGTATATATGTATCTAGCTTAGAGTCGAGCATGGTGGTGGGAGTGTCATGATCTAGGGCTGCATGAGTGCTGACGGCACTGGGGAGCTACAGTTCATTGAGGGAATTATGAATGCCAACATGTACTGTGACATACTGAAGCAGAGCATGACCCCCTCCCTCCAGAGACTGGGCCGCAGGGCAGTATTCCAATATAAGAATGACCCCAAACACACCTCCAAGACGACCACTGCCTTGCTAAACAAACTAAGGGTAAAGGTGATGGACTGGCCAAGCAGGTCTCCAGACCTAAACCCTATTGAGCAGCTATGGGGCATCCTCAAACAGAAGATGGAGAAGCGCACAGTCTCTAACATCCACCAGCTCCGTGGTGTCGTCATGGAGGAGTGGAAAAGGACTCCAGTGGCAACCTGTGAATTTCTGATAAACTACATGCAGAAGAAGGTTAAGGAAGTGCTGGAAAATAATGGTAGCCACACAAAATATTTACACTTTGGGCCCACTTTGGACATTTTGACTTAGGGGTGTACTCACTTTTGTTGCCAGCGGTTTAGACAATAATGGCTGTGTGTTGAGTTATTATGTGTGTGTATTTATTCAAAGGGCTAGTCTAAGGCAGAAATCCTGTTTTGTCATCCTATTGAGGCACACTTAGAGCAGAACCACAGATAAACTATGACAATATAAAATAAAAAAGTCAGCTTTTGCTGCAATATTTGACTTCAATATAGTACTATTTTGTCACTAGATGCCCCCACTCTGATAGCCAGTTTCAGTAAATCTACTTGCTCTATCTATCTATATATATATATACACACATATACACCTCTCCCTAAGTATCGTTTGCCTGGAATCAGGTGGATCTAGCCTTTGTTCTCTATTTCGAGTCTACCCATCCCACAAGCAGTCAGCGAAAGTCTATTAAAAGATTTTCTGAAAAAAATATATTTTTTTATAAGTCTATTTTAAGCATAAAATTTACAATTTGGATAAAGGAAGATATTTACATTGAAATCACAGAAAAAAATGTTCTCTAAGCAGTACCTGACCATTGTGTTTCTGGAGTGATCAGGCGATAGTAGAAATATTTTAATAACATAGTCATGCTTTCAGGAAAACACTGGGACCTGAAATAACTAACTTCTTCTGGAATCTGCTGCCAGGATTTATGGGACTTTACTAAACTCTCTCTTCTTTGTCCATTTACAGAAACTGAAACAATGGGAAATGTACCCATACGGATGTTACATTTTGAAAATAGAAGCAGCCACAGAAATACATTTCTAAACATCTGAAAAAGACCTATTTTAATCTCACATTGTTTATTTTTACTCCAATCCGAAGTGTTGGTAAAATTGCTATTGTAGTAATACAGCAGAATATATTGTTTGTAATGTGTTACATGTTTAAATAACTCCACATAAATGTTTTAACCCTGCATTTGTTAGAAAATTAATTTAAATGAATGAAAATTCTACTTTGCACTGGGTTATTTTTAAGTATCTGTAATTTTTCTCTTAAATTTCGGTTAATCTCTGCCAGGGAAAGATTTAGGGATGAAACGCAACCAACCTGTGCCTGTGTGGGTTTCCTCTGAGTACTCTGGTTTCCTCCTGCACTCCAAAGACATGCTGGTAGGTTAATTGGTTACCGTCTAAATTGGCCCTAGTATGTGTATATACGAATGTGAATTAGGGACCTTAGATTATAAGCTCCTTGAGGGTGGGACTGATGTGAATGTACAACATATATGTAAAGAGCTGTGAAAATTGATGGCACTATAAGTACTTGTAATAAATAAATAAAAATTAGCCTATTTATTATAGGGATAGGCTTTCATGGGCTGAATAAAGTATAGCATGCAAGGTGCGCAACGGTTCCACATTAATTGGTGTACATGGTGAAAGCCCAACCCTACTTTCATTTTTAAATGGCTAAATACTTTGCAGGTGCTTCACAAAAGATGTGAAAAGTATTTTATAGCTTGGTTGCACACCAGCAACAGTCTGATGGAAAAAGCCTGTTTGCTGCCAGCATACTGTAGAGTGGGACCCTCGGTGGGACCCTCGCTCTATGTAGGGAAGCAGTGATCTACACTCACCGGCCACTTTTTATTTTTTAGGTACCCCTTGCTTGCACCGGGTTGGACCCCTGTTTGTCTTTAGAACTGCAAGGCAGGATGGATCCATGATTTCATGTTGCTTAGGCCAAATTCTGACCCTACCATCTGAATGTCCCAGGTGAAAATCGAGACTCATCAGACCAGGCAAAGTTTTTTCCAATCCTCTGTTGTGAGCGTGTGTGAATTGTAGCTTCAGTTCCTGTTCTTAGCTGACAAGAGTGGCATCCGGTGTGATCTTCTGCTGCTATAGACCATCTCATTCAAGATTCGATGTGTTGTGTGTTCAGAGATGGTATTTTGCATACATTGGTTGTAAAGAGTGGTTATTTGAGTTGCTGTTGCCTTTCTATCATCTGGAACCAGTCTGCCCATTCTCTTCTGACATATGACATCAACAAGGCATTTTCTTCCACACAACTGCTGCACACTATATATTTTCTTTTTTCCACCATTCTCTGTAAACCCTTGAGATGGTTGTGCATGAAAATCCCAGTAGATCAGCAGTTTTTAAAATAGTCAGACCAGCCCGTCTGGCACCAACAACCATGCCATGTTCAAAGTCACTTAAAATCCCATTTCTTCTCCATTTTGATGTTCAGGTTGAACTTTAGCAAGTCCTCCTCACCACATCTAGATGCCTGAATGCATTGAGTTGCTGCCATACAATTGGCTGATTAGCAATTTGTGTTGCCTTAGCAATTTAACAGTTGTATCTAATAAAGTTGCCTGTGAGTTTATTTGCAGAGGTCCAACAATCCTTCTGCTGTGTCAGAGCCATAGTGCTCTATTCAGAAGCAGCATGAGCCTTGTTGATTGCAAAACTTTAGGTTTGGCTAAGACATCTGCAAAAGGACAACTGCTTTCCCACAAAGAGTTTGCCTAAAGTTCAGCTTTAAACTCATGGAACTGCTCTTTTTCTCATTTAACCCAACTAAGCCTCATCATTCTGTAACTGTCCTTTTCACTTTCCTGTTATCGTCTTTATTCCTGTACATCCTGTCTTTCATATTGTTTTCATTATCCGTCTTGACCTCTTATTTAAAACTTTATAAATATATTGAAACAAAATACAGTAAGACATTTACAATCCATGAAATACACAAATGTTCCAGGCAGGCAAAAAGAAAATTGTGAAGGCGATATCTACAGCTTACCGCGTAATTAAGCAGCAGTCATGAACAATGCTTTCTTCAACAAATATCCCCCGCTCCTCATCACTTTCAATCAGTCGTCCATCATGAAGCCAGTAAATATCACTAGTGCTTTTCATGTAGGTAGCAGTACAATGAAAGGGGAGACGATCACCATGAAAAACAATCTGCTTCTGTGATGGAATTATCTGAAACATGGGCAATGCCAATGGTCCATCTGATTTAAAAAGAAAGAAAGGACATGAATGAGTAAAACAGTGAGTCTATTAAGGGAGATAGCTTTATGGATGAGAAGGAAACTAGGGTTTTACTGTCACCTAGAGTAGAGTAGAGATAGATACTAGGCACAATAAAACTAAAGGCCAGGCCCCCAGAATCTCTAACCCATCCCACCTTACACCTGCTCAGTTGCAGCAAGCAGTTAAAAAAGTAATGATAGCATCCCAAGCTGTTTCTTGGTGCCTTTCTTTCGATTACAATACCTAGACACTCTCCACTGGACACGATAACAGCCTCCCTGCGTGTATGGACATCTATGTCCAAATCATCGAAAGGAATATCCTTCTACATTCTGTTACATCTACCACTTCAATCCCTTCACCTTCCTCTCTCTGAACTGGACATAAAACCTTGGATACAGTGGGTATATGCACCCTTAACAACTTGTTTGAGACAAAAACCTTACTATCCTTTGCAAACCTACAATCAACCTATGGTCTCTCTACCAAGACATTCTACATTTACCTTAGGATTAGATCCTTCCTCCAAAAGGATCTAGTGGAGTACATCAGACAAAATCTTATATTCCACTGCTACACTTCTACAATTCACCCACAACTGGGCGCAAAGGAATATCTGTTATATACAACCTATTTTCACAAATCTCCGAAAGCTCCATCAAAGCTCAGATTTCACTATGGTCAAAACATGTGACCTCAGCACCTTCAATGGACCAATGGTGCAAGGCATTACTACTCCCCTCAAACTTTCTCGGTGTCTCACTCACTGGGAATCGCTGCAAAAAAATTTTCATCACTGGTACTACACACCAACATGACTTGCGAAAATCTACCCCACGACTCCCACAATTATTCCACATCTGGTGGGAATACCCAACAAGACAGAACTACTGGAATATGGTTACTTGTTTCCTCAAATCGATCATCCCCATCTCCGCACCACTATCATCACTGGATTTACTACTCCGACTGGCATTACCATCCTGGCCCAAGCCATTTCAAACCGTAGCCACACACACACACATTCTCATTGCTGCAGGATTGGCAATAGCTAGAAAATAGAAATCTGTGCAACCCCCGACTCTCCAAGAACTGATTACGATTTTAGATGGTCACTTTGCGGGAATATCTCTTCTCCAAAGCCAAACAAACCACCGAAAAATTCTTGACAAATTGAGATCCCTGGATAAGGGATCCATGGAGCAAGAAACTGCACTGATTTTATCTCTCAACCAATTTGACAGGATCACCGTTTAATCGAGTTTACAAGTTTCTAAAATTGATAGTTTCTAGATACTTCATCACGGAGCGGGGGCCATGGTCGGTGGTGGAAATGAGCCGCATTATCCTCCGGACACAGCTTGTACCCAGTGGAGTGTCCAGGTCATGGGTGATGCACACAGATTCACCACTGGGCTATGGATCTCACTGCACATTATGAAAGCTTGTTCTAGTATTGCAATGTTTGTCAATATACTGCACCGAATTTTCTTCTTTCTGTACTGTTTAATTTTCTGAAAATTTTCAATAAAAGATGTTTGTTCAAAAAAAGTAAAGATAGCATATAAGGGGAGGGAGCCTCAATGGACTCCGAGAAAAGGATTTTATGGAGAGTACAAAATCCTATTTTCTCCATCATCCATTGAGGGATACATTCTTACAATTTATAAGCAATCTAGGTACATACAAAAATAATTCATTTTTTTAAGCATGTGTGCAACTAAAACTTTTTTTGGTTTTGGATAGTGTGTGGAAGAATCAGAACCCTTGTCGGATTTCTATTGCTGTATGTGTCCTCATTAAGAAGATCCACTTTCTCTTTTTGTCCTGATTACCATTGTTACCAGGACTGAAAGAGATGGGAAAGCCAAAGTTTGTTAACACCAGAACAGTAAAGGAAGGGTACATTATCAATGGAAATACTTAGTCTGCCAAAAATTAACTAAGAGGGCAACTTCCCTCCATTTGCAGAGATTTTTTTCTTTCTTTCTGTTGTACCTGGATAGGAAATGAACTCCCAAATTGGACACGGAAAGCACTCAGTAAAAAATAAACTTAGAGGTTTGAGACCTTCCCAACTCCCTCAAAAACTAAAACATAAATTAAAAAATAGGTTTTTGCTATGCATACAATTTAAAACTGAACTCCAGCAAAAGAGTTCAGCACATGGTTAAAATACAGATACAGTAAGTGAAACATTTTATCTGTTATAAAATGTCGAACTGTTCACTAAACTTTTATATACATGTCCTAGTCACACTATATAGTTACACTACTATTCAAGCTTGCAGCTTCCTGTGTCCCCTTATCATCCAAGTTTAAAAGTTAACTCCACTTTTATGGGGGAAAAAAATAGCAAATAAAAGAAAAAAAAAACAATATAGCATATACAATTGCGACACAAGTCATATTGAAATTGAATGATATTAAAAATTACCTTTCCTTTTCAATCTGCAGCTGTTGTAATTTTCTGAAAATGCAATGCAATATGGCAACTTGGAGGTGTTCTGTACACAGAATCTGTACTGACTACACCCTAGAAACATAATTTCCTGCTTGTATGATTGGCTCACCAATTTTCCCAGAAGTCTGCACTAAGACACAAGTCAGATTTCTGGCATCCCCTGCAACAAAAATTTATTTTTTTGGTGAGATACTCCCAATAGGAACACGTCTAAAGGGATGCAGACTCAGCAGCTATCCCCATTAGAGCCCTGCAGCTACCACAGCTGATAGAGAACTATAAAACCGCTCCCATTAAGCTCACTCAGCACAGAGGCAAAGAGAAACAAACAATGATTTTTTTCAGAATAACAAAAAAAGGTAGGAATCTGCAACAATTATTAAAGACCTTGTAATGTACATAGACCACCCAGAGGGGAATGTTTTTTTTCTCAACAAAAATGGATTTATGCTTTAAAATGAACCTTTACATTTTTAAGGCCCCACTCTGGGCTACCTTTAGATGTACCTATTCAGTAAGGTCTCCCCCACATGGCATGTGGTAAATGCTTGATAGGCCTTGGGGAAAAAGTGCCAATACATTTTTTATGCTCCTGCAGGCTTCTTTTTTTCCATGCGACCAATCCTCCAAAGCTGCTTCACTTCACTGCCTGGCTTGTCCCAGCTCTCTAACATGAACACAAACAATGCAGGACCAGCAATCATATGGGAGGATGGCAAGGTCCTCATACAGCGTTAAACAGCAGCGGAGAATGGCAGCTGCCAGTAGAAGGAGGAATAAGATAAATGTTTGTGCTTTTTCTTTCCCCACTGGCCAATTGTGCATTTAACTTATGAAGTATGGTAGGGTCCACACTACATTCGTAAATTTAAAGAGCATCTTTAAGAAAAAAAACAATACCCTCTGGATGATCAATGTACATTGCAAGTATTTTAACAAATTTTGTAGCAAATTCATACCCTTGAAGAAATAGCTGTTTGTTTCACCATGTCCTTTGCATACCAATTCTGGATAGGATGGCCTGGTTCATTATAATTACCTGGTGCACTCTCAGTGTTCTAATTAGAAAAGCTGCATTGCTGCATCCCTTTAAAAGTATTTAACCCTTAAGGAGTATTTAACCAAAACTGAAATTCCTATTGCAAGAGATGCCCAAAATTTTACTTGTATATTAGTGCAGACTTCTGCAATAATCAGTGAGCCAAACACAAAAGCAAGAAATGACATTTCTGGGGGCATTCCATATACCAATGGCCTTCAGGTAGACATCTTGCTTTGCATTTTATAGCAAATTACAGTGGCTGTAGATTAAGAAGCAAATGTAATTTTTTAAGACATTTATTTACAACATGGCTTGTATATAACAGTTTTAATCTTTTATTTTTTCCACAAAATTGGGGTTACCCTTTGACAGTTGGGTTTTGAGCATGTAAACATAGTAATAGCCCCATAATCTGCTCCATAAACGGTTTAAAGCACTCCTTTCCACAAGGTCTAAGAAGATTTAGCAGCCTTGTTATTGATATGCAAATTTCGACTTTCTGCTAAAGTCAGCAGCTAAGCAATCTTCTTCATCCTATCTGTAACCATTCCAATTGGACACATTACTGTTAAAGAAAGGCCAGAGGTGTATTAGGCATGCAGGCTGTAATTGACAGCCTGGCTTTACCTTTTGAATTATAACAATGTTCTCATATTTAATGTTCTAAATGTTTTATTATGCAGCCTTGATATTATCCATGATGCATACCTGTGTCTGCCATGTGGGCAATGAAACAGACAAAATTATTTTGCAAAAACATGATCGCACTTTATCATTTGTAGACACTGAGGTAATGTTCATAAATATTTTCATCAGCATCATTTTACATGTTTTTCAGTCTTCCGTGTGGGAAAGACAAGATGATTTTGTTATTTGCCTCACTTTATGAACTTTCAGAGCGTGCCCCATTCTTGTTATTCAGCTAAACTTACATAAATGTTATTAGAGTAGGCCATTTAATCCCTAAAGGATGATGTCATAAACAAATTATGAGAACTGTACTTATAGACTGTTCCAAAACATCTGCATTTCATTCTGATGTTTTATATGTGACATCAATCCAAAACCATCTTTGTGTGATAATCTTCCCAACTCCCAGGGATAGCGGCATGCTGTCCTGAGACTAAAATTCCTGTCCACTCAACGGAGGATAGAATTTTCCATAAACACACACTTTCCACTGTGTGTCCCACTGTGTGGTGCATGTTCAGACAAAGGAACTCTCCTGGGATTTTTGGAGAGTCAGGAATTTCAAATTATAATTATAATTGGCAAGTTCATCAATGTTGTCATCATTTTCAGTCTGTGTCCTCTAGAGGGCTTTTGCGTTTTTGATTTTTTTGGTCTGTAGTCACCCAGCTGAACACAGAACAAAATCATTATGTGCATAGAGTTTTAACCTTCTACGTCATTTAAATACATGAGTGGCACCAGATCACAAAGCATCCCAAAGGTATGGTCCTACCTTTATATATTATTATTATTAACCCCTTTTTCTGACATTGTTGCTTACAAATCAGTATTTTATGCTAGAAAATTACTTAGACCCCCCCCAAACATTGTATATATTTTTTTTAGCAGAGACCCTAGAGACTAAAACGGTGATGGCTGCAGTATTTTATGTCACACGGTATTCAAACGCGGTCTTTCAAACGCATTGATTTTGGAAGAAGTACACTTTCATGAATTAAAAAAAAACAGTAAAAGTTAGCCAAATGTTTTGAATAATGTGAAAGATGATGTTACGCCGAGTAAATAGATACCCAACACGTCATGCTTTAAAATTTCGCACACTCGTGGAATGGTGACAAACTGCAGTACTTAAAATCTCCATAGGCGACGCTTTAAAAAAATGTAAGGGTTAACGGTTTAGAATTACAGAGGAGGTCTTGTGCTAGAATTATTGCTCCCGCACTAACGATCACGGCGATACCTCACATGTGTGATTTGAACACCGTTTAATTATGTGGGCGCGAGTTATGTATGCGTTTGCTTCTGCACGTGAGGGATGGGAGCATTCAATTTTTTATTCAAATCTGGGGAAGACCCCAAATCCCTCCTCTACACTTAAAAGCATTCAAAACGCCAAGTTTAGCTGTTTTCAATGCTGCCTTTTTTTTTTTTTCATTAAATCTGGTGCCTTTAAGGCTCCAGTACCAGAAAGCGATGTCATGACATCTCTTCGGGGTGTTCACATCGTAGACCCGATCATAGCCGAATCCGCCGGCATCCACAGTAGGACAGGAGACCGGCGAGCTGCAGAGGGTAGTGGGGGGGGACATTCTTGTCAGGGCGGCACAGTGGTGTAGTGGTTAGCACTTTCGCCTACCAGCAAGTGGGTCGCTGGTCCAAATCCCAACCACAACACTACCTGTCTGGAGTTTGCATGTTCTCCCTGTGTCTGCGTGGGTTTCCTTCAGGTACTTGGTTTTCCTCCCACAGACCAAAGACATGCTGGTAGGTTAATTGATTGAATCCAGTCTAAATTGGCCCTACTATGTATGAATGTGAGTTAGGGACCATAGATTATAAGCTCCTTGAGCGTAGGGACTGATGACAATGTATACAAAGTGCTGCATAAATTGACAGCGCTATACAAGTACCTGAAATAAATAAATAAATAACAACCGAGCGGCTGCTGAGCCGCATCAGTTGCTATGACAAGAAAGCCAATTGTCAGCTCTAAACAACAGTACTGGGATGATGCCTCTAGCTGCAGGCATCACCCCGGTACAACCCCCTGAAGCCGAGGCCGCATATTTGCATTCTGACGGCGTGAAGGGGTTAATATTATTGCAATACAGTATTTATACAGCGCCAACAGTTTGCTCAGGGCTTTACAATATAAGGGAGATAGTACAGTTACAATACAATTCAATATAAGAAAGTTAGGATGGCCCTGCTCGTGAGAACGTACATGGTGCCGTAGGCAGAACTCAATAAAAAAAGAGGATAATTAAATATCCAATACATATGAAATTAATATTACTTAATAAAATTACACTACAACTTGCATTGATAAAAACGGCCACGGCCTTTATTAAAATTTCAAAATATTTGTGGGAATTAAAAACATAGTATAGCTTGGCCCTAAAGCCCAAACTAACCACTACTAAAATATTAAACATATACATAGATACTGTAGGCTAGCCCAAAAGCTCAGACTACACCAACAACTGAAAAACCATCCCACAATTACTAAGACCGTGACAAAACAGATACAGGGTGGGTGGGAGGGTCAAAACTTTATCTTTTATAAAACGTTATAACTTTTATCTAATAAGGTGGAGGAGCAAGTGGTATGAAAGATAACTGAGGGATGAGCTGGTGGAGGAATTAAAAGTTCACTAGTTAGGTGTAGGCAGGGCCGCTAATAAGGCAGTACAGCTGGCCCTCTTGTACTGGGCCCAGGCCCCAACAGTTCAAAAAGGGAAGACCAGGCACCTGCTGAGCAGGAGGCCTGCCTGTACAGCCCTGTGACTCTTGTGGATCCTCCTGCAGTGCTGCCAGCTTTTTCCATCTGGCTGCACTGCAGAGGGATCAGTTTGAATATCTGCCTCTTCCACTCGCTGTCTGAGCCCCCCTGCCCCACAGCTCTGCTGGCTTCCCTCCTCTCCTCTCTCACCTGTGGGCTATGCATGCTAGGCACTATAGACTGGGTCACTCACCCTGAACATGGGATACCTTTACTTGGGTCATGCTCCTCATAGCATTGTCTGCTCTCTGGGATACCTCAACCTAAAAGGCGGACCTCCAACTTAGAGATGGCCATACATAGTGTACACTTGAACAAATAAACTGGACCCATGTATAGTACAAGCATGTACTTCGTTAACTCTTCCTCTTTCGTACCTAGTGGCAAGGCCAAAGGCCTCTGCTGTGCTGATCTGCTCCTGTTTCTATGGGAGATGGATCACTCAGGGAAAGGGTGACAGAAGTATCCCCCCCCTCCCCCCCCCTTGCTTCTAGAGGACACAGGTACAAGGCTTCAAGACAGTCTGCTTGCACGGGTTTCTAGGTCTTCTGTTACCCCTGGCAACCAATTGCTTGTACTCTGTACCATATTGACACTTTATACCCCAATGTGCTTTAACTAACCCAGGCTGCAAAGTCTATGCATATGAACAGGAAGCCCTTTAGCATGGAGGTCTACCCATTCGTTCAACTGTCCAGTGCAGCTAAGGCTGCAGAGATAGGGACTGGAGAATATTTGTCCTCTGTTCCTTACTCTGTCCCTGTATGACCCCTTCAACCCCCTTGCAGTGCTGCCACCTTCCCTGCTGCAGGGCACAGTATGATCGGGTTTAGGATGGAGAGGGGAGGGACCGGTAAATTTGTCATGTTTACAGCTCATTTCTTTCCTGAACAAAACAGTGGGCGATCGGTAAACTCTCTTGTGTCCGTTCATAACTGTACAGGGAGTTTACTATGCTTTAGTTTATGAAGGAATGGGAAACCTCCTCTGTACAGAGCACTTTCTATTAATTTACTGCCCAGTGCAGTGGAGGCTGCAGAGAGAAAGACTGGGAAATCTCTGTTCTTAGTCCCTTTCTTTATCATTGTTAGTTAGTGGATAGTGAGTTTGGTCAGTTTAGGGCAGTCAGTGTAGTGTACAGGCATACTCCACTTTTAAAATGTATAGATCTGTTGTAGCCCTGGGTCCCCTCTCAGTGCTCCCCAAGTTTGGTGTCCCTGTCACTTGGTTTGTGAGCAGTGCCATGCCGAGCTGGCCAATATTTCCAATAGATGCCAATGTTAAAAACAGGGAGCAGTGCCATGTCATGCTGACCAGGATTTCCCATAGATGCCAATGAGCACTGAAAGCTGAAAATTGGTCTAGGCGGGAAGGGGGTGAAAGTGCCTTGTATTGAAGTGGTTAAGGGGAACCCTATGACAGAATTAAAAAAAAACAATTGGCATGGGGTCCCCCCCCAAATCTACATAAGGCCCTTTGGTATAGATTTTAGAAGGAACTCCACGCACAAATTTAGTTGCCTATAAAAGAACTGTCAAAGCTGAAGGTCGGGCATACAGCGGGTAGCTTCTTAAGAGGTGAAGAATTTATTTTTATTTTTATATTTTTCGAGTCCAAAGGCGTTGTGATTGATGATACATTTATATCGAGGGACACTATTTTGTTTCTTTTTAATAAAGGACTTGTTAAAAACTGTGTTCTGAGGGTGTGGCCAGAAGATGATGCCGTGAGGAGGCTTGCTGTGGAGATCCGTGCTCCCTGTGTAGGCGTCCGCATGTAGCAGCGAGTGATTAGCATCCCCCGACCCGGAAACCCCGCGAGAGTAGCAGCACGCCTTGGCGCACTCTCACACTCACCCCACGAGGCCACAGCAGCGTCCGGCTGGGACGGACGGTCGCCAATATCGCCGGTGGCAGAGGAAGGGGCAGCGGCTGCTACCGTGCAGTATCCGCATACGGCCCATGCAAACTGGCAATTCGTCCGGCCGGAAGAGTCAAGGACTGTCGGGCCGGAGGGCGGACATTTCCACCTACTTCCTCCTAGGGCAGCGGAGGGAAGGAGTGGAAGAACACTCCAGGATGGCGCCGATGAGATCGGGAGCAAACGCCGCAGCCATGGCCAAAAAAGACGCCAAAGGTACCAGCAATAGCAGGGAAACTCAAGAGCAACTTACGGCAAGCTTGCTGGAGGAGACATCTACACCAAGCGGTGAGCAGCAGGCGGTATACCCCTCCCCACCTCAAGCTCTGCAAACACAGCCAGAGGGATGGAAGGAGCTCCTATCCATGATGCCCACTAAGCAGGACTTGACCGATATTGCAGCAAATATAGTAAGTTCTTTAACTATTGAGATAAATTCATTGAAGGGGCAGATTAACCATTTGGATAGTAGAATTGAGGTGGTGGAGAGTGGACAAAGCCAGTTGGAGGAGAGAGTGGAGTACATTGAGGATTCCCATAAAGCACTGTCTAAGCAGCTAATTATGCCTCAATTGCAGCAGGACGACGGTGAAAACAGACAGTGACGTAATAATGTACGCCTTAGGGGTCTCTCTGAAGCTATACTAGGGCCAGAGTTAAGGGGCAAGATAACTGAAATTTTCAACGACTTACTGGAACGACCCCATACAGAGAATACGGAAATAGACAGAGCCCATAGAGTTAGGGCTCCTCGCAGCATGGGTGTAGACTCCCCAGGGGACGTTTTGGCCAGGATTCATTTTTTTGCCCAGAGGGAACAAATCATGCGGAAAGCATGGGAGAGGGGCCCCTTTGACTATGACGTGTGCCTTGAGATAAGAATGTGAAATAATGTACAAGAATCATAAAATGTGCGAGGCCCAGTCAGCACCCCCCGACCCAGACCCACCCGACACAGTCGGGCGATAAGGGCGGATGCCTAGGGGAGCACGGACCCACAGGGGTTTGTTGTTCTAAATTACTTTTTTTTTGTCTTTTTGGATTTTTCCAGAAATTTTTTTTTTTTGGATTTTTCCAAGAATTTTTTTTTTTTTTTTTCCTTATCCTTCTCACGGCGTGAGTCTTCGGATTGCCCGCCCAATTAGGATGCGTCTTGATACGCAAGGTCAAGTTTTGACCAGATTTAGTCAAAACACACTGTCACACCAGTGAAAGAGAGAGCGGGGGGAGTTGGGGGAGGGAGGGGGGGGTTAAAAAATTTTTTTCTTTTTTTTTTCTCTCTCCTTCTCTTCCTCTCTCCGGTCAGTCTTTCTGGGGTGGTCCCGGATCCTCCGCCTTCTTTATGAGCGAAGATAATATAATATATCCAAGGGCCAAACTAGTGGGGAGGAGAATGCAAGGAACTAAGATTACGTCACTAAACATCAGGGGGCTGTCTACCCCTGAAAAAAGATCGCGGGTGTTGCTGGACATGCGTCGTAGACGAACGCAAATCGCCTTCTTCCAAGAAACCTATTTTAAAGGTGAAAAAATCCAGAGGTTACATAACAGGGACTTTCCTTGGGCATATCATGCCCCCTCGCCGGTAGCGAAGTCTAAGGGAGTCAGTACGGTTATAGCAAAAGAGGTAGCCTGGTCTTATGTAGACTCACGAGTAGATCCACAGGGAAGATACCTAATGATAAAAGGTAAGATGGTCATGATGGTAAACATATATTTCCCTAATAATAACCAGGTGGCGTTCTTAATGATGCTGACACCAATAATATTGGAGTTTCAGGAGGGCTCGTTAATTATGGGAGGAGACTATAATTATGCCCCTGAGCCTCTGTTGGACACTTCAATGGGTACCTCACATCTACCATATGCTCGATTGAAAAAATTAAACCGGGAACTCTCTCTCCTTAATTTAATCGATCCCTGGAGAATCATGAACCCCGAGGAGAAAGATTTTACATACTGTTCTGCAATACACAATAGGTACTCTAGGATAGACCGGATTATGATTTTGCAGGCAGCTCTCTCCAGAGTGCTTTCTTCTCAGATTGGTTCCTTTTCCATGTCGGATCATTCTCCTATACATGTTACAATAAATTTTGACGCGGGTCTAATGAGACCACCGACATGGAGACTGAATGAATCCTTAGTGCAGGCAATGGACACAAAGATGGAGATAGAGACAGAATTGGTAAGATATTTTCAGGAAAACACAAACACACAAACATCGCCATCGAATATATGGGAGGCCCATAAGTGCGTTATTAGAGGAGTACTGATTAGGTTGGGCTCCAAACGCAAACGCGAAAAAGAAAGAGAGATCTCAGAGTTGATGTCTCAGATAGAGACTCTGAGCTCAGTACACAAAAAGTCAGTGGCGAAAATATATTTATTGCCTCTCACTAAGGCAAGGGAAAAATTAAATGGATTGTTATATGAGAAAGTTATGAGATCCTTAGTGTCACAAAGGAGACATTTTTATGAATACGCAGACAAGCCAGGTGCGATGCTAGCTCGAGCCTTAAGGGGTCCACAGAAGCGTACGGTAATCACGCAGATACAAGCAAGAGGCGGACAAAAGAAACATGAAACGGCAGAAATAGCAGAAGAATTCAATAGATACTACCAAGGTTTATATGACATCGCCTCCCCTGAGCCAGCTAAAGGGGTACCCTGGCTTCTATGAGGCGATCAAATATATTAAAAATTCAGACATGCCCTCTCTAGACGCAGATCAGGCAAAAGTAATGGGAGGAGAGGATCTCAGGAGGAAGAGTTAAAGCTGACACTAGATCAAACAAAACCACACAAAGTCCCAGGCCCAGATGGCTTTTCATTGTTATACTATCAACAGTTTTTTAAGAACCTAAAAATGCCTGTGTTAGCACATCTAAACTATATTGGAGACGGGGGAAATATGCCGGTAGACTCTCTGCGGGCATATATCACCCTGATCCATAAAGAAAGGAAAGACCCAACGCTATCTGGAAGTTACCGCCCAATCTCCTTGCTAAACTTGGATACCAAGCTATTTGCAAGGGTTATTGCGAATAGGATTCTCCCACATATACCGAACCTAATCCATTTCGATCAGGTAGGATTCGTTCCCACAAGAGAGGCGAGGGACAATACCACTCGAGCAATTGACTTAATCTATAATATGCGACGACAAAAAGTGCCGATGATGCTCCTGTCCATTGACGCCGAGAAGGCTTTTGACAGGGTGGCCTGGAATTTTATCAGGGCCACCCTGGCACATATAGGCCTAGGAGGAAGAATGTTGACATATGTCATGTCATTATATTCTAGTCCCACAGCGGCGGTAAGGGTCAATGGGTGGAATTCTGAATTTTTTCAGATAAAAAAAACGGTACTCGCCAGGGTTGCCCACTCTCGCCATTGATTTTTATCCTAGCTCTGGAGCCCTTGCTCTGCAGGATCCGCCAAAATCCGGAAATAGTGGGATCTAAACTGGTGAAAGGACAACATAAGGTGGCAGCTTATGCAGACGATCTGCTATTCTTTGTGACAGAGCCTGAAAAATCGCTCCCACAAATTTTGAATGCTATCAGAGAGTACGGGGAGGTTTCATTTTTTAAAATAAATATCTCAAAATCGTTAGCATTAAATGTGTCCATACCCGTAGGAAAATGTAAAAAACTGCGGTATCTTTTCCCTTTTCAGTGGAATAATCAATCAATAGTATACTTAGGGATACATATCACCTCAAATCCTGTGGATTTGTATGAGGAAAATTTTTCTCCACTTTTGAGGACACTTAGGGGAGATGTACGAAAATGGCAGACACTGGTGCTGTCATGGTTCGACCGCTGCAGCGCTTTGAAAATGAATGTGTTGCCCCGATTATTGTATGTTCTGCAAGCTGTACCAATAGCAATACCAATGGTATTTTTTGAACAGGTAAAGGTATTGTTCCGATCCTTCATCTGGGCTAAGAAATCCCCTCGCATAGGGATTCAGACCCTAACCTTCCCGAAGGCAAAGGGAGGGATGGGCTTGCCTGACTTGCTTCGGTATTACAGGGCAGCTCATCTCATGCGAGTGTATGATTGGCATTGCAATCACTCTCACAAACAGTGGGTACAGATGGAAAGGGAAATTATGAACACCCCATTACCATTGGCCCCATGGACCCCCACTTTGAAATCAGATACAGTCCACATGCACCCGACAATTGGGGCAACGTTACAGGTGGTAACAAAAACACAAAATCATAAAACAGTAGCTCCGTCGATATCTCCGTTGACGCCCTTGGTAGGAAATTCACTTTTTACCCCCGGAAATACTAATGCGAAAATTATAGATCTGGCCAAAGAGGGTAGAGCACGACTGTGTGACGTGTGGACTCAAAAAGATCCTCCCACTGTGGAAGAGATGTTATCATGGCCCGAAGGAAAGCTAGATATTTTTAGTGCGTTTCAACTTAGACATTACTGTAAGCAGTTACAAAATTTGGGATATACACCGCGTCCATTATCACCATTTGAGGCCTTGTGCAGGGGTGAAGAGAGAATCTCACATGTACTTTCTTATATGTATTCGATGTTGGGGGGAACGCAGGATAGACGCCCTCCGAGTTTTGTGCAAAAATGGGAGCAGGACCTAGTGGTCTCCTTTAATCAACAGCAAGTAAATAAAATTCTAAAACTCGCGCATAAGGCTTCATTAGCCAGCAGGTACCAAGAGGTTAATTATAAAATCTTAACCAGATGGTATCGGGTGCCAAGGATCCTCCATAAAATGGATCAAAAACACCCGGATAAATGCTGGAGGTGTGGAGAAGTGGGGGGAACCTTGGTTCATATATTCTGGTCATGCCCCGCTATTGGGAACTTCTGGAATTAGGTGGCCCGAATAGTCGAGAAGTTGACATTAAATAGGGTGAGAGAAGACCCGGCATTGTGTTTACTACATTGTACGAGCAATTCGATTAAGAGGTATAGAAACTCTATTCTGATACATCTATTGAACGCGTATATACCTGTATACCTGCTATGTGGAGACTTACACAATCACCAACATTAAGATTATGGTACTCTAAGATCAGGGAGATCCACAGGATGGAGTTGTAACAGCGGCACGAATAAACATGGAAGAACGACATAGGGTGAGGTGGCAAGCCTGGACGAATTTTACATGTTCAGAGGAATATTTACAGGTGTTGAGTTAGGAAGAGACTAAGGGCTGGAGGGCTGGGGGAGAGGGGAGAGGACCAGGAGAGAGGAAGGGGGGGAGGTTCTAGGGAGGGGGGATTTCCCTATATTTCCCCCCTTTTTTTTTTTTTTTAATTCTCTCGAGCTCTCTCTTCTACGGTGTGACAGTGGAGGAAGTAGTTGTGGGAGGTTTTGACGATTAGGTGGGCTATATGTGATATTTGTTTTTTTGTTTTGTGGGTTTTTTGGGTATTTGTTTGTATGCGTGGGAAGATCGCCCCCCCCCCCCCCCCTTACAGGAAAGGGATGAAGAAAGGGGAGGACTTCCCCCCCCCTTTCTTTTTTTTTTTTCCCTCTCCTTCTTAAAGAGATTTTGAAGGATGAGGGCACTATGGATATGTTATGATTTTTGGATTTGCCTGGGGTCAACAGGCTGCACAGCACCAAGGGGGAGAGTATGTAGGATACATTGAGGGCATGTTTTTTTTTTGTGTTGTTGTTGTCAGCACGTGTGTCCTTCCGTCCTCACGGGCCGAAGGTCAGAGTACACTATGGAATGCAATTATTCTTTTAGGGGTTTATGGGGGATGCATATGTTTATTGTATATTGTATCATGATGAAAATAAGCAAGGGTATATTGAGGGTTCACAAGAGTGTGGTTGTCGAAATTGCAGTAAGCACTGAGGTGTTTTTTTTTTCCTCTCTTCTTCCCCCTTTATATTTTTGGTTTGTAAACTTAGTGATGGGGAGGGGGGGGAGGTTGGGATGTGGTTGTATATGATGTATATGAATTGTATATATGTATAATATGTAATGTATTGGAAAACAATAAAATGGTTGAATAAAAACTGTGTTCTGTGGTTTTTACTTTACACTCTTTTGGTGAATGGGTACGGGTACAATATATCCGATACCCATTCGCATGGGGGGCGGGATCTGGGGGCCCCCTTGTTAAAGGGGGCTTTCAGATTCCAATAAGCCCCCCACCCGCAGACCTCGACAACCACAGCCCAGGGTTGTCGGGAAGAGGCCCTTGTCCCTATCATCATGGGGACAAGGTGTTTTGGGATGGGGGGCAGAGCCCCCCCTGCCCCAAAGCACCCACCCCCATGTTGAGGGCATGTGGCCTGGTATGGCTGCATGCTCGGATAAGGGTCTGGTATGAATTTTGTGGGGACCCCACGCCAGCTTTTTTTAAAAAAAGTTGCCTTTTTTTTTCTGTATTGCTGGGAGCCAGCAATGCATTACAGCCGCAAGCAAGTTAAAATTACATTTTTTTCGTTGATGGCTGGAACATATATCTCCAGCCATCCCTGGCCCCCTTTTGTTTTTCTTGCTTCTCCCCCCCCCCTCTTTTTTTTTGTTTTTCTTTCCCTCTCTCTTCCTGTTTCCCCATCTCTCCTCACTGTTGCTCCCACTGCAAACTGTCCACTTCTCTCTCTCTTTTTCCTTCTTTTCATACTGTGCTTCCATAAGCGCCTTGACGCCTTAATATAGGATATCCCGACGAGGGACTAGTCAGGCTTGAACTCACTTATTGTTCATTTATTTTGAAATAACTTTGATTGCCTTATGAACCCCAAATGCATATATATGATCTGTAGGGTGGATTGTCCTGACCTTGATACTATGTATTTACTGTTTTGAATGTATTTTGTATCCATCCTGGTGGATTTCTTTATGACTTCACATATGTCATATTTGTTTCATATTGTTAATTATGATCTTAAAAAAATTGTTTATGGAAAAAAAAAAATTAATTTTTTTCCTTTAGAAATGTCGTAATTGCTGCAGCAGGCTCCATACATCGAACAGATGCTCCACTTTACAGGCACATTAAGGGGACCCCCCCAGGCACGATATTTAAATGAATTTTTTTATTTTTGTTTTTTCACTTTAAGCATCATTAAAATCATTGCTCCTTTAAAAAGGTTTTTAAAAGAAATGTTTTGCATTGATACATGCCCCCGGGGCAGTACCTGGGTCCCCATACACTTTTCATGGCAATAACTTGCATATAAGTGCAGAGAATAAAATGGACATCATTGCAATACTTTATGTCACACAGTATTTGTGCAGCAGTCTTACAAGCGCAATTTTTTGGGGAAAAATACACTTTTTTGAATAAATAAAATAAGAAAACCGTAATGTTAGCCCAATTTTATTCTTTAATGTGAAAGGTAATGTTAGATACCCAACATGTCCTGCTTCAAAATTGCACACGCTCGTGGAATGGTGACAAATATTAGTACTTAAAAATCTCTAAAGGCGATGCTTTAAAAATTTCTACAGGTTACCAGTTACAGAAGAGGTCTAGGGCTAGAATTATCGCTCTAACGATCGCGATGATAACGCACATATGTAGTTTGAACACTATTTACAAATGTGGGCCTGACTTGCGTATGCATTCGCTTCTGCGAGGGACTTGGCACTTTGAATTTTATTTATTTTACCTTTTATTTTTACACTGTCCCTTCAAAAATGTAAACATCCCTTGTAATAGAAATAAGCAGGACAGGTCCTCTTTAATGTGAGATCTGGGGTCAAAAAGACCTCAGATCTCACATCTACATTTAAAAGCAAAAAAAAAAAAAAAAAAAAGTGGACCCTTTAGGCCACAGAGCCGAGTGGAGGCAACCTTGCCCTCACTTGATTTCCTGCCTAGGAACCGAAAGGACCAGATCATTTTCTGTGCTACTGATGGCTCAGGTAAGTGGGGAAAACAGCCGGGAAGCGGCAGGAGGGGCACATCTCCCGCCGCCCATAATAGAAGTGATCCAGCGGTGAATGTGCCGCAGGATCCACTTTTATGTGAAAAAGAGGACCGCCCGCCCTATAAGAAAATTCTGGGGTTATCATAACACTGTTATTTAACGTCAAAGTAGCGAAGTAAAACTGCAACGTGCGGTCCGGGAGTGGTTAAAACGAGGACTTTTGGTTTTTGATGTTCGTGCCCTATAGACTTTAATAGAGTTCACATGTTCGCTAGAACTTTTTCCCTGTTTGAGATGTTCTGGTGTGAACCGAACAGGGGGGTGTTCTGCCCATCCCTTATTTTTAGAACATTTTTTAACTTGGTGAGGAAAAAGAACACTTTGTTGCAGCCCTTTTTAGCAGGACCGTGTATTCCTCTGCACACAATGTTGCAAAGTTAATAATAAAAGTGAAAGTATACCTTTTGCTATATCCTAAGTAACACGGTTATTTTAACTTTCCCGTGGACAAGATACATCTCTAGGAGAAATATGCTTTTGTCACAGGTTTTGGAATTGTAAGCGTAGTGTTTGCTTGTATTTTTAATATGTGATAAAAGCTAATGTACTAGGGAAAGTGCTTTTATTTATATCTGCACAAATTCATTCCCTATTGGTTCCATGGGACCCGGCATTTGTTGGAAAGGCTGTGCGGTGCTGGACAGGGCTGTACAACAGCTGGTACAGGGAGGAAAGTAAGTATTTTACCAGGCAGGGTGCACTCAAGGACGTTGGGATATTAAAGGACAACTGTACCAAATGTACAATTGTTCTTTAACCACTTCTGGACCGGAAGGGTTTACCCCCTTAATGCCCAGGCCATTTTTTGAGATACGGCACTGCATTTCTTTAACTAATAATTGCGCGGTCATGCGATGCTGTATCCCAAAAAAATAGATGTCTTTTTTTCCCCCCCACAAATAGAGCTTTCTTTTGGTAGGATTTGATTACCTCTGAGATTTTTATTTTTTGTGCTATAAAACAAGAAAAGCGTGACAATTCTGGAAAAAAAAAAACAATATTTTTTACTTTCTGCTATAAAACATTCCCAATAAAAAAAAAAATGTAAAAAATCAAATTTTTTTCATAATTTTAGGCCAATTTGTATTCTGCTACATATTTTTGCTAAAAAAAATCCCAATAAGTGTATATTGATTGGTTTGCGCTTATCGCATCTACAAACTAAAATTTATGTCATTTTTATTTGTTTATTTTTTTTTTACTAGTAATGGCGGTGATCAGCAATTTTTAGCAGGACTGCGACATTGCAGTGGACAGATCAGACACCTAACTGACATTTTTTACACTTTTGGGGGGGGGGGGGGGGGGGAGAGTGACGTTACTACAATAATCAGTGCTAAAAATCTACCTTGTTACTGTACTAATGACACTGGCAGGGAAGGGGTTAACACCAGGGGTGATCAAAGAGTTAAATGTGTCCCTAGGGGGGGTATTCTAACCGTGTGGAGAATGGGCTTGCCGAATGAACACAGAAACCTGTGTTCATTACTGACAGAACAGCGGTCTGTCGTGTTTATTACAACTACAGACCAGGTTCTGTCTCCATGGGGAGTGATCGCGGGTGCCCGACGAACCATCGCGGCTGCTGGACCCGCTGATTGGCTCCCCCTGCAGCCAATCGGCGAGTGCGCCCCCCCCCCCCCTACTAGCAGTTCCGTAAAATGACGTACAGTTATGTTGTTTCGCGGGACAAAGCAGACTTGCCGCAGTATATGTACTGCTGGCGGTCGGCAAGTGGTTAAGAAGAACTAAACGTGGGAAACCTTAGCCTTCAAACAATGCAAGGCAAGTCAGCCTGAGAATGATATAGCACTCTTTTACTTAAATCCACTTTGTCATCCATTTTCCAGCACTGTGTGGCAGCAAGGTGGCCACCACATTAGTGGTGGTGCAAGCCATCAATCTTTAGCTCCTATTTTTCTACAGCCAGCTTCCTGCTCACACCAACAATATGCTTCAGTAATTTAGAACACCAGTGGGTGGAGTATACCTGTGAAACTAAGGTTGGTCGTACATTATACAATTTTTTTATTCAACTTTCCTAGATTCCTTTAGATTTACCAAAACCATGAAATATGAGGTCAAACCTAAACACTTTCAATGTGAAAGCAGCCAGGCAGGCCCTAGCACTTCTTAGTTGAAGGTAAATCTAAAGAAAATTGAATAGGTAAATTGTACAGTTTATGGCCAGCCTGAGGCTAAGTTTTTACTTGCGTGTGGGAGGCAGTAAAAACAGGCAGTGGAGCTGCTTTTTTCCCGACCCCTTTTTTGCAAAGGCAATCAGACAGTCCGAATGCAATTAGGTCTTGCAGCAACTGCAATGCAACTGTATGCATTGCTCACGCTTTTGACAGAGTGGTGGGGGCTTTTAGGGTTAAAAAACAAGAGGTGAAGATGCAACATACTGTATTGCCTCCTCCCAATCTGTTAAATGCCCTCTGATTGCTCTTCAAATTAGGGTGACGAGAGGTCCCTGGTTTCCTTGGACAGTCCCCAGACTGAGGACATTGTCCCAGGATCAAGTCTGTCTCTGGTTTTGTCCCTGGATTGCAGGCATTTGTCCTGTGGGCGCGGCCACTGGGTCCAACTCCAGGCCGCGGTCACTGAAATCAATCTACCGATCGCCTTCTGTACAACTGCCCTGGTGGATTTTCTCCGCATTCTGAACACAGGAGGTCAGTTGCTCAGTATGGGTGCCATTGAGAGAATGCCTTGCATTTTCTAAATGAATGCAAAATGTTCTCTCACATGACAAGGTGGAAAGGCTGGGCAGTGACCTCCAATGACCTCCTGTGTTCAGAAAGCAGAAGGGCAGCAGCATGGTGCGAGACCCAGGAAGCTATAGGAGATCCCTGGAGTAGCTGCATCTACTTCTGTGATTTCCAGCTTCCAAGAACATCGGCCAGGGATGGTATATGCATAGTTACATCAAGCTGGACCAATGCAACTATGTAAAAAATATCCATACCTGGAATTCTTCTTTGAGGCATCTCCACTCTGAATGAAAGAGCATGAGATACACCTTTGGCCAGCAGCATTACCAATCTGTGGAGAGGGGAGTGTAAGATGCAGTAGCAGATTTAAAAGGACTTGACTAACAAATTAAAGCACAACTAAACCCTCCTATCCTTAACAGTCAGATAAACTGCCATCTTAGCCTCTGTTAGATCTGCAGTTACCATGGTGCTGCACGTGTGATCAGTTATGACATCAGTCATTTGATGGCTTGATACAGTATCTCACAAAAGTGAGAACACCCCTCACATTTTTGTAAATATTTTATTATATCTTCTCATGTGACAACACCGAAGAAATGACACTTTGCTACAATGTAAAGTAGTGAGAGTACAGCTTGTATAACAGTGTAAATTTGCTGTCCCCTCAAAATAACTCAACACACATCCATTAATGTCTAAACTGCTGGCAACAAAAGTGAGTACACCCCATAAGTTAAAATGTCCAAATTGGGCCCAATTAGACGTTTTCCCTCCCTGATGTGGGAGGTCATCCTGTCAGTGCTTAGACCATATGCCGCACACTGCATCAAATTGGTCTGCATGGCTGTCATCCCAGAAGGAAGCCTCTTCTAAAGATGATGCACAAGAAAGCCTGCAAACAATTTGCTGAAGAGAAGCAGACTAAGGAAATGGATTGCTAGAACCATGTCCTGTGGTCTGATGAGACCAAGATAAACTTATTTGGTACAGATGGTGTCAAGCTTGTGTGAAAGCACCCAGGTGAGGAGTACAAAGACAAGTGTGTCTTGCCTACAGTCAACCATGGTGGTGGGAGTGTCATGGTCTGGGGCTACATGAGTGCTGCTGGCACTGGTAACCATGAATGCCAACATGTCCTGTTCCATCGGACAATGGGCCGCAAGGCAGTATTCCAACATGATAACAACCCCAAACACACCTTAAGACAACCACTGCCTTGCTAAAGAAGGTGAGGGTAAAGGTGATAGACAGACCAAGCATGTCTCCAGACCTAAACCCTATTGAGCATCTATGGGGCATCCTCAAACTGAAGGTGGAGGAGCGCAAGGTCTCTAACATCCACCAGCTCCGTGATGTTATCATGGAGGAGTGGAAGAGGACTTAAGTGACAACCTGTGAAGCTCTCGTCAACTCCATGCCCAAGAGGGTTAAGGCAGTGGTGGAAGGCAGTGGTGGAAAACAATGGTGGCCACACAAAATATTGACACTTTGGGCCCAATTGGGACATTTTCATTTAGGGGTGTACTCCCTTTTGTTGGCTGTGTGTTGAATTATTTTGAGGGGACAGCAAATTCACACTGTTATACAAGCTGTACACTCACTACTTTACATTGTAGCAAAGTGTAATTTCTTCAGTATTGTCACATGAAAAGATATAATAAAATATTTACCAAAATGTGAGGGGTGTACTCACTTTTGTGAGATACTGTAGTTTAATTGAACAGGCAACGGTGACAGGTACAACTCTTAGAAACGGATAAATCATTGATTTTAGTACAAAGCCAAACTCCTGTTAACACTTTATAAGTAGTTACAGCAACACTGCTCCTCCCTTTTGGGATAAAGTTTTTACATAAAAAAATTGAAAGCTGATCATTAAAGCACCCATGCTATTTTCTGGACTCCGGGCTCAATCATGCATCTGTGAAACTTGGACATGTGACTCAAAAAATGCACCAAAATGCAACATGAGTGCATTTTGATGCCTTTTCTATAGAGTTCAATAGGAGATGCATTTATGGTGCACTTTTGAAAAACACACCAAAGATGTTGCATGCAGGACTTTGAAAAAGCACTGCACTCGCAGCACGCTGGTGTGAAGAGTGCCATAGAATTTAAGAGGAAACATTTTAAATGCATTCTCTTTTTTTACCCTAAAACACGTTTAAAAATGGATTTTTGTGAAAGAGCCCTCAGTCTGGACAGCTTGGTTTGTGAACCACTTGACCTCCATTTAAAACCCTTTAGGACCACGCCATTTTTTGCGATATGGCAAAGATTTTACTTTAACTGACAATTGAGTAGTTGTGTGACGCTGTACCCAAAAAAAATGTTGTCTTTTTTTTTTCCACAATTTGATCTTTCTTTTGGTGGTAATTGATCAACGCTGCGTTTTTATTTTTTGCGCTATAAACTTAATCAATTTAGACCAATATGTATTCTGCTACATATTTTTGTTAAAAAAAATCCCAATAAGCATATATTGATTGGTTTGCGCAAAGGTTATAGCGTCTAAAAACTATGGAATATTTTTATTTTATTTTTTTAGTAATGGTGGCAATCAGTGACTTATAGAGGGACTGTGATATTGCAGCGTACAAATCAGGATGACTAACTAACACTTTTGACACTCTTTGGGGACCAGTAATACTAATACAGTGATCGGTGCTAAAAAATAGGGGAAGGAAAAAAGTGAGGCCCGAAGCGTAGAAAATAAATTAAAAAAATAGCGTAGTGCAGGCATGACAGTCTGAAGAGTGGAGCCGAGGTAGGAAGGGGTTAACATTTTGGGTTTGGGTAGGAGGTAGAGGGCTTACCTGATTGGGGGGGGTCCTGTAGATGGGGTGGGGTCTTCTGCAGCTTAGGGAGGGGAGGGCTCAGCCCTGGCTTCCAGTGTAGCAGACGGACACGCAGGAAGCAGTTTCCCACCCACCCTCTCTGTTTCTTTTTTCTGGTCAGTTTCCTCATGGGGAGCTGCGGGATTGATGGATGTCGTGGCAGCGGGCGGTTGATGGTCTTTGCGGTTGGAAGAAAACCTAGGATAAGGAAGGGTTCGGGACCCATCGGTGGTATGTGTTCCTCTGGTGGATTCCAGTTATGGTAAAAGGTCCCGTAGTGCAACGTTGGAACATACTGTAGCTTGGAGTGCCTTCAAAGACCAACTGGCTTAGTGACTGATATGTTTCTGTCATAAGGAATGTTTTATTTTTCATGTTAATATAAGTTTTATTTTTAATAAAGAAGCTGCTACGGCCATTTGTTACTCCATTCTTGTGTGGTCTCTATTAATTGTAGGTATCAGAAGGAGGAGGGAGTGGAGTATGGGGTATGGCCTGGCAGTCATTTGCTAAGGCTGGGGACATCTGTTCTACACTGGTCAAGATCAGTGTTCCTGCTTTGCAGAAACACAGTATCAATACCTTCTCTTTTGACAGTAAGGCAATCTGCCTTGTTTACATAGGCAGATTGTTTTTCTGCCTGTGTCCTGTGTAATCGGTGGGTGACTGCCGACATCGCATCTGCGGTACCCACTGCTCGGCTTCTGCTGTGTGTGGGAGCGGATCACCGGGAGTGCAAGCGCACGCCCCAGACCTGGAAGTGTCAGATCACGTACTAGGTACGTGATCTGGCGCAGAGCAGCCGCCTTGCCACAATATACAGTATGTATGGTAGGCGGTCCACAAGTGGTTAAAGGAAGTTGCAAAATAATGGACTTACTGGCCAGATTAAAAAAATTCAATAAAGGAAAAACAAATGCAGCCATTACATCTAAGAATTTGTAAGTATAATTTTTGTTTTAGAGTTTATAATACTTTAAGGATAACGGGTGGAGCAATACAAATCATTAATGACCCCGTGGCCTCCTGTGCTTCTCAAGCATCTGGTGTATAGCACAGAGCACAGATACAGCCTAAAGTTAGAAAGCCATTTGTTTCAGAAAACATTTTATAAAAAAGAGACTTTTTTTTATTTTTTTATCCACAGTGCTTTAGAAAACAACATTTCATATAATTATCTACTTTAAAGCTTAGCTCTTGGGGGGGGGGGGCTTTATTCTTGCTGTGTGTGCCCCTTTACACTGCAAGGGTTAACTGTTTACTTTTGCTAAAATATGATGAATAAGGTGATATACTTGCCCAATTCCTTGATCACTCAAGCTTCCCCCGAAGCCCCTTCCCTTTGCTGCTTGACCAATCGCAGTTCTCTGGCGGCATCCTATAAAATGCAGAACTAGCAGTCCTGCATTGTATGTGAGATCGCAAGGTGCCTGCCTGCAGTACAGTGAGACATCACTTGCACTCTGTTGCAAGCATATACATTTATTAGTGCAAGGTCACGTTATTAAAAAAAAGACAAAGCTTTGGGGCCACGTAGGGTCCCTTTCTCAAAGTGACATAGTTACTTATAGCAACTTAAACTCCAGTTTTGTTGAGAAAAAAAAAAAAACATTCCCCTCTGGGTGATCTATGTGCAGGAATTTTAACAAACTTTGTTGCACATTCCTACCTTTTGTTATTCTGAAGAAAGAGCTGTTTGTCTGTGTCCATGTGAAAAGTGAATCTAATGGGATTGGTTTCATAATTATCGATCAGCTGTTGCACCTGCAGGGCTCTAATGAGGAAAATTGGACAATTGCAGGGTCTGCATTCCATTAGATGTGATTTCTTACTGGAAGTACTTCACCAAAAATGACATTTTTGTTGCAGGGGATGCCGGAAATCTGACTTGAACCTTAGAGCAGACTTCTGGGTAAATCAGGGAGCTAATCACACAAGCAGGAAATTATGTTTCTAGGAGGCGTTCTGTACACATTCTGGGTACGGAATACCTCCAGGCAGCCAGATTGCATTGCATTTTACAGAAAATTACAGATTGAAAAGGAAAGGTCATTTTAATAACATTCAACTACACTATGACTTGTGTCACAACTGTATACACTTTATTATTGTAATGGAACCGCAACCCACACTGTACTTGTGGACTTCCGTCAGTCTATGGCTTCCTCCCGTCGTGAACATAGATATCAGATTTTCCAGCCGCCCCCATACAAAGCTAGCCGACAGCTTAGCTTGTACTGGAATCTTCTCCTTTATTGAACAGTTTCACACATGAGCACATCCCCCTCCTGATCAGATTACCACAAATAGGTCAGGGGTTGCCTGATTACATTATCATATGCAGATGAAATTGTATACAGAAAAAGAATTAACCTGAACTAAGTATCTAGCTATCTGCACAGAACAATATGTGAGTTCATTAACATTTAACAATGGAACTGACAGGCTTAACAGAATACATGTCTCACCTCAATACACAAACAATAGGGAGAGCCTGTCTCTGACAATGAAGTTCAATACACATTATCATAAGTAAACACAGAACCCATTTGGAGTTTTGCTATAGGAAGGGACTACGCATGGCCTCAAAATGTCTTATTTGACTAACATTACATTGCACTATTAAAAGGAGTGTATATGTGCTGGTGATATCTCATTGTTTTTACTGCGATTTTTGCGGCGCCATTCATTACAGTCACTACAACACCCATCTATTACCAAGGTTGAACCATTATTACCACTCAAAAGGATCTTCCTTTGATTGCATGCCTACAACACAGGATGCCAGAGAGTGCCTACTGATAGAAAAGTAAGGAATAACGCCAGTATACTTTATAAACCCTATTCATCATCCCGTAGAAAAGACAAGCAGTTAACCCTTGCAGTGCAGAGGGGAACACACAGCAAGGATGACAGTATTTTTCTGCCTCGAGTTCAGCTTTTCATTTTGCTTTAATTAATTTACTACCAAGGAGGTAAAATAAATTCTCATGCATCATGCATGTGGTGTTTGACCTGCTATATGATAACCTGTACATAACTGGCAGGTATAATCAGGTTAACATTCAGTGTGGGCGCCACCAGGGCTTTTATTTTTTTAGGGATGGGGTAAAGCAGTTCTGGCACCTCCAGCATTGAATGTATGGTATGTAATGACAAGGGGTTTTGGGGTGTGCTGAAGGGTCTATTGATGCTGGCTGCTAGGGAATCTATTTTTGCTGTAGGGGATTTATTTTTGCAGGGGGGAGGGGTATTGTTGCTAGTGGGGGATATATTGTTGCTAGGGGGAAATTATTGCTGAAAGGGATCTACTGTTGAGGGGTGGGGTCTATTGGTGGAGGGTCTATTGATTCTGGCTGCTGGGGGATCTATTTTTGCTGGCGGGGATCTATTTTTGAGGAGGGTCTATTGTCGCTAGTGGGAGGATCTATTGCTCCTGGGGGAAAATGATTGCTGAAAGGGATCTACTGTTGAGGGAGGGGTCTATGGCTAGAGGGTCTATATATGCTGGCTGTTGGGAATCTATTGTTGCGGGGGGGTCTATTGTTGATGGCTACAGTGGATCTATTTATGTCCTTTCTTGTTCTCATTACCAAATTCCAAACAAATTACTTAGCACCACAAAATGATACATAGTTCTGTATTCTCTAAAAAGGGACAATACTGGGAGGTGGGTAGGGGGTGGAACCAAGGAACGATGCTCAGAGGTGGGTAGGGGGCAGAGACAAATGGTAACACAAAATGGGGGAGTTCCTGCACCTATTCTCCGAGAAAAAAAAAGCCCTGGGCAGCACACATCTACAGGACCAGCAAAAAGCCTAAAAAACATAGTACAGGGAAGAACTATGAGAAATGACAAAAGAATTGTATTTATTAGAACTAAGAAAAAGACAAATCAGCAAAGATTATGAATGTGGTCTTGTCTGCAATAGGAACTGTGTCCTGGAGTAACCTCCCACAAAATGAATCATTTAAAAGATAAACGAACTGTTAAGATATAATTTGGACCACACACAGTGTCATTATGAGTTATGTAACCGGAAGAGATGGACAGTATTAAAAGCAGGATCCTTGAATTACACTTGGGGAATATAAAATGTAACATTTGCTCTTTGAAGAATTATTGCACAGGAAGTGATATTTTCCAGCCAGTTTTTTTTTTCTTTTTCTGGCTTTAAAGAGGTTGTAAACCTCCTAATAAAAAAATTAAAATAATAATAAAAACCTGTAAGGCAAAGGCATCATGATCTAGTATGCACTCACGGTTTTGGTGTGCTTTGTGAAAAAAAAAAAAAAAAAAAATGAAAGCGTGGTTTTGGTGTGCTTTCAGAAAGTGCATTAAAACTGTGGGACATAATAGAAGTCATAATATAAAGACATAATAGTATTGCAAAGCGCGGCTAACCTACATGAAAACCACAGGCACCCATAGTGCCCGAAAACCACACTGCATTAAGCTTACCTCTGTACTCTGTTAATTTACTACTGACCCTGGAATTCTGCTTCACTTACTACTGACCTCTAAGTCACTTCTGAGCTCTGCATCACTTACCACAGTTCAGAGGTCAGTACTAATTGAAACGGAGTTCAGAGATCAGTGCTAAGTGAGGCAGAGGTAGAGCTAGAGTGAGGCAGAGTTTAGGGGTCATTACTAAGTGATACAAAGATTAGGGGTCAGTACTAAGTGAGGCAAAGGTTAGGAGTCAATACTAAGGGAGTCAGAGGTCATTGCTAAATGAGGCAAAGGTTAGGGGTTATTACTAAGTGATTTAGAGTTCAGAGGTCAGTGCTAAGTGAGACAGAGGTTAGAGGTCAGTACTAAGTGAGTCAGAGGTCAGAGCTAAGTGAGGCACAGTTCAGAGGTTAGTGCTAAGTGAAGTGGAATTCAGCAGTCAGAGCTAAGTGAGGCAGAGGTAAGAGCCAAGTGATGCAGAGTTCAGAGGTCGGTGCTAAGTGAGGCAGAGGTCAGAGGTCAGTGCTACGTGAGGCAGAGGTCAGAGGTCAGTACTGAGTCAGAGGTCAGAGCTAAGTGAGGAACAGTTCAGAGGTTAGTGCTAAGTGAAGTGGAATTCAGCAGTCAGAGCTAAGTGAGGCAGAGTTCAGAGGTCGGTGCTAAGTAAAGAAGAGGTCAGAGGTCAGTGCTAAGTGAGGCAGAGGTCAGCGCTAGGTGGGGCAGAGTTCAGAGGTCTGTGCTAAGTGAAGTCAGGGGTCAGCAGTGACACAGAGTGCAGTAGTAAGTAACTTTCTGTCTCACCTCTGCACGAGTTACTTCTGTTGTCCTTCTTTCTGGACTCTTCACAGTACTGAATACTGCAGCTCCAACTCCTCCCCCCCCCCTTCTACTATTCCCTGGTCCAGTAGGCAGGGCTAAATTGCAGCTACTCATAGCCCCTCCCATTGGACCATGGAATAAGAGAAGGGAGAGAAGAGCCAAAGCTGCACCACCTTGAGTACTGTGAAGAGTCCCAGGGAGAAGAACAGACAGACAGACTTTCTGTGTCTCCCCTACAGCTGTGCTTGTTGCAGGCAGCTACAGAGTTAATGCTGTTTGTTTATGCTAGGGAGGGGGCAGGTGCTACAGGACGGCATGGTGGGTAGGAGGTGGGGCTATGTTTGGCTTTAGCACCCATGCTCTCCCTGTATAAAGTCAATCACTCTCAATCACAGCTCTGTCTCCCTATTCCCTGAGCTGACCCTCCCCGGAATAAACAAGTATTGTTCCCTCTGTAGCTGCCTGTAAAAAGTGCAGCTGCTGGGGAGACACAGAAAATAGGAGCCAAGTGCCAGAATGGCTCAGCGGTTAAGCATGGATTGGCGGGAGACCAGGGTTTAATTGAAATGTCAGGATGGTCATGCCCAATCCAGAGCACTTGGGAGGTATGCACAGGGGGAGATTGGGGTGTGTCCAGGCACATCTGGCACACCCCCTGTGCACGCCTGTCCTGGGACCAATTCTGTTTAATTTATTCATAAATGGTATAGAGGATGGGATAAATAGCTCAATCTCAGTTTTTGCAAACAAAACAAAAATAAGCAGGCAATAACTTTATGTCAGGATATAGAAATCTTACAGAAAGACCTGAACAAAATAATAGAGTGGGCAACTACGTAGCAAATGAGGTTTAATGTGGAGAAATGTAAAGTAAAGCACTTGGGGGATAAAAACAAACACAAACTACTCACTAAAGACAATCCAGACAGCAAACAAGTGAATAGATACCGCTCCGGGTGTCCTCTCTCCAATATACACCTCCACCCTACAAATTTGGGTGCTGGCTCTGCCTTGCGTAGCAAGTAAAGCAAAAAAGCCCTGGATGGCCGCACTCCAGATGCAACACCTTTATTGTGTTGATTAAGCACCAGACTATGGTGTGAAACGCATCAGCTGTCATTGTTGCTGTACTTGATCTCCATGTTGCTGTATGAGTTTTTTTATACACAATAAAGGTGTTGCATCTGGAGTGCGGCCATCCAGGACTTTTTTGCTTTACTTGCTACTCACTAAGGAGGGGGAATTTCTGCGGGAATCAAGGATAGAGAAAGATCTGGGGGTCCTAGTAGAAGATATACTGAGCAATAGCATGTAATTTAAAGCCACGACAAAAAGAGAGAGAAGACCAAGCGCCAATCTAAGTGTAGCAATGCAGTTGATTTATTAGCAATTAAAAGAGTATTACTCACAAACGTGCGTTAAAAACAGGCATCTCAAATAGTCCAGGGCATCTGGGCGCTATTCATCCAGGGTGTCATTCCGGATCCCTTGTGGAGCTGGCGCTGTGGGGGATGAGCGGCGATCTCCCACAAGGGATCCGGAATGACACCCTGGATGAATAGCGCCCAGATGCCCTGGACTATTTGAGATGCCTGTTTTTAACGCACGTTTGTGAGTAATACTCTTTTAATTGCTAATAAATCAACTGCATTGCTACACTTAGATTGGCGCTTGGTCTTCTCTCTCTTTTTGTCTTGGATCCATACAGGGTTGCTTCACCCTACAAAGCCTGCAGCCATCAAAGTGTCTAGCAATTCCACTGGACTCAATCATCTGCATTTTTGCCCATATCTAGATTATCGCAGCAGCTCGTGTAATCCGATTGCGCCAATCTCCCCCCCTTTTTTTCCTGCATGAATTTAAAGCCACAGCTACTAAAGCCAGCAGACTATTGGCTTGCATAAAAAGGGTGATATGCTCTAGAGATAAAACGATAATCCTGCCACTTTAAAAAAAACTCTGGTCCAGCCCCATCTGGAGTATTCTGTCCAGTTCTGGTCACCAATCCTTAGAAGGGATGTGCTGGGGCTGGAGAGAGTCCAAAGAAGGGCAACAAAACGAATTAGGGATTGCAAAAAAAAACTAAATCTGGTCTGCCACACATATTATCGAGTTGCCTCCATCCCTAATATAGTAGAAAAAAAAGAAGAGAACCAAAATGGGACTTTAAATGAAGCAAATATAAAAAAAAGATTTTTGTTCATGTGGAAACACATATAGATACCTTTGATAAACATTTATATAAATATAGACAAATACAAAAAAAGCATACAGTAAAATATACAATTCATATTGAAAATGTGGGTACATGGTTACAGGATCTAAACTAGGATCTCTGGGGATGAAAGTATTCCAATATACAGTCTTTGTTTGTCAAAAATGCATAGTCTGGTTGAATCGATTAATATAACGTATCTGAGTTGTATGTAGGCTCGATGCGTTTCTTGGACCTCCGTCCATTCATCAGGGGCATTGGATACATATAATGTATCTAAAAAAGGGGGAAAGGGATTTATACATTGTTGCACCAGAACATCAAAAAAGATTGAAAAAATATCAAATTGAGAGTCTGTACAGAAATCTTTGCTAATATTGTTCACTTGGTCTTTATCTTCCCTCCCCATTCTCCTTTCTCCCACTACCCCTATTGACACTTTTCACATGTTCTATTTAATCTACACTCTTTGGGCACTCCTTTTGGATCAGTTTATCTATCCCAACGTATTTTCCCATTATACAGATTCTATAACTGTCCCATACTCAATATTTCTCATGTATATTTTTAGATCTTCTCTGATCCAAAGGTGCCTCATTGTCACCTTCAGGAATGTCACTCTGGAGATCTGCTTTTTGCTTTGACTGTGGTTCCACCATCCCCTTTGCGCCGGGTGACCGTCTGGGCCTCAGCCCCGGGGAGACCATGCCTATGACGCCTTCACTTTCCCCTCTGAGTTTGGGTTTCTTTTCTCTCTAGACAAATTGACCTTTGAGATAATTAAGGTAAAGATTTCTGTACAGACTCTCAATTTGATATTTTTTCAATCTTTTTTGATGTTCTGGTGCAACAATGTATAGATCCCTTTCCCCCTTTTTTAGATACATTATATGTATCCAATGCTCCTGATAAATGGACGGAGGTCCAAGAAACGCGTCGAGCCTACATACAACTCTACAACTAAAATACAACGTTATTTTAATCGATTCAACCAGACTATGCATTTTTGACAAACAAAGACTGGATATTGGAATACTTTCATCCCCAGAGATCCTATTTTAGATCCTGTAACCATGTACCTACATTTTCAATATGAATTGTATATTTTACTGTATGCTTTTTTTGTATTTGTCTATATTTATATAAATGTTTATCAAAAAGGTATCTATATGTGTTTCCAATCATGAACAAAATTTTATTTTTATATTTGCCTCATTTAAAGTCCCATATTGGTTCTCTTTTTTCTAATTAGGGGATTGGAGGACCTCAATTATGAGGAGCGACTACAAGCATTACATTTATTTTCGCTGGAGAAGAGACGCCTGAGAGGGGACATAATAGCGATTTAATGGTAATCCCAGCATAGGAAAAAACTCTCTTACAGAGAGTGTAAGAGGACACGTGGCCACACAATGAGATTGGAGGAGAGGCAGTTTAGCCTAAAGCCCCGTACCGATGGTCGGCTTACAAATGTTCCTCTTTTCTCCCCGGGATGTCGGTGTCTGCTGAAAAGTGCAAAGACAGCACAAGGACAGCACAAGAATTTTGTCCGCCGACTGCAGAAGTGATGTCATGTAATGGTTAACTTTCCCTGTGTTTTCTATTTTCTGAGCATGCCCAGTCTTGCAAATCTGCGGTCTGTCGGCCGAATTGTGTACTGACAGGCGAACAATCGTCCGTTCTGGTGTCGGCATACAAATATTTTCATGTTTGCACGAAAGACTTTTGTCCGCAGATTGTGCGCAGACATCTGTCGGAGGCACCATACTAACACGCGTACAATCGGCAGATCCTTCGTCCACCGACGTTTGTATGCCGACGATCGGTACGTGTGTACGGGCCTTTAGGGCTCTTTCACACGGGCGTTCCGTGTGTCCGTTTTTCATCCCATCCGTTTGCGGATGAAAAACGGACATAATGTATCTCTATGTAAATACGGATGTCAGAGGATGATCATCCTCTGACATCCGTTTTTTGTCAGTTCAGTTCAGTTCAGTTCAGTTTTTTTGAACGGAGGAGAACCCTATTTTTTCTTCCTTTCAAAAAAAACGGAACTGAAGCAAAAACGGATGTCAGTGGTGTCATCCGCAGACATCCGTTTTTACATAGACATGCATTATGTCAGTTTTTCATCCGCAAACGGATGGGATGAAAAACGGACATACGGACCGGATGACACAAGTGTCATCCGTGTCCGTTACAAAAAAAAAAAAAAAAAGGACCTGATCGGGCAAAAAAAAAAGGAACGCCCGTGTGAAAGAACCCTTAGGGGTTTTTCACTGTCAGGGCGGTAAGAGTGTGAAACTCACTTCCACAATTGGCGGTATCAGTGGGGGGTATTAATACTTTTAAAAGACTCTTGGATGTGCATCTTAAAGAACACAATATACAGGGATATGGGAAATGACGATCACTGACACATACACACCTACACAGGTTGAACTGATTGGGCTATTGTCTTTATTTAACCTTAACTACTATGTTACCATGTGAGGTACTGCCACAATCATTCGAGCGAGAGCAATAATTCTAGCTTTAAACCTCCTCTGTTGCTCTAAGAGTCCATTTAGACTAGCACGACACGACTTTGGGGGGCGACCTGTGAAGTCGCGTGCACAGCGACTTCGGCGCGACTTGCAGAGATTTCACATAATGGAAGTCTATGCAAGTCGCTCCGAGGTCGCCCCAAAGTAGTACAGGACCCTTTTTCTAAGTCGGAGCGACTTGTGTCGCTCCTATTAGAATGGGTCCTGTGCTAAGCAATGGACCGCGACTTGTCAGGCTGACAAGTCGCCTGACAAGTCGCCCTAATGTGAATGGACTCTAAACATGTAACCTTGAAATGTTTTTAAAGCGTTGCCTATGAAGATTTTCAAGTACTGTCGTTTGTTGTCATTCCAAGAGCGTGCGCAATCTTAAAGCATGACATGTTAGGTATCAATAGCTATTTACTCAGCGTTTCATCATCTTTCACATTACACAAAAATATTAGGGTAACTATTGTGTTTGTTTTTTTTTTAAATTCAATAAAGTGTATTTAAAGTTATTTAATTAATTTATTTATTTATAAAGTCCCTTTAACTCTTATAATCAAGCTGAAATTTACTTACCACATGTCAACTGGTTCTCTTGTAAGGCATGAAATTCGAGCCTCTGGACGCTAATCGGATGTTCACAGACAGTGTCATCACTGATACGAACCGATGAAGATGCCGCCCATTTCAAGACCCATTTAATGTTGCAGTCACAGATGAGGGATTCACTACCGAAGAATCTATACAGATGACATACATATGATTCAAGGAGAACACCAGGAAAATAGATAATAATGTGTTTATATTTTCTAATAATTTATTAACATTACTATTAACATGGGCATTTTTTTCTTTTTTTTTTTAATAACACCTAATCTTTAATACCCAGGCCCAGATTTTATTTAACTTTTTTACTTACCTTATCTCTGGAGCACAGATCTTATCTTGTTTGCCCCTGCGATGTCACCACAGGGGCTGTTGAGTTTTCAGCGACAAAGCTAGGAGATGGCATCCACAATGGTTCCCTGTGCAACCTCCAACTGATGCAGGGTGGCCTGCAGAGGAGCACTAACTCTTTAACACACATAGGGATGAGATTCAGGTATGGGACTAACATGAGTTTGAAGCAAACCCAGCACTGTATATGTACACGGACCTGTCAAACTAAAGCACAGTTCATCACCATAGCAACCAACTACCACAAATGTCCTTTCTGGCCTTTGAATTTGAGTCAGCTGACTTACATTGGGGTGATTGGATAAGCCAGCCCCCAGACCATATAAGGTTTGGTTGCCAGCAGCCATATTGATGTGATAGTGAAAGCATAGTGCTGCGGATAATGTGCATAGGGACAGATTGGTGTGTATGCTGTGCATTTTTAGGAATTGGGGGCTCGCGGAAGGAAGAAGGTTTTTATATTTGATCAATAGATAGCTCTTCAATTACTAACACCTTAAAGCGGAGTTCCAGCCTCAAAAATTTTTTCTAGATAAAAATACCCCCGGGACAGCAATGATAGCCTCTGAACTGTCCAGGGTTCACTTACCTTTTAGAATAAATACTTACCTTGAAAATTTATTGTCCAGTGCTGCCATCTCAGGTGTGGGCAGCTGAAGCCAGGGCGTCCTCTTTGGTCCCAGAATGCCCTGCACCTGCCCCCCTCGTCAATTCCGGTGCAGGCGCGTCATCTCTGCACAGCTTTTGGGCATGCCCAGAAGCTGTTTAGCAGGGAATAACGCGCCTGCACCGGAAGTGACGAGAGGGGCCGATGCAGGCGCATTGACTCCTGGGAGCGATGATGCCAGGAGTCAATGAAAGCAGGAAGAGGCGGCTGAAGAGGGAGGAAGTGGAAGGAAGGTAAGTATATTTTCTTCAAAAACAAGGTAGGTAAATGGGGAAAAAAAAAAAATAATAAAAAAAAAAAAATCGGGATTATCCAATTCTTTTTTAGGTGATTTTCAGCAAGCAGATGGGCCGAAGTTGTTTTTGAGGCCGGAACTCCGCTTTAAATACTTTTTATTATTTTTAAATTAAAGGAGTACTTGTTTTTTAGTTGCAGGTGTTACTGTCAGAATTCACAGTCCTAGCTGGTGGGTGTGTGTGGATTCCCATATCCACCTCATTTATGTGGATGGAAGCATTGTTTATTTTGGTAAGTCTGCTTGCTACGCAGAAAAAATAAATAAAAATCTGGCAGGGTATGGCCAGCTTTACTTTGCAAATACTGTAAGGCTCCATTCACACCTGAGCGTATCATTTTCAGGTGTTTTTTTTTTAGGCTCTTTTCAGGCATTTTTTGCCGGTATTTGGAGGCAGGCATTGACATCTAACAAAAATGCTTGTAATATGCCAAAAAAAGAAGCTCATGTACTTTTTTGAGTTCAGGCGTTTTGCTTCAGGTGACAAAACGCTCTGATGTGAACAGGGGCCATTGAAACTAATGGGATTTTGCTTGTTGGGCGTTTTGAGATTTCAGGGATGAGCGTTTTACGAGCTGAAATACGCTCAGGTGTGAACAGGGCCTTAGGGTACCATCCTGTAGCCCTAGGGACTGCATAGGGAGACAATGCTGTAACAGTTCCACTGAAGGATTATGAGCATTGTCACCCCTTACTAGCAGAATCGCCGTGGTAATTTATCTATCTTAAGGCTAAGTTCACGTGTAGGCGTTTTGGGGCGTTTTTCAGCTCTAGGATCAGCTCAAAAAATGCCCAACAAGACAAATCCTATTCATTTCAATAGCCCCTGTTCAATTCTGAGCGTTTTGACATTTTAAGCAAAACGCCCAACGCTCAAAAAAGTACATGAGCTTCTTTTTGGGCAGATTACAGGCGTTTTTAATTTTTTTCCATTGGTTACTAGTCAACCTAAAAACGCCCATAAAAACGCCTAAAAAACGCCTGTAAATAGCAACGCCAAGATGTGAACGTAGCCTAACAAATTACTATATTTAAAAACAAACCTATTGCAAAAAAGGCCATGCATAAAATTGTTTGTCTATCATTCTACTTTAAAACCAGAAAAAAATGTTAAACTCAAGCTCTGTAAGACAAAAAACAATCCCTTCCAAATAGATTATATACATTGTAAGGTTTCTATGAAATATTATTGCAGATTCCTACCTTTCTCTATCTGGAAGTTGCTGCTTGTTTAACCTTGTCCCTTCTCACACTGATTCCTGCATAGGATGGTCTGCCTTAATTATGATCACCTGGTACAGTCTCTGTGAGACTGAGAAAAGCTGCAGCCTTTTAGATGAAGATAAACCTGAGGCCTCGGCTATTCACATACATTACTATGCCCTTTTTAATGCACTGACAGTGCACACTTGTGAATGGGTGCATTCAGGCCTCGTGCACGCTGGACGTTTTTACAGCGGCTGTTTTTCGGCGTCAGATGTTTTTTCTACAGCTAATAAACGCCCCAGCATGTTATCCTATGTGTCCATGCAAACATAGGCTGTTAGCAGTTTTTGGCGGGGGCAGTTTCTTGCTGTAAAAAAAAAAAAAAAAAAAGAAGGGAAAACTAGTGGGTTTTCAGTGGCATTTTTAAGCTGTAAAAACGCTCTAACGTTGATAAACGCCAAAAAACGCTGCTAACTGGCTTTTTTTTTTTTATGCTTTTTTATTCCATTGCTTTTTTTTTAAATCCTGGGTTCTGTTTTGAGGTGTTGCTCATGGTTCACACTGGTGCATGCTGAACACCGCATGTGATTTGCACCAAAAACGTACAGTGTTCCTGTGCACATCACATGTGATGTCTGTGCGATGCGATTTGAGCCATATAGTTTGTATGGCTCAAATTGCATCACATTTGCACCAAAATGTTGTAGGACCCTTTTTTCCCCACAACTAATCGCATTGCATGGGTGTGAACACCCATGTGATGCAATTCTGGCAAGCACACTGCATTTTGCAATCTGCTTTGGGGCATCGTTAATGGAACATTAATTTTCATTGTGCCAATTTGGCATGTGAATTTTCATGTTGAATCGCATGTCAAATCGGAGCCTAATGCCGACAACGGCACCGGTTCACACTGAGGTCGGTTTTGAAATCATTCAGCTGAACGCGCACGATTTCAAACTCTTATGTCAGTGCGACTTTGGGGGCCATTTGACAGACATCTGTACTGGTTCATGCACAGATGTCTATCGAAATCATCCTGAAGTCGCCAAAAGTAGTGCAGAAACTACTTTTGGGAATTGGTGCGGCGGCGCAAAGTCAGGGTTGCACCAATTTGCACAGTGACGTTGCCGGCAATAGGCTATGATTTGGCTTGCGATTTGACATGTCAAATCTGCCCGATGTGAACTGGGGCTTAACCACTTTATGTCTGCTCACATTGCTGCTACTGCAGCAATGTAGCTCGTTATCGTCCAGCGATGTACACCTACGTCGCTGGACTCCTCCCCTTGTGGGCGGCGCGCGCGCGCCGCCGGAGGCTCGCTCCCGCTGTGTTCAGTCACAGCGGGAGTGGGGCCAGGGGAGGAGCTGCTGCTCTTCCCCGATCGTCGGGGAATTGAGTCTGGAGATCCGCCCGCTTGTGTAAACAAAGCGGGCGGATCTCCTAAGTGACAAATCTGTGCCTGTGTCACTCAGTCACCTCCCCCCACACATGTTACCACAGTTTGTGCATTACTGCAACACATTAAGGGCTGGTTCATACCACAGTTTCTGTGTCCTGGATGTGTTTCTCTAGGTGTTCTTTATGCATTTTTCATGTGTTCCAGTGCATTCTTTTCCCTCTTTTTTCCCCCTTCATCTCTGTTGAGAACATGTGAGGTCCGGGGCATTTTTGATACATTTTGCCACATTCCAGATGTGTTCCATGAAGAAAAAAATGCAGCATGTTCTATTTTGTTGACTGCACTGTAAAGCACTAAACTAGTGTGAGCTAGGGCCATTGGAATCCATGTTAACCACTTGCCGACTGGTCACATTGACTGTACTGTGGCAAAGTGGCTCGTTCCCGTCCAGCGACGTAGACCTACGTCGCTGGACTCCTCCCCTTGTGGGCGGCGCTCGCACGCTGCCGGAGGCTCGCTCCCGCTGTATTCAGTCACAGCGGGAGTCGAGCCAGGGGACGAGCAGCGGCGATCGCCGATGCTCTTTCCCGATCGTCGGGGAATCAAGTTTGGAGATCCGCCCGCTTGTGTAAACAAAGCGGGCGGATCTCCTAAGTGACAAACAGTGACAGATTGCAGGGTTCAGCATAGCTGAACTTGCGATCTGTGCCTGTGTCACTCAGTCACCTCCCCCCACACACGTTAGTAAGCACCAGGCATACATTAACCCCTCCCTCTCCAATAAAATTAACCCCTTCCCTGCCAGTGTCATTTTTACAGTAACAGTGCATATATATAGCACTGATTACTGTAGTAATGTCACTGGTACCCCCAAAAGTGTCAAAAATGTCAGTCAAGGGTCCGATCTGTCCGCCGCAATGTCGTAGTCCCGCAAAAAAAAAATTGCAGATCACCGCCATTACTCGTTAAAAAAAAAAACACCAAAAATGACAGAAATCTTTCCCTTAGTTAGTAAACGCAATAACTTTTGCGCAAACCAATCAAAATACGCTTATTGTGATTTTTTTTTACCAAACCTAAGTAGCAGAAAACAAATTGGCCAAAAATTTTAAAAAATTTTGATTTTTACATTTTTTTGGGAGGGAATTTCATATAAAAAAATGTGAAAAATATTGTTATTTTTTCAAAATTCCCGCTATTTTTTTGTTTATAGCGCAAAAAGTAAAAATCGCACAAAAAAAGGACGTAAATTTTGTTTGGGTACGGTGTTGCCTGACCGCGCAATTGTCAGTTAAAGTCACACAGTGCCGAATCGCAAAAAGTGGCCTGGACGTAAGACAGCAAAATCCTCTGGTGGTAAAGTGGTTAAACACGTACCACAAAATACAGCCATACAGCCATGTTAAACACTGTCCATGAGCCTTTGATTCAGAATAAAAATGCACTGGGCTGCATCTGCTGTAAACTATCCCATATGGGAATTGGTTTTAGAGTATCTAAACAAAAATAGAGCTCCTATTGCAGGGGATGCCTAAAAATTGACTTTTATCAGTGCAAATGTTTGGGAAAAGCACTGCTAAACCACGAGGAAATATCTACACCAACTGTGCAAAGAACACATGGAAACTGATATATAGGGAACAATTACTTACATTTTTTGCCAACTTTAGTCTCTGCTTACTAAAATGGAAAGGATTTTACCTACATTGAAATACAAAATTGCTTGTGTTTCGAATACATTACCTCTGATTTGCTCCTAGGTGAGGTCGAGTAGCCCAAATCTCACAAGATAATCCGGCAATGTGGTGCAGCATATTTTCTTGAGATTTGGGCTGCTCATCACTCCCCAGGATCTAATCTGCAGGAGGATGACATTAACCCCTACACTTCTGAACACAAGGATAGGTATTTTGTAACTATTTGCCCCCAACAGATTTTATTATTTTCACGGTTTCATGCAGCAATTCAAAATCCTTTAAAATGCTGATACATATTGCCCTTAAAATGCATAATTTATTAAAAATAAAACCCGACTTTAAATAGAATAATGTTTCCTATGGGGGGATAGTTATTTGCAATGAACTGCAAAACTATTGTTTTTTTTATTATTATTATTATTTTTTAAAAAAAAACAAAGAGCAGAAAGATAAACAAATCATGAAACGAGTATAATCAAAAAAGGGAACAGCTTTGCAAAGACAGAACATTGCAATGATTTGCTGTATTTGGTATGTATGCAATTGTTGTATGAAATACATAAGGGCTAGTTCTCTGGCATCACAGTCCTTGCTGTCTCTCTGAAAGGTGATCTGCTGCAAATCACTTTTCAGAGGGTGGTTGACAGGCGGCTGGGAGGCGATATGTCACCTCTTTACTGCCTGCTTGAACCCTAAAAAGGCTGAAGCACCGCAGTTTAACCACCCCCCCTGGCAGCAGATCTAAACAAGCCCTACATTAGCAATCAGCTTTTAGCATTCAGCAACTTAGTATTTATAAAGCTTGAAGCCCAATTTAAAGCAGTATTAATCTCAAAAACAAAAATTTACAGGTACCATATAAATATAGTTCTTTCACCTTTTAGGTATACATAAGTTTATATGCAGTACTCACATGACTTTTAGTGATGAAAGTGCGTTGAAAAGACCACGTTCCAGTGTTGAAAAAATATTTCCTGCTAAATTACTGCATGTGAAAAAGAGCAAACATTGAAATTACACAGTGTTAACATTTTGATTGAAGAATATACATGTGCATCTCAAAAAATTAGAATATCATCAAAAAGTTAATTTCAGTATTTTACAAAGTGATTTTAAAAAGTGAAACTCATATATTTTATATAGATGCATTACACACAGAGATATATATTTCAAGTATTTCTTTCTTTTAATGTTGATGATTATGGCTTACAGCTAGTGAAAACCCAAAATTCAGTATCTCAGAAAATCTGAATATTACATAAAACCAAATAAAAACAAAAAATGGATTTTTAACACAGAAATGTTGGCTTACTTAAAGTATGTCCATGTACAGTAAAGAATGCACTATTTGGATACATTAACAGACCCTTTCTATACTCTGCCCTCTCATAAAAATAACAATGTGATATACACAATTTGAGATAGGCTCCTTTCACACGGTCCGCTGTCCAGTGCGGTTCGTTCTCTGTTCAGCGGGGGATCGTTAACCGCATGAAACCTACGGGTACACCCACGCTGTGGCCAATCCACAGCAGCAGCTTGAAACTGACCTTAGGCCCCTTTCACACTGGCAGAGTCCACCAGCAGATCTGTCTGCTCAGCAGAGGATCCCTCTCGCTGAGCAGGTGGATGACAGGTCCGTGTCAGCTCTGCTGATGCAGAGCAGACACAGACTGCTATCCTCTATAGGCTGTCAGAAAGAAACGGACCGCTTGTCTGTTTCCATCCAACTGTCACCCCATCTGTCTGTTTTTAGCAAACAGGATCGAATGTTGGCGAGTGTCAACGGACACGTCCGTTGAAATCCACCACTCTATAGAGAGAGAAGCCAATATTTTCAGGCGTGTCAATTTTTTTCTTTCTACCTATCCTCTGCTACACCTCCCCTAGCCACTTCTTCTGATGTAATTGCTGAGACTGTGTGCAGGGGAACTGCCACAAGATCTCAGCCTCATTTTTTTCCTCTTGCCTCCAACTCTACAAAACATTCACAAAATCAGTGCCTTGATAGGGCAATTATGTGTTTAGATAAACAGTATTTATAAATAAATAACATTTGATCCTGTGCCAAACTCTCTTTAAGGCTAGGTTTCCACTAGTGCGGCTACGAAGTCGTGCTACTTCTAGCACGACTTCGTAGCGAAAGTAAACTGCGGCTTCAGTTCGACTTTTCCCTCATATATAGAGGGAAGTCGCGCTCAAAAGTAGTGCACGATCTACTTTTGAAGTCGCCGCAACTGAAGCCATGGCAGTGGAAACGGGCCCCATTGAAAACAATGGGTTTTGACTTGCTGTGCGACTTGACATGTGTCAAGTCACACAGCAAGTCGCACTAGTGGAAACCGAGCCTAAAATCCTGTTTATAGCCTGAGCCCAGAAGCCATGGACGCCACAGGGACACAGGAATTTGAATGTCTGCTGGGACATTTTTAGACATTATGCTGACCTATAGACCCCTAAATTAGTCCTTGTGCAAGCTCCTCCCTTTTTTTCATGCAAATATTTTAGTAATATTATAGCCAGAATGAGCTTTTGGAGGCAACCTGGGTTCTGGCTTATATTTACATCTACGTTTACAGCCCAACAAACATGGAAAAGGAGAGATGGGTTCATATTCCTTAAACTATAGCAAGTCCTCTAAATCATATCAACCTAAACTGCACATCACCCTCCCTAACTAATTTGCTGAATGTATTCATAGATTCCCCAAGGTAGCCAAAAAAGGGAAATCGTAGAAAAAATGATCAAAGTTTGAACATTTTAGGCTTGGTGCTGCCTTTCTCTACCATACTGCCCTTGTCACTGGTCCTGGACAGCTGTTATTCTAAACACAGTCCTGCCTCTGTGGTAGCCAGTAATAGGTCGAATTGTGAAAAGAAACAAAGGTACTTCACTCTTATATTATAAAATACATATCACCATAGTGAACAAACAATAGTGAATAAACAAATAAATAAATACATCTTTGTTTAAATTATAGACAATACATTTTAAAAAAAAGTCCATATATGATCCCACACGTGAATAACGTCCTCAATGAGTATAGGAAAGGTTCCTCTCTCCCCACATGCAGATGCTCTATGCACTCACCAGACTTAATTGACCTCTATTACAGGGAGTCAAATTACACATATGAGAAAATTCAATATTCAATACATGAGGTCACAGGAATGAATTCAAACCGCTGCTGTCATCTATTCAATGTGTAAATAAATAGCGTATTCAAAGCTCCAGTGTTGCCATATAGAGAGGGAGAGGAAAGAACACTCTCATGGTGCAGTATTTCAAATCATTTATTTAAAAGAGAAGGTTGTATTGCACTTACAGTCAGGTTCATAAATATTGGGACATCGACACAATTCTAATCTTTTTGGCTCTATACACCACCACAACGGATTTGAAATGAAACAAACAAAATGTGATTTAACTGCAGACTTTCGGTTTTAAGGGTATTTACATTCAAATTAGGTGAACAGAGTAGGAATTACAACAGTTTGTATATGTGACTCCCATTTTTTAAGGGACCAAAAATAATGGGACAGATTAACAATCATAAATCAAACTTTCACTTTTAAATACTTGGTTGCAAATCCTTTGCAGTGAATTACAGCCTGAAGTCTGGAATGCATAGACATCACCAGGTGCTGGGTTTCATCCCTGGTGATGCTCTGCCAGGCAACTGTCTTCAGTTCCTGCTTGTTCTTGGGGCATTTTCCCTTCAGTTTTGTCTTCAGCAAGTGAAATGCATGCTCAGTCAGATTCAGGTCAGGTGATTGACTTGGCCATTGCATAACATTCCACTTCTTTCCCTTAAAAAACTCTTTGGTTTCTTTCACAGTATGCTTCGGGTCATTGTTCATCTGCACTTTGAAGCGCTGTCCAATGAGTTCTGAAGTATTTGGCTGAACATGAGCAGATAATATTGCTCAAAACACTTCAGAATTCATCCTGCTGCTTTTGTCAGCAGTTACATCATCAATAAATACAAGAGAACCAGTTCCATTGGCAGCCATACATGCCCATGCAATGACACTACCACCACCATGCTTCACTGATGAGGTGGTATGCTTTGGATCATGAGCTGTTTCTTTCCTTCTCCATACTCTTCTCTTCCCATCACTCTGGTACAAGTTGATCTTGGTCTCATCTGTCCATAGGGTGTTGTTTCAGAACTGTGAAGGCTTTTTTAGATGTTTTTTGGCAAACTCTAATCTGGCCTTCCTGTTTTTGAGGCTCGCCAATGGTTTACATCTTGTGGTGAATCCTCTGTATTCACTCTGGTGAAGACTTCTCTTGATAGTTTACTTTGACACACATACACTTACCTCCTGGAAAGTGTTCTTGATCCGGCCAACTGTTGTGAAGGGTGTTTTCTTCACCAGGGAAAGAATTCTTTGGTCATCCACCACAGTTGTTTTCCGTGGTCTTCCAGGTCTTTTGGTGTTGCTGAGCTCACGGTGCTTTCTTTCTTTTTTAAGGATATTCCAAACAGTTGATTTGGCCACACCTAATGTTTTTGCTATCTCTCTGATCGGTTTGTTTTGTTTTTTCAGCCTAATGATGGCTTGCTTCACTGATAGTGACAGCTCTTTGGATCTCATATTGAGAGTTGACAGCAACAGATTCCAAATGAAAATAGAACACTTGAAATTAACTCTGGACCTTTTCTCTGCTCCTTGTAAATGGGATAATGAGGGAATAACACACACCTGGCCATGGAGTAGCTGAGCAGCCAACTGTCCCATTACTTTTGGTCCCTTAAAAAGTGGGAGGCACATATATAAACTGTTGTAATTCATACACCTTTCACCTGATTTGGATGTAAATACCCTCAAATTAAAGCTGAAAATCTGCAGTTAAAGCACATCTTGTTTGTTTCATTTCAAATCCATTGTGGTGGTGTATAGAGCCAAAAAGATTAGAATTGTGTCGATGTCCCAATATTTATAAACCTGACTGTACATTAAAGAATACAGGGATCAGCATGCGTTGTAGTGGAAATACCGGTTTGCGCTCCACCTGCGTTCCAATTGACCAGAAATGACGTATCTCAAACACCAGCCAACGCTGTTTCGTCAGCCTATGTCTAAAATCCTCAGGGGTAACAGTGTTTTTTACACTTTACAACACGCAGCATTTAGGGTACCAGGAAACCAGACCACATGGGTATGCAGGTAAAATAAAGCAGTTTATTGGAGCGAACCGCAATAAACACACAGCAAGAGTGAGGAAGTCAGAGCAGGAACAAGCCGGGGTCAAGTCCAGAAGCGGGTAGTCATCCAAGCTGGGGTCGAATCCTGAAATGGGTCATCTGCCGATGTGGGGTCGAGAGTAAGGAGAGTCATTAGTCAAGCGAGGTCATACACGGTGGAACACGGAGAACAGAAGACAGCTAGCAGAGATGTACCTTGGAGCACAAACGTAAGAGCAAGGACTGCAGCCCATCAGGTGATATAGTCAGGTGTGCAGCATTATCACTGCGACACCCAGGCAGCAGGCAAGTGATGATGCAATCAGAGTCTATAGGAGGCAACAGTCTTCACATGTCCAAGATGGCTGCCAACAGGAGGGCAAGGTAAGACCTTGATAGTACCCTCCCCTCAATGGCACCTCCTCCGCAGAGCAAAAAACGGTTTCTGAGGAAAGTGAGCATGAAAAGCACAGAGAAGGGCGGGAGCATGAACATCAGCAGAGGGAACCCAGAAGCGCTCCTCAGGACCATAACCCTTCCAGTGCACCAGGTATTGAACCCGACCTCAGAACAGACGAGAATTCAAGATGCTGCTAACCTCATACTCCTTATGCTTGCCCACAGAAATGGGACGAGGGCGAGGAAGTGAAGAAGTATAGCGATTGCAAACCAGTGGCTTCAAAAGTGACATGCGAAAGACATTGGAGATACTCATGCCAAGGGGAAGACCAAGGGCATAGGCCACCGGGTCACCTTATAGAGGATGTGAAAAGGCCCAAGAAAACAAGGTGCCAGTTTTGGAGTGGGCACCCTGAGGTTGAGATTACGGGTCGACAACCACACCCTCTCCCTGACCTGGGACAAAGGAGCTTCTGAGGCTGTGCAGAGACTCGTAAAGATTCTTGAATCTGCACCCAAGAGGAACAGAGGGCACGAAGATGATCCTCCACAGCCAGGATGTCCTGTGGCAAGAACAATTCAGGCAACACAGCGGGTTGGAACCCATAATTAGAGAACAAGGGTTTGTTGTATGGGCGCGCTTCCGTGGAATACAGCAGGCTTTAGGTGAGACATTGCACTTCGCAGCTCTGAAGAGGAGAAGCTGCTCTGAAAGTGATAAAGATAAAAAGACAAGGCACCTTTAAGTGCAGTAGGCTCTGAGTATTTATTAGGTTAAAAGTATAAAAGCACTCACATTTGGTAAATGTGACATGGGCATAGCAAAGATCTGTCTGGAGTCTTCCTATCCGCTGTGCTGAGTATTTGAAATGAGGACATCCGGTGATCCGCTTCCTGTAGATGCGTCCTTTCGTCTGTGTCTCAGCCTGGTCGGCATGAGATTTCCTGAAGGCAGTGTGTGGATGCAGCGGCTGGTGTCCAATAGAGCGGGTGGTGGGCGGTTACATATTTGGGAGCTCAGCTCCTTCGTCAGACCTCCCGCTTCCTGTAGAAAGGACGCATCTACAGAAAGCGAATCACCGGATGTCCTCATTTCAACCACTCAGCTCAGTGGATAGGAAGACTCCAGACAGATCTTTGCTATGCCCATGTCACATTTACCAAATGTGAGTGCTTTTATACTTTTAACCTAATAAATACTCAGAGCCTACTGCACTTAGAGGCGCCTTGTCTTTTTATCTGGAACCCATAATTGGCCATGAATGGAGACATTCCGGAGGATGAGTTGATGACAGAGTTCCTGGCAAACTCTGACCAGGATAGCAGATTAATCCAATTGTCCTGATGGTCAGAGATATAGCTGCGGAGAAATTGCTCCAGAGCTTGGTTGGAATGCTCAGTGGCACCATTGGCCTGCGGATGATAGGCTGAGGAGAAGGAGAGTTGAATACCCAATTAGGAGCAAAAGGTGTGCCAACTGCCAGAACTTAGAGACAAACTGGCTGCCACAGTCCGAGACAATCCCCTTAGGCAACCTGGGTAAATAGAAGACATCCCTGGCAAACACCGAGGCAAGCTCCTGAGCGGTAGGCAGCCTCATAATGAGAACACAGTGGCACTTTTTGGTGAACCCGTGGACAACCATGAAGATAACCGTGTAACCTTGAGATGCGGGAAGTTCCACAATAAAATCCATGGCCAGGTGAGACCAGGGATGCTCCCCATTGGTAATGAGATGCAGTAGGCCCAAGGGAAGGTGCAGAGGAGATTTATTCTGGGCACAAACCAAAGAAGCAGCCACATATGCATCAACATCAGTGCAGAGAGATGGCCACTAGAACTGATAGGAAATAGCCCAGGACATCTGGTTCTTACCAAGAGGACCAGCAGTCTTGGAATTGTGGTATGTGTGCAACAGTCTGATGTGCAACCCCTCAGGTACAAAACATTTGCCAGCAGGTCTGTGGGAGCATCAGGATGGACAGCCAAGATCTGTTTCCCAAGAGGAGAGGTTAAGTTGGTGCGGATGGCAGCCAGGATATGATCTGAAGGTATGACTGGTGTCGGCATAGAGTCATCCCTGGACAATTAAGAAAACTGGCGAGACAAGGCACCAGCCTTAACATTCTTGGAGCCGGGCAAATAGGAGTCAGGCACCAGACCTCCCTCCTCCCAAAGGCCCGCTCAGCCTCGGAAAGGCGAGTGAACCCCAGCTGCATGGGTTCACAGCCAGACGCACCATCCCCAGGAGGCATGGGAGGTGAGGGAGGAATGGGTGCAAAAGAAAACGTAGGAGCCAATCTGGTAGGAGGCCTCTGTAGGTGCTCCGTTGAAAACAATGGTCTCTCCCTGAGCCTGGTATTGATCAAGATCAGGACGGAAATGAGAGCCTCGAGCTCGTCAGGGAGATCCTTGGCTGCAATCTTATCCTTCAATGCATCGGAGAGACCATGAGAGAAGACAGCCACCAGAGCCTCATTATTCCAGCCCACCTCTTTTGCCAGGGTATGAAATTCAATGGAATACTCTGCAATGGTTCGTATACCCTGTTGAATGAACAGGAGCTGCTTTTCAGCAGAGGCAGTGCGAGCAGGCACATCGAATACCCTACAAAAGGAGGCAACAAAACTCAAGTAATCGATTATAAAAGGATTATCGTTCTCCCATAAGGGATGCGCCCAGGCCAAGGCCTTGTCAGAGAGCAATGAGATTAGGAAGCCCACCTTGGGCCTATTAGAAGGAAACGCCTGAGGAACCATCTCATAATAAATGCCCACTTGGTTTAGGAAGCCTTTACACTGACTCGGTTCACCCCATAGCGTTGCGGAAGGGAGGCTAAACCAGTCATCCCTCTGGTAACAGCGACTCTAGCTGCAACTGCAGGAGCAGGAGCTGCAACAGGAGCAGCAGCAGGAGCAACAACAGGAGGAACCACCAGCCTAGCAGCACCAGGAGCAAGGTGCGCTGTGCGTGCAAGCAACATCTGCAACATCTGAGCGAACTGGCCAAAAAGGTGAGCTTGTTGATCGAGCCTTGTAACCAGCATGGGGAGCGCAGGAGTACCTGCATCATCAGGATTCATAGTCCTTGTGTACTGTCAGGGTACCAGGGAACCAGACCACACGGGGATGCAGGTAAAATAAAGCAGTTTAACCACTTAAGCCCCGGAAGATTTTACCCCCTTCCTGACCAGGGGGTATTTTGCGATTCGGCACTGCGTGACTTTAACGGACAATTGCGCGGTCGTGCGACGCTGTACCTAAACTAATTTGACGTCCTTTTTTTTCCACAAATAGAGCTTTCTTTTGGTGGTATTTGATCACCTGTGCAATTTTTTGATCATGCGCTATAATCAAAAAAAGAGCAACAATTTTGCAAAAATAACAATATTTTTCACATTTTTGTATATGAAATTCCCCCCCAAAAAAATGTAAAAATCTTAATTTTTTTTTAATTTTTGGCCAATTTGTTTTCTGCTACCTATGTTTGGTAAAAAAAATCACAATAAGCATATTCTGATTGGTTTGCGCAAAAGTTATTGCGTTTACTAACTAAGGGAAAGATTTTTGTCATTTTTGTTGTTTTTTTTTTTTTTTTTTTAACGAGTATTGGCGGCGATCTGCAATTTTTTTTGTGGGACTGCAACATTGCAGCGGACAGATTGGACCCTTGACTGACATTTTTGACACTTTTGGGGGTACCAGTGACATTACTACAGTAATCAGTGCTATACATATGCCCTGTTACTGTAAAAATGACACTGACAGGGAAGGGGTTAACTTTATTGGAGAGGGAGGGGTTAAGTGTGTCCCTAGGGGCGTGCTTCTAACTGTGCAGGGATGTGGCTGTGTGTGTAACAGCACAGATCAACGGTCCTACATAGCAGGACCGTTAGATCAGTGCTTTTACACAGGGGAGAATGACAGGCTACTTTTTAAGTTAAAACATAGGTTTTGGGCTATACTTACCGTATAAGACTACCCCCTTTCCGAAGCAAAGCAAGGCAACAGCATATACCAGGGCTTCCCAAACTTTTTTGGGCCGAGACCCACTTCTGAATGCAGTTATTTTTCGGGACCCACTTGTAATTGAAAATTGTAAAGGGCTACAGAATTTGTTGGCGCTATATAAATTCAAATAATAATAATAATGCATATTTTAACCACTTTACTACCAGTCACGTAACCTCTACGTGATCAGACTTTGCGGGGTTATACCGGGATGATGCCTCTAGCTAGAGGCATCATCCCGGTACCGTTGTTTGAAGCCGACGGTCGGCTTTCCGTCGGTAACGATCGATGCGGCTCGGGAGCCGCTCGATCGTTACCCGGGGGGGCGGGAGGGGACGTCCCCCCCTCCCGCCGCCTTCCGCGGCTTTGCTCGGGGCTACCGTCCCACCGGGAGCCCCGAGCACCCAGCCGGCACGTCCGCCGGCTGGATGGAGTCCCGATGAATGCCGGAAACGGCATCGATCGGGTCTCCGATGACGTAACCCGGAGGCGGCGTCCATGACGTCACGTCCGGGTTACTGTGCTGCAAAAGGCGGCAGATTTGAAAAACGGCTGTATGCAAAAATGCCGTTTTCAGCGTTTTGCATACAGGGAAGTGTAGTGGAGGGGTCTAGGGTCTTTTAGACCCTCGATCCCTCCATAAAGAGTACCTGTCACGACATATTGCTGTCACCAGGGATGTTTACATTGCTTGTGACAGCAATAAAAGTGATCAGATTTTTTTTTTTTTAAAAACCTGTAATAAAGTTTAAAAAAAAAGAAAAAATAAATAGGAAAAAAAAAAAAAAAAAAATTTAGCCGTCCCCGTCACCGTTAGCTCGCGCACAAAAAAAAACGTATACGCAAGTCGAGCCGCAAATGAAATCGCTGTTCAAACCACACATGTGAGGTATCGCCGCGATCGCCAGAGCGTGGGCAATAATTAAAAAAAAGAGCTACACTCTAACTCTAAACTGGTAACCGTTAAATAAATTTAAAGCGTCGCAGATTGAGATCTCTATTGACCGTAGTTTGTCGCCATCCCACGGGGGGGCGCAATTTTAAACCGTAACATGTTTGGTATCTATTTACTCGGCGTGACATCATCTTTCACAATATACAAAAAAAATGGGCTAACTTTACTGTTTAGTATTTTTTAAATGCAGTGAAATGTGATTTTTCAAATTTTTTCCAAAAAAATGGCGTTTTAAAGACCGCTGCGCAAATACCGCGTGACAAAAAATTTTGCAATGACCGACATTTTATTCTCCAGAGTCTTTGCTAAAAAAATATATATAATGTTTGGGGGTTCTAAGTAGTTTTCTAGGAAAAAATACTGGTTTTAACTTGTGAACAAAAAGTGTCCGAAATAGGGCTGGGGCTAAAGTGGTTAAAGGGAGGGGGATGTTAAAATAAAAATATCAATTTACTACTTTTCAATTTATTATTGAATACACTTGCCAGATATTCTAAGTAAGGGGTCAGAAACCTGTGGCACATGTGGCATATAAGCGGAGTTGTAAGTAATCAGCACCCTCATAGACAGTATAAGGCAGGCAGAGGACAGAAATCAACCACCCCAGGACAGTGATTAGCAAGCTATATGGCACTCACACTCCTTCCTCTCCCAGCAGTCCACAGTGAAGGTGAAGCATCTGTTTGCCCTCTCCAGGGCCCAGCACACCTCACCCAGAGTCTCCATGACGAGGAGCTCTATGCTGGTCTTGGGTATCCTGGCTCTTCTCCTTCAGATCCTCTACTGGGGTCACAGAAGCTGCCATGAACTCTTCACACCACCGGGCCACCTGGTCCTCCTATGACACCAAGGCTGCCATCTCTGCATGCTATAAATGAGAGAATCCTGCTGATAATCAAGCTGCCCTCACCCCATGAAGATATCCTATATAACAGCCCACATACGTACTCACTGATGCAAGTATCCTCCTCGCGGGAAATGCAGACTAGCCTCTGTGAACCCTGTGTGCGGGGTCCTGCATCCATCGCTATTTGACTGCTCTTGTTCTCTGTAATTTGCATGGGCTCGGACAGCACAATTTAAGCGAGCCCGCTCTCAGTGATTTCCGGCTCAGCGCGACCCACTGAAACGCAACTCGCAACCCACCAATGAGTCCCGACCCACTGTTTGGGAACTCCTGCCATATACCAAATACGCCAAGTATAAAATCCAAAAGGTATTTAAGTAAGTGTAATGAAAGCGCTGGCTGGCTGTGCCCTATTCATCTGCAAGGTACCGTAAGTACTGTAAATGTATTCTCTTATACATCTCTAAGGTATTGTAAATAAGTAAGTATTACTGGTAGATGTATCATCTCTCAAAGCGCTGGTTCTGCGGGAATCCTGTACCGGTATACCGTATGTACCGAAGCTTCGGCTACATACAGTATACCGCGCTGAGCCAAACACGGTGAGCGATGTATTCTATTATTGATTGCAAAGCCTGCTCGGATTGGCGGAGTCAGAGAGAGTAACATCATCCCACCTCTCTGACTTCACCAATCTGAGCAGGCTTTGCATTCAATAATCAAATGCATCGCTCACAGTGATTGGCGCAGCGCATTATACTATATGGCCGAAGCTACGGTACAGTATACCGGTACAGGATTTCCGCACAGCCAGCACCTTGAGAAGATTATACATCTACTGGTAATATTTTTACTTACAATACCTTGGAGATTTATAAGAGAATACATTTAAAGTACTTACGGTACCTTGCTGATGAATAAGGCACAGACAACCAGGGCTTTCATAGATTACACTTACTTAATTACCTTTGGGATTTTTATACTTGGCGTATAAGACGACCCCTTAATTTTTGGGGGATTTTTTGTGAGGTTCAAAAGTCGTCTTATACGCCGGAAAATACGGTATATTTTTTACTTTCTGCTATAAAACACATCTAATAACAAAAAATGTAAAGAATCTAATTTCTTCTTTAATTTACGCTAATATGTATTCTGCTACATATTTTTGGTAAAAAAAAATCCCAATAAGAGTATATTGATTAGTTTGCACAAAAGTTATAGCGTCTACAAACATTGGGATATTTTTTAGAGTTTTTATTTATTTATTTATTTATTTTTACTAGTAATGGCAGCGATCAGTGACTTTTTTGGGGGACCAGTGACACTAATACAGTGATCAGTGCTAAATATTATGCACTATAACTGCACTAATGACATGGAAGGTAAGGGGTTAACATCAGGGGCACTCAAAGGGTTAAATGTGTTCCCTGGGAGTGTTTTCTAACTGTGGGGGGTGCTTGTACTGTAAGAAGACAGAGATCCATGTTCCTGCTTAGCAAAAACACAAGATCTCTGTCTTCTCCTGTCACAGAATGGCGATCTGCTTGGTTAACATAGGCGGACCGCCGTACTGTCTGCCTCAGGAATGATCGACCAGTCCCAGCAGACATCAGGTCCCCCGGACCCACTGATTGGCTTCTACTGTGTCCAATCACAGCGGGAGCTGGGTACCGAAGGCGCGCGTGCCCCAGACTCAGAAAGTGAAATCACGTACAGGTACTTGATTTCACGCTGACGGGCCACAGTATATATGCGTGGGGCGGTTCGGAAGCAGTTAAACCAGACAATTCTAGAACAAAAACAACAACATTTTAAGCTGAACTCCAGCTTTACCTTCAGTCTTGCCCAGTTGTACAGACTGCTCTCCTGTACTACAAAAGCTTAATTTGATCTCACTGCACACTTAGAGCTTTTAACAGTGTTCATTAGAAACTTAAGTAACTCCTCGCTCGGGGACATCCAGCTTCATCTAGTTCTTTTTTTCTCCAGTTATACTGTCCCTGGTTTGCCCCTTTCATTCACTGGATTTAAATTTTTTCGGTCATGGAGGTTCAGCATCACATGCAGGAAATAACATGCAAATGAAGTCTGCCTAGGATCAACCACTCCTCCAGACTTGCACCCACCCATAAAGTTTTTTTGATATTGAGTATGGATAAACCCAAAGACAAACACAAGTATAAAAGCAGCTGTGTTTAAAAAAAAAAAAAAAAGGCTCGAGGACCTTTTTCCGGCATTTCTCGCAGGTACAATAGTCCATTTAAATAAAGGGGCTGCTGCTCCCACACAAACGCAAGCCACAGCAAACACATAGGTGTGAATATAGTGTTGCAATTTAAGCACTCATTAGCTGAATTGCAACAGGTGTGCTCAGTGCTTGTTAAAATGTAAACCAACAAAGATACATTGTAGCTAGCTGCAGCTGTAAGTAGAAGCTAATTGCAATGTATAAATGTTTATACAGGAGTGCCTGAAGCAAGTGGAAGTCCAGGGTGGGACTAAATAAGCTTAAAGTGGTTGTAAACATTTTTATTTACAAAGAAAAAAAAAACAACAAGCATGTCCATACTTATCTGCTCTGTGCAATGCTTCTGCACCGAGCAGCCCCGATCTTCTTCTTCTGAGGTTCGCCGCCGGTGTTCCAGGCCCCTCCGCTTCATCAGGTGCTTCCAGAGAAAGCTGCTTTCCATGGTTGCACCTGTGCAGACTCACTTCCAAGTCCCGCTGCTATTTCCATCAACGCAGACAGCAGGATTTAGCCTCGCCACCCCCGCTCTCATGTCACAGCTTTTGATTGACAGCAACTGGAGCCAATGGCTCCTGGTGCTATCTATCTGCCCAATGAGGAGAGGGACAGTAGCCAGAGCCGCTGCACTTGTGCACAATGCTGGATCAGATCAGGCTCAGGTAAGAAAAAGGGGGGGGTCTGGGGGGAGCTGCAGCACAAAAGGTTTTTCACGGTAATGCATATAATGCATTACCGTGAAAAACCTTAAGCCTTCACAACCACCTTAAAACTGCACCCACCCCACTTCTACCACCTATTCACCCTGTAGAAGGAAGATGCTTATACTTACCTATGCTCAGGCTACTCCAATCTGGCCATGTGATTGGCTCCCAGTAGTGACTTCAGGGGAGAGGAGGGACAGCCAACAACAGGTGCCCCATAGTAAGCCTATGGATGACGACACCGACCAAGCACTCCATTCTTTGTCGGTGCCAATCCTCAACCCTAAAGTTGGCCACTGGGGAGATCATGTGACCAGACCGGAGTTTGCTGAGAATAGGTAAGTATATGCATCTTCCTTCTACAGGGCAGTTGTAGTAGTATAGGAGTTAGAAGGGGGGCAAGATCAGTTTTAAGCTTAGTTAGTTCTAGCATCGAAAATAAAAATAGTAAAGTATTGCAGAACATCGGTGAAACACCTGAAAACGCTGCATGGCCAGTGATGATCGTGTGTGTGTTAAATGCTGGCAATCGCCCGGACGATCTTTGACTCTACAACCTACTCAGGAAGGGGTACTCTAACTTGACAGAATTAACAATAGGACAGTTTGTCACTCATATATAGATTTTTAATAGTGCCCAGTGTGACAGCTAGTCTCTGGCTCCCACACAGGGCACTACTATAGAAAAGTCTCTCATACACAAGGCACTTTCTTTGTGTGCTCCCTCAAATGGTAATCTACAAAGTACTCCTTGTTTCCATAGAGAAGTGTAAATATAATATAACCTGGCTGTCTAGCTAATGAGGTCCATCTAGCATGATGAATGCTAGGGATAAAATGTACATTTTTCTGAAGAACTCAGGTACCCCTCACAGTAACAAATTATTATTGTTATTTCTTTTATTTGAATTAATTTAAAATTAGAAAACAGAAGGGAAAATCTGATAGATGGAATAAAAAGACATTGCATTTCAGCCCTTATTGCATAGATTTAAAAAATGTGTCACTGTTGTCCACAGCAGCCAGAGTTCAGTTCAGCTGTTATTCCTGGGCTCTATATAAAAATCAGATTTGAACAGAACCTTAAATCTCAAGAAGAACAGGAACAATAACAGCTTCAATGCTAACTTTTAATTTCATTTATTTTTCCTACCTCGTGAAGCATGAAAAATAGCAGCAGCATGCATCGGAAAGCATGATCTCACTCAATAGTTGTTATTTTAGAGGTACTTTGTTTTTCTCAATACTGCTGCCATATTGCGCAGCTTCGGGGCATTAACACACAGGGTGAATGTTACTACCCATAAAAGATACAACTATAGACATTCCCTTGGCCTCAAAATGCCACAATCTGGATTCAAACAAACACTGAGAAGTAAATAAAGCCTCCTTCTGTTCTTGCTGAAATATCTAAAGGGATAATTTAATGATTTGTTGATTTTTTTTTTGTTGATTTTTTTTATAATTAAAGCAAATTAAACTCCATTGTGTATCTCCTTTTATTATTATTACTATTTTGTTTCAAGCCATGTACATTAAAACTACCATGTCTAGGCATATGGGACGTGACCATAGTGATCAATCATTAGGTTTTATTTCTCTGGCTGTACTGGAAAATGTCAGTCTGGTTTCCTTGATGAGTTACTGAGACTTAAAAACACTGCTGACAAAGAAACTATGTCCAATCAATTTTTTACAACCTAAATATACAAAATCACATTTTTAATGTTTTTTTCGATTTTTAAACAAAATAATTGTGTTGCGCTGTCAAACAAAATGCTAATACATTAATAATACAACCCAATAGCATAGCATAGGGATATTGCATATAAATCCCCATGTGAAAATCAATTCATCAAAAAGGATCAAATAAATAAATAAATATTAAATAAAGTCCACGGTACAAAATCAGTCCTAATAAAAAGTAAACAGTGCAAGAAAATTTTTGAAGTAAATGTGCATATTGCCCCAATCTTCTTATATAATTGTATGCCACTCCACACCCACCAGGTGCCCACCCAATTCACAAACTGCTTACCAACAGGTAAGACTTCAGATATGGAGGCATGGCTGCACTTTTTAGGAGAGATACCTGCTGGAATGGATGAATGGCACACTTCAGGACACAGAATAAGGGTTCCCAGAACACTCCGCAGAAGAAGCTCAGGGGAATATAGAGAATAGAGATAAGGATGGAACTCATAGTGTAGTTTTATAAAACTTCACCAGTTTATTAAAAAAGAATACTACCCACACAAGGCAGATAAAATCAGGCAAGTAGATAAATTGGCACAGTCATGACCCTAGCAGGTATGATTCTGTCACCACTGTAATTCAACCCGATATGTTTCGTCCAATGGGATGTCATCCAGGAGTATAGGAGTATCTTTTTTTATTTTTAATTGGGGAAAAATTCACTCCAGTGGTTCCTCCAGTGATCTTTGAGGGTGCAAAGCCTTCAGTAAGAGAGCCATCAGCAAACCACAGTTTCACTGTTTTGTTCTGCCCTGACTGTCTACATCCTTCAGGGATCCTGCAAAATTGTAATGATATAAAGCAGACTTTATAGGAAGACAGGACAAATGTGACAGAAACTCATGTTAGGGACACCAGCAAGCAAAGGTCAACAGAACTGTGAACAACCTAAGAGTAATATAATCTTTAACAACAGTAGCTATCTTTTACATTTTTTATAATAGGCTAGAGAATGTTTTCAGAAAGCAGAAATCCTGTAGAAAGAACTGGTGGCTGTTGCAAATTTTTACATGACGATATTCGAGCAAATGTTTATCAAATTTATATTTTTAGGAAAAAATGCACTAAAATAATTTTAGTGCACAAACACACAACACCTGCACATTACCATGAAAGTGATGCCACTCAGATCACTATTGCTAAAAATCCAGGAGCTGGCTAAAAAAAAAATGGTACCAAGCTCATGACTGCTGCTGAGCTTGTGTTCTCCACTTATGTTCCAGGTCGTTTATAAATGGCCTGTTGACAGCAAAGTTTTAAAAAAGGACATTTTCAGAGATAGGAAAAGCATATCTAAAAGACTTTGAAACATTTTTCCAAATCATTGAAAGCTACAGGACAAAAACAAGTGCTATATCTGAAGCAGCCATTTTATTGTACACCTTTTGAAGAAGCCTTGAAGTTTTATAATTCTGGGAACAGAGTATATAAGAATCCATAAACACCCACTGTGAAAGATGTGTTAACAGAAAAAAAAAACATTGAGATCCAAGTTTTGTTAACACTAAATGCCTGGTACAGAAACATTTTTGATGTCATTCTTAGAGATGAAATGCCCTCCTTTAAAAAGAAAGCAGCAAGGTGACCCCAATCTAATATTAGATGGAGCTGTGCCAGTCTGCACAATCAAAGAGTTCCCTAACAAGGAACATTAAAGCTATTGGTACACCAGAGAGGCCTTTGCAACATGTAAAAAAGTAAAGAATCTGCAAATTTGCAAAGTAAAGAACCTGCAATAAGCAAACATACTGCACCCTGTATATAAAAAAAAGTCTGTCAGACTCCACTGAACAAGCCTGTACATGCCAACAATGTGTAAAGATGCAAAAGAAAAACAGTGCATGGCTTCTAGAACAAAATACCGTAAGGGTTTAATTAAGATTCATTTTGTACAGTATTAAAAGGAATATCTATGGTGGAGACCAATAGAAAAAGGAGACTATGTTCATTTGTGTTTTGAAGATATTACAAGGTTGCACACAGCTATATTTTGCTTGGTTTTGGGCAACAAGTGCATTATCAGGCTCTGAACAAATGTATGAGCACACAAAAATAGTGATCCTGTTTCCAACAATAAAATCAACCCATACTACAGTGCCAGTGCCAACTATTCTGTGACACGCGTCTGCAAGATTCCCAAGAATGATTCTGCAGGTACAGAAATATGACTCAACTGTGACATATACTAAAAAATTGTTGGTAATGGAAGACACAATTTTCTAAGAATTTCCCACAGAAAGCAGAGATAATTGAGATTCATTTTTTATGATAAAGAAGTTAACCCACAGCCTTCTACCAAACAAAAGCATGCTGCACTGATTCAAACCTTTAGGTCCCATTTACACTATCACATTTTGTGTTACCACAGAACATGGTTAATGTATTGTGGTGCTGTTCATTTTAAATGCCACCTTAGCGCAAAAAGGCAACATATGTTGCTGAACAACTTAGTGCACAGCAATGCACCACAGGGCATTCCATTGGAAAGTTGTGGCGCATCTTATTTTTGGTAGGTTTTATTGCGTTGGCTGCAGCATAATGCTTGTTAGTGCACCACAAAAATATAAATGGGCCCTGAAAGAAGTAACAAAGAAGAATATGCTTCTAGCAGAAGTAAGAAGCTGTAGAAAAGATGACCTTTCAAGAAAAACAAAATAAAAAGTTCATCTACAGCTACAGGAATTTTGGCAACTGCTTCATTCAGTTGGCAATAGCCTACTTATGCCTGGAATTGGACTGTAATACCCAATGGTCACAGGTGTGAAATACAAAACAGGCACATAATACCAAAAAGAGATGATTGAACCTCAGTTCATGGACTTTATGGGCATAACCAAACAGAATAAGGTTAAAATACAAAACTTTATTGATACACAATAAGAGCTTAAAAACATTCAAGGTAAAATCATAGTAGCATTCTGCACCCTAAATCAAATTATTATAAATAGTAGAGGGTTCCGCCACCCCTTCACAAGAGACAAGTTTTGTGTATTTTGCTTCCTCAGCAGCAGAAGGTGTTGATATAGAAATGCTACAAATGGTGTCCGCTGGAACCAATGTCCCAGGTATAGTATACTACACAGGGAAATGTACACGCAAGGCCAGGGTCCATAATTTATCAATATCAAAAAGGTATGTATTAAAGTATATACATAGGTATGAGTGGCAGCCCTTAGGGTAAGTCCATTTATTTCAGAGTAAGCAACAGTATATTATACAGTACATCACATGCCCTCTGAAAGTCACAGGCAAGTATCGGACAAGCAGAGAGAGAAAAAAATGGGACTAAGCCATACTCAAAAGACCTATATGAGCACTAATACCAATATAGGGGACAACTAGGGCAGCAGCAGCAGCGGATGGAACGTTCATCTGGCCACAGACAGGGCTTAATTGTATAAATCTCAATAGATCCTCCTCACAATGTGAGAGGCAAACAGGCACATACTGCTCTTTAAGGTTAAGAATACAATTTTTGGCCTGGTATATCCAGGTGCATCAAAGGGAAAAAGTCTGTAAAAAAAAAAAAAAAAGCATTCCAGTCAAAGCAAAGTTTAAGACATACAACATGCTTAAACTACCATGGATCAAGCAAGCCATAGATGACACACACTTGTTGAAACTTAAACACATTTCAAATTATCCAGACGTCCTCAAATTACTAGCTAAAGACAGACAAATCATTTTTGATCGTCAAGCTAGTTGATCGAAAAAAAAACAAAAAAAACAAACGGATTCCCCCATCCACACAATTGAGGTGGATGGGGGGAATTCTCCCCACTGCGCTATTGCATTCTGACAGCAGGACTCCTCCACTGTCAGAATACACTGATCAGCACTGCAGCTGATTGGTTACAAGTGCAGATTGAACAAGAATTTTCCCATATCCCAATTCAAGAGAAGCTGATTGTTAGATCAGGTTCTCCCTAGCAGTTACAGATGTAGACAGATCTAAATGTGGCTGGTCCATGCTGAGCCGGCCGAATTTTGACACATCTATGGCCAGCTTTACACAGTCACTACCAAGGGGAAGTCTTTATAAAAAACTCAGAATTCAAAGAGAGATAGTTTCACATATCATGCATTTCTCAAGCAGAGACAAACGTACTTTTAAGAGGATTTCAACTCTCGTTTTGATTACCCTCAGTTAAATGGACAATGCATGGAAATGATTTCAACTGCAAAGGTTTTAGCTAAAGCTAACCATACACTTTTAGTGGACTGAAAAAGAGTAAATTAATAAATGTCTCCGTCCATGCTAAACAGCATTGACAGAGGAATCTCCAGGGTCTGAACCTGACCATTCGAACAGTAACTGAATCTGAAAGGATGAAGTCACTGTTCAGACAAGAATTTTCCACCCAGCTCAGTCGATTATTGACTTTTTGTTAAATTAGATGGTGCCAACAGGGCCACCCCGGGCTCAAATATTAGAGATTTAGTCACAAGTGTAAATGCACACTTAGTGATCTTCCATCTATTGAATACACAAACCTCACTTTAAGTGTTTCACCTGCTCAGCTAATGATGGGGAAAAGGTCGAGAAGTACTTTTCTTGAAATACCAATTTTTACAATTACACACTGCAGCACTAAGAGAAAGACCAGACATTTTCTTTATGTTATAGGTTTTACAGCATCTCTATGGTACTTTTTATCTGGCATGTTTAACACTAGTTACATGATATGTATTTCTAAGTATATACCATTATGGTGAAACACGATGAATAAGTAGAAAATCACAATACAAGAACACTTACAGTTTTTGCAGGTTGTGAAGTCCTGAGAACATGTCAGATGACAGACATCCAATCCTGTTGTTAGACAGGTCACTACAAAGAACCATAAATCATTAAAGCAAATCTCACTTGTCTCATATGGCATAAATATTAGCCTAATTTATCGATTTTCAATGTACTGTCTAGTCTAACAGTTCATCAGTAATCTTACAAGACATGATTTGTGCGGAGGTGCAATAAACTCTTTCTCTAGACAGGCTACATCTTTTTTTCCAATTAAGATTCAGCTTTCAAATAATCCTTTACACATAGACTCTTGTAATAATTCTATGATTCTTGATTTTATGTAATAAGCAGAGATGGGCCGAACACTCCCTGGTTCGGTTTGGTCTGGTTCAGAACTTTCAAACAATGCAAAAAGTTGGAGCCGAACAACACAAAATCAAAAGTGCCAATTTTGAAGGCATATATGCAAATTAATTGGCATACAATGGGTACTGGGGTCCGAGTACTGCCCTGGAAGACATGTATAAATGGAAAAAAAGTTTGTAAAAACATAATCTTTAAATGAACAGTGATTTACTGATGCTTAAAGTGAAACCATAAAAATGAAAAATTCCTTTAAACATAGTGCCTGGGGGGTCCCCCTTGTCTGCCCTTTATAGTGGTGCATCAGTACCCTGTTTAGAACCTGCTGCAGCAAAAATGACATTTATAAAGCCAAAAAAAAAGACATTTTCCCTGCAAGCTTTCTTTATTTTATAAACAACGGCTTGGGGAGCCAGTTTTTATGATGATACAATTAAGTGCACTGTTGATGGTGCCCATGATTGTGCCCATGAAACCTATGCAAAAAATGTCTTCCAGATAAAATCAACACCCAAAAACCTAGGCAGTGTAGACAGTCTTGCAGATATTCCAGATCCAGAAAACACTTAATCGTGGACATCAGCATCAGGGACTGTGGACAGACGTGTGTTTTTGTCTGGGAAGGAACCATTTATATTGTGGGGTGGTACTATGAGCAATCAGCCATGATTCAAGAGAGTCATCATTACTGTGTCTAATCATGGCCCTGACTGTGCTAGGTGCCTTGATTGGGCAAAACCTGCATTGCTTCAGCCAATCAGGGCTTCCAATGCAGTGTGCAGCGCACACTGCATTGTGAGGCTTCAAAGGACCGAACAAATGGTCGAATGCCCCAAAAATTCGGGTGAACAGCCAATGTTTGGGCCGAACTCATGCTCGGCCCGAACCATGCTCCCAACACTAGTAATAAGCAATATCTGCCTGGAACACGGGAGCTCAGTTTTATTAGCTACATTTCAAGATTGCTTTATGTGAATGCACTGCATTCCCAAGCATGTATGCATTCTGTTATACAGCCTAGTTATCGAGGTTGCAGCACCACATGTGCAAGCTATATCTAGAGGGTAAAACAGCAATTCAGACCTTAGGTAGAACATCAAATAATTACAAGCTAGGACAGGTCAAAGCCATCAGAGTAGATGCTGCCAAGGTATAGGACGACAGGAGCATATTTGAAAGTATATGAGATATTGCCAGGGGTAGCCAACACCAAGGGTTAAAATAAGAGTGGGAAGCAAACATATAGTCAGGTTAGGATAGGTGATACTTAAGCATGTCAGGACAAGCTAGGTCAGTTATAAAGTTCAGTCTGGGAAACAGCACGGAGTCACCTACTTACGCTCAACAGCGTGTGATGATGAGCACCTTGAGAGGAGAATAAGTCATCCATTAAAAGGTGACAAGCAAAGGGCACATGGTAATGACCATTGATGTGTGAGTGCTTTTAACACTACTCGTCCAAGAAGGGACAAAAATGCAATATGTGCATATATGGAAAAAGTTGAGAATCTGGAAGAAGGACCCAGCAGGAGAAACTAAAGAAACAAAAAGATCCTTGGAAAAAAACAGAAAGCACACAGAATAAAATCAGCAACAAGGAAACATAAGGAAAAGAGTTAAGCTGGATACACACTATCCAACTTTTGTGGTTAGATTTCCTTCAGATTTACCTTTTCTATGTAGTGCAAGGGCCTGCCTGACTGCATACAAATTGAAAGTGTCTAGGTTTGACCTCATATTATATGGTTTTGGTAAGTCTGAAGGAAAAAGTCTTCAGAAAATCTTATAGTGTGTATGGCCCTTTAGAAGAATGAGCCACGATGATGGACCTGCTTCTCACCACTTAAAGCATGGCTGTACCCCAGACAGCCACATTTCTGTGGATACATTTGCAGATACATTTGCAGGCAAATATCTAACAAATAATAAAAAAGTAGACCCATTTATGCTAACTGAGGTCTGAACCTAAGTGGGAATGATACTGGTAGTAGATATCTGCAAAAACTGGACATTCTGCCAATCTGGTGCACAGGTTGACTTCTCTCTGTTAACCACATTTTAAAGTATTAATAAAATAATGTCAGCACATGCCTTGTACTAACACATTAAGAGAGGGAAGCTTTTACAAGTCCACCTTGCAGAAAGCCTTATATGACTCTCTGTAGCATTATCCTACTCTCAGGATTCCCACAGCTCCTCTTTGGGCACCATAGATTTGGCAGGAACCAGGTAACGTTCAGCACTCACATGGTCTAGTAACAACGGAACCACAGCTTGTGTTGGGCTTTCTCCAGGTCTTATGAAGCACAATCTTGGAAACTCATTACAAAAGAGTCTCCAAAGTTAGGTTATGTTGCTACAGAAAAAGTTAAGTCGCTACCCCTGCTAATCAGAATTGGCATCCTTGGAGGTGGCAAACCCAAGCAATACTTAGTTAAATTCTAGTGAATCGGGTAAATGAATCATTTTCTGACTCCATAAAGCCTCTCATTCTTTTTTCTTTGTTTTAATAGTTATAGAGATGTAAAGATTGTGTTTTTTGGTGAAATAAGCACCACATTAACCTTTTTCTATTAAATTATATTAATGAATAAGCCTGAGTATAGTAAGCATATCCAAACCAAATGGCAAATTGATGTAATTATTAATTCACACCAACAGGTTCACTACAATAGCTTTTCAATTTCCTAAAAGACTGCTCATGTGAAACATTTTATTTTTGTAACACAGTTTCTTCTTTATGAATTTTCATTTGCATCTGGCATTTTATTTTACAGGTATGTTAGCTAAATGAATAAGAAGCTTGTTGCTAAATCAGTAACACGATTAAATCAAAAATATACATTTAAATTTTTAATTTAATCTCTAAATGTAACATCAGATAGTGCAATTTAGATTTAATATGTAAGAATAAATTATAGAAAACAATCATTTGCACTAAAAAGCAAAACTAAGCTCAGGGATGTTAAAAAAATATGACAGTGCATTTTTTTTTGTTACTTTAGATAAAGTGCGACAGGGTTTGAGCCTCACACAATGTATATACCACTGTTTGTGAGCATAAGGTCCTCCAGTTTCCATCATATGGCAGCAAGAGTTCTGATCTTGTTCCCATTTCTGAAGGGCTGTTTTTTTATGAGCCATCCATTGTGAAAGAAGTGGGGGCAAGGGTACACCATACTGTGAATTCACAAAATGAATATAAAGAGAATTTGCTTTAAAAACAGATGCGTTGAAAATCATCCTACAGCAGAACCTTGGCTGTTAAGTCAAGACTAGTGATGAACACATTGAGAGTTTATAATTAGCCAAAATTTTGGCCAAATCAGAAACATTTGCCAAAATTGTACTATTTGGAACATGCATTCAATAGAGTCATTAGGGTAAAGTAGTTCTGGCTAGAATAATGAATGGTTAAAACCCCTATCAGTTTATTTTTGCTGTGCCATTAGGGGCATTTAATTTCTTTCTGCCCCAGAGAAGCAACAGGAAGTGAAAGGAAATCTCTACAAAGTGAGCAGAATTCCCCCCCCCCCTTTCACCTGTCACCAGAGCAGATGAACCATTGAAAAATGCATCATCATCTGTTGATTAGATGACAGTTCTAAAATCTTGGATTTCACATCACTTCTTGTCTTGGTATCAATAGTCACTAGGACATACTGCATAATGAGTATGAATCTACCCAGCTGGGTTAGAGATAGAAAAAAAGTTGTGGAAAAAAAGTGTCACCAAATAATGAAAAAGGATAATTTCTCAGTGACAGCTGCACTCACAAAATGTCTCCATAAACATTATACATATCAATAATAATGAAACATGAGTTGTGCTATCAATATAGAGTACATAAATTAAATCGAGTAAGAAATCCATATATTTGAAAAAAAAAAAATCATAAATAATCCAATAAAGTCCATCAGAAAAAAAGAAGAAAAGTCCTCTTGTGCAAAAAATTAATTTATACTTGTGTATCAACAAAATTCCATATTTCGGTGTGGATAGCAAAATCTTCACACCCAAAGGCGCACACCCAACTCTAAAGCCACTTACCAGCTACTCTGACCCCAAGATGGGGGTCTAGTTGCACCTTTTCTCAGTATACCCATGGAATAGATTGATATCAGGGGCCAAGATTCCAGGATGGGTTAACATACAACCAGGATGTTCAACAGTGGGCTCAGCAACCCTTACCCCAAGATTGGGGTCTGGCTGCACTTTATCCCAGTATCCCCATGGTATGGATGGACATCAGGAGCTAGGATTCCAGGATGAGTTACCATACGAGCAGGATGTTCAACAGTGGGCTCAGCAAAAGGGAGAGACAAAGGAGGAACCCATAGTGTAGTAATTTAAAATCCAGGCTTTTTAATGAAGGTTAAAACTACTTACAAGAAGGCATGAGAAAAATTGCATATAAAACAATCAATCATATGCAGACACCCCAGCGGGTGTGATAAAGCTGTAGCTCCTCCCGACTAGTTTAGTTAAAAAAACATTATCAAGGGATAATGTTTTGTTATGACACACTATTTTAAATTAAATTTTTGCACGAGAGCACTTCTCTTTTTTTTTCTGATAAACTTTACTGGATTATTTATAATTGTTTTATAACACAGTTAGTCAGGTTTAAAAAAAAAAAGTATATCCAGTTCAACCAATAAGAAAAAAAAAAACAAACATACAATTCCATAATCACACAATCCTATACCCACAGTTGATGCAGAGGAAGACAAAAAAATAACCAGCAAAGCATGATCCAATTTGCTACAGCAGGGAAAAAAATCCTTCCTGATCCCAGAGAGGCGATCGGATATTCCCTGGATCAACTTTATCTATGAATGTTAGTATCCAGTTAACATAAATATCAGTTGTGCTAATAGATAAATAACATCATAAAGTGCTTGTGCGAATAACTGTGCAACTGTGTATATAAATATAGTAAATATAACAGCATAAATATTATAAATAAACTCATATGTGTAACATATCATATATCAAAAGTATTTTTAAATATAAAGTTCATAACAATAAATATCTTCCAAACTGAATAAAGTGCAAGTCTCTTGTGCTATTATAAGTGCTTCGTGCTCAAGGTATATGGATAAAGTGTCGGTGCTCAGTCCTTGTGAGTTAGTGCTCCCCTCTCGGTCCCACACTCACCAGAAGCAGAGAGTAATATCGCCTTAAAAACTGGTTGTATAAGGTAACCGCCTCTTATGGATCACCAACAGATATAAGCTGTAGATCTCCTGTGCCTCTATATCCAGGTAAATATCCAGGTGATGCTCCCCAGTGTCATGAAAAGAAAAGGGCCATCATCGTGCAGTATATTCTAAAAGATTTATTTATCACGCAATAAAAAGATACACTTACAAAACAAAAAGAATCAATCCGCCTTTAGCAAACCCACGGGACGCCAAACGAATGGCCGTGCGTTCCACCCGTGTAACCGGAAGCCGGAAACCGGAAGAGGTTGCAGCCGGAAATGACGTACTACGTGTTCGGACACGTAGTACGTCATTTCCGGCTGCAACCTCTTCCGGTTTCCGGCTTCCGGTTACACGGGTGGAACGCACGGCCATTCGTTTGGCGTCCCGTGGGTTTGCTAAAGGCGGATTGATTCTTTTTGTTTTGTAAGTGTATCTTTTTATTGCGTGATAAATAAATCTTTTAGAATATACTGCACGATGATGGCCCTTTTCTTTTCATGACACTGGGGAGCATCACCTGGATATTTACCTGGATATAGAGGCACAGGAGATCTACAGCTTATATCTGTTGGTGATCCATAAGAGGCGGTTACCTTATACAACCAGTTTTTAAGGCGATATTACTCTCTGCTTCTGGTGAGTGTGGGACCGAGAGGGGAGCACTAACTCACAAGGACTGAGCACCGACACTTTATCCATATACCTTGAGCACGAAGCACTTATAATAGCACAAGAGACTTGCACTTTATTCAGTTTGGAAGATATTTATTGTTATGAACTTTATATTTAAAAATACTTTTGATATATGATATGTTACACATATGAGTTTATTTATAATATTTATGCTGTTATATTTACTATATTTATATACACAGTTGCACAGTTATTCGCACAAGCACTTTATGATGTTATTTATCTATTAGCACAACTGATATTTATGTTTATGGTTTCGGTTTAAGCAGCGCAGGTACTTAGTTTTTCAGTATTGTTTGAAAGGTGTCACCTTTTCTACCTAGCAGCAGCTTATGTATTTAATTTATTGATTTATTACTTAGTTATTAATTTATTTATATTCACCGAACCGAGGTTTCCTAAGCGCAAGCCCCTCACACTCTAGTATCCAGTTAAATTATGTACATTTAGGAAAGAACCCAGGCCTTTTAAAGTAATCTACTGAGCTGGCCAGAACCAGCTTTTGATAGAGCCTATTCCACATTTTCACAGCTCTTACTGAGAAGAAACCTTTCCGTATTTGTTGATGAAATCTCTTTCCTCCAGACGTAAAGAGTGCCCCCTTGTCCTCTGTAAAGACCATAAAGTGAATAACTCAATACCGAGTACACTATATGGACCCTTTATGTATTTGTGCATGTTGATCATATCCCCCCTTAATATTTTCTTAGGAAAGAATAAATTCAGTTCCTATAATCTTTCTTCATAGCTGAGCTTCTTCATTCCTCTTATCAGTTTGCTCTCTCTCTCTCTGGAGTCCATACCTCTCTTAATACAAGAAAGGACTTTGCTCGCTTTGGAAACCATAACTTGGAATTGCATGCTACTATTACGCTTATGATCTACCAAAACTCGCAGATTCTTCTCCACCATAGCATCCCCCAGTTCTACTCCCCCTAGTATGTATGATGCATGCATATTCTTAGCCCCCAAGTGCATAACTTTACATTTATCAACATTAAACCTCATTTGCCACACAGTTGCCCTATAAACAGTGCATTGAGGTCAGCTTGTAAGTTGGAGACATCCTGTCAGGATGTTATTCCATTGCATAGCTTGGTGTCATCTGCAAACACTGAAATTGTACTTTTAATCCCAGACCCTATATTATTTATACTGTAAATATATTAACCACTTGCCTACTGTGCACTTAAACACCCTTCCCATCCAGGCCAATTTTCAGCTTTCAGCGCTGTCACACTTTGACTGACAATTGCGCGGTCATGCTACACTGTACCCATATGAAATTTTTATAATTTTTTTCACACAAATAGAGCTTTCTTTTGGTGGTATTTAATCATCTCTGGGTTTTTAATTTTTTACAAAAAAAAAGAATAAAGACAGAAAATTTTGAAAAAAAAAAAAAAGTTTTTCTTATTTTCTGCGAGTAAATTTTGAAAATAAATTTTTCTCCTTCACTGATGTGCGCTGATGAGGCGGCACTGATGGGCACTGATAGGCTGCACTGATGGGCACTGATGAGGTGGCACTTATGGGCACTGATGAGGTGGCACTTATGGGCACTGATGAGGTGGCACTTATGGGCACTGATGAGGAGGTACTAATATGCCGCACTGATGAGCACTGATAGGCGGCACTGATAGGCGGCATTGATAGGCGGCACTGATAGGCGGCACTGATAGGCGGCACTGATGAGCACTGATAGGCGGCACTGCTGGGCACTGAGAGGTGGCACTGAGAGGTGGCACTGCTGGGCACTGAGAGGCGGCACTGATGGGCACTGATAGGCGGCACTGATGGGCACTGGCGGATGGCACTGATGGACACTGACGGGTGGCACTGATGAGCACTGATGGGCGGCACTGATGAGCACTGATGGGCAGCACCATCAGTGCCACAATCAGTGCCCATAGTGCTGCCAGTCAGTGCTCATCAGTGCCTAGATGAGCAGGCACTGATGGGCACTGACTAGCAGCACTATGGGCACTGATTGTGGGCATTGATGGGGGGCACTGATGGCGGGCACTTTGGGCACTGATGGCGGGCACTGTGTGTGTTTTTTTACCTTTAGTAATCAGGGCACTGGTGATCAGTGCCCTGATTACATTCCTGTGTGTCCCCGGCGGCTAACGGCTCCCTCTCCTTCCTCACACTGCAGGCTCTGTGTGAGGAAGCAGCGCCGGCGATGAGAGATGATCTCATATGTTTACATATGAGATCATATCTCATTGGACGGCTTGATCACGTGGTGAATGGCCGCTGTGATTGGCCATTCACCACGATCTGTGATCGGCCGTGTCCAAGGGACACGGCCGGCACAGATTCTCCCCGATGCGCGCTCGCGGGAGCGTGCGGGGGGCGTGTCACTGGGAGGCCATTTAAAAACGGCCTCCCGAAAATTCAAGTCCGCGCTGCAGCCGTATATAGGCTGTAGCGCGGATGGGAGCAGGTTAAAAAGTAAGGGTCCCAACACTGGACTTTGTGGTACTCTACTGACAACCCTAGACCATTAAGAGTAAGAACCATTAACCACTACTCTCTGAATTCTGTCTTTTAGCCAATTTACTATCCATTTACAAACTGATTTTTTTCCAAGCCTGTAGACTTTACCCTAAACGCTTTTTCAAAATCCAAGTTTACCACATCCACAGCCATTCTACATTCTTATTTATAATTTTCAATATATTTGAATTTCTTACTTGATTTACCTTATGCACTTAATATTGATAGCACAACATGTTTTTCATCATTATTATTATTATTATTAGCAATACGAATTTGACTGGGGTCCTAACCCTTTCTTGCTTCATCCAAAACTAAAGAAACATTTTAGTTGTACATACAGTCAGGTCCATAAATATTGGGATATCAACACAATTCTAAATCTTTTTCGCTCTAACTGCAGACTTTCAGTTTTAATTTGAGGGTATTTACATCCAAATCAGGTGAAAGGTGTAGGAATTATGACAGTTTGTATATGTGCCTCCAACTTTTTAAGGGACCAAATATAATGGGGCAATTGGCTGCTCAGCTGTACCATGGCCAGGTGTGTGTTATTCCCTCATTATCCCATTTACAAGCAGCAGATAAAAGGTCCAGAGTTCATTTCAAGTGTGCTATTTGCATTTGGAATCTGTTGCTGTCAACTCTCAATATGAGATCCAAACAGCTGTCACTATCAGTGAAGCAAGCCATCATTAGGCTGAAAAAAACAAAACAAACCCATCAGAGAGATAGCAAAAACATTAGGTGTGGCCAAATCAACTGTTTGGTACATCCTTAAAAAGAAAGAACACACCGGTGAGCTCAGCAACACCAAAAGACCCGGAAGACCACAGAAAACAACTGTGGTGAATGACCGAAGAATTCTTTCCCTGGTGAAGAAAACACCCTTCACAACAGTTGGCCAGATCAAGAACACTCTCCAGGAGGTAGGTGTATGTGTGTCAAAGTCAACAATCAAGAGAAGACTTCACCAGAGTGAATACAGAGGGTTCCCCACAAGATGTAAACCATTGGTGAGCCTCAAAAACAGGAAGGCCAGATTAGAGTTTGCCAAACAACATCTAAAAAGCCTTCACAGTTCTGGAACAACATCCTATGGACAGGTGAGACCAAGATCAACTTGTACCAGAGTGATGGGAAGAGAAGAGTATGGAGAAGGAAAGGAACTGCTCATGATCCAAAGCATACCACCTCATCAGTGAAGCATGGCGGTGGTAGTGTCATGGCGTGGGCATGTATGGCTGCCAATGGAACTGGTTCTCTTGTATTTATTGATGATGTGACTGCTGACAAAAGTAGCAGGATGAATTCTGAAGTGTTTCGGGCAATATTATCTGCTCATATTCAGCCAAATGCTTCAGAACTCATTGGACGGTGCTTCACAGTACAGATGGACAATGACCCGAAGCATACTACGAAAGCAACCAAAGAATTTTTTTAAGGGAAAGGAGTGGAATGTTATGCAATGGCCAAGTCAATCACCTGACATGAATCCGATTGAGCATGCATTTCACTTGCTGAAGACAAAACTGAAGGGAAAATGCCCCAAGAACAAGCAGGAACTGAAGACAGTTGCAGTAGAGGCCTGGCAGAGCATCACCAGGGATGAAACCCAGCATCTGGTGATGTCTATGCATTCCAGACTTCAGGCTGTAATTTACTGCAAAGGATTTGCAACCAAGTATTAAAAAGCGAAAGTATGATTTGTGATTGTGTAAGATTCTGGTACCTTCGGTACCCTTCCAGCCCAATTCTTCCGCATATAGCTACCTGTCCCTTTAAATCTCGTGACGTCATCACTAGGCGCCACTCTGAGCGGCTATTTCAATCGCCGGTTTTCACTCACAAGGTGTTCGTACAAACCGCTTGTTACACAGCCTTGTCTGACGCTGCCGAAGCCTCCAGCTATTTCCTGTATCTCGCTACGGATCCTGTATCTCGCTACCAATCCTTCTCCTCATTACCGGACCCCTCATCTCTCTAAAACCAACTAGTGATAAGTACCCCGCAGGGGATTCCTTCCTATCAACTTGCACTATCTACTCTTGTATACTAAAGACTGTTGCTATCTATGCATTACTATTTTTATCATCTGCACTGTTACATAGATTGCTAGCTCTTGAGTCTACTACCATCTATATCCTTGCACTGAGTTAGCAATTCCTGTACACTTCATCTGCTGTCCCCTACCACCTGTTACTTGTACATGATTGCTAACCTATCTGCATACTATCTATCATCATCTGCTAACACTCCTGAACATTACTATTGAGTGCCTATCATTGCTATCACTACTCACGCCTGTCCTTTCAGCACATCACCTCTATACTATCGTATACAACCTATCACTCCAGGAACACCTTAACTGAGTGCCTGTATATTTGCATGCTGAGGCAGGCTGGGCCACAATGATGAGTCTGGAGAGTTGGATATGGTGATTCAACACATCTCTGCACGACTACTGAGTGGAAATTCTGCAGCTGCATATCCATTTCACTAAACAAACGCCGGAGCGTTACAGATTGTACGAACCAGAAAAAAAAAATGGATTCAGCAGAATTAGCCACTCATGTGTTACAACTAACACAAAAGGTAGATGCACTAATCCTTTCCCTTACCGAAGTGAAAAATGAAAATCAGACTTTGAGACAGCAGGTAGCTCGTATTTCACAGCTTACTGCTGCTCAACCTCGTGAGCCCAAAATAAACCCTCCTCTAGTGTTTACAGGTGATTAGTGTTGAGCGAACACGGACTGTATTATTCGTGTTCGTACCGAATAATTGGATTTTTTTTACCCGAACACGGACACGGACACTTTACTGTATGTTCGGGTAAAAATCCGTGTTCGGTCGTTTTATTTCCGGGTTTTGCATGCTTTGGCGCTCTTTTCATGGCGGGCTTTCAACAGCCAATCAACAATCGTTTAACTGGTGTGCCTTAAGCCATCCCAGCCATGCCTGCAAATGTCTTAGTAGCTGTGATTGGCCGTCTGAAGCATGTGACCAAGTCTTTATAAGTTCGAGGCAGCCGCCGCAGCAGCGTCATTCTGCTGCTTAGCTAAGGGACAGAGCACACATCAATGTGCTGGCTGCTGATTAGGGAAAGATAGGCAGGAAAAAACCATTTGTGTCCGGATAGAATTGAGGGACAGGTCGGAGTGTTTAGGCAGGGCGAGTTGTAGGCATTTTAGGGATAGAGTCTGCTGAATTATAGGGTCAGTGTCTTCTACAAACTACAATCGATATTGCTGTGTGGGGGGTGGGGTGAATCTGCACTCAATCCTGATCTACGATCTCTTCTCAATCCTGTTAGGGACAGAGTCTGCTGAATTTTAGGGAAACTGTGTTCTACAAACTACAATCGATATTGCTGTGTGGTGTGGGATTGGAGATAGGCAGGTGTCAGTGATCCACATCCATTTTTCTGTGTGTGAGCTGCAGTGAACACAATCTTTTTGGGCTGCAGTGAACACAATCTTTTTGGGCTGCAGTGAACACAATCTTTTTGGGCTGCAGTGAACACAATCTTTTTGGGCTGCAGTGAACACAATCTTTTTGGGGTGCAGTGAACAAAATCTTTTTGGGGTGCAGTGAACACAATCCTTTTTGGTGTGCAGTGAACACAATCTTTGTGGGGTGCAGTGAACAAAATCCTTTGTGGGGTGCAGTGAACACAATCTTTTTGGGGTGCAGTGAACAAAATCCTTTTTGGGGTGCAGTGAACAACATCCTTTTTGGGGTGCAGTGAACACAATCTTTTTGGGGTGCAGTGAACAAAATCCTTTGTGGGGTGCAGTGAACACAATCTTTTTGGGGTGCAGTGAACACAATCTTTTTGGGGTGGAGTGAACAACATCCTTTTTGGGGTGCAGTGAACAAAATCCTTTTTGGGGTGCAGTGAACAAAATCATTTTTGGGGTGCAGTGAACACAATCTTTTTGGGGTGCAGTGAACACAATCTTTGTGGGGTGCAGTGAACACAATCTTTTTGGGGTGGAGTGAACAACATCCTTTTTGGGGTGCAGTGAACAACATCCTTTTTGGGGTGCAGTGAACACAATCTTTTTGGGGTGCAGTGAACACAATCTTTGTGGGGTACAGTGAACAGAATCTTTGTGGGGTGCAGTGAACACAATCTTTGGGGGGTACAGTGAACACAATCTTTTTGGGGTGCAGTGAACACAATCTTTGTGGGGTGCAGTGAACACAATCTTTTTGGGGTGGAGTGAACAAAATCATTTTTGGGGTGCAGTGAACAACATCCTTTTTGGGGTGCAGTGATCAAAATCCTTTTTGGGGTGCAGTGAACACAATCTTTTTGGGGTGCAGTGAACAAAATCCTTTGTGGGGTGCAGTGAACAGAATCTTTGTGGGGTGCAGTGAACACAATCTTTGGGGGGGTACAGTGAACACAATCTTTTTGGGGTGCAGTGAACACAATCTTTGTGGGGTACAGTGAACAGAATCTTTGTGGGGTGCAGTGAACACAATCTTTGGGGGGTACAGTGAACACAATCTTTTTGGGGTGCAGTGAACACAATCTTTGGGGGGTACAGTGAACACAATCTTTTTGGGGTGCAGTGAACACAATCTTTGTGGGGTGCAGTGAACACAATCTTTGGGGGGGTACAGTGAACACAATCTTTTTGGGGTGCAGTGAACAACATCCTTTTAGGGTGCAGTGAACACAATCTTTGTGGGGTGCAGTGAACAACATCCTTTTAGGGTGCAGTGAACACAATCTTTGTGGGGTACAGTGAACAGAATCTTTGTGGGGTGCAGTGAACACAATCTTTGGGGGGTACAGTGAACACAATCTTTGTGAGGTGCAGTGAACACAATCTTTGTGGGGTGCAGTGAACACAATCATTGTGGGGTGCAGTGAACTCAATCTTTGTGGGGTACAGTGAACACAATCTCATACTTCTGAAGATTTGAGGGTGCTGCCTGTTCCATACTCCCCCTACTCCTCATCTAGCCTTTTAGGGGTACAAACAATAGTAATTGGGGCCTAGTGTGGTTGTGTACGTGTGATATACATACACTTTTTTTGGATCATATTTTCTATTCCGCTATTTAATCAAAAACCTTTGGGGATCAGTTAAATTGGGGGATAGTCTGTGTTGGTACGTGTGAGAGAGATCCACCTTTCCAAGTTGTTGGGGTTCATCTCATACTTCTGAAGGTTTGAGGGTGCTGCCTGTTCCATACTCCCCCTACTCCTAGCCTTTTAGGGGTACAAACAATAGTAATTGGGGCCTAGTGTGGTTGTGTACGTGTGATATACATACACTTTTTTTGGATCATATTTTCTATTCCGCTATTTAATCAAAAACCTTTGGGGATCAGTTAAATTGGGGGATAGTCTGTGTTGGTACGTGTGAGAGAGATCCACCTTTCCAAGTTTTTGGGGTTCATCTCATACTTCTGAAGGTTTGAGGGTGCTGCCTGTTCCATACCCCCCCTACTCCTCATCTAGCCTTTTAGGGGTACAAACAATAGTAATTGGGGCCTAGTGTGGTTGTGTACGTGTGATATACATACACTTTTTTTGGATCATATTTTCTATTCCGCTATTTAATCAAAAACCTTTGGGGATCAGTTAAATTGGGGGATAGTCTGTGTTGGTACGTGTGAGAGAGATCCACCTTTCCAAGTTGTTGGGGTTCATCTCATACTTCTGAAGGTTTGAGGGTGCTGCCTGTTCCATACCCCCCCTACTCCTCATCTAGCCTTTTAGGGGTACAAACAATAGTAATTGGGGCCTAGTGTGGTTGTGTACGTGTGATATACATACACTTTTTTTGGATCATATTTTCTATTCCGCTATTTAATCAAAAACCTTTGGGGATCAGTTAAATTGGGGGATAGTCTGTGTTGGTACGTGTGAGAGAGATCCACCTTTCCAAGTTGTTGGGGTTCATCTCATACTTCTGAAGGTTTGAGGGTGCTGCCTGTTCCATACTCCCCCTACTCCTAGCCTTTTAGGGGTACAAACAATAGTAATTGGGGCCTAGTGTGGTTGTGTACGTGTGATATACATACACTTTTTTTGGATCATATTTTCTATTCCGCTATTTAATCAAAAACCTTTGGGGATCAGTTAAATTGGGGGATAGTCTGTGTTGGTACGTGTGAGAGAGATCCACCTTTCCAAGTTGTTGGGGTTCATCTCATACTTCTGAAGGTTTGAGGGTGCTGCCTGTTCCATACCCCCCCTACTCCTCATCTAGCCTTTTAGGGGTACAAACAATAGTAATTGGGGCCTAGTGTGGTTGTGTACGTGTGATATACATACACTTTTTTTGGATCATATTTTCTATTCCGCTATTTAATCAAAAACCTTTGGGGATCAGTTAAATTGGGGGATAGTCTGTGTTGGTACGTGTGAGAGAGATCCACCTTTCCAAGTTGTTGGGGTTCATCTCATACTTCTGAAGGTTTGAGGGTGCTGCCTGTTCCATACTCCCCCTACTCCTAGCCTTTTAGGGGTACAAACAATAGTAATTGGGGCCTAGTGTGGTTGTGTACGTGTGATATACATACACTTTTTTTGGATCATATTTTCTATTCCGCTATTTAATCAAAAACCTTTGGGGATCAGTTAAATTGGGGGATAGTCTGTGTTGGTACGTGTGAGAGAGATCCACCTTTCCAAGTTGTTGGGGTTCATCTCATACTTCTGAAGGTTTGAGGGTGCTGCCTGTTCCATACCCCCCCTACTCCTCATCTAGCCTTTTAGGGGTACAAACAATAGTAATTGGGGCCTAGTGTGGTTGTGTACGTGTGATATACATACACTTTTTTTGGATCATATTTTCTATTCCGCTATTTAATCAAAAACCTTTGGGGATCAGTTAAATTGGGGGATAGTCTGTGTTGGTACGTGTGAGAGAGATCCACCTTTCCAAGTTGTTGGGGTTCATCTCATACTTCTGAAGGTTTGAGGGTGCTGCCTGTTCCATACCCCCCCTACTCCTCATCTAGCCTTTTAGGGGTACAAACAATAGTAATTGGGGCCTAGTGTGGTTGTGTACGTGTGATATACATACACTTTTTTTGGATCATATTTTCTATTCCGCTATTTAATCAAAAACCTTTGGGGATCAGTTAAATTGGGGGATAGTCTGTGTTGGTACGTGTGAGAGAGATCCACCTTTCCAAGTTGTTGGGGTTCATCTCATACTTCTGAAGGTTTGAGGGTGCTGCCTGTTCCATACTCCCCCTACTCCTAGCCTTTTAGGGGTACAAACAATAGTAATTGGGGCCTAGTGTGGTTGTGTACGTGTGATATACATACACTTTTTTTGGATCATATTTTCTATTCCGCTATTTAATCAAAAACCTTTGGGGATCAGTTAAATTGGGGGATAGTCTGTGTTGGTACGTGTGAGAGAGATCCACCTTTCCAAGTTGTTGGGGTTCATCTCATACTTCTGAAGGTTTGAGGGTGCTGCCTGTTCCATACCCCCCCTACTCCTCATCTAGCCTTTTAGGGGTACAAACAATAGTAATTGGGGCCTAGTGTGGTTGTGTACGTGTGATATACATACACTTTTTTTGGATCATATTTTCTATTCCGCTATTTAATCAAAAACCTTTGGGGATCAGTTAAATTGGGGGATAGTCTGTGTTGGTACGTGTGAGAGAGATCCACCTTTCCAAGTTGTTGGGGTTCATCTCATACTTCTGAAGGTTTGAGGGTGCTGCCTGTTCCATACTCCCCCTACTCCTCATCTAGCCTTTTAGGGGTACAAACAATAGTAATTGGGGCCCAGTGTGGTTGTGTACGTGTGATATACATACACTTTTTTTGGATCATATTTTCTATTCCGCTATTTAATCAAAAACCTTTGGGGATCAGTTAAATTGGGGGATAGTCTGTGTTGGTACGTGTGAGAGAGATCCACCTTTCCAAGTTGTTGGGGTTCATCTCATACTTCTGAAGGTTTGAGGGTGCTGCCTGTTCCATACTCCCCCTACTCCTCATCTAGCCTTTTAGGGGTACAAACAATAGTAATTGGGGCCCAGTGTGGTTGTGTGCGTGTGATATACATACACTTTTTTTGGATCATATTTTCTATTCCGCTATTTAATCAAAAACCTTTGGGGATCAGTTAAATTGGGGGATAGTCTGTGTTGGTACGTGTGAGAGAGATCCACCTTTCCAAGTTGTTGGGGTTCATCTCATACTTCTGAAGGTTTGAGGGTGCTGCCTGTTCCATACCCCCCCTACTCCTCATCTAGCCTTTTAGGGGTACAAACAATAGTAATTGGGGCCTAGTGTGGTTGTGTACGTGTGATATACATACACTTTTTTTGGATCATATTTTCTATTCCGCTATTTAATCAAAAACCTTTGGGGATCAGTTAAATTGGGGGATAGTCTGTGTTGGTACGTGTGAGAGAGATCCACCTTTCCAAGTTGTTGGGGTTCATCTCATACTTCTGAAGGTTTGAGGGTGCTGCCTGTTCCATACCCCCCCTACTCCTCATCTAGCCTTTTAGGGGTACAAACAATAGTAATTGGGGCCTAGTGTGGTTGTGTACGTGTGATATACATACACTTTTTTTGGATCATATTTTCTATTCCGCTATTTAATCAAAAACCTTTGGGGATCAGTTAAATTGGGGGATAGTCTGTGTTGGTACGTGTGAGAGAGATCCACCTTTCCAAGTTGTTGGGGTTCATCTCATACTTCTGAAGGTTTGAGGGTGCTGCCTGTTCCATACCCCCCCTACTCCTCATCTAGCCTTTTAGGGGTACAAACAATAGTAATTGGGGCCTAGTGTGGTTGTGTACGTGTGATATACATACACTTTTTTTGGATCATATTTTCTATTCCGCTATTTAATCAAAAACCTTTGGGGATCAGTTAAATTGGGGGATAGTCTGTGTTGGTACGTGTGAGAGAGATCCACCTTTCCAAGTTGTTGGGGTTCATCTCATACTTCTGAAGGTTTGAGGGTGCTGCCTGTTCCATACTCCCCCTACTCCTCATCTAGCCTTTTAGGGGTACAAACAATAGTAATTGGGGCCTAGTGTGGTTGTGTACGTGTGATATACATACACTTTTTTTGGATCATATTTTCTATTCCGCTATTTAATCAAAAACCTTTGGGGATCAGTTAAATTGGGGGATAGTCTGTGTTGGTACGTGTGAGAGAGATCCACCTTTCCAAGTTGTTGGGGTTCATCTCATACTTCTGAAGGTTTGAGGGTGCTGCCTGTTCCATACTCCCCCTACTCCTAGCCTTTTAGGGGTACAAACAATAGTAATTGGGGCCTAGTGTGGTTGTGTACGTGTGATATACATACACTTTTTTTGGATCATATTTTCTATTCCGCTATTTAATCAATAACCTTTGGGGATCAGTTAAATTGGGGGATAGTCTGTGTTGGTACGTGTGAGAGAGATCCACCTTTCCAAGTTTTTGGGGTTCATCTCATACTTCTGAAGGTTTGAGGGTGCTGCCTGTTCCATACCCCCCCTACTCCTCATCTAGCCTTTTAGGGGTACAAACAATAGTAATTGGGGCCTAGTGTGGTTGTGTACGTGTGATATACATACACTTTTTTTGGATCATATTTTCTATTCCGCTATTTAATCAAAAACCTTTGGGGATCAGTTAAATTGGGGGATAGTCTGTGTTGGTACGTGTGAGAGAGATCCACCTTTCCAAGTTGTTGGGGTTCATCTCATACTTCTGAAGGTTTGAGGGTGCTGCCTGTTCCATACCCCCCCTACTCCTCATCTAGCCTTTTAGGGGTACAAACAATAGTAATTGGGGCCTAGTGTGGTTGTGTACGTGTGATATACATACACTTTTTTTGGATCATATTTTCTATTCCGCTATTTAATCAAAAACCTTTGGGGATCAGTTAAATTGGGGGATAGTCTGTGTTGGTACGTGTGAGAGAGATCCACCTTTCCAAGTTGTTGGGGTTCATCTCATACTTCTGAAGGTTTGAGGGTGCTGCCTGTTCCATACCCCCCCTACTCCTCATCTAGCCTTTTAGGGGTACAAACAATAGTAATTGGGGCCTAGTGTGGTTGTGTACGTGTGATATACATACACTTTTTTTGGATCATATTTTCTATTCCGCTATTTAATCAAAAACCTTTGGGGATCAGTTAAATTGGGGGATAGTCTGTGTTGGTACGTGTGAGAGAGATCCACCTTTCCAAGTTGTTGGGGTTCATCTCATACTTCTGAAGGTTTGAGGGTGCTGCCTGTTCCATACTCCCCCTACTCCTCATCTAGCCTTTTAGGGGTACAAACAATAGTAATTGGGGCCTAGTGTGGTTGTGTACGTGTGATATACATACACTTTTTTTGGATCATATTTTCTATTCCGCTATTTAATCAAAAACCTTTGGGGATCAGTTAAATTGGGGGATAGTCTGTGTTGGTACGTGTGAGAGAGATCCAACTTTCCAAGTTGTTGGGGTTCATCTCATACTTCTGAAGGTTTGAGGGTGCTGCCTGTTCCATACCCCCCCTACTCCTCATCTAGCCTTTTAGGGGTACAAACAATAGTAATTGGGGCCTAGTGTGGTTGTGTACGTGTGATATACATACACTTTTTTTGGATCATATTTTGGTTGGTACGTGTGAGAGAGATCCACCTTTCCAAGTTGTTGGGGTTCATCTCATACTTCTGAAGGTTTGAGGGTGCTGCCTGTTCCATACCCCCCCTACTCCTCATCTAGCCTTTTAGGGGTACAAACAATAGTAATTGGGGCCTAGTGTGGTTGTGTACGTGTGATATACATACACTTTTTTTGGATCATATTTTCTATTCCGCTATTTAATCAAAAACCTTTGGTGATCAGTTAAATTGGGGGATAGTCTGTGTTGGTACGTGTGAGAGAGATCCACCTTTCCAAGTTTTTGGGGTTCATCTCATACTTCTGAAGATTTGAGGGTGCTGCCTGTTCCATACCCCCCCTACTCCTCATCTAGCCTTTTAGGGGTACAAACAATAGTAATTGGGGCCTAGTGTGGTTGTGTACGTGTGATATACATACACTTTTTTTGGATCATATTTTCTATTCCGCTATTTAATCAAAAACCTTTGGGGATCAGTTAAATTGGGGGATAGTCTGTGTTGGTACGTGTGAGAGAGATCCACCTTTCCAAGTTGTTGGGGTTCATCTCATACTTCTGAAGGTTTGAGGGTGCTGCCTGTTCCATACCCCCCCTACTCCTCATCTAGCCTTTTAGGGGTACAAACAATAGTAATTGGGGCCTAGTGTGGTTGTGTACGTGTGATATACATACACTTTTTTTGGATCATATTTTCTATTCCGCTATTTAATCAAAAACCTTTGGGGATCAGTTAAATTGGGGGATAGTCTGTGTTGGTACGTGTGAGAGAGATCCACCTTTCCAAGTTGTTGGGGTTCATCTCATACTTCTGAAGGTTTGAGGGTGCTGCCTGTTCCATACTCCCCCTACTCCTCATCTAGCCTTTTAGGGGTACAAACAATAGTAATTGGGGCCTAGTGTGGTTGTGTACGTGTGATATACATACACTTTTTTTGGATCATATTTTCTATTCCGCTATTTAATCAAAAACCTTTGGGGATCAGTTAAATTGGGGGATAGTCTGTGTTGGTACGTGTGAGAGAGATCCACCTTTCCAAGTTGTTGGGGTTCATCTCATACTTCTGAAGGTTTGAGGGTGCTGCCTGTTCCATACCCCCCCTACTCCTCATCTAGCCTTTTAGGGGTACAAACAATAGTAATTGGGGCCTAGTGTGGTTGTGTACGTGTGATATACATACACTTTTTTTGGATCATATTTTCTATTCCGCTATTTAATCAAAAACCTTTGGGGATCAGTTAAATTGGGGGATAGTCTGTGTTGGTACGTGTGAGAGAGATCCACCTTTCCAAGTTGTTGGGGTTCATCTCATACTTCTGAAGGTTTGAGGGTGCTGCCTGTTCCATACTCCCCCTACTCCTCATCTAGCCTTTTAGGGGTACAAACAATAGTAATTGGGGCCTAGTGTGGTTGTGTACGTGTGATATACATACACTTTTTTTGGATCATATTTTCTATTCCGCTATTTAATCAAAAACCTTTGGGGATCAGTTAAATTGGGGGATAGTCTGTGTTGGTACGTGTGAGAGAGATCCACCTTTCCAAGTTGTTGGGGTTCATCTCATACTTCTGAAGGTTTGAGGGTGCTGCCTGTTCCATACTCCCCCTACTCCTCATCTAGCCTTTTAGGGGTACAAACAATAGTAATTGGGGCCTAGTGTGGTTGTGTACGTGTGATATACATACACTTTTTTTGGATCATATTTTCTATTCCGCTATTTAATCAAAAACCTTTGGGGATCAGTTAAATTGGGGGATAGTCTGTGTTGGTACGTGTGAGAGAGATCCACCTTTCCAAGTTGTTGGGGTTCATCTCATACTTCTGAAGGTTTGAGGGTGCTGCCTGTTCCATACCCCCCCTACTCCTCATCTAGCCTTTTAGGGGTACAAACAATAGTAATTGGGGCCTAGTGTGGTTGTGTACGTGTGATATACATACACTTTTTTTGGATCATATTTTGGTTGGTACGTGTGAGAGAGATCCACCTTTCCAAGTTGTTGGGGTTCATCTCATACTTCTGAAGGTTTGAGGGTGCTGCCTGTTCCATACCCCCCCTACTCCTCATCTAGCCTTTTAGGGGTACAAACAATAGTAATTGGGGCCTAGTGTGGTTGTGTACGTGTGATATACATACACTTTTTTTGGATCATATTTTCTATTCCGCTATTTAATCAAAAACCTTTGGTGATCAGTTAAATTGGGGGATAGTCTGTGTTGGTACGTGTGAGAGAGATCCACCTTTCCAAGTTTTTGGGGTTCATCTCATACTTCTGAAGATTTGAGGGTGCTGCCTGTTCCATACCCCCCCTACTCCTCATCTAGCCTTTTAGGGGTACAAACAATAGTAATTGGGGCCTAGTGTGGTTGTGTACGTGTGATATACATACACTTTTTTTGGATCATATTTTCTATTCCGCTATTTAATCAAAAACCTTTGGGGATCAGTTAAATTGGGGGATAGTCTGTGTTGGTACGTGTGAGAGAGATCCACCTTTCCAAGTTGTTGGGGTTCATCTCATACTTCTGAAGGTTTGAGGGTGCTGCCTGTTCCATACCCCCCCTACTCCTCATCTAGCCTTTTAGGGGTACAAACAATAGTAATTGGGGCCTAGTGTGGTTGTGTACGTGTGATATACATACACTTTTTTTGGATCATATTTTCTATTCCGCTATTTAATCAAAAACCTTTGGGGATCAGTTAAATTGGGGGATAGTCTGTGTTGGTACGTGTGAGAGAGATCCACCTTTCCAAGTTGTTGGGGTTCATCTCATACTTCTGAAGGTTTGAGGGTGCTGCCTGTTCCATACTCCCCCTACTCCTCATCTAGCCTTTTAGGGGTACAAACAATAGTAATTGGGGCCTAGTGTGGTTGTGTACGTGTGATATACATACACTTTTTTTGGATCATATTTTCTATTCCGCTATTTAATCAAAAACCTTTGGGGATCAGTTAAATTGGGGGATAGTCTGTGTTGGTACGTGTGAGAGAGATCCACCTTTCCAAGTTGTTGGGGTTCATCTCATACTTCTGAAGGTTTGAGGGTGCTGCCTGTTCCATACTCCCCCTACTCCTAGCCTTTTAGGGGTACAAACAATAGTAATTGGGGCCTAGTGTGGTTGTGTACGTGTGATATACATACACTTTTTTTGGATCATATTTTCTATTCCGCTATTTAATCAAAAACCTTTGGGGATCAGTTAAATTGGGGGATAGTCTGTGTTGGTACGTGTGAGAGAGATCCACCTTTCCAAGTTGTTGGGGTTCATCTCATACTTCTGAAGGTTTGAGGGTGCTGCCTGTTCCATACCCCCCCTACTCCTCATCTAGCCTTTTAGGGGTACAAACAATAGTAATTGGGGCCTAGTGTGGTTGTGTACGTGTGATATACATACACTTTTTTTGGATCATATTTTCTATTCCGCTATTTAATCAAAAACCTTTGGGGATCAGTTAAATTGGGGGATAGTCTGTGTTGGTACGTGTGAGAGAGATCCACCTTTCCAAGTTGTTGGGGTTCATCTCATACTTCTGAAGGTTTGAGGGTGCTGCCTGTTCCATACTCCCCCTACTCCTCATCTAGCCTTTTAGGGGTACAAACAATAGTAATTGGGGCCCAGTGTGGTTGTGTACGTGTGATATACATACACTTTTTTTGGATCATATTTTCCATTCCGCTATTTAATCAAAAACCTTTGGGGATCAGTTAAATTGGGGGATAGTCTGTGTTGGTACGTGTGAGAGAGATCCACCTTTCCAAGTTGTTGGGGTTCATCTCATACTTCTGAAGGTTTGAGGGTGCTGCCTGTTCCATACTCCCCCTACTCCTCATCTAGCCTTTTAGGGGTACAAACAATAGTAATTGGGGCCTAGTGTGGTTGTGTACGTGTGATATACATACACTTTTTTTGGATCATATTTTCTATTCCGCTATTTAATCAAAAACCTTTGGGGATCAGTTAAATTGGGGGATAGTCTGTGTTGGTACGTGTGAGAGAGATCCACCTTTCCAAGTTGTTGGGGTTCATCTCATACTTCTGAAGGTTTGAGGGTGCTGCCTGTTCCATACTCCCCCTACTCCTCATCTAGCCTTTTAGGGGTACAAACAATAGTAATTGGGGCCCAGTGTGGTTGTGTACGTGTGATATACATACACTTTTTTTGGATCATATTTTCTATTCCGCTATTTAATCAAAAACCTTTGGGGATCAGTTAAATTGGGGGATAGTCTGTGTTGGTACGTGTGAGAGAGATCCACCTTTCCAAGTTGTTGGGGTTCATCTCATACTTCTGAAGGTTTGAGGGTGCTGCCTGTTCCATACCCCCCCTACTCCTCATCTAGCCTTTTAGGGGTACAAACAATAGTAATTGGGGCCTAGTGTGGTTGTGTACGTGTGATATACATACACTTTTTTTGGATCATATTTTCTATTCCGCTATTTAATCAAAAACCTTTGGGGATCAGTTAAATTGGGGGATAGTCTGTGTTGGTACGTGTGAGAGAGATCCACCTTTCCAAGTTGTTGGGGTTCATCTCATACTTCTGAAGGTTTGAGGGTGCTGCCTGTTCCATACTCCCCCTACTCCTCATCTAGCCTTTTAGGGGTACAAACAATAGTAATTGGGGCCCAGTGTGGTTGTGTACGTGTGATATACATACACTTTTTTTGGATCATATTTTCTATTCCGCTATTTAATCAAAAACCTTTGGGGATCAGTTAAATTGGGGGATAGTCTGTGTTGGTACGTGTGAGAGAGATCCACCTTTCCAAGTTGTTGGGGTTCATCTCATACTTCTGAAGGTTTGAGGGTGCTGCCTGTTCCATACTCCCCCTACTCCTCATCTAGCCTTTTAGGGGTACAAACAATAGTAATTGGGGCCCAGTGTGGTTGTGTACGTGTGATATACATACACTTTTTTTGGATCATATTTTCTATTCCGCTATTTAATCAAAAACCTTTGGGGATCAGTTAAATTGGGGGATAGTCTGTGTTGGTACGTGTGAGAGAGATCCACCTTTCCAAGTTGTTGGGGTTCATCTCATACTTCTGAAGGTTTGAGGGTGCTGCCTGTTCCATACCCCCCCTACTCCTCATCTAGCCTTTTAGGGGTACAAACAATAGTAATTGGGGCCTAGTGTGGTTGTGTACGTGTGATATACATACACTTTTTTTGGATCATATTTTCTATTCCGCTATTTAATCAAAAACCTTTGGGGATCAGTTAAATTGGGGGATAGTCTGTGTTGGTACGTGTGAGAGAGATCCACCTTTCCAAGTTGTTGGGGTTCATCTCATACTTCTGAAGGTTTGAGGGTGCTGCCTGTTCCATACCCCCCCTACTCCTCATCTAGCCTTTTAGGGGTACAAACAATAGTAATTGGGGCCTAGTGTGGTTGTGTACGTGTGATATACATACACTTTTTTTGGATCATATTTTCTATTCCGCTATTTAATCAAAAACCTTTGGGGATCAGTTAAATTGGGGGATAGTCTGTGTTGGTACGTGTGAGAGAGATCCACCTTTCCAAGTTTTTGGGGTTCATCTCATACTTCTGAAGATTTGAGGGTGCTGCCTGTTCCATACCCCCCCTACTCCTCATCTAGCCTTTTAGGGGTACAAACAATAGTAATTGGGGCCTAGTGTGGTTGAGTACGTGTGATATACATACACTTTTTTTGGATCATATTTTCTATTCCGCTATTTAATCAAAAACCTTTGGGGATCAGTTAAATTGGGGGATAGTCTGTGTTGGTACGTGTGAGAGAGATCCACCTTTCCAAGTTGTTGGGGTTCATCTCATACTTCTGAAGGTTTGAGGGTGCTGCCTGTTCCATACCCCCCCTACTCCTCATCTAGCCTTTTAGGGGTACAAACAATAGTAATTGGGGCCTAGTGTGGTTGTGTACGTGTGATATACATACACTTTTTTTGGATCATATTTTCTATTCCGCTATTTAATCAAAAACCTTTGGGGATCAGTTAAATTGGGGGATAGTCTGTGTTGGTACGTGTGAGAGAGATCCACCTTTCCAAGTTGTTGGGGTTCATCTCATACTTCTGAAGGTTTGAGGGTGCTGCCTGTTCCATACCCCCCCTACTCCTCATCTAGCCTTTTAGGGGTACAAACAATAGTAATTGGGGCCTAGTGTGGTTGTGTACGTGTGATATACATACACTTTTTTTGGATCATATTTTCTATTCCGCTATTTAATCAAAAACCTTTGGGGATCAGTTAAATTGGGGGATAGTCTGTGTTGGTACGTGTGAGAGAGATCCACCTTTCCAAGTTGTTGGGGTTCATCTCATACTTCTGAAGGTTTGAGGGTGCTGCCTGTTCCATACTCCCCCTACTCCTCATCTAGCCTTTTAGGGGTACAAACAATAGTAATTGGGGCCTAGTGTGGTTGTGTACGTGTGATATACATACACTTTTTTTGGATCATATTTTCTATTCCGCTATTTAATCAAAAACCTTTGGGGATCAGTTAAATTGGGGGATAGTCTGTGTTGGTACGTGTGAGAGAGATCCACCTTTCCAAGTTGTTGGGGTTCATCTCATACTTCTGAAGGTTTGAGGGTGCTGCCTGTTCCATACTCCCCCTACTCCTAGCCTTTTAGGGGTACAAACAATAGTAATTGGGGCCTAGTGTGGTTGTGTACGTGTGATATACATACACTTTTTTTGGATCATATTTTCTATTCCGCTATTTAATCAAAAACCTTTGGGGATCAGTTAAATTGGGGGATAGTCTGTGTTGGTACGTGTGAGAGAGATCCACCTTTCCAAGTTGTTGGGGTTCATCTCATACTTCTGAAGGTTTGAGGGTGCTGCCTGTTCCATACCCCCCCTACTCCTCATCTAGCCTTTTAGGGGTACAAACAATAGTAATTGGGGCCTAGTGTGGTTGTGTACGTGTGATATACATACACTTTTTTTGGATCATATTTTCTATTCCGCTATTTAATCAAAAACCTTTGGGGATCAGTTAAATTGGGGGATAGTCTGTGTTGGTACGTGTGAGAGAGATCCACCTTTCCAAGTTTTTGGGGTTCATCTCATACTTCTGAAGATTTGAGGGTGCTGCCTGTTCCATACTCCTCCTCCTACTGCTCAACCATCCTTTTAGGGGTACAAACAATAGTAGTTGGGGCCTAGTGTGGTGGTGTACGTGCGAGATACATACACTTTCTTTTTGATCATATTTTCTATTCCGCTATTCAATTAAAACCTTTGGGGATCAATTCAATTGCGAGATAGTCTGTGTCGGTACGTGTGAGATCCACCTTTCCAAGTTGTTGGGGTTCATCTCATACTTCTGAAGATTTGAGGGTGCTGCCTGTTCCATACTCCTGCTCCTACTGCTCAACCATCCTTTTAGGGGTACAAACAATAGTAATTGGGGCCTAGTGTGGTTGTGTACGTGCGAGATACATACACTTTTTTTGATCATATTTCCTATTCCGCTATTCAATAAAAACCTTTGAGGATCAATTGAATTGCGGGATAGTCTGTGTCGGTACGTGTGAGATCCACCTTTCCAAGTTTTTGGGGTTCATCTCATACTTCTGAAGATTTGAGGGTGCTGCCTGTTCCATACTCCTCCTCCTACTCCTCATCCATCCTTTTAGGGGTACAAACAATAGTAATTGGGGCCTAGTGTGGTTGTGTACGTGCGAGATACATACACTTTTTTTGATCATATTTCCTATTCCGCTATTCAATAAAAACCTTTGAGGATCAATTGAATTGCGGGATAGTCTGTGTCGGTACGTGTGAGATCCACCTTTCCAAGTTTTTGGGGTTCATCTCATACTTCTGAAGATTTGAGGGTGCTGTCTGTTCCATACTCCTCCTACTCCTCATCCATCCTTTTAGGGGTAGAAACAATAGTAATTGGGGCCTAGTGTGGTTTTGTACGTGCGAGATACATACACTTTTTTGGATCATATTTCCTATTCCGCTATTCAATAAAAACCTTTCTAGGGCAAGATCTTAAATTACAGAAATATGAGGAGACCGTCAAATAAGGGCCATGGCCTGGGTCGTGGTGCTGCTGGTAGAGCTCCTGTTGCAAGGAGAGGACGTGGTCGATCTGTGCCAGCTACACGCACAAGTGAAACACCTTCCTCAAGTGTGAGTAGGCGACAGAACCTGCATCAGTATTTGGTAGGGCATCAAACGCCCCTAGAAGTGATGAGGCCAGAACAAGTTGAGGCGATAGTAGATTGGTTTGCTGCTGACAGTGCCTCCAGTTCCTTCACATTGTCTCCCACCCAGTCTACTGCAGAAAGGTCAGAGTTGGCACCTGCAGCCAATGTCCAACCGTCTTTCACCTCACCCCCTTGCAAATCAGGCCAGCAGTCTGAGCCCCAAGCCATACAGCAGTCTCTTATTCTTTTTGAGGACTCTGTCAGCAGGGTTTCCCAGGGCCATCCACCTAGCCCTGCCCCAGAAGTGGAAGAGATTGAGTGCAGCGATGCCCAACCACTTATTTCTCAAGATGAGTACATGCAAGGATCATCGCAGCACGTCTCCGATGATGACGAAACGCAGGTGCCAACTGCTGCGGCGTTCAGCATTGTGGAGACCGACAAGGAGGGCAGGGGTGAAGACTGGGTGGAAGATGATGTGGAGGACGATGAGGTCCTCGACCCCACATGGAATGAACGTCATGCAGGTGACCTGAGTAGTTTGGAGGAAGAGGCGGTGGTCGCACAGAGCCACCAGCACAGCAGAAGAGGGAGCAGGGTGCAGAAGCGGAGCGGCCGTGCCCTAGACACTACGCCCGCTACTGCCCAACGCAGCAAGGGAACGAGCGCACCAAAGTCAGCTCAAAGGAGTTCTCTAGCGTGGAAGTTCTTTAGAAAATGTGCTGATGACAGGACACGAGTGGTTTGCACCCTGTGCAATCAGAGCTTGAAGCGAGGCATAAACCTTCTCAACCTGAGCACAACCTGCATGATCAGGCATCTAAGTGCAAAGCACGAGCTGCAGTGGAGTACACACCTTCAAAACCAAGAAACGTCTCTGGCTCATCCTGCTTCCTCTTCTGCTGCAGTCTCGGCCGCTCCAGCCACATCTGTAGTGATACCGGCACCTGCCACCCCGCAAACAGACGATCTGTCAGCAACACCACCACCTGGGTCACCAACAACCATCTCCACAATGTCCCGTGGAAGCGTTCAGCTTTCCATCTCCCAAACACTTGAGAGGAAGAGGAAGTACCCCCCTACCCACCCGCGATCCCTGGCCCTGAATGCCAGCATTTCAAAATTATTGGCCTTTGAAATGCTGTCATTCCGTCTGGTGGAGACGCACAGTTTTAAAAACCTTATGTCGGTGGCTGTCCCACAGTACGTCGTGCCCAGCCGCCACTACTTTTCCAGGCAAGCCATCCCTTCCCTGCACAACCAAGTGGGGGAAAATATCAGGTGTGCACTGCGCAACGCCATCTGTGCCAAGGTCCACCTAACTACGGATACGTGGACCAGTAAGCACGGTCAGGGGCGTTATATCTCCCTAACGGCACACTGGGTAAATGCAGTGGCGGATGGGCCTGAGGCGGATAGCAATTTGGCGCATGTCCTTCCACCACCGAGGATTGCAGGGCGCTTCAGTTTGCCTCCTGTTCCTAACTCCTCCTACTCCGCTTCCTCATCCTCTACCGCCTCCTCATCCGGACAGCGTAACACCTTCACCACCAACTTCAGCACGGCCAGGGGTAAACGACAGCAGGCAGTTTTACAACTTGCCTGTTTGGGGGACAAACCACACACCGAGCAGGAGTTGTGGAGGAGCATGGAACAGCAGACAAATGAGTGGTTGCTGCCAGCGAGCCTCAAGCCCGGCCTGGTGGTGTGCGATAACGGGCGAAATCTCATAGCAGCTCTGGGCCTAGCCGGTTTGACGCACATCCCTTGCCTGGCGCATGTGCTGAATTTGGTGGTGCAGAGGTTCCTTAAAAACTACCCCGATATGTCAGAGCTGCTGCAGAAAGTGCGGGCTGTTTGTGCGCACTTTCGGCGTTCTCACCCTGCTGCTGCTCGCCTGGCAGCGCTGCAGCGTAACTTCGGCCTTCCCGCTCACCGCCTCATATGTGACGTGCCCACAAGGTGGAACTCCACCTTGCACATGCTGGAAAGACTGTGCGAGCAGCAGCAGGCCATAGTGGAGTTTCAGCTGCAGCACGCACGCGTGAGTCGCTCTGCGGAACAGCACCACTTCACCACCAATAACTGGGCCTCCATGCGAGACCTGTGTGCCTTGTTGCGCTGTTTTGAGTACTCCACCAACATGGCCAGTGGCAATGACGCCGTTCTCAGCTTAACTATCCCACTTCTATGCCTCCTTGAAAAAACAATTCGGGCGATGATGGAAGAGGATGTGGCACAGGATGAGGAGGAGGAGGAGGATGAAGAGGTAACATTTCCAAGGCTTTCAGGGCAGTCATTCGCAAGGGGCTCCGAGGGTGGGTTCCTGCACACGCAAACGCCAGGGACGCAATTGTCCAGCAGGGGCACAGTTCTGGAGGATGAGGAGGATGAGGAGGAGGAGGAGCTGGAGGAGGAGATGGAACCATGTTCACAGCAGGGTGGCACCCAGGCCAGCTCATGGCCATCACTGGTGCGTGGCTGGGGGGATACAGAGGACACGGACGATACACCTCCCACAGAGGACAGCCTTTCGTTGCCTCTGGGCAGCCTGGCACACATGAGCGATTACATGCTGCAGTGTCTCCACAACGACCGCCGAGTTGCCCACATTCTAACTTGTGCTGATTACTGGGTGGCCACGCTGCTGGATCCCCGTTACAAGGACAACGTACCGTCCTTAATTCACTCACTGGAGCGCGATCGCAAGATGCACGAGTACAAGTGCACGCTGGTAGACGCCATGCTGCTGGCATTCCCATCTGACAGCGGGGCCACAGTGGAAGCACAAGGCAGAGGAGGAGGAGGAGGAGGTCGCCAACGCAACCAGGGCACCGCCAGCACCTCAGAAGGCAGGGTTAGCATGGCCGAAATGTGGAAAAGCTTTGTCAGCACGCCACAACAAACAGCAGCACCAGCAGCTCAGATGGAACGTCTTAGCAGGAGGCAGCATTTTACCAACATGGTGGAGCAGTATGTGTGCACACGCCTACATGTAGTGAATGACGGGTCTGCCCCCTTCAACTTCTGGGTCTCCAAATTGGGCACATGGCCTGAGCTTGCCCTTTACGCCTTGGAGGTGCTGGCGTGCCCTGCAGCCAGTGTATTATCTGAACGGGTATTTAGCACGGCTGGGGGCGTTATAACAGACAAGCGCAGCCGCCTGTCCAGAGACAATGTGGACAAGCTCACGTTCATTAAAATGAACCAGGCATGGATCCCACGGGACTTTTCCGTACCTTATGCAGAATAGCAATGGATACCGACCTTACCCACCCATTGTTCCATTTTTGCTCTTTCTCACTCTTTTGGGGTGTACCCTCATTTAAAATTTTTGAAAAGAAGCAGTGTTGGCTACCTCGTCCTCCTCCTCAGGGCCAGATTAATGTAGGGGCTATTGGAGCTGCAGCTCCAGGCCCCTACCTTTTATATAGGCCCCGGGTTGGCCATATTCACTGTTACCGCTCTTCTGTCACTTGTAAACACAGAAGTCTGGCTTCTATGCTCACTTCCCCAGGCAGCACCCTCAGAACCTCCCCACACAGCGTGAAGGCCGGACAAGGAGGGACAGTTGGCGATGCATGGATGTGTTTATGGGCTTCAGAGACAGCATCCCATGTTGAATTAGGCATGCATGGCTGCACCCTTCCTCCTCTGGGTGCATGGCAAGGCACGGCCCTTAAGGCCCTTCAAAATCCTCAGCACCAAGCCCATGATGCTGTTAATCCGGCCCTGGTCCTCCTCCACCGCCGCTTCCACCTACACCGCCCATAGGTGTGCGCAGCCTATTGCATTAAGGTGTGCACCCCAAAGTTGAAATACACATGCATGTGTTTGCCAGCAGGGAGAGTAATGTATCGGGGCCATGTACCTGTAGGCAAGGAGAAATAGAGCAGAGCAGGTCCCAGGGAGATCTTTCCCATCTCCTCACTGGCAATGCTATGTGCCCTAGGTGATTAGGGTGTGCCCAGGCACACCCAGCACACCCTGTGCGCACGCCTATGTCACCGCCACATCCACCACCACCTCAACCTCCCTCCTACTCCATATGGGCCTCGTCCTTCAGAGATGAAGAAGAACATTGTTTTATTTTTCTGTTTTTTTTTGTTGTTTTAAGTTATTTCCCTATCCACATTTGTTTGCAGAGCACTTGCCATGCTCTTAATTACGTTTTGCTGCCATTTGCAGCACTCTAGCCCTTTCCTTTGGTGTTTTAGAGCCATTTTAGTGCCTTAAAGTTCGGGTCCCCATTGACTTCAATGGGGTTCGGTGTCCGGGAAAAGTTCGGTAAAAGTCCGGGACACGGACCCGGACTTTTTTTTAAAGTTCGGCCGAACCCGTCGAACACGGACATCTAGGTGTCCGCTCAACCCTACAGGTGATCGAAAAAAATTTCGTGAATTTAAAAACGCATGTCAATTGCTTTTTAATCTAAAACCTCGTACTTATACTACAGACCAAATTAAAGTCTGCACCACTATCTCATATTTGTCGGGTGATCCACGGGCTTGGGCAGACTCTCTCTTTGAGAAAAATGACCCTCTTCTTAACTCCTATCCTTTATTTTAGCAGAACTCGCTAGCCTATATGAAGACCCAAATAGGCAGAGTACTGCTGACAGCCAATTGAGGGCTTTAAAACAAGGAAGGAGACCTGTTGAAGACTTCGTAGCAGAGTTCAAAAGATGGACCCTTGATTCAGGGTGGAATGATGCATCTTTGCGAACCCAGTTCAGACTCGGGTTATCAGAAGCCGTTAAAGACGAGCTCGCCCGAGCGGATTTACCTGGCACTTTGGATGCCTTAATACAACTCAGCATCAATATTGACAGGCGACTGCGAGAAAGAAAGGCTGAGAAAATGGGAATACCATTATCCAATCCTTCTCGGGTTTCGCCCGTTGACCCTACTCCTATGGAGGTAGGAACCATACGCCCACCATTATCGTCTACTGAACGAGCCAGGAGAAGATCTGAAAATCTCTGCATGTACTGCGCCTCCCCGGATCATTTGATAAGCGTCTGTCCCCTTGTCCGCAAAAAAGAGGGTGAGTGTTCACATGTCTTGCTGGGGGGATTAACGACTTCTTTTTCTAATCCCTATCTTTTTATTCATTTGACCTTACAGTGGGACCATAATAGGATCACCACCAAGGCTATGATCGACACAGGATCTTGTGGGAACTACATTGACACTAGTTTTGTTGCTTTAAATAAAATACCTATTATTTCAAAATCTAAACCTGTCTCTGTTAGTTTTATTGACGGTATTCCGTTATCTTCTGGTCCAATTACCAATCAGACACAAGCACTCCTTGCTACTGCTAACGAGTCTCATGCTGAGACCACCACTTTTGATGTATTACCTTCACCCCATTTTCCCATTATTTTGGGACTTCCCTGGTTACACATACATCAACCAATCATTGATTGGAAAACACGGACTTTAACTTTCCCCTCTCACTACTGCGAGACCACGTGTAACCTTCAATCATATAAAAAAATCCTGTCCATGGTGTCAGATGAAATTTCACCACCACCATGTTATCAGGATCTATCAGAAGTCTTCCTTGAGAAAAATGCTCATGTATTGCCTCCCCATAGGGACTACGATTGTTCTATTGATCTACTCCCTAATAGTAAACTACCTTTCGGTCATGTTTATCCTCTTTCTCAGGATGAACTTTCTCATCTCAAGGAATACTTGGATGAGAATTTAACGAAAGGGTTTATTAGACCCTCTACTTCTTCCACAGCTGCAGGACTTTTCTTTGTCCGCAATAAGGATTTAAGTCTCAGGCCTATTATTGACTATAGGCAATTAAATACCATTACGATAAAGGATCGCTATCCTTTACCTCTCATTCCCGAACTTATTGAACAAGTGCGTGGAGCTACCTACTTTTCAAAATTGGACCTAAAAGGGGCAAACAACCTTATCCAAATCCGTAATGGGGATGAGTGGAAGACGGCATTCAGAACCAGATACGGATTATTCGAATATCTAGTGATGCCTTTTGGGTTGTGTAATGCTCCCGCAGCATTTCAACGATTCATAAATGACATCTTCAGAGACTTACTTGATGTTTGTGTTGTGGTATATCTGGATGATATACTCATTTATTCTCAGTCCTTGTCCGAACATGTAAGACATGTAAGACTTGTGCTATCCAGATTACTCGCACACAACTTATACGTAAAATTAAAAAAATGCCTATTTCACAAGGAAGAAGTACTATTCCTAGGATACATCATATCTAAGAACGGTATCAAGATGGATATGAGCAAGATATCATGTATACTGGATTGGCCTATACCAACAACTCGTAAGGCATTACAACGATTCCTTGGATTTTCAAACTTCTATAGGAAGTTCATCAAGAACTTCTCTTCTATTGTGAGACCACTCACACAACTTACAAGTGTAAAGAAACCATTCAAATGGTCTGAAGAAGCAAATAAAGCTTTCCGCTTGTTAAAATCAAGCTTCACTTCTGCTCCCATACTACGCCATCCAGACCCATCCCTTCAATACATCCTGGAGGTAGCTGCGTCAAATATGGCTGTAGGAGCAGTTCTTTCCCAACGACCAACGAATACTTCACCACTCCACCCAGTTGCTTTTTTCTCCAAATCACTAAGTAGCCCAGAGGTGAATTACCCAGTGGGTGAAAAAGAGTTGCTTGCCATAAAATTGGCACTAGAAAATTGGCGACATTTACTTGAAGGTACTCGATTGCCAATACTCATATATACAGATCATAAGAATCTCCAATACCTTCAGACCAACAAGACTCTTTCCCAGCGGCAGGTACATTGGTCATTATTCTTCCTAAGATTCAACTTCCTAGTGACCTACACGCCTGCAGACAAAAACAAAAAAGCGGATGCGCTATCACGGCTAACCGAAGATAACTGCGCCGAAATCCCTTCACTTCCTATAATACCCCATGACCGTATTATTGGTGTTGTTCGTTCCTTGAAGGAAGAGATTCTGCACAGTATAGGACTGGATTCACCACCACCACCACAACTAAGTGCTGATGCAGAAGGCTTCCTCTACTTTAACGACAAACTCTACATACCTCCTGGTATGCGTACCAAGATCTTGGAATTATCACATGACGTACCTATGGCAGGACATATGGGTATGACTAAGACATTCAATTTGCTCACCAGGCAATTTTGGTGGCCTGATATGAAGACGTCTGTACAAAAATTTGTTTCCTCATGTAACATCTGTGCAAGGTCCAAAATTGACACTACAAAACCATCTGGTCTACTTTGCAGTCTACCAATACCCAAAGTTCCATGGGAAATTGTGTCCTTAGACTTTATAGTAGAATTACCACCTTCCAAAGGATTTACTACCATTCTAGTGTCAGTGGACCATCTGACAAAGATGGCACATTTCATTTCCATTCGCAGACTACCTTCATCTAAGGAAACAGCGGAATTACTAGTGAAACATGTGTTCAAGCTACATGGAATTCCAAAGACTCTTTTATCTGACCGAGGTTCACAGTTCATCTCCAAGTTTTGGCAAGCTCTATGTCGTATACTACGAATTGAGCGAAAACTTACTTCTCCCTACCACCCTCAGACCAATGGACAAACTGAAAGAGTCAACCAGTGCATTGAACAATATTTGCGTTGCTACACCTCATACCTACAGGATGATTGGGTGGACCTCCTCCCTCTGGCAGAATTTGCTTACAATAACGCAACCCCCAGTACTACTAAGCAAAGTCCATTCTACCTAAACTATGGGTTTCATCCCACACTTCTTCCACCACTCATCCTGCCATCAAGTAACCCAGTAGCCTCTGACTATCTTACCCAAATAAAAGACCCTCTGGGTTTACTTAACACCTCCATCTCACATGCCCATAGCCAACAAAAAAGGTACTACGACCTCCGTAGAAGACCTTCTCCTCAATATGCTATTGGGGATCTCGTTTGGCTATCTACGAAAAACTTAAGGTTAAAGATCCCCAGTAAAAAGCTTGGGCCTTTGTTTCTAGGACCTTTCCCAATTGAGAAGCTCATTGGGAGAGCTGCAGTTCAACTCACCTTACCGGCAGATCTTAAAATACACCCCATCTTTCACGTGTCGCTGCTGAAACCACATGTTCCCAACAGAGGAATAAGACCTACCATCTCGCCTCCACCTCCAGTACAAGTTGAAGGCGGAGAAGAATTTGAGATTAAGGAGATTTTGGATTCTCGTATCCACAGAGGGAAACTCCAATATCTCATAAGATGGAAAAACTATGGACCCCAAGACGACACCTGGTTGGATACTTCTGACGTTCACGCTCCTAGGCTTATACGAAGGTTCCACTCCAAATACCCGGAGAGACCAGTGCTATAGGCCTTCCGGAGCCGGCCTTAAGGGGGGGGGTACTGTAAGATTCTGGTACCTTCGGTACCCTTCCAGCCCAATTCTTCCGCATATAGCTACCTGTCCCTTTAAATCTCGTGACGTCATCACTAGGCGCCGCTCTGAGCAGCTATTTCAATCGCCGGTTTTCACTCACAAGGTGTTCGTACAAACCGCTTGTTACACAGCCTTGTCTGACGCTGCCGAAGCCTCCAGCTATTTCCTGTATCTCGCTACAGATCCTGTATCTCGCTACCGATCCTTCTCCTCATTACCGGACCCCTCGTCTCTCTAAAACCAACTAGTGATAAGTACCCCGCAGGGGATTCCTTCCTATCAACTTACACTATCTACTCTTGTATACTAAAGACTGTTGCTATCTATGCATTACTATTTCTATCATCTGCACTGTTACATAGATTGCTAGCTCTTAAGTCTACTACCATCTATATCCTTGCACTGAGTTAGCAATTCCTGTACACTTCATCTGCTGTCCCCTGCCACCTGTTACTTGTACATGATTGCTAACCTATCTGCATACTATCTATCACCATCTGCTAACACTCCTGAACATTACTATTGAGTGCCTATCATTGCTATCACTACTCACGCCTGTCCTTTCAGTACATCACCTCTATACTATCGTATACAACCTATCACTCCAGGAACACCTTAACTGAGTGCCTGTATATTTGCATGCTGAGGCAGGCTGGGCCACAATGATGAGTCTGGAGAGTTGGATATGGTGATTCAACACATCTCTGCACGACTACTGAGTGGAAATTCTGCAGCTGCATATCCATTTCACTAAACAAACGCCGGAGCGTTACAGATTGTTAATCTGTCCCATTACTTTTGGTCCCTTAAAAAGTGGGAGGCACATATACAAACTGTTGTAATTCCTACACCGTTTACCTGCTTTGTATGTACATACCCTCAAATTGAAGCTGAAATCTGCAGTTAAAGCACATGTTGTTTATTTCATTTCAAATCCATTGTGGTGGTGTATAGATCCAAAAATATTAGAATTGTGTTGATGTCCCAAAATTTATGGACCTGATTGTACATTTTAAAGTGTATGGTCAAAAAGTAAAATCATGTATTCATTTCCACACTGTATTGCAATTATTTCTAGCCTACTCCTTTTTATCTGAATAAACTTGATGTTTGCACACTTAGTTTCTTAAGATCTCCAGACATTTACTTTCTTGAATTCTGTGACACATATTCACTATGCCCTGTTGATAGGCACTGTTGTGTCACAGAATTCACAGTGCCTGCATTCTGAATTATAGAATGTTTTAGGAAGGGGAGTCAGTACAGGAATTACAGCAGTGCAAGTGAATGTAAGCAGCAGAGGAAAAGCTGCAAAGCATGCAGGGAATCCGGGAAGTTGTAGAAAGAGATGGAAGCAGACAGGCAGCACTCACAACATGAAAGGAGATATTTCAAATAAGTTTATATTGAACTGTCAAATGTAACTATTGTGGTATTGCTATTACAATCCTTATGTCATAAAATGAAAGTGTATGCTGTGACTATAGCTTTCTTAAAGTTTGTTCTTGGTGCTTTTTATGGCACTTTTCCACTGCAAGTACCGGCTAGTACCGGCTCGACTCTACTCGGCCCTGCTTGGCCCGGTTTGCTTTTCCACTGCTGGTACCGCATGGTATAGTGTCGGAACGGTTCGGTACGGTACGGTATAGGTTTGCTTCCACTAAAGTAGTACTAAAGTTAAGTGGGTGGGATAACAACGGGGTGGGTGTGATTCTCTGACCAATCAGTGGCTAGTAGTGACTGCATGCAAAGGATTGTGGGATATGGTACCAGTTTGGTACCTGTTGGAACCACAATCGAGTAGGTACTGTTTTTTCAGAGCCGTACCGTTCGGTTCCATGCAGTGGAAAAGCAAACCTATACTGTACCGTACCGAACCGTTCCGACCCTATACCATGCGGTACCGCAGTGGAAAAGCACAAAAGCGTGCCGAACCGGTACGGTTCCATGCAGTGGAAAAGCGCCATTAGAGGTATAGTGGGTTTTAAATGGCTCCCGAAGGGATACTAAAATAAAATAAATACTTTTTTTCTTTTAAAAGAAGCTCTTTTAACCTATTTTTGACTAGTCTTCTTTAAGACACGTATTTATTTTGAGGTGGACATTAATTCTATCTAACAGGAAATACAGTGTAGCTGTCAAGAAAGCCATTTATTCATCATGTTAGCACTGACATTATGATTATATGGCTTTGTTGATAGCCAGGACTATGGAGACTACCACGTTATTGCCCAGCCTCCCGCAGCCCCTCATATCTGGCAGCTTTTATAGAGCTATAATTTTTCATATCGTTTTTCACAACCTCAGAATTATAGATATTCTGCTGAAAGTTACTGCAAACACTCAACAGACTATTTCATAATTTTCATTTAATTTCAGGTCAACCAATAACATTTTTATAATGCAGGAGTTGATAAATGATTTTATTAATACTTTAAGCCTTGTTTGTCTGCTGTAAAGCGTAATTAAGTGTTCTTGTGATAAGATAAAATAAAGTTAGTCTAAAAATGTATTTTAATGACTATGCTTGGTGAGTGTGAAAGTTACCGTTAGCAATTTTTTAAATAAATAATATGTATACAGTATATAAGGTATATGTAACTAATAATGAATGTCAACAAAGTAGCAAAAAGTAGTAGAAGCATGATCTAATGTTCTAAGAATAAAAGAACCAACAACATACTGTATATTGAAATAGGCAGATCATGCAGAGATGCTTATTATTTATTTACTGATATAATTCTATATGTATATATCTACAATATTGTGAAATGGTGTTATTCAGTGGGTGGGCATTAAGGATAACTAAAGGCAAAACTTTTTTGGGGGGTTTTGGATAGAGTGCAGGGGGAGTAGAATGTTTGTCAGTTTTTATTGCTGTCTGTGTCCCCATTGGGGAGATTCACCTCTTCTATTTGTCCTGTTTACCGTTATTGAAAGTGAAAGTAAAAGAAAACCCTACATTTTGGGTTGTCCCCAGAAATTTAAAAGAAGGGAAATCTTCCAATGGGGACACTAGTTCTGGTGAGCTGGGTGTCCCCAATGAATTCCCTTAATTTACAGGGATTTCCACTCACTTCCTGTTTGGTGATGAGACAGGAAGTGGAGGGAAATCTCTGCAATGGGACATAGATGGCGAAAAAAATGTGACTGGGGTTATAGCCCTTCCTTACTGTATCCCAAATGAAAAAAAAAAGGTTTTTCTTATAGTCCTACTTTAAGGACAATTTGTCACCTTACTTGTTCAGGGCAAAGTAGCAGAATCTTTTGCTAGCGCAGCTCCTGCCCCTCCTGTATTAGCCTAAGATCTTGGAGGTTTGAGGGACCCCCGATTACAGCACGCTATGGACTGCTGCAGTTTATAGCAACACCTTTGTTTAAGCCTGCCTTTTTTGTTGTTGCAGTGAGGGCATTTAGCTACAATTTCTTTTCATGCACTGCTTCTCCCCTAAAGATGCTGCAGATTGCACTGTTCAGTACATGGATAGGTAAACGTGTTCTTCAGTAGCCATTGCATACATTAATGTGATATTAAACACAATAACAAAAATGTAATATACTGCAGCTTACTAAACATTAAATGTGGGAGCTGCACACGTTTTTTGGGCTTTTTCCCTTTATTTTCTCATGGTGATCTGGCTATTAACATATTATTTGTCATTGGGTGTTTCCACTCTGAATGGAAAACCAATGAAGCCAAGCCACCCCTTAGACCAGGGATCTTCAAACTACGGCCCTCCAGCTGTTGCGGAACTACACATCCTACGAGGGCACTGTAAACTCTGACATTCTCAGACATGACTAGGCATGATGGGAATTGTATTTAAAGGAGAAATTGGGGCAGTGGGACTTTGAATGAGGCATGAATTGAAAAAAGAGGAATTTAATTAATGGATACATATAAAAAGTATCTTTTTATATGTATCCATTACTCCTGATAAATGGACGGAGGTCCAGGAAACGCGTCGAGTCTACATTATAACTCGGATGCAAAAAACTCATTATTCTTTTATTCTGATCATGTATGAAATATTATATACAGTGTTTTTATATTGGAATTAATTGTAGAGATCCCATTTGAGATCCCATTCTTTATATTATATATGTATTCTCATTATGAATTGTATACTGTTTCAATATTTGTTTATAAACACATTAACTGTATAAATTTTATGTTTTCAAAAAAAAATTCCTCTTTTTTCAATTCATGCCTCATTCAAAGTCCCACTGCCCCAATTTCTCCTTTAAACACATTTCCAGGGATGGAGGCTTTTTCTTTTTTTCCTTGTGGCAGATCATTAATTTATTTATCTATGATGGGAATTGTAGTTCCTGAACAGCTGGAGGGCCATAGTTTGAAGACCCCTGCCTTAGACAGCAGCACTGACCATTGTAAGCACCCCTGTCAGTGTTAAATGATTTGTCTCAACCCTCGAACTGCCACTTTTTCTGGACAGCTTGATCTGTTGAAAAACTTTCTGACTTCCCGGCAGGATAAACAGTTGAAAACAAAGGAAAAAAGCAAAAAAATGAAAACAAATGCTAACAACTGGTAAGCTGAAAATCATTACATTTTTATGTTTTTGGGTTTAATACTGATTTCAATTCCAGTTCCAGCTAAAACATATTTTTATTTTAGTTTGGATAGAATGGTAAAGGTTTAGACTTTAGTCAAGTTTTGATTGATGCCTTTGTTTGTCCCCTTTGGGGAAATTATCTTTTACTTCCTGTCACCCAGTCCCTGGGAAAGGAAGTGAGGGTAAGTTTTGGAAATGGAGTGATGAACCTCAATGAAGCTTTTACCCCAAAACTGTTAATTAAGTCATCATGCCTCCAACAGTCATGCACATGTGGAAGACACAACTAAAGTAACTAAAGCCTCTCTTTGATACAATATTTCCTTTGTAGGACCACTACTCCTGCCATAGCTGCCAATGCTAATGGTGGGTACAAGCACATTTTGGGGCACGAAATGAAGGAGGACAATGTGTTACAGTGCGCATAGTGCAACATGGTGAAGGGCGGGCATGGCTTATCTAAATTAGGCATGGCTCCAAGGCCATGATTAAACTATGGTAATTTGTTCAATAGAAGCGTGATAAACCAGAGCTAGTTTTTTTTTTTAAATACCGGCCAAAGTTTTTCATCCATCTAAGAATCAAAATAGCCTATAATTCCTCATCCTCTCCTTTTTAGGGTACAACTTGTCCTATTCATTACTTGTTCCATTCGTTAATTAAAAAAAAAAAAAAAGGGGAGAAGCACAAAAGAAAACTTGCTATAGTGGACATGATTAAGGAATGAAATAGGAACAACCTTCATTTATTTATTGAATTACCAATATTATTATCGCTCTTATTAGCACCAACAGTTTGAGAAAGTACAATTACAAAACAGTTCAATACAGACGGAATAGGAAGGCCCTGCTCATGGAGCTTACAATCAAAAGGCGGGGGTGTGCTAATAAAGATATTAGCTGCAGGGAATCATCTGATGGAGGTGGCTGAAGTACAGTTATTTAGGTGGAGGAGGGGTAGGCTTCCCTGAATAAATGGGTTTTCAAGGATCGCCTAGTAGCGGACAGGGTAGAAGCTAATCAGACATACCGGGGTAGGGAGATCCAGCATACTGATATACTGGAGTTTAAATTATGTGCAGAACAAAGTCTTTGATGGCACAAAAGTAATAATCAAAATCCATTGTAAGGCTAGTGTTACAATATAAATAGGCAAGAGAAGGATCAGGCGACCCAGGTAATCAATGGTCATAAAACACTGAAAAAGGAGTCTGGACAAACTACTGCTGATTGACTGCAGGGGATCCCACATAAAAAGTTTGGTAACAATATATCAGTGCAAAGTTTATATCCCCCCTCAGTTAGTGAATATTATTATCTTTTCATTTAAAATGCTAGTGCATCACAATGTATCATACATTTCTTCAAAAACTTATATCCAAAACCAGCGCAAAAAGTTTAACTTTCTTCAGGAAATATTAGTGCAGAAAATAGAAAATTCCAAAAATATATATAAATTCCAAAAAAAAACCTCAATGTGTAAGTACAGTGCAATAGATTAAAATGATAAATATGTGTGCAAATATTACCTAATCAATTCATCAATAAATTCATACAATACATATAAAACATGTGCAATTTCATAAAAATAAATATATATAAATATGAAATTAATAAAATTAAATTAAAAAATAAATCTTTAAAAACAATGTTCAATCTTCCTGAAAGTCCCAAGTGAAAAAATTGCAAAAAAGTGTCTGTCATATAAAACCGTGCAAAACACCCAAGGTGATCCTTCCACCGTATCCCTCAAACTGAGACCAGATGGGGTAGCTGGTCAAATTATAAACCAGCAGAATGGGCCTTTTTGTATAAAATTTCCAGCAGGTCAGTTCTTATTTCAAAACAATGCTCAGTGCCATCTTCCTATGTAAGCGCTTTCATATGGATATATAAGGGGAGTGATTTAAAAGAAAGGAGAATCCATAGTATAATCCCATTTAAAACTATTCTTATTTATTAAAATACAAAAAGATTACACTCACATTTCTCAAGTGTCTACCCGACACTAGGGATTAAAAGCATAAATCTTCCACACTTCCGGCCGTGTTACAAAAGCGGCAAGTGTGAATCAAATATATGCGGTGGTGTTCGGCATCCTAGCTGCGCCCTACTAGTTTTGTCACTTAACGTCCTCGCAGAGCGGTGTTACAATATATCTATGAATAAAGCCCACAGGCTTAATTCATGCAGGAGAGGAGGCTGGTTTGCTGTGTAGACTCTGCATAGCAATTAAAACACTGTTCTGTGGTTATGAGATACAGGCATTACTTTTTAAAACCAGATGGTTGGCAACCATAAAGCAGCACACTTCTAAAGGACTCCTAATGAGGGTGAACATGCCCAACAATTTATTATGGGAAGATTTGAAAATTTGATTATTAACCCTCCTAGCTTGAGGAACTCAGACAAAATTGGTGAAAGGATATATTCAAAGACCTAAAGTAACTATTCAAAACTATTTAGAATATGTCATTTAGAGCAGAGTTCTAGTTTATATGTCCCAGCATGAAAAACGGAACACAGGCTATTAAACTTTAAACGCTCAAGCTTTTTTTAAACATTTTTACCAATCTGGACTGGAATGGCTTCAATAAATGTTTGACTAATGACAATATAAATCAACTTAAATGCAATATCATTGCATGATTTGTGCCACAGCTGTCTGCTACTTCAACAGAGGATAACTGGGTTATGGGCTAAGGAAAAGTAAATTGTGATACCTATACATCACTGCAGATACTTGTTACGCCTACAGTGTTTCAGAAGCAAGAACAAAATGTGCTCTCCAAACAATTAAACTCGAATGACTGTTCAGTCTACTGTTTAATGATTTGAAAACATATAAACAGCTTGATTTCATGTAAGCTGTGAATATACAATCACAATAATCTCTACAAATATATAGTTATGCTCGTTGATTTTCAGATTGCTCTCTTGATGAAATAATAGATAAGGAGCCAAAAATGCTCAGCTTCGGTAAATCCAATTTGGGTCTTAGCATCTGAATAATTTTTTATTTTATTAACATTTTTTTCTCTTTTTTTTAGCCCGAAGCATAGTGATAAAACATAGTGTTCTTCAATAAAGAGGTGCTAGGACGATGTGCAAAATGAACCATTGGGATTCCTTTACTTGGACATTTTCACACGCTGCAAATTCCAGTGGCAAGAATCTGTGAATCCTATGGCTAGAACTGACATATATGATCATGGCAAAAAATATTGGCACCCCTGCATTTCTGTCAGATAATGCACCACTTTGCCCAGAAAATTGTTGCAATTACAAATGTTTAGGCATTCTCATGTGTATCTTTTTTTGTTTGTATTAGTATGACACAAAAAAGTGGAGAAACAAAAAGCCAAATCGGACACATTCCACACAAAACTCCAAAAATGGATTGGACAAAATGATTGGCACCTTCTCAAAATTGCAAGAAATAATTGCATTCTAAGATTGTGATGCTCCTGTAATTTGTAATTAAACTCACCTGTATCAATTAACAGGTGCTGACAATATATAAATCAAACCCCTCTGAGAGTTGAAATGTAAAAAAAAGAATTCCGGCAATAGAAATGTCAGGAAAAAAACCCAGCGTGGGGTACCCCCAATCCATACTATGCCCTTTGGGTCTGGTATGGATTCTATGGGATACCCCATGCCAAAATTTAAAAAAAAAAACGGCATGCAGCCCAACAGGTCAGAAAAAGGGGGCCTGCCTTATTACGCTAACGCCTCAACCCTCCACTCTGGACTAAACCTTCCAACAGGTACCTTGTAGGAGTCATAAAAAGAGAGGCTGGGTAATTGGTAGATTACAGAACATTGCTTCATGCTGTGCATAAAGTAAAACAAATGGGATAGCACTGCAACCTCCACTAAAATAAACAAATCAAAATACCCAGTGCTTAGGCTAAAAGGTCTCCGATAACCTTCAATGCTGCACAGTCCACGCAAAAAGCCAATACATTTTGGCCATTGCAGCCAAAGCACATTGGCTTCTTTTTTGGCTGTATTCCACCATATTTATTAAAGGATGACTGCATATTCTGACTGCACTGTGGTACCGGCTATTTTCCTGGACTGTGCATTATTCAGTGCAATTCAAAGGAATGACAAGGACACTGCATTTTTGAAGAGGGTTCAATGGGTAGTTTCTGTATTTGCTGTAATTGTTCTTGCATTGAAAAAAAAAAAGAAAACTAATGTACCTGCCACTTCAAAGGACTGAAGGCTGCAATATATTACATTTTTTTCTTAGGTTTAGTTATCTTTTAAGACCCAATTAAAAGTCTACCAAGAGGCAATGGGAAGGGTTAAAGTGGAACTAATTTATAAAGTGAATCTGAATACTTACAAATTCTGAATAAGCAATAAAAGCATTGTAAGGAAGCCTGCCCTTCACTGTGGAGAAATTCATATTCAGATTTTACAACAGAGGCACATAAGTATATTTCTTTTGAGTGCAGAGGCTAGCACCTTGCTAACTTTTTATTGTAAATAATGTAACCTGCTAATAATGCTGTGATATTTGAGAAGGAACTACTTCACAGTACAAGCAGCTAGAGAGGTCAGTGAGGGACATTTTTCTGCAGACGGGCTACCGGCAGAGGTGTATAAGAAATATGCTGAAACCCCCCTACCGCAATTAAACTCTGTATTCTCGGAGGCCATGGAGTTGGGATGCTTTCCACAGTCTATGAATGAGGCGGGTATTATTCTCTTATTCTCAAACCTGGCAAAGACTGCCTATTACCAGACTCCTATAGATCCCTTTTGTTGTTAACAACCAACGTCAAACTTTTGGCTAGAACTCTGGCTACACGTCTGGCGAAAGTAATTTCCAAGATCATCCATAGAGATCAATCTGGTTTCATACCCGCTAGATCCATGGTGTTGAATATGAAGATATGAAGATTGCTCTTAAACCTTCAAATACCTGTAGACAACCCGTGCAATCGAGCAATCCTAACCTTAGACGCAGCCAAGGCCTTCAATAGTATAGAGTGACCATATCTATTGGAGGTACCAAATCCCAGACTGTACTTTGTGGCATCCCAGCTCCAACACTTAGGGGAATGGGGGTTCCTAGATGCTTCTGACCCGAGTCGGACAATTGTGCTTCCTGATGAATCCCATTATACAGCGCTGTCATACCTAGAAGCTGGCTTTCCTGTCTTCTTGGGTTCGGGACCTACAATATTTCTTTTCAAACAGCTTTGGGCTTTCATCAGGGGTAGCCTAAAATTTTCGGGTTTTCTTCCGGAAAACCCCATATGGCTAAATCCCACATATGCAGAATTGGATTAATTAAAGGTCTTTCAGACATGGGAAACGATGGGTGTTCAGTACATATCGCAATTATTCTGACAGGACGCAGTAAAATCATTTTCAGAGCTGCAAACTGAATTCAAGGTACCACGGCAGCAGTTTTACAAATATCTGCAACTAAGACATGCACTACAGGCTCAAGAGCAACATTCTCACCTTGTGTTATCCACACACCCACTTCTAAATATGGTATTCAATGAACCATGCAAAAAAGGAATGATTTCACTAATATACTTCACCTTGACAACAATAATACAGGACTCATCCACCCTGCCATGCAGGAGAGGTTGGGAACGGGATCTGCATGTTATTGACAACAAGGCATGAGAGATAGGTTTGCAATCCATTCCTTCCATCATCTCACCCTCACATAGACTGTCCCAACTCTTTCTATTACATAGGGCATATCAGACCTCGTCGCAGCTTTATCGTTGGATGAGGAGGGACTCGCCCACATGCCCGAAATGCTGTGGTGCAGAGGGAACACTTATACACTTGATGTCCCAAACTCTTCCGATACTGGAGGGGAGTGATAGATACCATCTCTAGAGCATATATGATCAAGGTCCCATTGGACCCTATCGTCTGTATGTTGGGAGTAATAGACAAAGAGCTTTTCCCTCCCCCGGTAAGTATCTCTGTGATGAGACTGCTATACCTAGCCAGAAAACAAATTGCCAGACTTTGGCTGTCCCCAAACGTTCCCTCTATGACACAATGGATAGAACAGTTTAACCAGACCCTTATTCGTGAAAAGTTAACTCATCAGCATAGAAATGCTAACAAAAAAATTTGCCAGATATGGCAGGCATTGTTGGACACCCCTGAATTGGCTCCAGCGCAATTGATCATGCAAAGATTGTTTCAAGTCTGAGTAAAACACAACTGATGGTCCTCCTATCTAGAGGAGGGAATAGAGATATATATTTTACCTGGTTATTTTACCGTAATGAATCACACTTGGTAAAATATTGTTCAAATGCCTGGAGAATGCTTGTTTTCATGGGATATTATATACTTCTATTGTGTGTTGGCTGTTTTTTGCTTATTTTTTTTGCTGCCAGATCCTAGTGCCAAGAGGTACTATTATACTGGGTAATGTTTCTGTTTTTCCTGTACACTTGTATCTCATTTGACCCTAATCTAGTGGGGGGAAAGGTTTCTCTACACCTGAACAATGTACTCCTCATTCTTATAGTTACCCCTTACTGTATGAGCAATTTTTACTTTGTTGTATATTTGGTTATTTGGCACAATAAACATTTCTTTTTTTTGCCACCATAGGAAGCAGCTTCCTCACAGAGAAGAGGAATAGCCAAGAGCACTGACAGTGACCCCAGAAGAGGAGGTTTGGGGCCGCTCTGTGCAATACCTTTGCACAGAGCAGGTAAGTATAGCATGTTTATTATTAAAAAAAAAAATAAAAAAAAAATATATATATATATATATTTATATATATATATATATATAATGTTTACAACCTCTTTAACCACTTAAGCCCCGGAGGATTTGGTTGCTAAAAGACCAGGGGGTATTTTGCAATTTTTTACTGCGTGACTTTAACGGACCATTGCGCGGTCGTGCGACGCTGTACCTAAACCTTGACGTCCTTTTTTTCCCACAAACAGAGCTTTCTTTTGGTGGTATTTGATCACCTGTGCGATTTTTTGATCATGCGCTATAAACAAAAAAAGAGCGTAAATTTTGCAAAAATAACAATATTTTTCACATTTTTTTATCTGAAATTCCCCCCCCAAAAAAAATGTAAAAATCAAAATTTTTTAACATTTTCGGCCAATTTGTTTTATGCTACATATGTTTGGTAAAAAAAAATCGCAAAAAGCGTATTTTGATTGGTTTGCGCAAAAGTTATCGCGTTTTCTAACAAAGGGAAAGATTTTTGGTGTTTTTTTTTTTTAACGAGTAATGGCGGCGATCTGCGATTTTTTTTGCGGTGCTGCGACATTGCGGCGGACAAATCGAACCCTTGACTGACATTTTTGACACTTTTGGGGTTACCAGTGACATTACTGCAGTAATCAGTGCTATACATATGCACTGTTACTGCAAAAATGACACTGGCAGGGAAGGGGTTAACTGTATTGGAGAGGGAGGGGTTAAGTGTGTCCTAGGGGCGTGTTTCTAACTGTAAAGGGACATGGCTATTGGTGTAAAAACAAAGATCAACGGTCCTACATAGGTCCGCCCGTCATACGCACTGACTTGTCAGTGAACGAGCCGGAGCAGGCGCGCGCCCACCCGCAATTGGCTCGCAAGTCAGTGACAGGCGAGTGACGTACCCCTACGTCACTCTGCCTGGCCAGGGCTGACCGCCGCAGTATATAGTCGTGCGGCGGTCGGCAACCGGTTAAGATTATGCAAATACTTTAAAGTAGAATTATAGGCAGAACTTTTTTTGAATAGAGTAAGGGAGTGTTATAACCCCTGTCAGGTTTTATTTTTGTCTTATTGAGGAGATTTACATGCCCTTCCTGTCCCAGGAAGTAAGAGGAAATACCTGTGAATTAAGGCCCCTTTCACACGGGCTTTCTGATCCGGTCCTCCTGTCAGTTTTACAGGCGGACTGGATCGAATGCTCCATGCAGCCCTATGGAGCTGCGGATGTCAGTGGAGACATCCCCACTGACACCCGCTGCTATCCAATTTAATCCTGTCCGTGAAATCCATACGGATGGAAACCCTATTTCCCCTCCCTCTGAAGCATTGGATTGCATAAGATCGGATGAAAACGGACAGTCAGACTGTTTTCATCTGATCTCCCATTGAGGAGAGTGAGGATCTGACAACTCCATCTCTGCACACAGAGCGGAGTCGGAGCTGTCATCTGCCTGCTCAGTGGGTATCGGCGGATCGATACCCGCTGAGCAAAACGGACTCCGTTGGGCACACCGTCCGTATGAAAGGAGCCTTAGTGTGAACCCATAGTGTTCCCATTGGAAGATTTCCCCGCTATTATTTTGAAATTTTCCTTTATTTTCACTTTTAATGAAAATGGTAAGCAAGACAAATAGAGAGGATAAATCTTCCCAACGGGGGCACAGAAAGCAATAAAAACTGGTAGGTGTTCTAATCCCTCTCCACTCTCCACACCGATGCACTTTAAAGCCTAGCTCCTGGCAAAAATAAAAAAAAGTTTTCCAATGCAGTGAAGCTGTGCCTGCATTGCATGGGTTAACTGATAATTTTTGTCTATGGAAGAGGAGAAAGGAGATATACTTACCTAAACTTCCGATTCTCCCAGCACAAGGCTGTCCGGCACCCCTGGCACTTCAGCAGTCTTGAATTGTGGACTGCTCCTGTGGTCATTAAGCCCAGAGAAAGCTCCACAGACTAGGAACAGTCTACTGGTGGGCCATGGGCAAGAGACATTTTCTGATGGAATGAAGGATTGGGCGAGTATAAGCTTGGGCACAGCCCAACTTCATGGGAAAAAAATTATTTTTAAAGCTTTAATACTTGCTATTAGGTAGAGTTTTTTATAGCAAAAAAGACTTTGCATGTCTCCTCTGCCCAGAAAAAAAGTCTTCATCTTTCTTAGAGCAAATAACATTTTTTTTTACTATGTTCACTGCTTACAGCACATGCTGTGAGATGTAAGATGCTGATAGCATCTGCCAGTGCCAGCCACAGGCCCACAGCCAGCAAGCCACAGCCTGCCAGCCAGCCAGTAAGCCACAGCCTGCCAGCAAGCCTGCCAGTGCCAGTCACAGGCCCACAGCCAGAAAGACACAGGCCCACAGCGAGCAAGCCACAGGCCCACAGCCAGCCAGCCACAGTCTGCCAGCCAGCCAGCAAGCCACAGCCTGCTAGTCAGCCAGCAAGCCTGCCAGTGCCAGCCACAGGCCCACAGCCAGCAAGCCACAGGCCCACAGCCAGCAAGCCACAGGCCCACAGCCAGTAAGCCACAGCCCACCAGCCAGTCAGCAAGCCTGCCCGTGCCAGCCACGGGCCCACAGTCAGCAAGCCACAGCCTGCCAGCCAGCCAGAAAGACACAGCCTGCAAGCCACAGCCTGCCAGCCAGCAAGCCTGCCAGTGCCAGCCACAGGCCCACAGCCAGCAAACCGAAGCCTGTCAGCCAGCAAGCCACAGCCTGCAAACCACAGCCTGCCAGCCAGCCAGTGCCAGCCACAGGCCCACAGCCAGCAAGACCACAGCCTGCCAGTGGTAGCCAGCAAGACCACAGCCTGCCAGCGGTAGACAGCAACACCACAGTCTGCCAGCCATAGCCAGCAAGACCACAGCTTGCCAGCCAGCAACTGTAATTAAGGTAAGAGGAGCCAACTTAGCCTAGGTATCAGAGAGCTATGTTGTGGTGTTTTATTGTTGGTGTGGCTGGAGGCAGGGTGGGGGTGTGGATGGAGGCGTGGCAAGGGTGTGTCTGGAGGTGGAACATGGGGGGGGCCTGGAAGGGGCCCTGATTTATTTTGCCCGGGGGCCCTGAGGGTTCTCAGTCCGCCCCTGGACATAGGGATACGTCGCTCGCCTAGGAGGAGCTAGGGGGCGAGGGCGAGCCACTGACGGAGTGCTCCTGCCCTCACTCGGCAGTGGGGGAGCTGATGCGTGTGTCAGGCGGCACCGTTTGTGGCCTGACACCCGCGCCTCGCGCCCCGCTGAGAGAGAAGGACAGTTGGCTGTTGCAAACACAGCCGACCGTCCTTCTCCCTGAAATGATCACAGAGCTCATGTGATCCTGCTATATAGGATCACATGTCTCTGTGATCATTTCACAAGTCCAACCCCCATACAGTTAGAATCACTTCCCTAGGGTCACATTTAACCCCTTGATCACCTATACTGTTAACCCCTTCCCTGCCAGTGTCATTATTACAGTAACAGTGCATATTTATAGCACTGATTACTGTAATAACGTCTCTGGTACTCCCAAAAGTGTCAAAAATGTCAGTCAGGGGTCCGTTTTGTCCGCCCCAATGTCGCAGTCCTGCAAAAAATCGCAGATCGCCGCCATTACTAGTAAAAAAATAGTAAAAAAAAAAAATTAAAAATGATATAAATCTTTCCCGTAGTTAGTAGACGCAATAACTTTTGCGCAAACCAATCAAAATACGCTTATTGCAATTTTTTTTACCAAAAATATGTAGCAGAAAACAAATTGGCCTAAAATGTTAAAAAATTTTTGATTTTTAAATTTTTTTTTTTTTTGAGAATGTCATATACCAGAATGTGAAAAATATAGTTTTTTTTTCCAAATTGTCACAATTTTTTTGTTTATAGTGCAAAAAATAAAAATCGCAGAGGTTATCAAATACCACCAAAAGAAAGCTCTATTTGTGGAAAAAAAAAGGATGTCAATTTTATTTAGGTACAGCATCGCACGACCGTGCAATTGTCCGTTAAATTAACGCAGTGCCCAATTGGAAAAATAGGGCCTGGTCATTAAGGGTGCAAATCCTTCCGGTCTTAAAGTGGTTAAAGCTTACATGAGATTGTACTGATCTGCTTACCATATACTGTGCTGTAAAAGTAAAATGAAGGTAAAATAAAGAATGATATGTTGAAAAGTAGCAGCAGTGTTCTTGTCCATCATTTTAAGTGTTTGAACATGTTTTTAATTCAATCAACATGGCCCCACCAATGGCATGTATAATTACAGTGAAAAGTATTGTCATTAGGGAATAATAAAACATTTCCATTTAGTGTTTTACATCCTGAAAGGAGATAAAATCATCGTAGTACATCTACACACATCTAAAAATCACTGTAATGGTTTATACCCCGTGCCAGGATCCAATGTTATTGCTTGGTGACATATTGCCGTTCCCTGTGGTAAAATGTCGATGTGAACACAATTTACAAAGTAATTCAAACAGAATTAATACTTACAGACGCCTCAGTTCAGAAAGTCCATAAAAGGCCCCCGGCTCGATGGTGCTAATCAAGTTATTCCTCAGATCTCTGGAGACAGAAATGTAGACACAGCAATTAATTATCAGGCATACGGCCGATTGTAAATGAACAACAAGCAAAGCATCAATTGACATTCACTTCAGTTTACCATTGAATATGAAATGCAGAATAAATAACAATAAAGATGCAGAATTGACGTGACAGTCACACCGTTCCACCAGTCCTAGCCCAGCCTTTGCAGACGGCTGCTTTCTGGTACCTAAAGCAGTGGCCATGTTGAGATGTGACAAAAATCATTCTTGACAATGCAGCAGGTTATTTCAAGGTTAACAAAAGGGGAAACCACACTACAGAACATAGGATGTTTCCTTCTGTATTGCTGTTAGTTACCAATCAGTGAATCATACCCTTTCTGAATTGTATGGTGTCCAAAAGAAGTCAAATGTTGGCAGCCATATTGGATTCCTCACTAATGAAGCTGGTTATATCTATCCAGCAAAAAGGCAGGCAGACTTTAAAGCGGAGTTCCGGCCTATTTTGCAACTTTAGTGATTCCTTGAGTGCTCGCTATGCTGATCAACAATTGGGAGCTATGCTGATCAACAATTGGTCATTTTCAATTTTTTCGGGGGTCCCTTACCTTATTTTCAGGGCATTTTTGATTGTACTTCCTCCTTCTCCCCCCTCTGTGGCCGCGGCCACCGACATCACTTCCTCCTTTGCATTGCATCCTGGGAGCTATTTGTCATCACTCCCAGGAGGCTGGAATCAGGAAGAACTCCCAGAACACTCCCTGGAATCAGGAAGAAGGACACAGCAGATTACACTGTGGCTTCAGATGCCCACATCTAAGATGGCCACGCTCAGATAGCGTTTTTAAAAGTAAAATTTTGACTAAAATCCAATACTATATACCTTCTAAGTACCGGCGGTCCCTGGGTTACAAACAAGATAGGGTCTGTAAGTTTGTTCTTAAGTCGAATTTGTTTGTAAGTCGACACAGGTAAATTTTTTAAGTTTAGCTCCAACCAAAATAATAATTTTTAAGTTTTTTGGATAGCATAGGGAAGAGTTAACACCCCTGTACCATTTGTTTTGCTGTCTGTACCTCTGTTCAGAAGATTTCACCTCACTTTCTGTCCCTAGATTTTGAACATTTTGGGTTGTTATGGAAACAAGGATTAGTGATAAAGCTCCAGTGGAGACACCTTTTCCCCATGATTTCTCTTACAGGAGTGAATTTCCCTTCCTAGGAGGAGATTTCTCCTCACTTCCTCTTGTCTCCCTCTGTTTGTAAGTAGGGGTCGTTTGTAAGTCGGATGTTTGTAACCCAGGGACCGCCTGTATGAGAACAGTGGTTCTGTAAAGAGCGATGGATTAGTATTATAGGGGTATTTTTTGTTAAAAAAGGTATTTGAAGCCGTAACTTCGCTTTAAAAGTGACCCTGTAACTTGATTAAAAACTAAAAAAAAAGCACATACCTGTGAGGAATAAATAGAATACTTGCCTCTCTTGCTGCCCACATGCCTGAACACTACTCCAGTCTGGGGAACTGGTCTCTCGAAGTCTGCAGGGAAACTAACATTTTGGGAGTGCCGATATCTGCAGTCCTCCACAGAGCTCACTGTTTCTTTTTACTAATCTTCACCTCACTGCAGGAGAGAGTGGTGATGTGGAAGTCCTCAAGATGAACTAGTGAGAGGAACATAATTGTTTCTTCACAGGCATATGCTTATTTATGAGTGTTTATCACAGGGTTTCTAAATCAGGGTTCCATGGAACCTTAGGGTTCCTCCAGAGGTTAACAGGGGTTCCTTAACCAGTTCTGGACCGGAAGGATTTGCCCCCTTAATGACCAGGCCATTTTTTGTGATTCAGCACTGCATTACTTTAACTGACAATTGTGCGGTCATGCAACGCTGTACCCAAATAAATTTGACGTCCTTTTTTTCCCACAAATAGAGCTTTCTTTTGGTGGTATTTGATCACTTGTGCAATTTTTATGTTTTGAGCTATAAACAAAACAAAAGCGACACTTCTGAAAAAAAAACAAAAAAAAAAAAACTTACCTTTTTCACATTCTGCTATATAACATTCGCAAAAAAAAATTAAAAATTTTTCATCCTTTTAGGCCAATTTGTATTCTGCTACATATTTGTGGTAAAATAAAAAAAAATCGCAATAAACTTATTTTGATTGCTTTGCACAAAAGTTATCGTGTCTACAAACTAGCGGAAAGATTTATGTAATTTTTATTTTAATTTTTGTTACTAGTAATGGCGGCTATCTGCAATAGGGATGATCGAACGGTTCGGGTCGACCATCGGTTCGACCCGAACATTGGATGTTCGATATTCGGCCGAATACCGAACTTTTTGCGGCAAAAGTTCGGTATTCGGCCACCAGAACCGCCCAAAATGCACTGGGACAGGAACTGGGCTTTAAAAGCCCGTGATTGGCCCAGAAACGTCTGCAAAAGCCAATGAGGGGGCAGGAGTCTCCTAGGAACGTGATTGGAGTGACTACGGGGACCAGAGGCCAATCAGGAGTGAATACGCCCCACACTATATAAGATGGCCCCGCCTAACCCCTAGCACAGTTATCCAGAGCCTGTTGAAGAGAGTTGAAGCAGTTCTGTCTGACTCCTGCTTGCTACACTACATTTCCTATATATCGAGTGGTTCTAAAGCTCCATATAGCAGAATTGTATTTAGCTTACAGCCAGTGTAGTTAGATACAGCGATTGTGCTGGTTCTTAGAGTTACAAAAAAAAAAAAAAAAACTTAAGGGACAGTGTCAGTCTTCTGCTGTATGGAGCTTTCTATTTAGTGGAAAGGGATATCTAGTGTAGTTAGGGAACTTTGTACTACATTAGTTAGATTTGAAAATTTAGTTTCTGTAGGGAAAGTGTGAGGGTTCTGTTTAGTGAGCATGTGGCACAGTGCTGCTGTATCACAGCAGGTATACGTGCTTGCTAGGCAGCAAAATACAGTGACAACTTAACGCCTGTTGTTCAAAGCGTTAGGTGCACTGTACAAAAGCCTTTGCAACTGTGCGTGACACGCAACTGCTGTGCTGTATCCAGCGACAACTGTGCGTTTTTCACAGCACACAGTTGCCAACGCATCAGTGACAACCTAACGCCTGTTGTTCAAAGCGTTAGGTCCACTGTGCAAAAGCCTTTGCAACTGTGCGTGACACATCTGCTGTGCTGTATCCAGCGACAACTGTGGGTCGCATAGCAGTGTGCGTTTTTCACCGCACACAGTTGCCAACGCATCAGTGACAACCTAACGCCTGTTGTTCAAAGCGTTAGGTCCACTGTGCAAAAGCCTTTGCAACTGTGCGTGACACATCTGCTGTGCTGTATCCAGCGACAACTGTGGGTCGCATAGCAGTGTGCGTTTTTCACCGCACACAGTTGCCAACGCATCAGTGACAACCTAACGCCTGTTGTTCAAAGCGTTAGGTCCACTGTGCAAAAGCCTTTGCAACTGTGCGTGACACATCTGCTGTGCTGTATCCAGCGACAACTGTGGGTCGCATAGCAGTGTGCGTTTTTCACCGCACACAGTTGCCAACGCATCAGTGACAACCTAACACCTGTTGTTCAAAGCGTTAGGTCCACTGTGCAAAAGGCTTTGCTACTGTGCGTGACACATCTGCTGTGCTGTATCCAGCGACAACTGTGGGTCGCATAGCAGTGTGCGTTTTTCACCGCACACAGTTGCCAACGCATCAGTGAGAAATATGCCTGGTAGACCAAGAAAAGGCATACGTGGCCCTGCTGCGGAAAGGGGCACAGCTTCTAGGGTGTCTAGAGGCAGGGGTGGACGTGGTGGTCAGTCCTCAGCCAGGCCACCATTTGGATTGTTCTCCGGCAGTGGCCAAGCTATACATCCACAGTATGTACAGGAGGTGGTGGACTATATGAACAAACCCTCATCATCGGCATCATCTGCAACTACAGTGACCCAGGCAGAGAAAAGTGGTCAGTCTTCTGCAGTTGTCAGAACAAATACAGATGAGTCCATGTCCACCTCATGTCCTCCCTTAGACCCAACTTCAGACATGGCAGAGGAGTCAGCTGAGCTGTTTGACCACAGTGTCGGCCATCTACTCCAGCCTGATGCTCAGTCCTTTATGGAGTCTGATGTTGGGTCTGAGTTTGAGGAGGAGGCAGAGCAAACAAGAGGGGAGAGCAGACGGCCCGCTCCATCTAAGGCCGCACCTGTTGTCTCCCAGGCCAGGCCTGATGCTCAGTCTTTGATAGAATCAGATGTTGGGTCTGAGTTTGAGGAGGAGGCAGAGCAAACAAGAGGGGAGAGCAGACGGCCCGCTCCATCTAAGGCCGCACCTGTTGTCTCCCAGGCCAGGCCTGATGCTCAGTCTTTGATGGAGTCAGATGTTGGGTCTGAGGTTGAGGAGGAGGCAGAGCAAGCAAGAGGGGAGAGCAGACGGCCTACTCCATCTAAGGCCGCACCTGTTGTCTCCCGGGCCACTATACACACCTCATCTTGCTGGGCCTTTTTTGAGACATCCCATGCAGATAAAACAGTTGCGATCTGCAAGATTTGTAAGAAGGGTATAAAACGTGGCAAAAATGTCAACCACCTGGGTACAAGCTGCCTAAACAGGCATTTGACAACCCACCACTCGGCCCGTTGGCAGGAGCATTTAAAGAACCCACAAAAGGGCCAAAGATCGGTCAGTCGGCCTCCTAGTTCTCCTCGCGCTCCTCCTCATGCTCCACCTGCTCCACCTGCACATCAGTCTGTTCCTGGCCCTGCTATAGTCACTCGTCACCTGTTGGCAGCCTCCACTGGCAGGGATGATGATATAGCAGGCAGTGTCGCATCTACCTCCAGCACACCACCAGCTGTAACATCTAGACGCCAAATTTCGATTCCACACATGCTGGAACGAAAAAAAATGTATACTCCCCGCCACCCACATGCCCAGCGTCTAAACAGTAGTTTGGCTAAACTACTGGCTCTGCAACTATTACCATTTAACCTGGTAGAGTCTGCTCCCTTCCGTGACTTCGCAAAATGTGCAGTTCCACAGTGGCAGGTGCCAAGTCGGCATTACTTTTCCCGTAAGGCCCTGCCATCCCTATACCAACATGTGGAAGGCAATGTAGTGTCGTCCCTGGCCAAGTCAGTCAGCCGTAAGATACACTTGACGGCTGACACTTGGTCAAGCAAACATGGGCAGGGACGGTACATTTCTGTCACTGCTCACTGGGTGACACTGCTTGCCAGCGGAAGGGATTGTAGCCAGGGCTCGGTGCTGCAGCCAGTGTTGCCCCCACGTCTGCAAACAGCTGGTGGTGTCGCTGATCCGGGTAGATCGATCACTTCTACCCCCTCCTGCTCCTCCTCCTCTACCTCCTCCATGCCCTCCTCTGCAGAATGGTCCTTTGAATATGATGAGGTACCACGTAAACGTTCAAAGGGCCATTCTATGTCTCAGGCCAAAAGGTGTCACGCAGTGCTGCAGCTTGTGTGTCTAGGGGACAGGCAGCACACTGCCCCTCAGATTCTTGGGGCTCTGCAGGCACAGGCCCAGAGGTGGTTGACACCACGCCAGCTGCAGCCAGGGATGGTGGTTACTGATAATGGGTCAAACCTCCTAGCTGCCCTTCGTCAGGGAAAGTTAACCCATGTGCCATGCCTGGCGCATGTCCTGAATCTCGCGGTTTTTGAACTCGTACCCGGGAATGCAGGATGTGCTAAGGATGGCAAGAAGGGTGTGCAGTCACTTCAGGCGGTCGTACAGTGCCACTGCACGTTTGGCCGAAGTGCAGCGCGAGTTTCACCTGCCGGTACACCGCCTCATCTGTGACATGCCCACCCGCTGGAACTCCACCTTGGCTATGCTGCAGCGCCTGTACACGCAGCAGAGGGCCCTCAATGAATACCTATGCGAGTACGGCACCAGCACTGGCTCTGCGCGCCTGGGCTTCTTTTCACCACGGCAGTGGCTTTTGATTAAGGATGCATGCGCTGTCCTCTCGCCATTTGAGGAGGCCACAAGGATGGTCAGCCGGGACAGCGCATGCATCAGTGACACCCTACCGGTACTGTTTTTGTTGGAGCACACTCTGCGTGGCATTATGGACAGGGCACTGGAGGCAGAGCAGCAGGAGGAAGAGGAGGACTTCCTTGCCTCTCAAGGCCCCCTTTATCCTGAGAATCCTGACCCCATTATGCCTAGCTCCCAGAGGCCCGAGCAGGATCCAGGGGTGGAAGAGGAGGAGGAGGACGATTCTGCGGGAACTTTTGCAGGGTTTGAGGAGGAGGAGGAGGAAGACATGCGGCAATCTGCAAGGCCTAGTTTGACTCCCTCGGGACACTTTGGAGTAGTACGTGGCTGGGAGGAGGAGGAGCCCGTTGAAGATAATGTCGTTATGAGTGACCCCGAGGAGTCAGCTTCTCAGGCCTTCGCTAATTTGCGACGCATGGGAAACATCATGCTCCAGAGCCTGCGAAAGGACCCCAGAATCAAGGCCATTAAAGAGACTAACCACTATTGGTTGGCCACCCTACTTGACCCCCGGTACAAGTGTAAAGTCTCGGAGCTTTTCCCATCCACCCAGAGAGTCCCCAGGATCAAATCCCTTGAGGACAATCTCAAGAGGAATCTGGTGAACATGTTCCCCGACTCCCGTAGGGTGCAGGGGCGGGGACAACCTACCATGGATTCTACTGGTGGTCACGAGAGGAGCGTTGGAGAAGGCGTGCGGTTGACGGATGCCTTTCGGTCTTTTTTTAGTCCTCACCGCCCAGGCCTCTCAGCTGCCACATCGCATCGACACCGTCTGCATCACATGGTGGACGATTACGTGAGGGCACAAAGTGACACAGAGGGCTTTTCATGTGACGAATCCGATCCACTGGCATACTGGGTCTTAAGATTAGACCACTGGCCAGAACTGGCCCAGTTTGCCATGGAGTTGTTGGCCTGCCCTGCTTCCAGTGTCCTATCGGAACGGGCATTCAGCGCAGCAGGAGGATTCGTCACAGACCATCGAACGAGACTCTCCACCGACTCAGTCGACCGTTTGACATTCATTAAGATGAATCAGTCGTGGATATCAAGCTTTGATGCACCTGATGCAGACCTTGTAGACTAGGCTATCGTTGTGATGTGGCAGTTGAGCCTCAGTTTAAGCCTGGACCATGGTGCCACCCTCAAACCCTCCTCTCATTCTCTTTACGTTCACAGAACCTCATTTTGGTTATGACAAAAACGACAATGTTTGCGCACCTGTTCCACAGGTGCACACCTTTACAATTTTTGGGCCTCCTTCAACACCAGCTCTTTGGGGTTAAGGTGGGGAGGCTATGCTAAAACAAAAACTACAATGTTTGCGCACCTGTTCCACAGGTGCACACCTTTACAATTTTTGGGCCTCCTTCAACACCAGCTCTTTGGGGGTTAGGGTGGGGAGGCTATGCTAAAACAAAAACTACAATGTTTGCGCACCTGTTCCACAGGGGCACACCTTTACAATTTTTGGGCCTCCTTCAACACCAGCTCTTTGGGGTTAAGGTGGGGAGGCTATGCTAAAACAAAAACTACAATGTTTGCGCACCTGTTCCACAGGTGCACACCTTTACAATTTTTGGGCCTCCTTCAACACCAGCTCTTTGGGGGTTAGGGTGGGGAGGCTATGCTAAAACAAAAACTACAATGTTTGCGCACCTGTTCCACAGGGGCACACCTTTACAATTTTTGGGCCTCCTTCAACACCAGCTCTTTGGGGTTAAGGTGGGGAGGCTATGCTAAAACAAAAACGACAATGTTTGCGCACCTGTTCCACAGGTGCACACCTTTACAATTTTTGGGCCTCCTTCAACACCAGCTCTTTGGGGTTAAGGTGGGGAGGCTATGCTAAAACAAAAACTACAATGTTTGCGCACCTGTTCCACAGGTGCACACCTTTACAATTTTTGGGCCTCCTTCAACACCAGCTCTTTGGGGGTTAGGGTGGGGAGGCTATGCTAAAACAAAAACTACAATGTTTGCGCACCTGTTCCACAGGGGCACACCTTTACAATTTTTGGGCCTCCTTCAACACCAGCTCTTTGGGGTTAAGGTGGGGAGGCTATGCTAAAACAAAAACTACAATGTTTGCGCACCTGTTCCACAGGTGCACACCTTTACAATTTTTGGGCCTCCTTCAACACCAGCTCTTTGGGGGTTAGGGTGGGGAGGCTATGCTAAAACAAAAACTACAATGTTTGCGCACCTGTTCCACAGGGGCACACCTTTACAATTTTTGGGCCTCCTTAAACACCAGCTCTTTGGGGTTAAGGTGGGGAGGCTATGCTAAAACAAAAACTACAATGTTTGCGCACCTGTTCCACAGGTGCACACCTTTACAATTTTTGGGCCTCCTTCAACACCAGCTCTTTGGGGGTTAGGGTGGGGAGGCTATGCTAAAACAAAAACTACAATGTTTGCGCACCTGTTCCACAGGGGCACACCTTTACAATTTTTGGGCCTCCTTCAACACCAGCTCTTTGGGGTTAAGGTGGGGAGGCTATGCTAAAACAAAAACTACAATGTTTGCGCACCTGTTCCACAGGTGCACACCTTTACAATTTTTGGGCCTCCTTCAACACCAGCTCTTTGGGGGTTAGGGTGGGGAGGCTATGCTAAAACAAAAACTACAATGTTTGCGCACCTGTTCCACAGGTGCACACCTTTACAATTTTTGGGCCTCCTTCAACGCCAGCTCTTTGGGGTTAAGGTGGGGAGGCTATGCTAAAACAAAAACTACAATGTTTGCGCACCTGTTCCACAAGTGCACACCTTCATAATTTTTACGCCTTCTTCAACACCAGCTCTTTGGGCTTACAGTGGTATGGCTCCGCCAACACCCAAACAACAATTTTTGCGCACCTGTCACACAGATGCATATCATTGTAATTTTTTTCCTTACAAAGGCAATTATTGCTTTCATTACCAGCACTTTCATAGGGATATGGTGTCAAGGCATCGTCCGCACCACCAAATGCCCAATTTTTAAGCATCCTTTACTTCTATTCAAAGTCAAGAGACAACAGTATTCATCCAAAACATCTCTAATCTTGTTCACTCTGCACTACATTGTGGCCCCTACCCCTAACCCTCAATGTATCCGTGCATATATGTCTGTTTCTTGTGAGATTTCAAGTTAAAGTGCACCAAACACCATTTTACATGAAATAAAGTGCATCTACATACATCTTTGGACTTCTTGAAACATTTGGTAATAATAGCCCCATTGTGGAAATACACCCGTTAATTATATGCACATTTAAAGAGACAGCACCTTTCTCCAAAAAAACCTCTAATCTTGTTCCCAGTGCACTGCATTATGTCCCCATCATACACATTGGCTGAGCCGTTGATTAGGAGCAAAAGAAAGGTGCGGTTAAGCAAAAAAGTCATTTTTGAAGGTTTAGTATGCTGTAATTCTGGTTCTGGACATGCCACAGAGCTGAAACTTCACAGGTACACCTTTTAGAACCCCCAGACACTAAATCCAAAGAAATCTCTTTTTTTTTTTTTTTTTTTTTTAATTTTTTCAATAATTGGCTATCTATCAAAAACGACAATTTTTAAGAACTTTTTTTTGTGTGATTAATAGTCCCTGGGGCATGACCCAGAACCCTAGGCACTTTTTAGGGGCATTTATTGGGTTTTAGGGCTTAAAAATTGTGTTTTTTGATTACAGAGGTTCGGGTCCCATTGATTTCAATGGGGTTCTGAAATCCGAACCGAACTTTCGTGAAGTTCGGGTGTTCTGGTCGAACCGAACTTTTCAAAAGTTCGATCATCCCTAATCTGCAACATTGCGGCAACAGATCGGTCTCCTAACTGACATTTTTGACACTTTTGGGGGGACCAGTGACATTACTACAGTAATCAGTGCTAAAAATATGCACTGTTACTGTAATAATGACATTGGAGTGAAGGGGTTGACCCAGTGGTGATCAAAGGGTTAAGTGCGAGCCTAGGGGAGTATTTTCTAACTGTATGGGGGAGGGACTTGTGAAATGATCATAGAGACCTGTGTTCCTATATAGAAGGATCACAGGCGCTCTGTGATCATTTCAGAGAGAACGGTCAGCTATGTTTACAACAGCTGACCGTACTACTCTCTCAGCGGGGAGCGATCGCGGGTGCTCGGCAGCAATCGCGGAAGCTGGCTCAGTGGATCGGCATCCCTGCTGCCTAGTGGGGGCCGGAGCACCCCCAAGCACCACTCCCGCGAACCGACGTACCTATACCTCGATTTGCGAAGCCAAGCTAGCCTGCCGCGGTATATATGCGGTGGGCAGTCGGCAAGTGGTTAAAAATGTACACAGCAAATACTTTTTCCAAGATTAATTATTTTATTATTCATCACATATTGGAACATATTAAGTATTCATTTTCAAATTACCAGTTTAAGTGTCAATGCTTAAATTTGTTGTACACTGACATTTGCCCATTCATTGTGCGTGCACAAAAAAGTACCATATTCCATGCTAGTTTTTTGTTTCTTGCATGAACTGGTACTCCAATCCTAAACATTTCTGCAAAACGAATGAAAAAAGTCTGCCTAGAGTTCCCCATTCTTTGTAAATAGGCTGCTTAAAGTAAAACTATATTGTATTTTTAATAAGAAAATTTTGTAGCAATTTTAATATTTTTTAAAATTCTGAAAAAAAAAAGAACCATAATTTTACATTATAATTATAGATTATAAATTCTAAATAATACAACTTTTTTTAATGTAACTTTTATATTTTTTCACATTTGCTAATCTGTATTTTTGTTATTATAATAAATATATATTTTTCTAGATTTGGCACCAGACGTAGGGTATATTAACTACTGCCATGTAGTAGCTACTGCTATATCTACTACTGCTACAATGACCCTGTCAAATTGCCTGGTAATTAACATACAGTATAAGCCAACAGGAAATGCATTGTTCAATAATTCAGCTGACTCATACTTGTATGGTGAGAAGGTACAGTAAAGCTGAAATATTGCATAGCATTGCAAAGCAAAAAGTGCAGCAGAGTATGAAAAGGCAAGTATGGCTACCCCCATATAATTGGAGAAGTAGAGTGTCAAATTATTTGATGCATGATTCATTGATGTCTTTAAAATTGTAATAAAGTATATTTGTATACAATCTATCTATCTATCTATCTACATGGAGAGTAGACAACCTCGCAAAAGTAGTATATAAATTAAGAGAGCACCACGTCCCTATCTGAATGTCAAGAAAAAGGAATGGGATTGGGTGTGTAGCGGGACTTTTTATAGGGGTGCATATGTATGTAGTACACGAGCAACAGTAGAATTGTGTAAAAAATCAATTTTATTAAAGAAAAAAAGGGGGGTTGGAGGATGTTTATAAAATTATATACTGTAAACAACAGGCTACAAACAACAGTATATATAGTATTGCAATTAAAAACATTTGCAGAAAACAGACATGTGTGAAGTATAACACATAACAAACAAATTACAACTCCTACATTGGGATATACCCTAGACTCAACCAGAAGGAGGTGTCTATGCAGGATAGCGAGACCCACAATGTCAACCCGACATGTTTCGCGGCCTTGTAGCCGCTTCCTCAGGGGTATTTATAGGGTATCACTTTGTAAATGTTTCAATTCACAACACTAAAAAAAGAAAACAAATAATGAATATATAATATAAGATAAGATTATATATAACATACCATATAGGAATGTACATAAATCCATATATAGTCTGTGATGTATCAAACTTGTTACAATAGAAAGTGTATTGAATCATTATATATAGTCTCACACCTGTCTGATAAATCAGCGAGCCAGCAATGACAAAGGTCCTGGACCACAAGGTGGGGGGAAGACCACCCGGGGGCGGACACGGGAGCTCAAAACCAGATAGTTGAAAGATATTACTGCAATCAGTGGATGTCAATATCTGAAAGTTAAAAGAAAAGGAGCCAAATATGGATATAAGTCAAGGTATGTTGCATGTAAGGCGCTACAGAAAAACCCCCTAGCGGTAGCTCACTTATAGTGCAACCAACTATTGGTAGTACGCCCCCCATGCAACAAAAAGCCTCTATGCAAACTCTATAGGATTACAAACGGTATCACATATGTAGCCCTTGAAAAAGGGTAAGATGTACAAATGCTCTTACCCGAATAGTTCCGGATAAAGGATATGGACAGGGAGCGGGTATAATATATATAGTGAACCTAGGACCGTGTAGCATCCGATATCCACAGTGGAGTCCCTCGCATGTGGTCTATAGGGTATAGATAGCAAATTGAGGGAAAAATAAATTCCAAAAATTGAAGCTCCTTTAAAAAATAATAAATAAACAAAGTCCTCTTAGGGCAAAAAATGGTCCCATAAAGCCGATCCATAGTTTACCTGCGGTAGTTCCTACATCTGTGTCCCGTCCCTGCAAACTGCAATGGAGAAACGCAGAGGAGCCGCTATATATGCTGGTAAGAGAGCCCCACCCAGGACGACGTACAAGTGCTACGTCTTGTCGCACGTCCGTGCTGGCGTCGGGAATGCGCCTAGCAAACTGCGCAGGCGCATCCGCCGGGCGTGCACCCGTCAACCTCGCGGCCGCGACGTGTGGCAAGCGGAAGTGTCGTCACGAGGCTAAGCCGAAAGTGACGGTGTAAGTCCGGCGTAACGTCCCGATCTCCACAGGGGTGTAAGGGGCGTACCCAACGACAAGTGTCCGCCACGGGGGGAGGCACCCAAAGTGGTCCTCCCTAAACAAGGAAATGGATCCGTTCATTGGTGGAAAAGAGCTGGAACCAGAGCGGTGCGAGACATCAATCTAAACAGAGAAATAGGCAAAAACCAATATAAATTACAAATAAACATATGTATCAATTAGTATACACATGAATTTAACAGATAAAGCAAAAACATATCAAGGCAAAATAGGGGGGAAAAAAAAAAAAAAGGAAAAAATATAGCACATAAGCAAAAACAATATGTATAAACAGATACTTTACACATGGGAATAACTCTCATGGGAAAACCTGGATGTTGCCATAGTAAATTAATCTATGGAAACCAACTACCAGGATGTATATCGGTAATGGTGTGTTGTAGGCAATGATCTGTGGTGAAGGGCAGAATAAAAAAAAATAATAATAATACAGGGTAAGCAAAGAAACATACAGGGGGGGGGAGAGAGAGAGAGGGAGGGGGGGAGGAGGGGGGAGGGACAAAAACAAGAAAAAGAAAAGGAGCAACAAGAAAAAATCCAGCACGTACGTCCTGTCACAAAAAGGATTTGTATGAGTGGGCCTCGTTCAATCCAGGGGGGATTGTGGCGTTCAACTTCTCTATCCACAGAGCCTCCCTTTGCAATATACGTCGGTCCCAATTGCCCCCTCTAGGGTCTGGGGGTATGATCTCCAGAACCCTAAAAGAGACGCATGAGCTATCAAATCTATGGTGCAACCCGATGTGTCGAGTTACCGGGGTGAGGATTTTACCACCACCCGAATAATATATATGGTCGCCCACTCTTTGTCCAAGCTGTCTAAAAGTCTTTCCAACATAAAATGCTGAACACTGGCATTGCATTAAATAAATCACTCCACGTGTGGTACAGTCTGCATAGCCAGAGAGTCTATGGTTATTGCCATTTGGCAAATATGTGATAGAACCCTCCTCAATCCAAGAACAGCGGGCACAATTACCACATTGGTATGTCCCAGTCCTTGTCTTGGGTTCAGGAGGGTTCAAGGTGTAGTGACTTTTGGTTAACAAATCCCGAATGGAGGTCGCTCTTTTGAATACGACCTCCGGGGTTTCTCTAACATATTTAGACAGTGTGGATTCTTCACTAAGGAGGTGCCAGTGTCTCTGGATAAGGGCTCTCAATTGCTGATGGTTATCTGAGTATTGGGTAATTAATTTTACAGTTTGGTTGGCATTAGTCTTGTTCTTCCTTTGCAAGATGTCACCTCTGTCCAGTACTTTGGCCTTGTTGAAGGCCTTTCTCAAAATTGTTCGAGAATAACCTCGAGCAAGTAATCTAGTTTGTAAGTGCTTCGCCTCTCGAAAAAAATCTGCGTCCAACGAACAGTTTCTACGTATGCGCAAATATTGCGCATACTGAATACTGTTCTTGAGGGGCACAGGATGAGAGCTTGACGCATGCAGCAACATGTTGCCGGCAGTCGGTTTACGATAAAGGCAGGTAGTGATGTAGCCACTGGTATCCTTTCTAATTTCAACATCCAAGAACACAATGTGTTCAGGGTGGAAATTATAAGTAAATTTAAGATTAAATGAATTGGTATTGAACGAGGATAACATATCCTCAAGTTCAGACTTAGGACCCGTCCATATCAGGAGTAAATCATCAATATAGCGGAACCAGTGTGTTACATATTTAAGCCAGGGGATCAGGGAGTCGTCAGAGAACACATGCTGTTCCCACCTTCCCAAAAACAGATTAGCATGTTCCCATGGCGACTCCCTGCCTTTGAAGGTAGGTAACATCCATAAAAGTAAAGAAATTATGTGTCAAGATGAACCGCAAGAGGGACAGAATGAAATCATTGTGTGCCCTAGTGTGTTCATGCTGATCCTGTAGAAAATGTTCAACCGACCGGATGCCCTCCTCGTGCGGTATACTTGAGTATAAAGCCTCAATATCAACCGCCACGAGGAGGGCATCCGGGGGTGTCTGGATCCCATCGATGTGGCTTAATAAATCTGGAGTATCCTGTATAAAGGAGGGCAAGGACTGGACAAAGGGACGTAGGAAGAAGTCAACGTATTTGCTAGCATTTTCCGACATGGAACCTATCCCAGAGACAATGGGTCTCCCTGGAGGCCTGTTGGAATTTTTATGCACTTTAGGTAAAGTGTATAGTGTGGGCGTACGAGGGTGTTTGATCATTATGAAATCATACACATCGGGTTGCACCATAGATTTGACAGCTCATGCGTCTCTTTTAGGGTTCTGGAGATCATACCCCCAGACCCTAGAGGGGGCAATTGGGACCGACGTATATTGCAAAGGGAGGCTCTGTGGATAGAGAAGTTGGATTGAACGAGGCCCACTCATACAAATCCTTTTTGTGACAGGACGTACGTGCTGGATTTTTTCTTGTTGCTCCTTTTCTTTTTCTTTTTCTTGTTTTTGTCCCTCCCCCCCTCCCCCTCTCTCTCTCCCCCCCTGTATGTTTCTTTGCTTACCCTGTATTATTATTATTTTTTTTTATTCTGCCCTTCACCACAGATCATTGCCTACAACACACCATTACCGATATACATCCTGGTAGTTGGTTTCCATAGATTAATTTACTATGGCAACATCCAGGTTTTCCCATGAGAGTTATTCCCATGTGTAAAGTATCTGTTTATACATATTGTTTTTGCATATGTGCTATATTTTTTCCTTTTTTTTTTTTCCCTATTTTGCCTTGATATGTTTTTGCTTTATCTGTTAAATTCATGTGTATACTAATTGATACATATGTTTATTTGTAATTTATATAGGTTTTTGCCTATTTCTCTGTTTAGATTGATGTCTCGCACCGCTCTGGTTCCAGCTCTTTTCCACCAATGAACGGATCCATTTCCTTGTTTAGGGAGGACCACTTTGGGTGCCTCCCCCCGTGGCGGACACGTGTCGTTGGGTACACCCCTTACTCCCCTGTGGAGATCGGGACGTTACGCCGGACTTACACCGTCACTTCCGGCTTAGCCTCGTGACGACACTTCCGCTTGCCGCACGTCGCGGCCGCGAGGTTGACGGGTGCACGCCCGGCGGATGCGCCTGCGCAGTTTGCTAGGCGCATTCCCGACGCCAGCCCGGACGTGCGACAAGACGTAGCACTTGTACGTCGTCCTGGGTGGGGCTCTCTTACCAGCATATATAGCGGCTCCTCGGCGTTTCTCCGTTGCAGTTTGCAGGGACGGGACGCAGATGTAGGAACTACCGCAGGTAAACTATGGATTGGCTTTATGGGACCATTTTTTGCCCTAAGAGGACTTTGTTTATTTATTATTTTTTAAAGGAGCTTCAATTTTTGGAATTTATTTTTCCCTCAATTTGCTATCTATACCCTATAGACCACATGCGAGGGACTCCACTGTGGATATCGGATGCTACACGGTCCTAGGTTCACTATATATATTATATCCGCTCCCTGTCCATATCCTTTATCCGGAACTATTCGGGTAAGAGCATTTGTACATCTTACCCTTTTTCAAGGGCTACATATGTGATACCGTTTGTAATCCTATAGAGTTTGCATAGAGGCTTTTTGTTGCATGGGGGGCATACTACCAATAGTTGGTTGCACTATAAGTGAGCTACCGCTAGGGGGTTTTTCTGTAGCGCCTTACATGCAACATACCTTGACTTATATCCATATTTGGCTCCTTTTCTTTTAACTTTCAGATATTGACATCCACTGATTGCAGTAATATCTTTCAACTATCTGGTTTTGAGCTCCCGTGTCCGCCCCCGGGGGGTCTTCTCCCCACCTTGTGGTCCAGGACCTTTGTCATTGCTGGCTCGCTGGTTTATCAGACAGGTGTGAGACTATATATAATGATTCAATACACTTTCTATTGTTACAAGTTTGATACATCACAGACTATATATGGATTTATGTACATTCCTATATGGTATGTTATATATAATCTTATCTTATATTATATATTCATTATTTGTTTTCTTTTTTTAGTGTTGTGAATTGAAACATTTACAAAGTGATACCCTATAAATACCCCTGAGGAAGCGGCTACAAGGCCGCGAAACATGTCGGGTTGACATTGTGGGTCTCGCTATCCTGCATAGACACCTCCTTCTGGTTGAGTCTAGGGTATATCCCAATGTAGGAGTTGTAATTTGTTTGTTATGTGTTATACTTCACACATGTCTGTTTTCTGCAAATGTTTTTAATTGCAATACTATATATACTGTTGTTTGTAGCCTGTTGTTTACAGTATATAATTTTATAAACATCCTCCAACCCCCCTTTTTTTCTTTAATAAAATAGATTTTTTACACAATTCTACTGTTGCTCGTGTACTACATACATATGCACCCCTATAAAAAGTCCCGCTACACGCCCAATCCCATTCCTTTTTCTTGATATCTATCTACATGCACACATGTGCACTTCTCAACCGTCTGAAAAGCTGAATATACACTGAATTGTCAAAAGTTTTGGGATGCGTACCTTTACACGCACATGAACTTTAATGGCATCCCAGTCTTCGTCCGTAGGGTTCAATATTGCATTGGCCCATCCTTTGAAGCTTTACCAGCTTCAACTCTTCTGGGAAGGCTGTTCACAAGGTTTCCATGTCTTTATGGACCTTGCTTTGTGCACTAGTGTACATTAATGTTGGAACAGGAAGGGGCCATACCCAAATTATTCCCACAAAAATGAAGTTGGGAGCATGAAATTGTCCTGACGCCTTAGGAATTCCCTTCACTGGAACTAAAGGGTCAAGCCAAACCCCTGAAAAACAACCTCACACCATAATCCCTCCTCCACCAATTGGTTTTGGCCAGTGCACAAAGCAAGGTCCATAAAGACATGGATGAGCGAGTTTGGGGTGAAAGCAATACAAAGAGAATAGGATACTTTCTCATATAAGAACATGCTATTGTTTTTTACTTTTATTTTCAAGAACTATTTTGTTCTTACATCTGCCTTTTCGTAAATTTTTATAACTTTTGTATATTCTGTAAATGCACTGCCTGCCTTAAGAAATATTAAAAATAAAATATAAATAAGTTGCATAGTTGCCAAAATTCTCAAATGTTTAGGGAAACTTTTTTATATAGGCAGAGTATTATTTTAATTTGGGGTGGGCATTCATTTGTAGGCCTGGCCCAGTGGTGAAAAAGGGTGTTGTTTAAATTACGTTAATTATTGGGCGTGGCTTAAACGGGGTGTGATTAACTAGAATTTGAGATGACTTACATACTGGAGAATGTGGTAATATACTGTATAGGGAAAGAATAAAGAGAAAGAGGGATGGAGGGAGAGAGAAAGAAAGAAAGAAAGAAAGAAAGAAAGAAAGAAAGAAAGAAAGAAAGAAAGAAAGAAAGAAAGAAAGAAAGAAAGAAAGAAAGAAAGAAAGAAAGAAAGAAAGAAAGAAAGAAAGAAAGAAAGAAAGAAAGAAAGGGAGAGAGGGAGAAAGAAATAAAGGGAGAAAGAGGGATAAAGGGAGAGAGGGGGAAAGAAATAAAGGGAGAAAGAGGGATAAAGGGAGAGAGGGGGAAAGTAAAAAAAGGGAGAAAGAGGGATAAAGGGAGAGAGGGAGAAAGAAATAAAGGGAGAAAGGGAGAAAGTGGGATATAGGGAGATAGGGAGAAATAAATAAAGGGAAAAAGAAGGATAGAGGGAGAGAGGGAGAAAGTGACGCCACAAGCCCCTACCTGTACGGCTTCAGTAAGGGCAGAAATGAGGGAGAGAATCACACCGAACACTCTGCTGCTAGGTGGTTGAGTGGTGTAGCCTTTTTATGGAAAATGGTTGAATCCTATCGCTCAGTACCCAGTGCAAATGGCCATCATCCCGATAATTGGATACAAAAAAGAGGGGTGACCCCAATGGTTTGGGACTGTATATGCCACTATTGCACTGAAACTATTTGAACAAAACAATATGTATATATAAAACATACATTTTTATTACAAAAGAAAGATAAAAAAAAAAAACATTTACATTGAACATTTGTATATACCCAGCAAACACTGGATATACATAGGATTAAAATATGCATGCAATAACAGAGCAGTTTCTGTGCAGAAGACTCCTAAGGACCCTTGTTGGAGAGAACCGGACCAGACCAACATGACAGTACCTCCCCCTCAAGGGCCCCTCCTCCGCGGAGTAAAGAACGGTTTCTGAGGGAAGCGTGCGTGGAAGGCTCGGAGCAAGGCAGGAGCATGGACATCTGCGGAGGGAACCCAGGAACGCTCCTCTGGACCATAACCACGCCAATGAACCAAAAACTGCACCCGACCGCGGACCAGGCGTGAGTCCAGGATATTGCTCACCTCATACTCCTCACGATTGCCCACTCGGACCGGACGAGGCCGAGGAACCGAGGAAGTGAAACGATTACACACCAGTGGCTTCAACAGGGAGACATGAAACACGTTGGAGATCCGCATGCCAGGAGGAAGCGCAAGGGCACAGGCTACCGGTGTTCCGTGAGAATTACCTACCCCGTGAGAATTACCTACCCCTCGTCACTTCCGGCCAGGAACAGCTGAGCAGCGCAGCAGTGCGCATGCTCACAGGGCCGGATACCTAAAGGGACAACAGAGGAGCAGACTAGTGCGCATGCGCACTAGTATGGAAATAGCACAGTGTACCGTTGAAAAAACCTACCCACGCGGCGGTTAAATAAAACAGCTGTGCTGCAATACGAATCATCTCCGCTCGTGTGCCTGTCACTTCCCTGATCTCGGCAAGTAAATATAAAAGCGGCTGGCGTCTCCGTGATTTATGTTTACATACACCCGCCGCCGCTTTTATATTTAGTTGCCGAGATCAGGGAAGTGACAGGCACACGAGCGGAGATGATTCGTATTGCAGCCCCGCTGTTTTAATGTAAGCGCTGCATTCCATACAGTGCCGTGAACCGGAAGTGACGAGGGGTAGGTTTTTCTCACGGGTAGGTAATTCTCACGGAACACCGGGTTTACCCTGCGAAGCACTCGGAAGGGACCAACAAAGCGAGGCGCCAGCTTGGGAGCACTCGAAGGTTGAGGTTGCGGGTGGACAACCATACACGGTCTCCGGCCTGGTAGGAAGGAGCAGGCGCTCGTCTGCGATCAGCCTGGAGTCTCTGGCGCTGCGCAGAGACCTCAAGGGACTTCTGGATCTGTACCCAAGAAGCACGTAGGACGGAAAGGTGATCCTCCACAGCCGGAATATCCTGGGGAGAGAATACCTCCGGTAACACGGCAGGTTGGAACCCATAGTTGGCCATGAAGGGAGACGTCCCAGAGGAAGAGTTCACCGCCGTGTTCCTGGCAAACTCAGCCCAAGGCAGGAGGTCAACCCAATTGTTTTGGTGATCGGAGACATAGCAACGAAGGAATTGCTCCAAGGCCTGATTGGATCGTTCTGCGGCCCCATTGGACTGAGGGTGGTAGGCCGAGGAGAAGGAGAGATGAATCCCCAACTGGGAGCAAAAGGCGCGCCAGAACCTGGACACAAACTGACTCCCCCGATCCGACACAATCTCCTTGGGCAAACCGTGCAACCGGAAGACCTCCCTGGCAAAAATCGTGGCCAACTCCTGTGCAGAGGGTAACTTCTTGAGAGGAACACAGTGGCACATTTTGGAAAACCGATCCACAATCATGAGAATGACCGTATGGCCTCGGGATGCAGGGAGGTCCACAATGAAATCCATCCCCAGGTGTGACCATGGGCGCTCCCCGGTGGCTAAGGGTTGCAGAAGGCCCAACGGAAGGTGCCGAGGGGACTTACTCTGGGCACAAACGGAGCATGCCGCTACATATGCGGCGATGTCGGAACGTAGGGAAGGCCACCAGAACAGACGTGAAACAGCCCAGGACAGCTGATTCTTTCCAGGATGCCCCGCGGTCTTGGAGTTATGGTAGGTTCGCAACAACCGAGTGCGCAACTCCTCAGGCACAAAACATCTGCCGTTGGGTCTCCCAGAGGGAGCACCAGATTGAGCCGCCAAAATCTGCTCACCCAGGGGAGAGGTCAGGCTGGTGCGAATGGCGGCCAGGATCTGATTCGGAGGTATGACCGAAGTCGGAATCGACTCCTCCCTGGACAGGTCGGAGTACTGCCGTGATAAGGCATCTGCCCTGATGTTCTTGGAACCGGGTAGGTAGGAGACCACGTAATTAAAACGTGACAAGAACAGAGCCCATCTGGCCTGACGTGGTGTCAACCTCTTGGCCTCAGAGAGGTAGGTCAGATTCTTGTGGTCCGTCAGGATGAGGACCGGAACCACCGAACCCTCGAGCAAGTGCCTCCATTCTTTAAGAGCCTGCACGATGGCCAATAACTCCCTGTCACCAATCTGGTAGTTGCACTCCGCGGAAGACAGTTTCTGGGAGTAAAACCCACAAGGAAGCAGAGGACCCTCTGGTGTTCTACGCTGAGACAGAAGGGCGCCTACTCCCGTCTCAGACGCGTCCACCTCGAGGACAAAGGGCAACCCAGGGTTGGGATGCGACAGAATCGGAGCCGACACAAAGGCGGACTTTAGAGCCTCAAAAGCTCGGATGGCCTCGGGCGGCCAGACCTGGGAATTACTGCCCTTCCTGGTCAGATCCGTGAGAGGCTTGGCTAGCATGGAAAAGTCCCTGATGAACTTCCGATAATAATTGGCGAAGCCCAAAAAGCGCTGCAGGGAGCGAAGACCACTGGGCTGAGGCCACTGTAAGACAGCCGAAACCTTCTCAGGATCCATGGAGAACCCCTCAGCGGAAATGATGTAACCTAAGAAGGTTACCTGGGATCGGTGAAATTCGCATTTCTCAAGCTTACCGAACAGCTTGTTCTCTCGTAACCGTTGCAACACTCGTTTGACATCCAGAATGTGGGTCTCCATGGACTCAGAATATACCAAGATGTCATCCAAATAGACCACCACACACTGCTGCAACAGGTCACGGAAAACATTGTTGATGAATTCCTGAAAGACTGCGGGCGCATTGCACAGCCCAAAGGGCATAACCAAGGATTCATAATGACCGGTCCTGGTGTTAAACGCGGTCTTCCACTCATCGCCCGCCTTGATCCTTACGAGGTTATATGCCGCCCTCAGGTCGAGTTTGGTAAAGACCATGGCCCCTTTAAGGCGATCGAACAGCTCGGAAATCAAGGGTATCGGGTAAGCGTTCTTGATCGTGATGCGATTGAGACCCCTGTAATCGATGCAAGGCCTCAACTCACCGCCCTTCTTTTTCACAAAGAAAAATCCAGCCCCTGCCGGGGACGAGGATTTGCGAATGTGTCCGCGTGAAAGCGCCTCCCTCACGTACTCCTCCATGGCCTCATTCTCCGCTACCGACAGTGGATAGACTTTGCCACGAGGAGGAACGGCACCAGATTGTAACTCGATGGCACAATCGTATGGGCGGTGCGGAGGTAGGGCAACCGCGCGCACCTTATCGAATACATCCCGGTACTCCTCGTATTCAGGGGGCAACAGAGAGTCCGAGGAAGTACACAGCAACTTGACAGGCCCATGGATGCAACTAGCCCCACACTGCGGTGACCACGAGAGGATCTCGGCTGATCTCCAATCGAAAATCGGATTATGCTTCTGGAGCCAGGGGTACCCCAAGACCACCGAGTAGTGTGGAGACGAAATAACCTGGAAGCAGACCGACTCTCTGTGGACGGCACCAATGGCTAACCCCACTGGAAGGGTCTCATGAGTCACGTGTGGCGGCAGAAGGGGTCTGCCGTCTATCGCCTCAAGAGCCAGAGGAGAACCTCGAGCCTGCAGAGGAATGGAATTGGTGGCAGCGAACACACTATCAATGAACAAACCACCAGCACCAGAGTCCACCAACGCCTGGGTCGTCACCGAGCCCCCGACCCAGGAGAGGACAACAGTGATCAGTGGTTTGTCAACACGGGAAACCGGGGACGAGGAGACTCCACCCAAGATCTGCCCCCGACAGGATCTCAGGTGCGAGCGTTTCCCGGACGGTTCGGACATGCCAACCGAAAATGCCCACCGAGACCACAGTACATGCATCGGCCCTCGCGTCTCCGGAGTACCCTCTCCCCCTCGGACAGGCGAGCAAACCCCAGCTGCATGGGTTCACCCCCAGACAAGTCATCCCCAGGAGGCGTGGGAGGAGAGGGAGGCACGGGTGGGACAGCAAAGGTAGGCGCCAATCTGTTAGGAGGCCTCCGCAGACTCTCCTTAAAGGAAGGTCTCTCCCTGAGTCTGGTGTCAATCAAAATCAGGAAAGAAATAAGAGACTCGAGCTCCACTGGTAGGTCCTTAGCTGCAACCTCATCCTTCAAGGCATCCGAGAGACCATGAGAGAAAGCAGCGACCAGAGCCTCATTATTCCAGCCCACCTCTGCTGCCAGGGTACGAAGCTCAATGGTGTATTCAGCTACGGATCGTGAACCCTGTCTGATGGACATAAGGAGCTTCGCAGCAGAGGCAGCACGAGCCGGCACATCGAATACCTTCCGAAGAGAAGCAACAAAACCGGAAAACTCGGCAACCACCGGATTGTTGTTCTCCCATAAAGGGCTGGCCCAGGCCAAGGCCTTGTCTGAGAGCAGCGAGATTAAGAAGCCCACCTTTGATCTCTCAGTAGGAAAGGCATGTGGCAGCAACTCGAAATAAATGCCCACCTGGTTAAGGAAACCTCGGCACTGAGTTGGCTCTCCCCCAAAGCGCTGTGGAAGGGGGGCAGAACCGAACATACCCCGAAACACCGCAGGCGCAACAACAGGTGTCGGGGTAGACTCTGGCGCAACAACCGGAGCGGGCCCAGGAGCGACAACCGACCCATCGGCAACGGGAGCGAAATGAGCCGCGCGTTCAAGCAGGGTTTGCAACGCCACGGCGAACTGACCCAACAGGTGATCCTGCTGATCAAGTCTGGCAACCAGTGTGGGTAGTGAGGATGGCCCTGTACCGTCAGAATTCATGGCCTGTGGTGCCGTGCGTTCAAGCAGGGTTTGCAACGCCACGGCGAACCGACCCAACAGGTGATCCTGCTGATCAAGTCTGGCAACCAGCGTGGGTAGCGAGGATGGCCCTGTACCGTCAGAATTCATGGCTTGGTCCTAATGTCACGGAACCATGAACCAGACGTACAACAACAGATAAGTGAAAATAAGAAAGCTTTATTGAAAAACAAGCTATAAAGCAAAAGTCCAAACGGAGGGCGAAACCGATGCAGAGTCTTTGCGAAGCCAGGGGTCAGGAACCAGGAGGGTAGTCAGACGAAGCCAGGATCAGGAACCAGCAGGGTAGTCAGACGAAGCCAGGATCAGGAACCAGCAGGGTAGTCAGACGAAGCCAGGAACAGGAACCAGAAGCAGCAGCAGTCTTAGAAGCATGTGAACACAGGGGGACCAAGCAGGGAACTGAAGCCACAGACCTCCTATATATATGAGCTAGGCATCCAGCTCCTCCCAGTGGGAAGGAGGAGCCGCAGGGTGGGAGGCTACAAGAAACCCAGAAACCAAGATGGCCGCCAGCACATGTCAAACGAAGGAGAACAGCAAGAAGGAAAGACCATGACACCCTGCGGTACTGAAATTCGAATGAAAAAGCCAGTTCCTCTTTTTTCTGGATTAATTTTATTTTTTATTATATTTACTCATTTAAGTAGCAGCAATTTGTGTTATTTGTGTTATTCTGTCAGGTTTGTGTTACCTGTATTTCCTAAAGCGCAGGGGATTACAACATTGTCTTTTAATTTATATATTTATGATATTTATATATTTAATTTTTCCTCTGTAATATAATTGCAGTTGCCTGCCAGTGAGAGTCAGGCACACAGACTGTACTGTGCCCACTGCAAATGGACTGTTTGCGGTTGTTTGCGGTGCGTTAAATGGGGAGTTTGGTCTGTCAGAGTTTGGTCTGTCACTGTGAAGCTGACGTAACCCTTACACTACTTGATCGATACAACATCATACCTGATCGTTTTCACACACTGGATGTTTTAAAGCACGTTATTCCAAACAATTTAGGAATGTTAGGTGATTTATGCCCTTTATGGATTAAAACCCGACTCTGCGTCAACTACGTCATTTTCCATGGGAGTTTTGCCAAGGATCCCCCTCCGGCATGCTACAGTTCAAGTGTTAGTCCCCTTGAAACAACTTTTCCATCACTATTGTGGCCAGAAAGAGTCCCTGTGGGTTTTAAAATTCGCCTGCCTATTGAAGTCTATGGCCTGTTCGCGAACATTTGCAGAAGTTCGCGTTCACCGTTCGCGAACATAAAATTTTATGTTCGCGACATCTCTACTCCTAGCCATGAGAGAAGACCCATCAAGAGAACACATGCCACGTGACCTGAGCCCCAGGTGTATGGTTGGATCTGCTGATCTCTAATCTAAAAGGGCCCTGTGAGATAGTGTGATCCAGGCATGAAAAGAGGTTGTCAAGGATATGAATCAGGGGTGGTGTGAACTGGAGTTTTAAACGTACCATCAATGCAATTGTGGCATACACTAAGGTCTGCGTTGAGTGCCTGGGCCAGAAAAAGGCTAAACCATTTTGCCCCAAGACGAATAATATTATTGTAGGCCGCTAGCTGGAGGTTTGGCCACATGTTGTAGCTAGGGATGCCTACAAGATAGCCAATTCTTTTTTATTGTCTTCTCTTCTCCTCTCACTTCACTCTTCAAGCCTCCCCACACTTATGACAATCTCAATCCAGCCTCTATCTTATACATAAATATCCTATTTTTTAAAACGAAATATTATTTTTAATGAATCTTGAGGAATAGAGCTGAGCAGCATTGAATTAAATCATGGTGCAAAAGTGCCTTTTATGGGTTCCAGCCAGTCCCAGCCACCACATGTAAACACTACATACATTTTCAATAGAATTTTCTACATATTTAAATTAATTTCAAATGCATCTGCCTTTTTCTGTCATCGTTTGCAGATCAAATAATACAGAAGACAATGTATACCTTTACAATTATCTGAAGGAGAATCCAGACTGGAAAAATGCTGGACATAGACGGGAAGCAGAAAATAAAAAATAAAATATTGAATGTTCTTGAGATAGATGTAGGGAAATCTGACATTGCGACTCTCTAGGGAATCCTTGTCAGTGCTTAACTGTCAGCTTTTCACCTTGTATAATACTTGAGGCATTAATGTATTCTTTTTGCTGCTTCATCCTGTGTGTATGCTGTTCCAAGTTTAATATTTGCTCTACGTCAGTGCTAAGTTGTTGCAGTAGCTTAAAGGTACACTCCAGACAAAAAGGGAGATGTTTGCACGGTCACAAATTAGGGTGAGCAGCCATAAAAAGGGGCAAACAAGCTAATGAAATTTGGTTGTATTTTAGTGAGATTGCAGTTGTCAAAATATAACAGTAAAAAAATGGTTATAGAAATGCCTGGCATGTGTTACTTAAAGACACACATTTTCTATTGCAGATCATGCCCAGGGCCGGCAAGGTGACTCCAGAAGCCCAGTTCAGTTACACAAACAAAATGGTACTACATATCTGGGGTAAATGTCCCTATTACACAGAATTCTTACACTTGAGCTTCAAGCTGCACATAAACCTCAGAATGAAGGGTTTATGTGTGACCCTGAATGAGTCAGGGCTGTGCCAGAGGGGGATGCCCCCTAAGAGGGGTACTGTTTATCCCCCGCCCCCCAGTTGCTAGGAGGTTGGTGGCCTGGGCTGTTCAGCATCTTTGGTGCTAGGATGTAGGCATTTGCACCATAACAAACAATCATGCTGTGCTGTCCAAGGGCAGGACATACACTGAGGACATTGTGTCTGGTAAAGAAACTCCAGCCTCAGTGCTACAACCTACTAGGCCTCCATAAGTGCCACTTGAAGATTAGTGGCACAGCACTAATCTTACAGGCTCTATAACAGTAACCCTTCACACACAAAATAGGTAAGGTTACTATAACATTGCCAGAGATGTCTGCACATTGAAAGCAATAGCTTATAATGTGACCAAATAGACAAATGGGTACTTTCTCTCACACCTGGTGATCCCGATACTGTCCAATTGCCCAAAAATTTTGCAACAGGGTTTTTGATAGGTAAACTCAACTGCTGGGATCTGCAATATCAACCCAAGCACATGTAGCACCCTCCTAGGTAGGTGCTAGGTGAAAGCATCTTATGCTCCTTCTGCCTATCAGGGGAGCCTGATCCATTAGGTTGCCTGTTGCATGTTCCCAGGTGTGATTCACTGGGTCTAAGGGAATGCCCCCACTGTATCCAATAGGGGAGCCTGTTGGACAGTGGAGGAAACCTGACCAGTGACACATTGACTTTTATGAGAGTCCCAGTGGAAGGGCACTCTTGCAGTGCATCCTGGGATTGCTCATAAAGGCCGGGGGGGGGCATGTGACAGGGTGTCTATGGTGGGAAGCAGAGTCCCAGGAGGAGGCTAACGGCTGGTCTCTCCTCCTGTTGCATGAGGAAAGTGGTCTTAGGCAGTCGGCCTCGTGAACCAGGTGTGGAGCTGAGCTGCAGAGGATCCAGTGGAGCTACTGGCAGAGTCTTCCAGGAAAAACAGTGTCCGTGAGTACCAGGGGACTTGCCCAAGGGTCTGCCCAGGAAGGGGGACCACTCCAGTGAAGTCAGAGGATCAAGGGGCCAGCCAGTTCACACAGAGTGTCAGAGTAAAGGGTGTGCCGTATAAAAACCTGAAGAGTAGGGACAAAGGGGAGGCCTAGTAGGACCCTGAAGAGTGATTGACAATGCAGTACAGTACAGTTAAGTTAATTCTTCTTCACTAAAGTGGCAAGGTGAAGCAGCGGCCTTGCCGCACTCAGCGTTACATAGAAGTCCTAGCAATTGTGCATAGTTTATTCAGTTGGAGTATCCCTCTCATCCCTTCTCCTATCCCAGTTCTCAAATAAATCAACAAAAAAAACAAAACCCCTGGACTGTTTTCTGACTGAGCCGAGCACTTAGAATATGCTATTTTGTCAAGTTGTTGCTATGGGTAACCCAGGTTAATCCGTAACCAGCAGCTCCCATGGTAGTAGTGCTACACACAATGATCCTAAGCAACCCAAACTACATAAATCTCAACTTAAACTAATGCAACATATCCTCACAGCAGCAAACCAAACTATAGCCAAGGCCTGCTAAAACAAGGTCTTGATTTACTAAAGTGATGCTTCATAAAAAAAAATTGAGGTCAAAATCTCAGTTACAATGCATAAATACACAGCAATCTGGTACCCATGGTACAACAGTTCAATCCTCCAGGTTTCAACACTGAGCTCATTTTTTAACCTGAGGGTGCCTACAGTTTCATCATTTCCTTTCTCCCACCCCTTGTCTATCCTTCCTGCTTTACTCATACACCAAATATGTAACTGTAACATTTCCTTAATATTTGTTCTAGTGTCTGGAAATTTTGCTACCTAACCACCTCTGTGCACATATGAGAGATTCCTTTGTTTATACTGTATATGTATTGTTCATGCATTTAACCAAATAAAAAAGAAAAAAAGAATCAATCTTGGTCAATGAAAAAAACGTACATCTATCAAGACCAACACTAATGCTAAGTTCCTTCTTTATGACGACCTTGGATGTCATATTCTCAACCCTTGTGATTTGAGAATTCAGTATTGTCCATCTAACCATATGCTACTACTAACCAACTCAATGCCCTGGGTACCTCTCCCATTCTACACCCATCAAACATTTCTTTCTTACCCACCCTTTTACATTTTCTTCTCATCTTATCTTCTGCCTCCCCACCAACCCCTTTACTATTTCGGCTTATACTTCCACTGCTTGGATCTATTTTATTTATCCTGGAAATTAGCCAAATTACTATCCATGGGAACCCCTTTACCTTATTTAAATAAAGACATGACAGTGCTCAATTTAAATATTCCTCTTACCACAATTTGAGGTTTTCCCAGTCTAAGGAATGCTCCAGGCAGGAAAGGGGGACATATATAAATATATATTTCAGTTATATGGACCAACGGTCCTGGGCTACCCAGGCCCTCTGTGTCTCGTTCACTCGCAAACTGCCTTGGGGACCTACCGTGACCGAATCCAGCTTGAGACCCATCTTCCATCCTATACAGGCTTTGTTTTGGCAATAATCCCTTTATGGGATATGTTTCTATACTACTAGTGAGTGACGTTAAATGTTTGATTTTATTATTGTATGTCAGTTTGTTGTCATCATATATGCATGGTAGTCCATGCTTGATTTTATTTTTCTTTATATCAATAAAATGTATTTTTGGTTTTACAATTTGTTTTGTGTCTGATCCTTCTACTCCCACTGGCCCGCAAAGCCCCATCTTTCTTCTATCCCCTATTTTTTGCCAGTTTATCACAGGGGTAAGGGCCTATACCACACGGCATTTTTTTTGTATAGTCATTACTAGGGTTGAGCGAACACCTAGATGTCCGTGTTCGACGGGTTCGGCCGAACTTTAAAAAAAAGTCCGGGTCCGTGTCCCGGACTTTTACCGAACTTTTCCCGGACACCGAACCCCATTGAAGTCAATGGGGACCCGAACTTTAAGGCACTAAAATGGCTCTAAAACACCAAAGGAAAGGGCTAGAGTGCTGCAAATGGCAGCAAAACGTAATTAAGAGCATGGCAAGTGCTCTGCAAACAAATGTGGATAGGGAAATAACTTAAAACAACAAAAAAAAACAGAAAAATAAAACAATGTTCTTCTTCATCTCTGAAGGACGAGGCCCATATGGAGTAGGAGGGAGGTTAAGGTGGTGGTGGATGTGGCGGTGACATAGGCGTGCGCACAGGGTGTGCTGGGTGTGCCTGGGCACACCCTAATCACCTAGGGCACATAGCATTGCCAGTGAGGAGATGGGAAAGATCTCCCTGGGACCTGCTCTGCTCTATTTCTCCTTGCCTACAGGTACATGGCCCCGATACATTACTCTCCCTGCTGGCAAACACATGCATGTGTATTTCAACTTTGGGGTGCACACCTTAATGCAATAGGCTGCGCACACCTATGGGCGGTGTAGGTGGAAGCGGCGGTGGAGGAGGACCAGGGCCGGATTAACAGCATCATGGGCTTGGTGCTGAGGATTTTGAAGGGCCTTAGGGCCGTGCCTTGCCATGCACCCAGAGGAGGAAGGGTGCAGCCATGCATGCCTAATTCAACATGGGATGCTGTCTCTGAAGCCCATAAACACATCCATGCATCGCCAACTGTCCCTCCTTGTCCGGCCTTCACGCTGTGTGGGGAGGTTCTGAGGGTGCTGCCTGGGGAAGCGAGCATAGAAGCCAGACTTCTGTGTTTACAAGTGACAGAAGAGCGGTAACAGTGAATATGGCCAACCCGGGGCCTATATAAAAGGTAGGGGCCTGGAGCTGCAGCTCCAATAGCCCCTACATTAATCTGGCCCTGAGGAGGAGGACGAGGTAGCCAACACTGCTTCTTTTCACAAATTTTAAATGAGGGTACACCCCAAAAGAGTGAGAAAGAGCAAAAATGGAACAATGGGTGGGTAAGGTCGGTATCCATTGCTATTCTGCATAAGGTATGGAAAAGTCCCGTGGGATCCATGCCTGGTTCATTTTAATGAACGTGAGCTTGTCCACATTGTCTCTGGACAGGCGGCTGCGCTTGTCTGTTATAACGCCCCCAGCCGTGCTAAATACCCGTTCAGATAATACACTGGCTGCAGGGCACGCCAGCACCTCCAAGGCGTAAAGGGCAAGCTCAGGCCATGTGCCCAATTTGGAGACCCAGAAGTTGAAGGGGGCAGACCCGTCATTCACTACATGTAGGCGTGTGCACACATACTGCTCCACCATGTTGGTAAAATGCTGCCTCCTGCTAAGACGTTCCATCTGAGCTGCTGGTGCTGCTGTTTGTTGTGGCGTGCTGACAAAGCTTTTCCACATTTCGGCCATGCTAACCCTGCCTTCTGAGGTGCTGGCGGTGCCCTGGTTGCGTTGGCGACCTCCTCCTCCTCCTCCTCTGCCTTGTGCTTCCACTGTGGCCCCGCTGTCAGATGGGAATGCCAGCAGCATGGCGTCTACCAGCGTGCGCTTGTACTCGCGCATCTTGCGATCGCGCTCCAGTGAGTGAATTAAGGACGGTACGTTGTCCTTGTAACGGGGATCCAGCAGCGTGGCCACCCAGTAATCAGCACAAGTTAGAATGTGGGCAACTCGGCGGTCGTTGTGGAAACACTGCAGCATGTAATCGCTCATGTGTGCCAGGCTGCCCAGAGGCAACGAAAGGCTGTCCTCTGTGGGAGGTGTATGGTCCGTGTCCTCTGTATCCCCCCAGCCACGCACCAGTGATGGCCATGAGCTGGCCTGGGTGCCACCCTGCTGTGAACATGGTTCCATCTCCTCCTCCAGCTCCTCCTCCTCCTCATCCTCCTCATCCTCCAGAACTGTGCCCCTGCTGGACAATTGCGTCCCTGGCGTTTGCGTGTGCAGGAACCCACCCTCGGAGCCCCTTGCGAATGACTGCCCTGAAAGCCTTGGAAATGTTACCTCTTCATCCTCCTCCTCCTCCTCATCCTGTGCCACATCCTCTTCCATCATCGCCCGAATTGTTTTTTCAAGGAGGCATAGAAGTGGGATAGTTAAGCTGAGAACGGCGTCATTGCCACTGGCCATGTTGGTGGAGTACTCAAAACAGCGCAACAAGGCACACAGGTCTCGCATGGAGGCCCAGTTAAATTAAATAGCGGAATAGAAAATATGATCCAAAAAAAGTGTATGTATATCACACGTACACAACCACACTAGGCCCCAATTACTATTGTTTGTACCCCTAAAAGGCTAGATGAGGAGTAGGGGGAGTATGGAACAGGCAGCACCCTCAAACCTTCAGAAGTATGAGATGAACCCCAACAACTTGGAAAGGTGGATCTCTCTCACACGTACCGACACAGACTATCCCGCAATTCAATTGATCCTCAAAGGTTTTTATTGAATAGCGGAATAGGAAATATGATCAAAAAAAGTGTATGTATCTCGCACGTACACAACCACACTAGGCCCCAATTACTATTGTTTGTACCCCTAAAAGGCTAGATGAGGAGTAGGGGGGGTATGGAACAGGCAGCACCCTCAAACCTTCAGAAGTATGAGATGAACCCCAACAACTTGGAAAGGTGGATCTCTCTCACACGTACCGACACAGACTATCCCGCAATTCAATTGATCCTCAAAGGTTTTTATTGAATAGCGGAATAGGAAATATGATCAAAAAAAGTGTATGTATCTCGCACGTACACAACCACACTAGGCCCCAATTACTATTGTTTGTACCCCTAAAAGGCTAGATGAGGAGTAGGGGGGGTATGGAACAGGCAGCACCCTCAAACCTTCAGAAGTATGAGATGAACCCCAACAACTTGGAAAGGTGGATCTCTCTCACACGTACCGACACAGACTATCCCGCAATTCAATTGATCCTCAAAGGTTTTTATTGAATAGCGGAATAGGAAATATGATCAAAAAAAGTGTATGTATCTCGCACGTACACAACCACACTAGGCCCCAATTACTATTGTTTGTACCCCTAAAAGGCTAGATGAGGAGTAGGGGGGGTATGGAACAGGCAGCACCCTCAAACCTTCAGAAGTATGAGATGAACCCCAACAACTTGGAAAGGTGGATCTCTCTCACACGTACCGACACAGACTATCCCGCAATTCAATTGATCCTCAAAGGTTTTTATTGAATAGCGGAATAGGAAATATGATCAAAAAAAGTGTATGTATCTCGCACGTACACAACCACACTAGGCCCCAATTACTATTGTTTGTACCCCTAAAAGGCTAGATGAGGAGTAGGGGGGGTATGGAACAGGCAGCACCCTCAAACCTTCAGAAGTATGAGATGAACCCCAACAACTTGGAAAGGTGGATCTCTCTCACACGTACCGACACAGACTATCCCGCAATTCAATTGATCCTCAAAGGTTTTTATTGAATAGCGGAATAGGAAATATGATCAAAAAAAGTGTATGTATCTCGCACGTACACAACCACACTAGGCCCCAATTACTATTGTTTGTACCCCTAAAAGGCTAGATGAGGAGTAGGGGGGGTATGGAACAGGCAGCACCCTCAAACCTTCAGAAGTATGAGATGAACCCCAACAACTTGGAAAGGTGGATCTCTCTCACACGTACCAACACAGACTATCCCCCAATTTAACTGATCCCCAAAGGTTTTTGATTAAATAGCGGAATAGAAAATATGATCCCAAAAAAGTGTATGTATATCACACGTACACAACCACACTAGGCCCCAATTACTATTGTTTGTACCCCTAAAAGGCTAGGAGTAGGGGGAGTATGGAACAGGCAGCACCCTCAAACCTTCAGAAGTATGAGATGAACCTCAACAACTTGGAAAGGTGGATCTCTCTCACACGTACCAACACAGACTATCCCCCAATTTAACTGATCCCCAAAGGTTTTTGATTAAATAGCGGAATAGAAAATATGATCCCAAAAAAGTGTATGTATATCACACGTACACAACCACACTAGGCCCCAATTACTATTGTTTGTACCCCTAAAAGGCTAGGAGTAGGGGGAGTATGGAACAGGCAGCACCCTCAAACCTTCAGAAGTATGAGATGAACCCCAACAACTTGGAAAGGTGGATCTCTCTCACACGTACCAACACAGACTATCCCCCAATTTAACTGATCCCCAAAGGTTTTTGATTAAATAGCGGAATAGAAAATATGATCCCAAAAAAGTGTATGTATATCACACGTACACAACCACACTAGGCCCCAATTACTATTGTTTGTACCCCTAAAAGGCTAGGAGTAGGGGGAGTATGGAACAGGCAGCACCCTCAAACCTTCAGAAGTATGAGATGAACCCCAACAACTTGGAAAGGTGGATCTCTCTCACACGTACCAACACAGACTATCCCCCAATTTAACTGATCCCCAAAGGTTTTTGATTAAATAGCGGAATAGAAAATATGATCCCAAAAAAGTGTATGTATATCACACGTACACAACCACACTAGGCCCCAATTACTATTGTTTGTACCCCTAAAAGGCTAGGAGTAGGGGGAGTATGGAACAGGCAGCACCCTCAAACCTTCAGAAGTATGAGATGAACCCCAACAACTTGGAAAGGTGGATCTCTCTCACACGTACCAACACAGACTATCCCCCAATTTAACTGATCCCCAAAGGTTTTTGATTAAATAGCGGAATAGAAAATATGATCCCAAAAAAGTGTATGTATATCACACGTACACAACCACACTAGGCCCCAATTACTATTGTTTGTACCCCTAAAAGGCTAGGAGTAGGGGGAGTATGGAACAGGCAGCACCCTCAAACCTTCAGAAGTATGAGATGAACCTCAACAACTTGGAAAGGTGGATCTCTCTCACACGTACCAACACAGACTATCCCCCAATTTAACTGATCCCCAAAGGTTTTTGATTAAATAGCGGAATAGAAAATATGATCCCAAAAAAGTGTATGTATATCACACGTACACAACCACACTAGGCCCCAATTACTATTGTTTGTACCCCTAAAAGGCTAGGAGTAGGGGGAGTATGTAACAGGCAGCACCCTCAAACCTTCAGAAGTATGAGATGAACCCCAACAACTTGGAAAGGTGGATCTCTCTCACACGTACCAACACAGACTATCCCCCAATTTAACTGATCCCCAAAGGTTTTTGATTAAATAGCGGAATAGAAAATATGATCCCAAAAAAGTGTATGTATATCACACGTACACAACCACACTAGGCCCCAATTACTATTGTTTGTACCCCTAAAAGGCTAGGAGTAGGGGGAGTATGGAACAGGCAGCACCCTCAAACCTTCAGAAGTATGAGATGAACCTCAACAACTTGGAAAGGTGGATCTCTCTCACACGTACCAACACAGACTATCCCCCAATTTAACTGATCCCCAAAGGTTTTTGATTAAATAGCGGAATAGAAAATATGATCCCAAAAAAGTGTATGTATATCACACGTACACAACCACACTAGGCCCCAATTACTATTGTTTGTACCCCTAAAAGGCTAGGAGTAGGGGGAGTATGGAACAGGCAGCACCCTCAAACCTTCAGAAGTATGAGATGAACCCCAACAACTTGGAAAGGTGGATCTCTCTCACACGTACCAACACAGACTATCCCCCAATTTAACTGATCCCCAGAGGTTTTTGATTAAATAGCGGAATAGAAAATATGATCCCAAAAAAGTGTATGTATATCACACGTACACAACCACACTAGGCCCCAATTACTATTGTTTGTACCCCTAAAAGGCTAGGAGTAGGGGGAGTATGGAACAGGCAGCACCCTCAAACCTTCAGAAGTATGAGATGAACCTCAACAACTTGGAAAGGTGGATCTCTCTCACACGTACCAACACAGACTATCCCCCAATTTAACTGATCCCCAAAGGTTTTTGATTAAATAGCGGAATAGAAAATATGATCCCAAAAAAGTGTATGTATATCACACGTACACAACCACACTAGGCCCCAATTACTATTGTTTGTACCCCTAAAAGGCTAGGAGTAGGGGGAGTATGGAACAGGCAGCACCCTCAAACCTTCAGAAGTATGAGATGAACCCCAACAACTTGGAAAGGTGGATCTCTCTCACACGTACCAACACAGACTATCCCCCAATTTAACTGATCCCCAGAGGTTTTTGATTAAATAGCGGAATAGAAAATATGATCCCAAAAAAGTGTATGTATATCACACGTACACAACCACACTAGGCCCCAATTACTATTGTTTGTACCCCTAAAAGGCTAGGAGTAGGGGGAGTATGGAACAGGCAGCACCCTCAAACCTTCAGAAGTATGAGATGAACCCCAACAACTTGGAAAGGTGGATCTCTCTCACACGTACCAACACAGACTATCCCCCAATTTAACTGATCCCCAGAGGTTTTTGATTAAATAGCGGAATAGAAAATATGATCCCAAAAAAGTGTATGTATATCACACGTACACAACCACACTAGGCCCCAATTACTATTGTTTGTACCCCTAAAAGGCTAGGAGTAGGGGGAGTATGGAACAGGCAGCACCCTCAAACCTTCAGAAGTATGAGATGAACCCCAACAACTTGGAAAGGTGGATCTCTCTCACACGTACCAACACAGACTATCCCCCAATTTAACTGATCCCCAAAGGTTTTTGATTAAATAGCGGAATAGAAAATATGATCCCAAAAAAGTGTATGTATATCACACGTACACAACCACACTAGGCCCCAATTACTATTGTTTGTACCCCTAAAAGGCTAGATGAGGAGTAGGGGGAGTATGGAACAGGCAGCACCCTCAAACCTTCAGTATGAGATTGTGTTCACTGTACCCCACAAAGATTGAGTTCACTGCACCCCACAATGATTGTGTTCACTGCACCCCACAAAGATTGTGTTCACTGCACCTCACAAAGATTGTGTTTACTGTACCCCCCAAAGATTGTGTTCACTGCACCCCACAAAGATTCTGTTCACTGTACCCCACAAAGATTGTGTTCACTGCACCCCAAAAAGATTGTGTTCACTGCACCCCAAAAAGGATGTTGTTCACTGCACCCCAAAAAGGATGTTGTTCACTCCACCCCAAAAAGATTGTGTTCACTGCACCCCACAAAGATTGTGTTCACTGCACCCCAAAAAGATTGTGTTCACTGCACCCCAAAAATGATTTTGTTCACTGCACCCCAAAAAGGATTTTGTTCACTGCACCCCAAAAAGGATGTTGTTCACTCCACCCCAAAAAGATTGTGTTCACTGCACCCCAAAAAGATTGTGTTCACTGCACCCCACAAAGGATTTTGTTCACTGCACCCCAAAAAGATTGTGTTCACTGCACCCCAAAAAGGATGTTGTTCACTGCACCCCAAAAAGGATTTTGTTCACTGCACCCCAAAAAGATTGTGTTCACTGCACCCCACAAAGGATTTTGTTCACTGCACCCCACAAAGATTGTGTTCACTGCACACCAAAAAGGATTGTGTTCACTGCACCCCAAAAAGATTTTGTTCACTGCACCCCAAAAAGATTGTGTTCACTGCAGCCCAAAAAGATTGTGTTCACTGCAGCCCAAAAAGATTGTGTTCACTGCAGCCCAAAAAGATTGTGTTCACTGCAGCCCAAAAAGATTGTGTTCACTGCAGCCCAAAAAGATTGTGTTCACTGCAGCTCACACACAGAAAAATGGATGTGGATCACTGACACCTGCCTATCTCCAATCCCACACCACACAGCAATATCGATTGTAGTTTGTAGAACACAGTTTCCCTAAAATTCAGCAGACTCTGTCCCTAACAGGATTGAGAAGAGATCGTAGATCAGGATTGAGTGCAGACCCCACCCCCCACACAGCAATATCGATTGTAGTTTGTAGAAGACACTGACCCTATATAATTCAGCAGACTCTATCCCTAAAATGCCTACAACTCGCCCTGCCTAAACACTCCGACCTGTCCCTCAATTCTATCCGGACACAAATGGTTTTTTCCTGCCTATCTTTCCCTAATCAGCAGCCAGCACGTTGATGTGTGCTCTGTCCCTGAATCTAAGCAGCATAATGACGCCGCTGCGGCTGCCTCGAACTTATAAAGACTTGGTCACATGCTTCAGACGGCCAATCACAGCTACTGAGACATTTGCAGGCATGGCTGGGATGGCTTAAGGCACACCAGTTAAACGATTGTTGATTGGCTGTTGAAAGCCCGCCATGAAAAGAGCGCCAAAGCATGCAAAACCCGGAAATAAAACGACCGAACACGGATTTTTACCCGAACATACAGTAAAGTGTCCGTGTCCGTGTTCGGGTACAAAAAATCCAATTATTCGGTACGAACACGAATAATACAGTCCGTGTTCGCTCAACACTAGTCATTACATTATTATTATTTTTTTTTACAACATTGCCCAACTACATATGTATGTAGGCCCCTTTCACACTTGTACAACTCCAAAGTCGCGGCGACTTTGGAGTGCAACTTTGATGCAACTTTGGATGGGTGCAACTTGGATACGACTTTGGCTTTGACCAGTTTTAATGGACAACCGTTGCACACAAGTTACACTGTATACCATTTAGGTATGACTTTTATGCAACTTCTGAGGGTTAACATTGAAGTCTATGGCTCTCAAGTTTTCATGAAAGTCGGACCAAAGTAGTGCATGAACTACTTTGAAGTTGCTGTCAATTTAAAGCGGAGTTCCACCCAAAATTGGAACTTCCGCTTTAGGTAGTGCTAACCCCCTGACATGCCACATTTGGCATGTCATTTTTGGGGGGGGAGCGGGTACCTAGTTTTGACAGGTACCCGCTCCCACTTCCGCTCGGAGCGCCCTGAGCGGAAGTTCTCCTCTCCCCCTCCCTCCTTGCAATGTTCTGGGACATGTCAGAGATCCCAGAAGATTGCCGGCCAATCACGACGCGTAGCGCAACTCGCGCATGCACAGTGCGTACCCGGCTGTGAAGCCGCAAACTGTCACAGCCGGGTGCCCACACCAGTGATGCCGGCGCTGGAGAGCAGAGAGGGAGAAGAGCGAGGCTTCGGGCGGCCGCATCGCTGGACCGTTGGATAGGTGAGTGTGTTAGGCTGGAACTCCGCTTTAAGTTGCGCACATATGAATGGGTATCATTGGAAAACATGGGAAACTACATGTTGTGCAACTTTAATGTCCAAAGTTGCATGACAAGTTGCACAAGTGTGAAAGATCCTAATTGTTATAGATCAACATCAAGATCAACACTGTTGATTTGAGAACATTCTCAATTAAACACTTGTGTATATTAACCACTTTACCACCGGAGGATTTTGCTGTCTTCCGTCCAGGCCACTTTTTGCGATTCGGCGCTGTGCGACTTTAACTGACAATTGCGCGGTCGTGCGACGCCGTACCCAAACAAAATTTACGTCCTTTTTTTCCCACAAACAGAGCTTTCTTTTGGTGGTATTTGATCACCTGTGCGATTTTTACTTTTTGCGCTATAAACAAAAAAAGAGCGTTTATTTTGAAAAAATAAAAATATTTTTCACATTTTTTTATATGAAATTCCCCCCCAAAAAAATGTAAAAATCAATTTTTTTTTAAATTTTTGGCCAATTTGTTTTCTGCTACCTATGTTTAGTAAAAAAAATCGCAATAAGCGTATTTTTATTGGTTTGCGCAAAAGTTATTGCGTTTACTAACTAAGATTTCTGTCATTTTTGGTGTTTTTTTTTTTAACGCGTAATGGCGGTGATCTGCGATTTTTTTTTGCGGGACTGCGACATTGCGGCGGACAGATCGGACCCTTGACTGACATTTTTGACAATTTTGGGGGTACCAGTGACATTTCTACAGTAATCAGTGCTATATATATGCACTGTTACTGTAAAAATGACACTGGCAGGGAAGGGGTTAATTTTATTGGAGAGGGAGGGGTTAATGTATGCCTGGTGCTTACTGACGTGTGGGGGGGAGGTGACTGTGTGACAGAAGGACAGATCGGATGTCCAGCTATGCTGAACACTCCGATCTGTCAGTCCCTGTCACTATGGAGATCCGCCCGCTGTGTGTAATCTCCAGACTCGATCCCCGACGATCGGGGCAGAGCAGCGGCAATCGCCGCTGCTCCTCCGCTGGCCCGACTCCCGCTGTGAATGAACACAGCGGGAGCGAGCCTCCGGCGGCGCGCGAGCGCCGCCCACAAGGGGCGGAGTCCAGCGGCGTAGGTCTACGTCGCTGGACGGGATCGCGGCACTTTGCCGCAGTAGCCTCCATGTGAGCGGAGGTAAAGTGGTTAAAAAATAAAAAACAAAAATCTAAATTTATAACAAAAAAAAAGGTGACCAAACCAAAAACTTAGAAAGTTTGACTTGCAGTGTTACAGTTTGCCCCAACTTTTATCACTCATATTTTTGTTGATTGTTTTCGTTGATATGTCAGTGCGGAAAAGATAAAAATATAGGCATTTGCAAGCTGCAAACTAACATTGCAAGTATTATACATATACGGTTATTAAAATACAATTTTCATGACAGCTGTCCTAGGCTGAATGAGACCCAATATTTTAGAAACATATGGTTGGCCTCCATTCAGATGCTGTACCAGGGCCCCATGGAATTTATTACCGATTGTCTTGTAGAAGCATTTGGATCATATTCATAACCCACAGAATGATATTCTGTACTTTCATCCAACCATGGTCTGATAACTCTGGGAAAGGGCAGCCCAAAAATCAGCATCCTTCAATATCTGGCTGCAGCTCAACACACACTAAGCCCATTGTAGCCAATCTGGTTGCAGTGAGGAGTTCAATGCACCCGGCTAATGATGGGAATTTTACATGTGGATAATTTCTGTTTACCAGGAAGAACACTATCTGCAGTGTTGCTGTGTCTGAATAGTTCACAGACATTGCCCTTGTTCCTGGCTACTGTAACAGTTTATCTATTCACTTTCAACAAGGACCGGGACAAGCAAGCAAATAAAATAAAAAATAAAAAAAGGCGGAAGAGGAATGGGGGAAGGGATAATAATTGGTTGCCAGAATAAAGCCAGTCAGAAAGCTATACAGAGATTCTTAGAGGCAACCTTTTGTCTGCAAATACATTTTTCTCTACCCAAGATTGCATGATTATAATTTTCTCAATAGGACAATTTCTCCATAAATTAAGACATGTAAAATGCTTCCACAGGGGAGGCTGAAGGAGTCAAGCATTCACAATGTATTTGTCTACTTTAATTTCTCCCCTGTTATTATGTTTATTCTTTTTATTCTTTTTTTGTGTGCACTTTCCAATAATCTATCCCATAGGAATTATATTTGCATCACTCAATCATCAAAAGGAAATATAGTGTGGGGGAGGAGAGGCAGTGTAATGTACTTAAAAGCACTTTGTAAAATGAATTCTTAGGAAGTGTGCTTTATGTTACCAAGTTGCAGAATGAGGGGGTTTATTTATAATGATGGGCTTATTTAATAAATCAAAGCCAAAGTGCAAAGTGTGCTAACACCAATCAACCTTCATCGTTCACTGTGCCCACAGTAAAATTAGATCTGATTGGTACTTATGGGGAAATTCACTTTATGCCTCCTTTTCACAGCAATTTCACACAAGCCTGGAAGCAGACATGCATTAATTACCTTAACCCCTTCTTGACCGGAAGGTTTTCCCCCTTAATGACCAGGCCCTTTTTTTGCAATTCGGTTCATGCTTTACTTTAACTGACAATTGCCCAGTCATGCGACGCTGTACCTAAAAAAAAATGATGTCCTTTTTTTCCCACAAATAGAGGTTTCTTTTGGTGGTATTTGATCACCTATGCGATTTTTATTTTTTGCGCTATAAACAACAAAAGAGCGTCAATTCTGAAAAAAAAAAAACAATATTTTTCACTTTCTGCTATATAACATTCCCAAAAAAAAAAAAAAAATCAAAATTTTTTCATCATTTAAGGCCAATTTGTATTCTGCTACATATGTTTGGTAAAAAAAAAAATCACAGTGAGCGTATTTTGATTGGTTTGCGCGAAAGTTATTGCGTCTACAAACTAGGGGAAAGATTTATGTCATTTTTATTTACTTAATTTTTTTCACTAGTAATGCTGGCGATCTGCGATTTTTAGCGGGACTGTGACATTGCGGCGGACAGATCGGACCCCTAACTGACCTTTTTTACACTTTTGGGGGACCAGTGACATTACTACAGTAATCAGTGCTATACATATGCACTGTTACTGTAATAATGACATCGGCAGGGAAAGGGATTACACAGTGGTGATCAAAGGGTTAAGTGTGAGCCTAGGGGAGTGTTTACTATCTGTGTGTGTGGGGAGGGGCTTGTGAAATGACCATAGAGACCTGTGATCCAATATAGAAGGTTCACAGGTGCTCTGTGATCATTTCAGAGAGAAGAACGTTCGGCTGTGTAAACACAGCCGACCGTCCTTCTCTCTCAGTGGGGAGCGATTGCAGGTGCCTGGCATCAATCGGTGCCGCCAGCCTCGTGCATCGACATCCCTGCTGCCTGGTGCCTAGCAATCGACGTAGTACTATGTCAGTTATCGCTTCTCGGCCTTTTGGCTAAGATCAAGTGTAGTATCTGTTCTTATCAGTTGGTATGGGCCTTAGCTAGTACCAGTATGACCGAAACCCGGAGCGCTCTGAGTATTGAGGTATGGGGAGTAGGTCATCTGGGAAAGCATGTGGGGCCCGCCGCCTTCTGATTCTAATGGGTTGAACTAGCCTAACCAGTTTGAAGGGGGCAGGAAAGCCGGTTCAGGGGGCCGGTGGAACTGCTCCTGGATGTAATGGGCTGAGGAACGGTATGGCGAGGGGAGGGCTTTCTCCTCCTGGGTTTTGATCTGGCCTTGTAAAAGGCCTGTCCCCAGTGGTAGGTAAGCTCTCTCTAAGCTGTCCAGGTTCTGATGTCTGCTGGTGGGGTTAGGCTACACTCGGTCTGGCCGGGGGCTGAGATTGAAAAAGCCCGTAGTGTAAGTGCCCCTGGGGTGGCAGCCCAGGGGTGCCTTAATTTCTCACTGGTGAGGGGCAGCTCGCTGTGAGTTTTTTCGGCACCTTGGTCACTGCACTATGTACACCTTTTTCGCACCTGCCTCTTGGGACAGGCCTTTTGGCTTGCACCAGAGGAATATTTTATTCCGGCTGGAAGGCCTGCCTTGGTCCCTCACATGGCACCATCGCACTTTCCCCACTTCCCTTTCCCCACTTCTTTGTTTTGTTTGTCTTTTTCTTTGGAGTCCGTCACTGCACTATCACCTTTGTTTTCTTTATTTGCACAGACTGGAGTGTGTGGGTCCTTGGGCCCAGCCTTAAGTCTTGGGAGGGGGTGGATATGGCCTTTTGGCTTAGTTCGCCCTCTCCCATGGGGTCTCCCTTCGGGGGAGCCCTACTTAGTACTCGGTGGGGGCTGTTCCGGCAGTCCCCCTGAAGAACGGGGTCGGTCTGGTTTCGGCCAGACAGACCATGAGTACCTTATGTCCCTGTCAGGAGTCTTGCGCCCCGGGGGATTGAGGTTTCGGGTCCTACCTCTTCGGAGGGAAGACCATATGTTGTCGCACACCCTGTGCTTTTTTGTGTCCTCACTTTGTGTGTGTGCACTTTTTTATGCACCGGGTGGAGTCTTTTGAGTGTGTTGCACACGCTACGGGCTTTAATCTTAGTACTATGTCAGTTCGCACAGCCGAGCCAGCCTGCCGCAGTAAAACTGCGGCGGACAGTCGGCAAGTGGTTAAACTGCATTTTAACTGCAGGCAGAGCAGGTCAAGTGCAGCCTTTTCTTGCCCGTTGCTGCATTTTCTATTTGAACGCAGCTGCATTTGTTTGAATAGCAAACACAGTGTAGATCGCCTTTCAGCATGAGCCCTTAACATTTAGAGAAGGGATGAGAATCTTACAGAAAGGAATATAAGTGTACTACTTTGTAAGCAGGAAATACGGTTACAGGGCCTGTTTGTTTTCAGATTCTACATAGTCTGGTCCATGAATTGGCCAACCATGTAATTATACCAGGCATAGAAAAACAACATTTGAGCCTGATTCTTTTTTTTAATAGTAACTCGCTGAAAATACAAAATTGCAGTAGGATACTGGCATGCAGATAGCACAAATAAATAATTTGCACAAAATATTAAATCCAAATAGCTTTTTCAATAGTCAGTAGTAAATGTATGCACAATTAACACTTTTCTTCATGCAGAGGGAGCATAATTTATCTTTTAAATCTAATATATTTATTTTATTTTTTTCAAATAAATAGCTACCAAAAGAGAACCTAAAATCTTCATGTAAAATAAGACTGTTGAATACAGTTTAAAGAAGTGTGCTCTAACGAGGACTTAAATATTAAACTCTCAGCATTTTTTAGCTTAACACATTGAACAAAATTAAATAAGCATTCCCCAGCATTTTTTTTTGTTAAAATTCTTACCACAGCACTTTACAACTTTTAATGCTGCCGGCTCCTGGTCTCTTAGTGCCGCTTTCCTGAATTTCTTGTCTTCATAGAAAACTGTTAACAGTGGACAACACTGCCAGTCTGTTAACAAGTCTATTAACAAGCCAGTCTGTTAGATTGAAAAATGAAGGGGGAGGAGGAGGGAGGAGCATCCATCCCTGGCCACTGGCTGTGTGTTTCTATTGATGCACACAGTGTAGGGCATTTCAACTCTGGTCCCTGCATGCAAGGGTGGCTCCATGGGATGCTACAAGTGAAAGGGGTCACCCTGAAATAGGAATACTTGGGGCATTAGTCATGCTACCAGCTTAAACAGGAATACAGTCAAATATTTAACCACTTCAGTACTGGACACTATTACCCCCTTCCTACTTAGGTCAATTTTAAGACTTCAGCGCTGTCAGGGTTTGAATGAGAATTATTACATCATGCAATACTGTACCCAAATTCAATTTTTATAAGTTTTTGACACAGACAGAAGCTTTCTTTTGGTGGTTTTTAATCACTATATAAACAAAAAAGAACCAAAAAACAAAACATGATTTTCTTTGTTTCTGTTATAAAAGTCTGCAAATAAAGAATCTGTCTTCATACATTTAGGCCAAAATAAATATAGTCCAAAATGTATTTTGCTTAATTTCTTTGGTAAAAAGAAGTGTATATTATTTACTAAGTTATAGAATCCACAGTCTATTGTATATATATTTAGAAATTGATCAAACCTGATGTAACAATGGCCTATCTCATTTCCTAAAGGCCAAGACAGTATAAATGCCCTCCAAATTGAAAGTAGACACTCCAAGGTATTTAATAGGAGGCATGGTGTGTTTTTTGAATTAGTATTTTTTTTTGTCAAAATCTTTTGGAAAATGAATTAAATAAACTTTCACAAATGTTTTTTTTTTTTTTTTTTTTTTTACATGCAGTCACCAGAGCAGTGCAGCATCACCATATGATGTGTAGTAGTGCTCAGAGCCACTGACTGGGGACAGTATGTAAAAAAAAAAAAAGCAATAATTTTTTTTTTACTATTTTTTCGTACAATTGTATTTTACATATGGTCACCAGAGCACTGCAGTGTCATAATAGTGACGTTGTACTGCTTTGGGGAGGTGATCAAGACTTTTTCTCTTTTTTTTTTTTTTTTACACTGTAAAAAGCGATCTCTAACACTGTTCAAAGGTTTCATTCATGAAACTTTGCTTACTATTGCCTACTACTGTGATGCTGTGACCTGTTACATGGTACAGGTCCGCTGTGCCCCTGTAAGATGGCCAATCACAGAGATCACAATAATACACACACACAATGGCTATGAATGAAAGCCATTGTTACTAATTGACATATGATTCCTGTAATTGGTCACAGCAATCACATGGTACCAGGGCCGTGCACAGTGTCCCAATATAATGATCTGTGTTCCGCTGTGTGCAGTGGATGCAGCAGGTCACAGATCACTCATAATTCATGCCTTAAATCCTCATAGAAATTTACAGTATTAGCAGCACTCGTCAAGTGTATTCCACCTCCTGTGTCTATAAATTCCAAAAAAGAACCACCATGTGAGTCCTAAGGTTATTTGCACCAATTGGATTTAGTGAGGATAAAGTCCAAACCCGTCACCACACCTCATGAGATCTCCCCCTTTGGTTGTTGAACTAACCGGATCTCTATATATAATTCAGCTGAAATAATGCTCTTGTCTTCTATGGAATCCTCTATCTATGAAATCCTCCTCTCATCAAGGTGTTTCCCATGTCATAAAAGAAATTGACTCATAGCATAATGCCATCTCAATATGTATTACCAAAAAAAACCCTTTTTAAAATGACTTGTCTTTTTGTAAGTGCATTTTAAAAAGAGGGGGTTGGTAATACATTTTAAGACGGTATTATGCTATGAGTCCGTTTATTATCATATGGGAGAGGAAATATGAGGGTTACATATATAGAGGATTCCATGGGATCCATAGAGGACAAGAGTTATTTCTGGTGAATTATATATCGAGACCTGGTGAGTTCAATACCCAAAGGGGGAGATCTCACGAGGTGTGGTGACGGGATGTACAGACAAAGTTTGGACTTTATCCCCACTAAATCCAAGTGGTGCAAACAACCTTAGGACTCACACGGTGGTTTTTATTTGGAATTTAAAGGCAAAGGAGGTGGAATACACCTGAGGAGCGCTGCTAATGCTGAGATTTTCTATGAGGATTTATAGCTTACTTATAGCAGCTGCTGACGGTGGATTGAACTTTTTTATTTAGATCATTTATATTTGATCTTTCCATTTGATAACATCTGTGTTTTTATGTGCGCTGGGAGAAAATGATCGATTTGTCTTTGGACTGTTTCAGTTGCTTTTGTTGTGTTTGTAGGTCACACAGTGGACAGATCACGCCGTGGTGCACCCTTAGGGATGTCCTCTAGGAATAACAATGCTACCTCTCTTGATATATAAAGCCGGGCAGGAGGTGGTTAAAGATAAAGAAGCTGCATAATCAGTAAGTGATTAAATCAGCTGCTGAAAGCCTTTAAAAAACTGAGGGCTAATATCACTTTAACAATCCACTATATTGTATATACACACCAATGAAAGGTCTGGATCAAAGTACTCTGTTTGCCAACATAACTGTAAAGCATCAGTTGTATCAATTTTTACCAGCAACAGGAATACCACACACTGAGATGCATAATAATAATCTTCCTTTACTAAAATAGCCAGCAGGAACAAGTCAGATTCTGACATGTTTCACACTAGGCACCACGTTTTCTCAAATAATTCTTTGAACAAATGCTGTGCCTAGTGTGAAATGAAGACATGAGATACACTTGCCTGAATGGATGATTTTTTAAGGAATCTTCTAAAGGCAGACAGAGTAGAAAAGTAGCCAGACAGATTGGAGCAAGGAGTTCTAAAGGATGGGCGAGGCTCTGAAGAAGTCCTGGATGTGAACATGAGAGGAGATGATAAGGAAGCAGGAGAGCAGGAGGCCTTGGAAAGACTGAAGAGGATGTGGCACAATACCAAGACACCATATGAAGAGACTAAACTGGTGGAGCGCTTGCTTTGGTACTGTACCTTCCATGTACAGCTGTGGATCAGGTATATAGGTTGAATACTAATAATCATGATTAATCATAATCATTATCATAATCAATTAACTTGACTGGGCCACAGCGGTCACAATGTATTGTCTGTGCAGTTAGCCTTATCTGACTACTGGAATGGTTCACTTTTCTGCAAAGATCAGTGAAGATATTACATTGTCAGGGTGTACTAGCTCTGATGTGGAACCAACACTGTACAAGGTACACTACATATAGTTACTTATGGCGCTTTTCCACTGCATAGAACCGTACCGGCTCGGCACACTTTTGTGCTTTTCCACTGCGGTACCGCATGGTATAGGGTCGGAACGGTTCGGTACGGTACGGTATAGGTTTGCTTTTCCACTGCATGGAACCGAACCGAACGGTACGGTACGGTACGGCTCTGAAAAAACAGTACCTACTCGATTGTGGTTCCAACAGGTACCAAACTGGTACCATATCCCACAATCCTTTGCATGCAGTCACTACTAGCCACTGATTGGTCAGAGAATCACACCCACCCCGTTGTTATCTCACCCACTTAACTTTAGTACTACTTTAGTGGAAAAGCAAACCTATACCGTACCGTACCGAACCGTTCCGACACTATACCATGCGGTACCTCAGTGGAAAAGCAAACCGGGCCAAGCAGGGACGAGTAGAGCCGAGCCGGTACTAGCCGGTACTTGCAGTGGAAAAGTGCCATTAGTTATTCTGGTTAAAAAAACACATCTAGTTCAACCAATAAAAGGTAACATACATACATACATACATACAAAATCCTATACCTACAGTTGATCCAGAGGGAAGCAAAAAACCAAGCCAATGCTCCAGCAGGGAGGGGAACAAATTCCTTCCTGATCCCCCAAAGAGGCAACCAAGGGAACCCTAGAGAAAGTGATAAGTACACCTGAGAAGTTTAGGTCCAAAGCCAACATTTAGAAGGACTAGGTACAGTAACTCATTTTTTTTTTTTTTTTCGGACTATAGTCTATAGTTATCCTACACCTAAGGTACACAGTATGTGAACCCACTACTCATATTGGTTTCTCCATACTTGTGTTACCAACCATAGGTATAAAGATACCTTATTGTACCTGATTGCATTTTATGTTGTTCTACAATTCCAATAAACAATTGTACTCTTTGGATTCTTTGCCCACAGACATCAATGTAAAAGTGGTTGTAAACTTACCTTTATAACTTTTACCTATAGGTAAGCCTTTAATAAGGCTTACCTATAGGTACTGTAAATATCTCCTAAACTTGCACCATTTAGGAGATATTTACATTGAATGCAGCTGATGACGTCATCGGCGCATGCGCTCTGAAGAAGCGGCCGCCCGTTTTGTTTCTTTAGAGCCCTGTGCCGTGACCGGCGGCTCCCATTCACATGATCGGGAGTGACGTCGCGTGGGTCCGACCAGTAATACAGCCGGAGTCCGCAGACCCGGAAGGAAGGAAGATGGGCGTAGATGGATGCGGCGGCCAGCAGGGACAACACGAGCTTCATTTGCAGGTAAGTGTCACATAATGTGCTAGTATGCAATGCATACTCGCACAATATGCTTTTACTTTGCAGGAAAGAAAGAAAACAAAAAAAAAAAAAAAACTGAAGAGTTTACTTCCTCTTCAACACCCTGAACTGAGGAAAGGGCAAGTTAAAGCCACAAAAAGCTTCTTTTATTTTAGTGAAATAAGGAAATTTGGTGTTCATAAAAACAGTCGACTGCAACCCATTCTTAGACATATAACTCCAGGAGACTCTGCCAATCGCACTGCCAATAGGAAAACTTTGCAGACTCCTCTTGTACTTCCCGATTCTATATACTGACCTCAGAACCCAGAATGGGAACCCCCCCATGGCATAGAGAGTAGTGATATCGCGAACCTAAAATTCGCTGTTCGCGAACGGCGAACGCGAACATCGGCAAATGTTCGCGAACCGGCGATCCGGGCGAACCGCCATAGACTTCAATAGGCAGGCGAATTTTAAAACACACAGGGACTCTTTCTGGCCACAATAGTGATGGAAAAGTTGTTTCAAGGGGACTAACACCTGGACTGTGGCATGCCGGAGAGGAATCACGCAAAAAAAAGTTCTTAAAAATTATAATTTTTTGATAGAGAGCCAATTATTGGAAAAATTAAAAAAAAAAAAATAAAAAAATTTCTTTGGATTTAGCATCTGGGGGGTCTAAAAAGTGTACCTGTGAAGTTTCAGCTCTGTAGCATGTCCAGAACCCCTAAAAAACAGCATTTGTCTTATATTTTCAGGAATATGGCTTCTCTGCGGCTAGCTTTTTCTCTTGCAGGCATTTATCGGGCATTTTTTTAGGCAGGCATGTCATTTTTTGTATTTAGTGTCTGGGGGGGTCTAAAAAGTGTACCTGTCAAGTTTCAGCTCTGTAGCATGTCCAGAACCCCTAAAAAACAGCATTTTTCTTATATTTTCAGGAATATGGCTTCTCTGCGGCTGGCTTTTTCTCTTGCAGGCATTTAGCGGGCATTTTTTTAGGCAGGCATGTCATTTTTTGTATTTAGTGTCTGGGGGGTCTAAAAAGTGTACCTGTCAAGTTTCAGCTCTGTAGCATGTCCAGAACCCCTAAAAAACAGCATTTTTATTATATTTTCAGTAATACGGCTTTTCTGCGGCTGGCTTTTTCTCTTGCAGGCATTTATCGGGCATTTTTTTAGGCAGGCATGTCATTTTTTGTATTTAGTGTCTGGGGGGTCTAAAAAGTGTACCTGTCAAGTTTCAGCTCTGTAGCATGTCCAGAACCCCTAAAAAACAGCATTTTTCTTATATTTTCAGGAATACGGCTTCTCTGCGGCTGGCTTTTTCTCTTGCAGGCATTTAGCGGGCATTTTTTTAGGCAGGCATGTCATTTTTTGTATTTAGTGTCTGGGGGGTCTAAAAAGTGTACATGTCAAGTTTCAGCTCTGTAGCATGTCCAGAACCCCTAAAAAACAGCATTTTTCTTATATTTTCAGGAATACGGCTTCTCTGCGGCTGGCTTTTTTTCTTGCAGGCATTTAGCGGGCATTTTTTTAGGCAGGCATGTCATTTTTTGTATTTAGTGTCTGGGGGGGTCTAAAAGTATACCTGTCAAGTTTCAGCTCTGTAGCATGTCCAGAACCCCTAAAAAACAGCATTTTTCTTATATTTTCAGGAATACGGCTTCTCTGCGGCTGGCTTTTTTTCTTGCAGGCATTTAGCGGGCATTTTTTTAGGCAGGCATGTCATTTTTTGTATTCAGTGTCTGGGGGGTCTAAAAAGTGTACCTGTCAAGTTTCAGCTCTGTAGCATGTCCAGAACCCCTAAAAAACAGCATTTTTCTTATATTTTCAGGAATACGGCTTCTCTGCGGCTGGCTTTTTCTCTTGCAGGCATTTAGCGGGCATTTTTTTAGGCAGGCATGTCATTTTTTGTATTTAGTGTCTGGGGGGTCTAAAAAGTGTACCTGTCAAGTTTCAGCTCTGTAGCATGTCCAGAACCCCTAAAAAACAGCATTTTTCTTATATTTTCAGGAATACGGCTTCTCTGCGGCTGGCTTTTTTTCTTGCAGGCATTTAGCGGGCATTTTTTTAGGCAGGCATGTCATTTTTTGTATTTAGTGTCTGGGGGGTCTAAAAAGTGTACCTGTCAAGTTTCAGCTCTGTAGCATGTCCAGAACCCCTAAAAAACAGCATTTTTCTTATATTTTCAGGAATACGGCTTCTCTGCGGCTGGCTTTTTTTCTTGCAGGCATTTAGCGGGCATTTTTTTAGGCAGGCATGTCATTTTTTGTATTCAGTGTCTGGGGGGTCTAAAAAGTGTACCTGTCAAGTTTCAGCTCTGTAGCATGTCCAGAACCCCTAAAAAACAGCATTTTTCTTATATTTTCAGGAATACGGCTTCTCTGCGGCTGGCTTTTTTTCTTGCAGGCATTTAGCGGGCATTTTTTTAGGCAGGCATGTCATTTTTTGTATTCAGTGTCTGGGGGGTCTAAAAAGTGTACCTGTCAAGTTTCAGCTCTGTAGCATGTCCAGAACCCCTAAAAAACAGCATTTTTCTTATATTTTCAGGAATACGGCTTCTCTGCGGCTGGCTTTTTCTCTTGCAGGCATATATATCAGTGGTGGGTGGGCAGTGGCACAGTACACTCTCTGTGGACCTGACAGCAGTCACTGGCACCCAGGCAACTGCAATTTTAAAAAAATATATTTTATTTTACTTTGCAAGCTGCTGTGCCACCTTATATATCAGTGGTGGGTGGGCAGTGGCACAGTACACTCTCTGTGGACCTGACAGCAGTCACTGGCACCCAGGCAACTGCAATTTAAAAAAATATATATTTTTTTTTACTTTGCAAGCTGCTGTGCCACTTTATATATCAGTGGTGGGTGGGCAGTGGCACAGTACACTCTCTGTGGACCTGACAGCAGTCACTGGCACCCAGGCAACTGCAATTTTAAAAAAATATATTTTATTTTACTTTGCAAGCTGCTGTGCCACCTTATATATCAGTGGTGGGTGGGCAGTGGCACAGTACACTCTCTGTGGACCTGACAGCAGTCACTGGCACCCAGGCAACTGCAATTTAAAAAAATATATATTTTTTTTTACTTTGCAAGCTGCTGTGCCACCTTATATATCAGTGGTGGGTGGGCAGTGGCACAGTACACTCTCTGTGGACCTGACAGCAGTCACTGGCACCCAGGCAACTGCAATTTTAAAAAATATATATTTTATTTTACTTTGCAAGCTGCTGTGCCACCTTATATATCAGTGGTGGGTGGGCAGTGGCACAGTACACTCTCTGTGGACCTGACAGCAGTCACTGGCACCCAGGCAACTGCAATTTTAAAAAAATATATTTTATTTTACTTTGCAAGCTGCTGTGCCACCTTATATATCAGTGGTGGGTGGGCAGTGGCACAGTACACTCTCTGTGGACCTGACAGCAGTCACTGGCACCCAGGCAACTGCAATTAAAAAATATATATATTTTTTTTTACTTTGCAAGCTGCTGTGCCACCTTATATATCAGTGGTGGGTGGGCACACAGTGGCACTGCAGTGGGCACAGTACACTCTGTGGACCTGACAGTAACTGGCAGCCCAGGCAACTGCAATAATAAAAAATATTTTTTTTTTCAATTTATTGCAACAAGATGCTGTGCCACCGTATATATATCAGTGGTGGGCAGTGCACTGCAGTGGGTACAGTGCACTCTGTGGACCTGACACAGCACTCACTGCAATTATGACAGAGGAAAAAAAAAATATTTTTTAAAATGCAAGGTACTGTGCCTGTGCCACCCGAAATGAGTGTGGTGTGCACACAGTACAGTCTGTGGTAGGTCTGTGGCCTCTCACACACAGCGGGCAGGCAACTGCAGTGTACAATAGATATATATAGATATATATATATAAAGAAAAAACTCTATTACCTTACCAGCCCTTAAAAGGGCTTTTGGGGACACTATATATATATATATATGTATATATATAAATAAAAAAAATCCTCAATTACCAGCCCTTAAAAGGGCTTTTGGGGACACTAGATAGATATATATATATAAGAAGAAACAACTCAATTACCAGCCCTTAACCACTTGCCGACCGCCGCACGACTATCTACGTCGGCGGTCAGCCCCTCACAGGCAAACTAACGTAGGGCTACGTTGCTTGCTTGTGAGGGTCTAGGGAGCGAGCGCGCGCCCCCGGAGGCGCGCTCCCGCTCCCGCGTGGTCACGGACCCCCCCGCGCCTGTGACCAGCGGACCCGATGTCCGCCGGCCACTCGCCGATCGGCGGGGGAGAGGGAGAATGTCAGGCAGCTTGTGTAAACAAACTGCCTGTCATTCTCCTCGCTGCAAAGACACTGATAAAACGGATCTAGTATGTAGATCCGTTGATCAGTGTCCTTACAGCTAGAGCCACAGCCAATCACAGTAGAAACCACGCCCCTAGGGACACACACAGCCCCTCCCTTCCAAATAAAGTTAACCCCTTCACTACCAGTGTATTTTTACAGTAACAGTGCATATGTATAGCACTGATTACTGTAGAAATGTCACTGGTAACCCCAAAAGTGTCAAAAATGTCAGTCAAGGGTCCGATCTGTCCGCCGCAATGTCGCAGTACCGCAAAAAAAATCGCAGATCGCCGCCATTACGCGTTAAAAAAAAAAACAACAAAAATGACAAGAATCTTTCCCTTTGTTAGTAAACGCGATAACTTTTGCGCAAACCAATCAAAATACGCTTTTTGCAATTTTTTTTACCAAACATAGGTAGCATAAAACAAATTGGCCGAAAATTTTTAAAAATTTTGATTTTTACATTTTTTTTGGGGGGAATTTCATATAAAAAAATGTGAAAAATATTGCTATTTTTGCAAAATTGACGCTCTTTTTTTGTTTATAGCGCGTGATCAAAAAATCGCACAGGTGATCAAATACCACCAAAAGAAAGCTCTGTTTGTGGGAAAAAAAGGACGTCAAATTCGTTTAGGTACAGCGTCGCACGACCGCGCAATTGTGCGTTAAATTCACGCAGTGCCGAATCGCAACATACCCCCTGGTCGGAATGGGGGTAAAATCTTCCGAGGCTTAAGTGGTTAAAAGGGCTTTTGGGGACGCTAGGTATATATATATATATATATATATATATATATATATATAAAAAAAAAAACACAAATACCAGCCCTTAGAAGGGCTTTTTGGGGTGCTGATATTACAGCAGTAGTGGACCAAGAACACTGCAAGACCAGGAACACTGACTAACTGTCCCTAGCTTAACAGCAGCAGCAGCAGCAGCAGCAGCAGCAGCAGCTCTCTCCCTACTCTCACTACACACACTGCTTCAGAATGATCTAAGATGGATGCTGCCCTTGCTTATTTATAGGAGGTGGGAGGGTGTGGGAGGGAGGTATGCTGATTGGCTGGAAATGTGTCTGCTGACTGTAAAGTTCAGGGTCAAAGTTTGCCTCAATGATGTCTTATGGGGGGCGGACCGAACATCGCATATGTTCGCCGGCAGCGGCGAACGCGAACATGCTAAGTTCGCCGGGAACTGTTCGCCGGCGAACAGTTCTATACATCTCTAATAGAGAGTGACTACCTTTGTCCTGCATGGAAACAACAGTGCACTTGGAAGGTTGCATGTTCTCACCCCTTTGGAGTGACCACAGCCTCAGCAGAAGGTTTTTGGGTTTTATTTCTCTCTTTTCCTACTGTGGATCCACTATTCCAGCTATTTATTCTTTTTGGAAGCTTTTTATCTTTCTTGAAGCAATTTACTACACTATAAGGGCTCTCCGTTTTTCTTTTCCAATGGACACCCTGAGCTACACGTGAGACCACTGGCAAGTTCTTCATGACCGAATCCTTGGTCACATTTAACCACCACACCCTAGATCCTACTCAAAGGAGTTTAGACTCAGCTGCTTGCTAACTTCAGGTGATGACCATTGAGTTCACACCGCTCTTAGCTCCACACAGCACAGTAGACACAAATCTGAAAGATAGCAGGAAGTTGATCTGGAGCAGAATAGCACACTAAAATAGCAATGGTTAAAGCCAGATAAAAGCCAGAAGCCAAGGCAAGCTGCCAACACAGATAACAGGATACAAGCCAGAGGTGAGAGTGGGTAGTAGGCATGGATAACCAGAGCAATAGCCAAAGGTCAAGGTAGGAGACGGACTTGGAAACCAGGAGGCAAACCAAAGGTTGGTACATGAGAATCAAGCAAGAAAACCACTGCTTTGGCAGCAAGCTGAATACGACGCCAAGTTGCAATATAGCAGGCATAGAATGCCGCATTGATTTGCAGTGGCAGTAACAAGAAGGAGACATTAAGGCAGGTAGATGGCTGTGACTGGTGCAGCTCTGACAAAAGGAAGGCCACTACAAATGGTTGCGGCCAACACTTCCTTGAAAACCAGGAAGCCACGTTGATAGGATGAGACCACAACATTCTGGGTGAAACCAGAAGTGAGCATGATGTCGTGCTGGAACATGGAAGGTAAGTAGCACTGAAAGTCATAAAGGACAGCATCATGCCACACCATTAAACCATCAATGTTCAGTGACTACAGACCCAGGAGTCAGGGCACATGCAAAAGCTATCTGACATATTCTCCAACTACCCATGCTTAACAATGGCATTGACCACTGCACTTTATTAGAACATTTTGGAAAACTCAGTTAATTTCTTTACTCTACTTTGTTCACCGAAAAGTTAAGCTAGCATGCTGTGCACACGTGCTGGAAAAAGTATTTGCTGAGATATGATCATCTCAAACAATCAGATACATTTGTGCATAGCCATATTATTCTATAATATAGCAAGTAGTCTTGCACACAGCTTGAGTTGCAATAAACGTATTAATGTTCAGGCAAACAGCTCAAAAAACAAGTCTGCTAACACTTTTCAGTCACAAGAGACCTTAATGGCTGACTTAAACATTGCAACAATGAAAAAAATAAAAATAATAACAATACCCCTTTTTTTCTGGGAGAGGAATGCACAATAATCATCTGTATTCAAAGATTTATACAAAGATTTAAAACCTAAACAACACAATTACTGAAAAGAAAAACATTCAAATCATTGTCATAGATTCAGAATCTCATCACATGCCACAGCATTCTAATGTTTGTCCCATATTTTGCAATCAGTAACATTCCATTTGTTCGGTTCAAAATTTCAACCCAACAATGGCTAAAACCAAAAGGAATTCTTGTCCCCAATCTATGTGTCCAAAACACTTCTATTTCAAGTATTTTTTTTTTAATGTAAGTCGCCACCCCTATCAGACAAACTCACTCTTTCTATACCAGAAAAGGTAAAAGAAGTCATATCTTTGTTGTGTTTCACATTGGTCATTAATCTTCAGGTCTACAGCCATCACAGTGGTGTTCTTTAATTCGCACTCTAAGAGGACAAATTGTATATTCTACTGTATATCAGTGGTTCTCAGTGACAGGACTGTGGTCCACTGATGAGCCATGTCCTCTTCCCTAGTGCCCCTCATCCCTCCACAGTGCCCCCAGGCCCCCTAAGAGCCCCTTAGCCCACATATCACAGTGCTCCCCAACCTTCCTCAGTGCCTCCCTCCAGCCTGCTGTACAGCCTCCAGCGCCCCATTTACAAAATGCCCCCAACCTCCAACAGTATCCCACAGTGCCACCCAACCTCCCACGGTATCTCTTAGCCCTTGTAGTGCCCTCCAGTCTCCAACAGTGCTCCTGAGATGCCCTCATCCTCCTGAAAAAATCCCAACCCCCTCCAGAAACCTCACATCTACAGGGCCCTTAGGTCTGCTGCAGAGTTCCTTAACCAACTCCAGAATCTTGACTCCCCTAGTGTGATACCCACCCTTCCAGCATTTAAATACATATTTTGAATTCTCCTATTTTTATTGTGTGACTACTGTTGAGACATGGAGGGTTTTGGTAGAATTTACTGGGCCCTGGTCTCAATGTGGAGAACTATGGTCCTATACTATATATTGTAAGGAACATTGGCAGGGGCATGCTTACAGAGGTCGCAATTGTGACCCAGGCCCCCCTGTACACCTGGATAGGAGGGCAGGTGGGAGCAGCTGCATAAAGAGGTACCAATGTCACCACGTTCCTTGTGCAGCCTCTGAATGCCTGCGGGAGAGATAGGAGGAGAAGCGGTTGAAGAGATTGGTTCTTATATATATGCTCCTCCTATCTAGCTTCTTTCTGCTGCCCCTCATGTTCTCTCCAGCCCCCCCTGTGCTCTCTCTTGGTCCCCCTCATCCCCCACAACCCTGCCAGGTCCCCCCCCCCCCCACCGGTTGCTGCGGGGGATCTGTCAGAATGGAGAGTGGGGAAGGGTAAATTTGTAATTTACCAACCGCTTCCTTTTCTAAATGGAGAGTCAGTGATCTGTACCAAATACTCACTCTTTCAATTCATAATTGAAACTTAGTAAACTGTGTTTACTATGCTTCAGTTTGCGAATGAACAGGAAGCTTGGTACAGAGCTATTCCTGTCCATTTATTCAGTGTAGCTGAGGCTTCAAAAAAGGAGATTGAGGACTGTATCCTCAATCTCCTTTTCCTGTCTCAAAGGTGAGACATCAGAGGTCTGTTTAGACCCCTAAAATCTCACCAAAGCACCCTGACAGGGCTCCTAAAAAAATGAAAACAATGAAACAAAAAAAAAATTGTAAAAAGAAAATAAAAATGGTAGAAAATGGTAAAAAAAATAACAAAAAAAATAAAAACTACTGACACCAGTAGTTGCACAAACGTTGCACTAACGTTCCGCTGCTGGGCTCAGAGGTAGGGGGACCTTCATGGTTTATTGCACCAGGGCTCTGAAGGTCCTTGTTATGCCACTGTACAATATATTTCATACACTATATATCACATGTTACAGTTAAAGCGGAGTTCCGGCCTCAAAAATGACTTTGGTCCATCCGCTTGCTTTAAATGCCCTTAAAAACAAATGGATAGTCTTGTTTTTTTTTTCTTTACTTACCTTGTTTTTGAAGAAAGTATACTTACCTTCCTTCTACTTCCTCCCTCTGCGGCCGCAGCCCGCACCGTCACTTCCTGCTTGCGTTGACTCCTGGGAGCTGAACGTCATCGCTCCCAGGAGTCAATGCGCCTGCACCGCCCCACTCGTCAGTTCCGGTGCAGACACGTCATTCCCTGCTAAACAGCTTCTGGGCATGCCCAGAAGCTGTGCAGAGATGACGCGCCTGCCCCGGAAGTGACCAGCGGGGCCGGTGCAGGGGCATTCTGGGACGAAGAGGAAACGGAAGAGGATACCGAAGTGGACGCCCTGGCTTCAGCTGCCCACACCTGAGATGGCAGCGCTGGACAAGAAATTTTCAAGGTAAGTATTTCTTCTAAAAGTTAAGTGCAACCTGGGACAGTTCAGAGGCTATCCATTCTGGAATGCACTAGCCCTGACTGTCCCGGGGGTATTTTTTTCTAATAAACTTTTCCGAGGCCGGAACTCCGCTTTAAGGAAGCCCATGATGGTGAACACATCCCCTATCACCACTGATTTAAAAAACTTTTGAATTTCTATGTACACTAACTAACTGTGTCATCACACCCCAGTTTTAAGACCCTGTTCTGTGTACTCGAAAGCATCATATTATTTCTACGTCCTTGATTCAGAATCTCATCACATACCACAGTATTCTAATTTTCGTCCCATATTTTGCAATCATTTAGATGCCATTTGTTCGGTTCAAAATTTCAGTTAAGAGAGAAAATAAGCAGATTGTGTTGATATTTTTCTTTACAGTCCAGATCTCCAGGAAATGTATTCTAGAAATCCTTAGGGGTGAGTGAACTCGAAAGATCTGCATTACTTTGCTCGTTAGTGAACTCAGCATTGACTGTATCTGCCGTTGTCAGAATTCTGGCATACGTCTCTCAATTTACACTCGCTATATACAACTGTGAATGTTAATTGCTTCAGACTGGAAGCCCAAATGCTTTCTTAATCTGTTTATATTGAAAAGATAATTTATTTTGGTCTGGGAAGCCTGAGATCCACATGGCTGTTACAGAATTCATTTGTTTGCATTATCCCAGCACATTGGTGTTCAAAGCAATTCTTAGGCCAAATATTTGCATTAGGTTTAAAATAGTTTAATAGACTGGTGCTTAAGCTGTAAACACATGTGCATGGGAGGATGAACTTGTCAGTCTTTGGGAATTAAGAATTGCAATAAAAAAATTCATTTTACAGCACGTTTTTCTCAAGATTAGAATGACTTCCTGTCTGAAACACATCCATTTATAATACTACCCACTATTATCTTGCAATATTTTATGTAACAAACATACTCTGAACATGCAGAATGAGTAAAAGCAGTACTGAGAAAAAAAAAAAAAAACAATTTGCAGTTTTGTCAAAGGAACAAATTAGCTTGCTACTTCCTTTGCGAATCTTACTATCCAGTGGTCAAAAGCCATGTGGCCTCCTTTCCCCGAGCTTTTGAGGGGGGCAGTAAAAGCACAAGTTTTTATTGCTTCCCCTAAATGATCCCCCTAGCTAAACAAGCAGTGGATGGGGGTGTAGATTAGGGATCGACCGATATTGGTTTTTCGTTGCCGATACCGATATTTTGGCCATTGCATATCGGTATCGGCCGATCTGGGCTGATATTTTGTACATTTAAAGTTTTGAAAAATAAAGACAATTTGTGACACAAATCTGGTACTGAACATGTGGGATAGGTCTTTTAGCTGTAATGTGCAGTCTTCCCTTCCTGCCTGCCAGGAATCCCGTGTGAACCTAGTTTAGTGTCATTAAAATCCTAGAATCCACTTTATTAGTGTGTTATATAATGTCCAGTGTGTGTTTTTGTAATAGAATAGTGGGAAATACCTTCATTACATCGCTGCTCTGGGCTCTCCTCGCTAATCTCCCACTCTGCTGTTTTCTCCTCTCATAGCTGTCAGAGGAGGATCTCAGCCCCTCCCCTCTGCAGTGTACACAGAAGCACTGGATATTAGATTAGAATAGTGTGAAATACCTCCCGTTACATCGCCGCTCCGGGCTCAGATAATCTCCCACTCTGCTGTCCTTCTCTCCCCCCCCCCCCACTGACAGCTGGGGGTCACGGAAGGGCCAAGCGGCGATGTAATGAAGGTATTTCCCACTATTAGATTACAAAAACACACACTGGACATTAAATAAAACACTAACAAAGTGGATGCTAGGATTTTACATACAGTAACATTACATACAGTAATATCGGCAATATCGGTAACCTCCAGGGCCGATATCGATATATCGGGGAAAGTGCATATCGGCCCTCGATATATCAGCCTTGCCGAAAATTGGTCGAACCCTAGTGTAGATTTACCGCAGATGTAATGCCCATGTGGTTGAGGGGGCAGTAAAAACATACGTTTTTATCTCCTCCCCCAACTGATCCCCCTTAAGCTACAAAGGCAGTGGATGGGGTTGTAAACATACCACAGCCGCAAAGATTTTCATCATGACTCCGTCTGAAAAGTAATCAACCGTGGATTGTCCTTCACAGTATGAAGCTAGAGTAAAGGAGCCCTTTCTGTTTAAGGTATTTATAAACCACTATATCAATTAATTTGCTTTTTTTTTTTTTTAATAGTACTATACTAGTATTAACCTTTTTTCCTACTTGCATCTTAGTGCTGCTGATCTCCTGTAACCTATTTGCAGCAACTACTTGTCTACAGGGATGATTGCATGGCATTTCTTAGGTGACAACAATTGACCATGCCTGCAAAATGTTGAAATGGCCATTAGCAGTCTCCATTCGAAACCTGTGCTACGGGGTGACAATGCAGAAGCACAACTGTAAGACAGGGTCAGAGCATTGTCACCTTGTAACAGGAAGTGCCAGAACAAGAACCTTCATGGCAGGATCACCAGGCATTGTTCTTATGAAACCTGCAAATTTAAAATGACTTCCAAATTTACATTATTCACTGTATCCTTTTCTTCCTCTGGGTGGTGGGCGGAGTCTGAATACTGCTGTGACCGGTTACGGATCTGTAGGAGGAGCACTGGCTCTGTGTGTGCTCAATCCCCCGCTGCTGGGATCTATGCAAAAAACTGGCTGTTTGCGCAACAGCCGCCTCTCACCCTAAGCTCTGCAGCTTAACAGCAGTTCTGTTTGTGATTCCCCCCTCACTCCTGTTCTCTCCTGGCATGCAGCAGGAACAATCAGGAAAGGCTGGAAGAGGATCATGGGACAAGTAGTCCCCTTGGGAGCACTGTCCACTAAAAGTATTTGGGCCTGAACTACCACCCCCATCATATCCTGCAGAAGAAAAAGGAGGACTGGGGACTTTCTCCCAGTTCACTGAGGTCTAGGTGGAGCAGCATGAGGCAAAGGAGCATGAAGACCTGCTACAGCACTCTGTGCCTACATCCAGGGAGTATCAAATGGGACCTGTGTGCTGAGGGACTAAGCTACTGCCAGGATACGGTCTGTGCTGTGCTGAGAAAGGAGTCTTACTAGGTTACCCAGAAGTGAGCGGACATCTGACCAGAGGGACTACTGCTGCTGTGTCGCTTGGTCTGGTGAGAGGATCTTGCGACCATAACCTGTTGAGAGACTGAACCCTTTAGGAACTTACTACCGGGCTGCCTAGTAGCCTTTGGGACTAAAGACTGTTCCTTTACAGTTCCCGCACAGAGATCCTTGTCCATTGCTTAGTTTATGAGGTACCTTTCAGGGGATATTGCACAGGACCCTAGCCCTTCTTCTAGAGCAGGCATGTCCAACCTGCGGCCCGAGGGCCGCATGCGGCCCGGAACCGCAGGCAATGCGGCCCACTGCCCCCTTACAATTTAATTTTTGCTGGGGAGGAAGGAAGTCAGGTCGGGGGCACGGCCACAGCAGCTTCCAACTAACGGTAGGCAGAGGCTGCCTCGGCGGGGAGGGGAGCATATGCAGTGTTTCTGACTCCTACTACCAAGACCACTTCAAATCACTGAAGTGGTTGTGGTGGTTAGAGTGTTCCTTTATTATCTCTCAGAAGAAGTAAACCTCTGTAGACTGATTCAGTTTCATTTGATCATCCTCTAGGTGTGTTAAATTAGTGCGGGGGGGGGGGGGGCGCGGCGGCACGGGAAGGGCGAGGCAGAATTTTATTACTTACTGTATATACCTTAACTATAGTATATATTTTATATGCAGCCTGAGAAAGTTTCTCTACACTCAATGTGGCCCAGAGAAGCCAAAAGGTTGGACACCCATGTTCTAGAGTGTGGTCTAAACTAGTTACAGTATCCCTATTCACATTGCAGGTAATGTTTATATGCACTGCTTATTGCTGATCCTGCTGGTTTATGAGTTGATTCCAGTCTGGTGGTGCAGAACTCTATGCTAAGTTACTCTGGCTTAGGGAATACATTGTTTAGCAGACCTTGTCTGAATTTACCCTCCCTCTGCTCATTTATGCTTATAGCGTTATTTACCCCAAACTGTACCAATACATTCATTTACCAATAAATGATTTTGTGTTCATTTTCTGGTATTAGCTCACTACCAAGTTAAACATATTCTTGTGTTTTTATAAATGCATGCAGTGACTTTTCTTCAACCAGGTCTGTCAGAGGGGCAGAGTTTGTTCTTGGAGTTGAAGCACAGAGCAGAGAACCTAATCAACCAAATGGCTCCTGCAGGGCTATCGCTACACTGGCAACTGCTAACTAGATAGACTTGGGTTTCAACATATAAAAGTGTTAATGGGATTTAGTGCTTGAGTGTTCATATACTTTGGAAACATACCTCAAAGTAGATCTAAAATCTGTCCTCTTTGAAAGAAAATCTGCATTGAGGTAAAACACAAAGATTGCTATTGTTAACATCATTTCAGAGAGAGTACAGTTCTCCTTCAGGCTAGTCCACCTGAACAAAAGTAACCCACCCTCGCTTGTCCCAGAAGCACACTTGCGTAAATCCAACAAAAACAGCCTATTTTATGGTTTACATCCTGCAGCTGAGAACTTTCCTTCTGCTGGCTGCACCTTTATAGTAAACCTCATAGGGCTCATTCACATCAGCCTGCATGATACAACACGCACGCAGGTGTACATTATGTAGGGGCAGTGATAGGAGGCACAATGTGCTGTCAAAACACATTGCACTGCTTACTTTCTTTTTACTTTATTAAAGTGTAACCCAGTTGTTTGCTATGTACTCTACCTTGAGCACTTGTTGACCTCTGCAGATCAACGCAGCTCAACAGATATGGTGTGAACACGGCCTTAGGACTAATTAGAATATAAGAAATGTTAATAATGCATGAGCAGTACCCTGTAAAAATCTCCCTTTTGACCAAAATCCTCCTGAAAAATAGCAGTGAATTCCCTGATATGCCAGGATGTTTAGCCTCAGTAAATTTGGAATGCACTACTGTGCTGGCCACTGTTCTCCTTGTTAGAAGCTCTGATATGAAGAAGTAAAGCCTTGTCTCTACCAAGATGACCGCCTCCAAACAGAGACGCAGTGCAGAGCAAGGCATGGTGTTACCTGGTAGAGGTCAATACCAATATCCCAATATCCAGTGACAGGGAGTAGCAGGATGGGGAGCGACATTGCCTGCAGTGGGTCCTGACAAAGCGGACTATCAGACAATAGTCTGGATATTGCTAAGATGCTATAGATGATTAGACTGGAACTTGTGTAGAATGCTGGCACAGAGATAAAGCACAGGAACTTGCGGTTGCAAAAGGCGAAGCCTCTGTCAAGATGATCAGAATTAGCAGCAACTAGGTAGGAGATGAACCAAATCAGAAGGTGGGAGCAGGGTCAAAAGCAAAAGCCAGGCAAGGGTCAATAACAGATGAGCTACAGAAGCACCAAAACAGCAAGCAGAGGAAGAGGAATTCATGACTCAAGATAAGGTAAGCAACAAGAGATCAGGAGAAAGCAGGAGGGAAATCTGGTCATGAGTCACAGTAGCAGACAACCACTCAGCAATTATCAATTATACTGTGCAATAGGCCTCTAGGCGCAAAAAATGTGCACACTAATGTGCATGCGCACGGATGCACGCAAATGGGTTGAATTACTAGACCTGGAGAGTGCAAAAATCTGGTGCAGCTCTGCAAAGAAACCAATCAGCTTCCTGTTTTTTTTTTTTTTTTGTCAAAGCTTAACCTCCTTGGCGGTAATCCCGAGCGTGACTCGGGGTTGATTTTTCATATCAGGAGCGGTAACCCTGAGTCACGCTCGGGGTGGATTGCAGAGAGCGCAGCGGTGTTCTCTTACCTTATCCTGGCGATCCAGCGATGATCTCTCATTGCTGAGATCGCCAGCAGAGAGTCCCGCCGCTCCTCCGTCCCTCCGTCGGTCTGATCACTTCCTAGTTCCGTTCCCTGCAGCAGCAATGCTGCATGGGAGCGGAACTAGGGAGGGAAATTCAAAAAAAAAAAAACGTTGCACAAAACACAAAACACATTTTATATTATATATATATATATATGCATATATATATATATATATATATATATATATATATATATATATATATATATATATATATATATATGCATATATATATGCATATATATATATGCATATATATGCATATATATATATATATATATATATATATATATATATATGCACACACACATATATATATATATAAAATTATATTAATGATTCAATTATAATTCATGCGTTATATATATATATATATATATATATATATATATATATATATATATATATATATATATATATATATATATATATATATATATACACACATATATCTATATATAATATATAATGCATGAATTATAATCTAATCAATAATATAATTTTATTATATATATTATATATTAAATAATAAAATAATATTATTGATTCGATTATAATTCACGTGTTTGTGTTTCAAATTTATCACATCTGGGATGTCTACTAGACTCTTGTTTTGTTAGGTTTAAGTCAGTAATTACTAAGAATTGTAGGCCTATAATACATAACGCCAAATTTCCATGAAAACAATTGTACCGCTTTTGGTATGTAATTCCTGACATAATCATACCGCCAGGGAGGTTAAATAAACAAGCTGACGTTAGAAGCTAATTGGCTACTATGCACAACTTCACCAGATTTTGCACTCCTAAGTTTTAGTAAATCAGCCCCAAAGCCTTCCTGCACTGGACCTTAAGCTGCACTATGCACTTGTGCAGATCTTTGGTTACAGACATGTACTTACACATAGTAAGGCCTCACTCACATGTGCGTACTTCTGCATATATATCCATGTGAAGGGTCATCTTTGCCCACATGGGATGCGCTGGCACTGGCAGTCACACTCAGTTCTATCGGGATGCAGAAGCTGCGTGCATACTGTATTTGGGGACATGTAGCCACACCTGAACAGCTGTAAAACTGGGACCAGCAGCTGTGGTAATACAGCTGCTTTGTCCCAATAGACATGAATGGGACTGACTGCACGTGGATGCACAGAACACCTGTGCATCCTATGTGGTCAAAGATGGCCCTTTGCATGGATGTATGGATGTATGCATAAGTACACCTGTGTGAATGAGGCCAAAGTCAGAAATGGGGAAAAGATCAATTGCACGGAGACCACAGGCAATACTGGTAACTAGCATTTACCCTCTGTCTGCCTTTTTTGGCCACAGCATCCAGAGTTCAGTACCTCTTTAAAGAACTGTATAAGTAAAGGCAATTTTTTTTTTGGTTAGAGTGGAGAGGGATTAGAACACTTGTCAGTTTTTATTGCTGTCTGTACCCCTGTTAGGGATATTCACCCTCTCTATTTCTTCTGTTTACCATTATAATTGAAAGTAGAAAAAGATGAAGAAAACCCCAAATTTTGGGTTGTCCCCAGAAGTAATATAGGGGGACTCTTCCAATGGAGGTACTAGTTCCGGTGACCTGGAGGTCCCCAAAGAATTACCTTAATTTGCAGTTATTTCCTCTCACTTCCTGTTTGGCTATGGGACAGGAAGTAAAGGTAAATCTCCCCAATGAGACACAGATGATGAAAAAAAATCTGACAGGGGTTAGATTCATCATCTACCTTTGAACATATCCCTAACAAAACAAAATTTGAACATAACCCTTCTTTGCTCTATCCAAAATAGAAATAAAAACTTTTGCCTATAGTTCTACTTTGACCACCTCTGGACCGGAAGGTTTTACCCTCTTAATGACCAGGCCATTTTTTGCCATACGGCCCTGTGTTATTTTAACTGACAGTTGCGCGGTCTTGCGATGCTGTACCCAAAAAAAATTGATGTTCTTTATTTTACCATAAATAGAGCTTTCTTTTGGTGGTATTTGATCACCTGTGCACTTTTATTTTTTGTGCTATCAACAAAAAAGAACGACAATTCTGAAAAGTTTCTGCTATAAAACATTCCCAATAAAAAAATAAAAAATAAAATGTTTTCATCATTTTAGGCCAATATGTATTCTGCTACATATTTTTGGGAAAAAAATCCCAATAAGAGTATACTGAGTGGTTTGCGCAAAAGTTATCGCATCTAAAAATTAGGAGAAACATTTGTAATTTTTATTTATTTTGTTTTTACTAGTAATGGCGGCAATCAGCGATTTTTAGCGGGACTGCGCCATTGCGGGGGACAGATCAGACACTTAACTGACACTTTTGGGGGGAACCAGTGATATTACCACAGTAATCAGTGCTAAAAGTATGCACTGTTACTATACTAATGACACTGGCAGGCAAGAGGTTAACACAGGGGCGATCAAAGGGTTAAGTGTGTCCCTAGGGGACACTTTCTAACTGTGTGGGGGATGGACTTGCTGGATGAACACAGAGACCTGTGTTCCTAAATAGGAGGAACACAGGATCCCTGTGTTCATCGCTGACAAAACAGCAGTCTGCCGTGTTTACATAGTCAGATTGCCGTTCTGTCTCCATGGGGAGCGATCGTGGGTGCCCGGCGGACATCGCGTTCCCCGGACCCACTGATTGGCTCCCCCTGTGGCCAATCGGCATGTGCGCGCGCCGCCACTAGCTGTCTTAAGACGTTATCTACATGTATGTCATTTTGCGGGACAGAGTCGACCTGCCGCAGTAAAAGTACGGCGGCTGGTTGGCAAGTGGTTAAATATGATGCTTTTAAAGGTATATAAAGTCTTCTTTTTTGGGATCAAAGTGCCCACTTAACCTTTTCACAGCACTAAGTTTACGACCAATCTATAGTAGCTTTTTTAAACTGTTATTAGGAAAAAGAATACACAATAAAGACAAACCATCACTTAGAGCCGGTTCACACTGAGGCGAAACGACTCCTTACTACTTCGGGGGCGACTTGTGCATTACATTGCACCACGACTTCAGAGCGACTTTCAGGGACTTCACATAATGGAAGTCTATGCAAGTTACTCCGAGGTCGCCCCGAAGTAGTACAGGACACTTTTTATAAGTCGGAGCGACTTGTGTCGCTCCTATTAGAACGGGTCCTGTAGCGGTCAATGGACCGCGAGGGAGCGCGACTTGTCAGGCTGACAAGTCGCCTGACAAGTCGCGCTAGTGTGAACCGACTCTAATGCCCCATACACACGTGCAGATTATCTGCAGACTTTTGTCTGCAGACTTACCAAAACCATATAATATGAGGTCAAACCTAAACACTTTCAATTTGTATGCAATCCGGCAGGCCCTTGTACTACATAGAAAAGGTAAGTCTGCAGACAAAAGTCTGCAGATAATCTGCACGTGTGTATGGGGCATAAAACAAACAATACTAAGAACACACAACAACACACTGAGAAAGTCAACATTACCAGAGACATAAAATGAAAATGACTGCCAGTGGCACCGATAACTTCATAAATAAACAATGGGAAGTAAAGAGCTGTATCTATGCCTATAGGTACGTAAAACATTTCCACTCCTCAATACCTGAAATGTTAGTATCAATCATTTATACAGTTCTATCCTGCAGACTGCCCTACTTACTGACTTCATGGAGTATTTAACAAAAGATAAGAGAGCTTTGAAATATTACAATAAATGTACTACCTGTTTACTGACTAAATATCAGCAGGAGACATTCATTCAAGTCATATTATTTATAAATGTGAGAGCTAGTGAAGCTTTTAATACCGGATATGTTCAAAGGTAGATGATGAATCCTCTGGTTCTTATCAGGATGCGCTACATCTTTAAGCATCTATAGACACTAGATAAACTCACTTCCTTTAAAATGTCTGAAACGTCTGAGACATTGAGGAAAGAAAAGAGCAATAAAGTCACTGTTAATCAATACTGCCAGGAATTGAACATACCGTATTTTCCGGCATATAAGACGACTGGGCGTATAAGACGACCCTCCTATTATATGATCTACCGGTAATACTTATACTTAGGTTACCTTGGAGATATTATACTCGGCGTATAAGGCGACCTCCCATTTTTGGGGGATTTTTTTGAGGTTCAAAAGTAGTCTTATACGCCAGAAAATACAGTATTTACCTGGTACACTACTCATACTGGAGATAAAAAATGGAGGTAACCCCAAAATAGCCTTGTATACTGACATCATCCTGGGGTACCCAACCCATTACAGGTCTCTTGTTTAAAGCAAATTCAAATCCAACTATTAAATGTTAATTTTTACCAATTAATCAGCCCTTATTAACCCCAGAGGAACCCTTAAATAATTTTAGGTCTCAGGAATCCTTGCTAAAATGAATTCATTTGGGCTTTGTGGGGAGAATGATTTTTACATTGGTGGTTAGTGGGAAGAATGCCCCCTACATTGGTGGTCGGTGAGAAGAATGCCCCTTTCATTGGTGGTGAGTGAGAAGAATGCTCCTTACAATGGTGATCAGTGGCAAGAATAATCTTTACCATGTGGTTATTGGGAAGAATTCCCCTTATGCTAGTAATCAGTGGGAAGAATGCTGCATACATTGGTGGTCAGTGGGAAGAATGCTTGTTACATTGGTACCTAATGGGAAGAAAATGTGGTTAGTGGGAAGAATGCCCCTTACATTGGTGGTTAGTGGGAGGAAAGCCTGTTACATTGGTGTTTGATGAGAAGAATATCTCTTTCGTTGGTGATCAAAGGGGAGAATGACCCTTAAATTGGTGATCAGTGAGAAGAATGATCCTTACATTGGTGATCAGTGGGAAATATGACCCTTACCTTGCTGATTAGAGTGAAGAATGATCCTTACCTTGCTGATTAGAGTGAAGAATGACCCTTACATTGGTGATTAGAGGGAAGAATGACCCTTACATTAGTGTTAATTGAAAAGAAAGCCCCTTACTATGGTGACCAGTGGGAAGAATTCCCCTTACACTGGTGATCAGTGGGAAGAATGATCCTTACACTGGTGATCAGTGGGAAGAATGATCCTTACACTGGTGATCAGTGGGAAGAACGATCCTTACACTGGTGATCAGTGGGAGGAAATGATCCTTACACTGGTGATCAGTGGGAAGAATGTTTCTTACACTGGGGATCAGTGGGAAGAATGATCCTAACACTGGTAATCAGTGGGAAGAATGATCCTTACACTGGTGATCATTGGGAAGAATGTTTCTTACACTGGGGATTAGTGGGAAGAATGATCCTTACACTGGTGATCAGTGGGAAGAACGATCCTTACACTGGTGATCAGTGGGAAGAATGATCCTTACACTGGTGATCAGTGGGAAGAATGACCCTCAGGGTCATAAAACAAATGTGTAACAAAGGCTCCTATAGCGTTAGTATGGGCATCAGACTGGCATCAATGAGCTTTAGTATGGACCATTTTATAAAGCATTAAAAAACGCTCCCTATGACCAGCATTTGATTGTTAATCATAATGTGAAACAAGCCAGCAGGTGGACCAGGATGTAATTTCTCTAGTGCTAGTAGTGATACCGCCACTGAATGAATGACTTCCAGCTGCAGTGGCAGCATGAGGTTTGGCATGGGTGAGCCAAATCTGATCATTTAGTTTGCCCTCTCAGGAATCCTCTCTAACAGCTATAGTTTGGTTTGCAACCTCTGTCGACCTAAACTCAAAGCTCATTGTTATTGATAATTTCCTGTGCCTGCTTGCTGTGCTGCTCTCCTATCAGTTAGAGTGGTTTCCAGCTCTCTTTGTAGATTGCAGAACACCTCCCCCAATGTTATGATGAAGAGAAGTGGAGGAGGTGTTCTGTAGTCCTGTCTTAAAAGTGACAAAACTGCTCCTTCATAGACATAGTACAGCGAGTGAGCATTGTCATCCTAGGACAGGAATTGTATCACTTGCAGAACCATCAGGTTTACATAAAAAAAAAAAAAAACAATTAATAAAATAAGTAAACAAATGCAACCACCGCAGCTAAGGACTGGTAAGTTGCAAGATATTACAGCTTTGCTTTTTGAATTGGATATGTTAGAGGCTAGGTTCACAATATTGTGACCTACGTTCTTCATGATGTACGCAGCCCATTTATTTCAATAGGCTGCCCTACCCGCGAAACCAGAGGGAAAGAAGTCCCTGAACCACATGCGAGGAGGCACTGCAATTGCTGATGTGTGCTGGTGTTATTAGAAATCAGTGCCACTGTTACGCATCTACTAAAGAGCAGCATGTTTGCCTGTGGGTCAGGAACCTAGTCTAAACTTTGAAAAACTCTCCCTAGATCTTGCCCCCTAAATTATCACAAATGTTTTTTGTTTTTTTTTCTTTATGTTTTTTTTAGGCACAGGTTTATTCTACTTTTTTTTTTATGATGACTTGGTTTTGTTACATCGCAGGAAATAATGGGGTCATGGAGGGTGATGAGAGGGGGAGGATGAGGGGATGGGGGTAGAGGTATTGGGAGCTTAAACCAGGTAGAGAAGCCTGGTAACCCCTAGAATTGTTCCTGGGGGGAAGACCTGCTGGAGTTTTTGCATGGGGTATCTTCATCTCTCATGCTACCTCTTCCCGGGGGAAGAATCTCGATATATAGTAGTAATTATGATAAAGTTCTAGGAGATACACCTTTTATATACGTATGTTATTGTACTTATGTTGTGTCTGCGATTTTATAGTCTTTTGTCAAGTGTATGATGTATTTTATGGTGATGCATTGTGTTTTGTAACCCTTTGCTAAGAGCCGGTTCACATACAGGCGACGCGACTTCCTGGTTGCGACCTGTGAAGTCGCGGTGCACAGCTCGCACTGCGACCTCGGCGCGACATGCACGGACTTCATATCATTGAAGTCAATGCAGGTCGCTCCAGGTCGCCTCAAAAAAGTACAGGACCCTTTTTCTAAGTCGGAGCGACTTGTGTCGCACCTATTAGAACGCCTGACAAAGGCGCCCCAGTGTCAACGGGGTCTTAATGAATAAAAATAATTTAAAATTAAATAAAAAAAGCTGTTTATAAACTTTCAAAGACTAAACTCAGATTTATTATATATTTGGAAATATTGTCATCCACATGACAAATATATCTAGAACCTTGGTTGTGATTATAGCCACAGGACCCCATGGGTATCATTTGCTTTTACAAATAATGCCACATATTCACTTTCAAAATCCAATTTCATGATTTGCCTAGAGATTTGCTTTAAAGAGACATTGTTGATTTACTAAAGGGGAATAGACTGTGCACTTTGCAAGGGCAGTTGCATTCCTTTTTTTAAGTAAATTTCAATGTGGTAGAACTTCACTTTGTAAAGAATACCCAATCAGGTGCATGGAAAATAAAAAAAGTGTTTTTGCTTGCACATAATTGGATGAAGGCAATCATCAGAAATATACCGTATTTACTAAGCTCTGCCTTTAGTAAATCAACCCCATTGCCCCCTTTACCATTCATGGCAAAGGGACAATGGCTGTCTACAAGAGCCTAACCCACCAATACTAAGCTTGCCAGAACTCATGCCCAACTCCTTCCAATGTTGTACTGGCATCAAAATTCCCAGTGCCAGCTAGTGTTGTACACTGGAGGAAGTGATGATGTCACTCAATTGGTCATGTGACAGTGCATGGGTCCAGCAACTGGCTGCTGGACCCATACACTACCACATGGGAGAAGGTCCCATTCTCCCATATTTCTGGAATCATGGTGTATTTTTGCTGGCTGTGGCAGCAGAAAGTAGTGGTTATGAGTAAGCGAGTGTAAACTCGTGAAACGTGTCAACCTTTGTCCTTGTCCGTGATGTAATGATGTCCAGTTTGGATTTACAGTGGTGAATAAACTTCACATGTTTACTTACATCAGAGTGCGGTCATCACTTTGTGTTTGAGGATACTGCTGGAGACTACGGATCTGACCTGCACCTGATCACATCTTCCCACCTCAGCGGCTTACCTGCAATTGTTTCAGCAGAAAGTAGTGGCAGTGGAGCTCTGGCAAGGTGAATTGCGAACCACTATGGATTGCTTTTCAGAAGGGCGGAAAGGTCCTGCCCCACGTGAGAGCAAGTCTAACTAGTGGGGGCTTGGGAAACCTTTGCACAGACACTGTCGCTTGGCCTTAAATTGGTGACATTGTATTTTAAAAGAAGCTGAATATTTTTGCTGTAATTGTTTATTGCAGTAGAAGAACACCTTAGTTGTATTACTGGAGGTGCATTATAATGCTGCGCATGTTTAACCAAAATTAATAGTTTTCTGCACAAGAAGACAAAAGACCGCGGGGAAAATGCAAAATGTCTCCATATGTTTGTATAAATGATGGGGACTCCAAGGAGTTTCTCTTCGCTTCTCATGGCTTTAAATGTTGTGAAAGTGTCCATAAATGCACATGGCACTTCAGACACAAAATAGTAAACACATCAATCTGCTACAATATATCACCACTGCGTTGTTGATCATTTTCTTTTAATAGGTCAAAAGCTGAATAAATTGTGTATCTGCAAGCATCACCGCAGTAGCATACAAATGTTTCTGTCTTGTCCTTCTCTATTGCTATCTAATGGCGTCCATAAAATTAAAGCAGAGCTCTACAATGAAAAAGAACAATCAATAGCTATTTACCTGCATCTGCCTTCTGTATTTGGATGGACTGATTAGGATTTAAATTAATACCCTGTGAAGCTTTTAACCTAAAGCAGAAAATCAAGTCAAACTGTGAACATATGCTATTTCTGAATGCTCTGGGCTCCAACATGTAATTGCATACAATGCAATTCACTGCAACTTTAAATATTCAACCTCCACAATATGCTTTTCTTCTTTAGGAAACCTAGTCTCACGTGCAGTGTAGGCACTGCTGCAGGCCAAAAGAGAAACACAGAGAGCACACAACCTGACATTAAGTGTTTATCCAAGCAAAAAAGCGTAGCAATAATCCCCGCAGGAACCATTGGAAATATACAGGTCCCCCTTACCTGTCCAGAGACCGCACACCCTGTATTCAGTCTCAACTGACAAATCCAGGCTCAGTCTAGGTTCTTTTTAGGATTTATTGAAGAGCTCGAACTAAATGCAGAGAGGAGGGTTGAGGGTGCAAAATACCCAAAGACACTTACTAAATTCCTGGAAAACAGCTTCCCGAACAATCATGGCTCAGCAGTATTAGGCCCTATAGCAGCAGACTTAAAATGATGCTGAAGAAAAAGGGGACAGCCAGTAAACCTGAGACCCTATGAGAGCAGTAACAGTCCTTTGCATCAACTTCTGGCGTCTCAGCCTCAAGAAGTACTTCCACACCTGGAGTTACAGGCAGAAAGGGCCCCACCTCTACAGCCAAGTTTCCAAAGGCCAATTGCACATGCTGAGGCCTAGTGGCAGTGATTCACTGGAACAATCAAAAACCCCCCCCTCCCAGGTGCAGAAGCCCCAGGGGGAAGACGGCTCTGATCATATCCATCCAAATATATATCTTCTCCCCAGCCACACCTTCAGAGCCAGCCTCCCAGGGATTGGCTAGGTCAGATTCCTATTCATAAACCAGTGACTGGTCCTCCAACTTTTTTGTTTGGAATATTCTTCCAAAAGCAGACAGAAGCAATTAGCTTCCAGGTTTAGGGATAAACCTGACCAGATCTAAAGCTGGCTGGCTACAGCAGAGCTATATACTAAATTTAGCCAGCCCAGGTAGGGGTTACCTGATGATCCGGCTATGAATGTGGCCCAACACAAAATCGTAAACGTACTAAAAAATATAGATTTTTGGGAAATTTTGTATAAAAATGCGTTTACACTTAACAAACATATGACTGAAGAAAAATTTGACAGTGTCTCTTTACTGGTCTTTTTTCCCAAAGAAAAATCTCCCACTCTTCTCAATCAGGCCTTACTCATGTCATCGGATTTTGGCAGCACCTATATTTGTAAGCAACTATTTTAAAGGATGAAGCACACAAAGGGCAAAATTAGAATCAAAATATCTGATGAGCACCTTGAGAATTCATCCATCGAACGGGATATTGATGCGTTTGTTTATCAAAAAAGTGTCAAATATCGCACTAATGTTATGTTGCCCTCTTTTACTTTTAGTTTATTTTTATTACTCAGATAGTTACATTGTTTATATCAGTGATCGTTAAATTGTGATCTGCCTGACTTTTCCTGCTCATCAGACATCCTTATTGTTAGTTTATTTTATGTGTGGCCCAAGACAATACCTCTTCTTCCAATGTGGCCCAGGAAAGTCAAAAGGCTTAGGCTCCTTTTTGAAGCTGCTTTTCTCCTGCCAGGTTAAAACCATTTTTAAAGTCCCAGTGTACATGAAGCCTTAGACTTCATGCACACTGTGGCATCTACAGAGGTCAACCCCTGAAAAACAACCCCACACCATCATCTCCCCTCCATCAGTGCACAAAGCAAGGTCCATAAAGACATGGATGAGCGAGTTTGGGGTGGAGGAACATGACTCGCCTGCACAGAGTCCTGACCTCTGACCCCATTGATTCCTATGGTGCAGTGTTTATAGTACAAAACTATACTCTATGCATCTAACCGCAACATTTTAGATTCCCATGTGAATGAGCCCTTGGGTAACTGTACATTGACCTACCCACTGTCTTTCTGACAAAGCTCATAAGTGTCTTGTTTAAAAAGATCCATGCATAATGGGCTTAAAAGTCGCTGCTTCTACATGACTAAGGTGTTAAAAAATGGCTTGTGATGAAACTGCTATACCAATACCCCCACCCTTTAATATAATAACACGGATTGGAGTTAATTGGCTATATCAGCCTTTTATTAACCAAACATAAATCACAAATAATAACGATAAATAACATAACATGTACACATGGTGCATACAGAATTGAGCCACAAGGTCCTAATAGGCATCAAAACCAAAGGACAGTACCTGCATGCCACTTCTCAGGCCTCCATCCGCAAAGCCACCGGCTCGAAGACAACTCACAGATACACATCCCACCACCAGGGAGCCGTACCTTTTTGAGCCCAAATGAACCTAAAAGAACCTTGCATCCCACCAAACTCCATACTTGACTTCTCAACACCTCAGATACCCAACATGGCATATCAACAACCAAATCCAGGGCGGGAGGGTGGGAATATGTTCCTTGCTGGCTGCCCTCTAACTGAAGACCACCGCCTTATTAAGCACACCACTTCCTCACAAACTCCTCCTTTCCTAAACTTTTCCCCCAATCCAAATTATTCTCTTACCTAAATATATTACAGCCTTAACTTTCCTGACCCCTCCTATACCCAAGCCCCTTTAACCACTGTCATGCCGGCCCTTCGTCTATTGTTTCACTTATTTACCTCCTGGCCTTTCTGGAGTTTTGTGTTCTGCCTGTAGAAGCAGCTCAATGTTATCTTATGTGTCCAAGCACATTAGGACGATTACAGGCATATTTTGAGCTCAACGTTTAGAGGCAGGAAAAACCTTTCTGGTTAGTGTTTCTGATTGGAGCTTTTTTGGCAGAAAAAAATTAGGGATGCACCGATCCGATATTCGGATCGGATATCGGCGCCGATATGGCCATCGGGGGATCTGTAAAATTAACAGATCCACGGACCGATCCGGTTTTGCTCTTTATATAGCTGTGAGGGAGCAGAGAACAGCTGTCAAAGAAGAAAAAAAAAAAAAAGAGCCTCCTGCAAATGCCTGTCAGTCTCCCAGTTAAGTAAACACAATGAATACAATGTATCTTTTTGTTCCGTCTGCCGGAGGAGGGAAGTTTAGTGCCTGTTCACAATAATACGACTTGTCAGGCGACTTGGTCAGCCTGGCAAGTCGTGCACCGTCATGGTCATTGAGTAGTACAGGACCGGTTCTAATAGGAGCGACACAAGACGCTCCGACTTAGAAAAAGGGTCCTGTACTACTTCGGGGAGACCTGGAGGCGACTTGCATTGACAATCATTTTATTAAGTACGTGCAAGTCGCGCCGAAGTCGCGCTGCATGCGACTTCACAGGTCGCCCCCTAAGTCGGAGCGACCTAGTGTGAACCGGCACTTAACCTCTTAAATGCACATTGTTATAAGGTATCTGCCGATACCGATCCGGAAGTATTATTTTGTTATAAACGCACAAAACAGTACTTCCAGATCGGACTCGGGATCGGCGATTTCACAAAGCAAAAGATCGGGATCCGGACCAAAAAAGTCGGATCGGTGCATCCCTAAAAAAAATGTAAAACTCCCCTAAACTCGTCTAAACTTTGTACAAAAACGACTCTATATGAGCATTTTTTTTCTGCCAAGGGAACTGGCATTTTTTTAAGCCCAGTGTGCATGGAGCCTAAGTATTTCTATAATAACAATGGTTATACAGAGCCCCTAGAGATCGGTCACTCATCTGTGCAACAAATGACTCAATTTTTGACAGATTCATGTACTGTACCTGTCGGTATGGTGTATATTATTCTGTTGTGGAATTGCCTCACACAGAATTTTGTCTCAAGGTTTGTTCACGCTCTGTGCGGTGAGCTGCGTTTTTAGAAAAATACAGGCCTAGCCAAGGGCACACAGAAAACAATTGTTTGCCTTCGTGCCCTGTTTACACCAAAAAGTCTGTTGTCATGCGTATTACAGACCTGTGCCTAAATATGCAGCATGTCTTCATTTTTCCACACGTCAATGTATATAAGTACATGTAAAATATTCACAAACGCAACTAAAGGAAACAGTTTTCTTTTTAACCTGTCAGCCATATTCAGACAGAATTTTGGTCACCACACAACTATTTATTTCTACGTGGTTTTGTTTGCCGCCACTTTTCTTATCACCAACATGGCAGCGTTTCTGAAGGAATTTGTTTTATCCATAGCAACAGAATGTAAAAGTGTTTCACATAAAATCTTATAAATTTGTCGCTCGTGTTGGAATATCAAGAAAATTGTTGCACGATTTCCATGCTTTTGGCGCAGGATATTCTAACATGGGCATAATGCCAGAAAACGAATGCTTTATTGACTCTCCATAGTGATAACATAACGAATGGAAGCATCATGTGATATCTCACTGGAGGCTGTAACCCCAGGAATATTAGCATAGAAACTGCGGCTATCACAGTAACCAACACCCTTTGGCCTTGTTTACACGGCCAATGAAAATTCACGTTTGAAATGCATTTTTACCACCACCCACTTGCTCCCCCTTAATGCTTACTTTACACAGATATGTGGCCTCACTAAAGAGGGTCTTTATCTGTGAGGCCGCATATCTGCATACCTCTCTTTGTGCAGACACTGCGCCACACAGCGCTCTCCCGTCAGGAATGGCAGGAAAGAGGAATGAGAACCCTTGTCATTTTTTATTGCTGTCTGTGCCCCCTTTATCAACTTATGGACCGGAAGATTTCCCCCCTTAATGACAAGGCCATATTTTGCGATTCAGCGTAACTTTAACGGATAATTGCGCGGTCACGCGATGCTGTACCCAAACAAAATTGATGTCCTTTTTTTCCCACAAACAGAGCTTTCTTTTGGTGGTATTTGATCACCTTCGTGATATTTATTTTTTCTGCTATAACCAAAAATAGCGACAATTCTGAAAAAAAAAAAAAAAAAACAATATTTTTCACATTCTGCTATATGACATTCTCAAAAAAAAAAGAAAAAAAATTTAACATCGCGTCTACTAACTACTGGAAAGATTTATGTCATTTTTATTGGTTTTATTTTTTTTTGGTAAAAAAAAATCGCAATAAGCGTATTTTGATTGGTTTGCGCAAAAGTTATTTGGTGTTTTTTTCTTTTTTAACAAAAAATGGTGGCGATCTGCGATTTTTAGCGGGACTGCGACATTGCGGTGGACAGATCGGACCCCTTACTGACATTTTTGACACTTTGGGGGGGGACCAGTGATATTACTACAGTAATCAGTGCTAAAAATATGCACTGTTAGTGTAATAATGACTCTGGCAGGGAAGGGGGTTAACATTGTGGGTGATGAAGGGGTTAAATGTGAGCCTAGGGGAGTGATTCTAACTATGGGGGGCGTGGCTTGTGAAATGATCATAGAGACCTGTGATCCTATATAGAAGGATCACAGGGACTCTATGATCATTCCAGGGAGAAGAACGGTCAGCTGTGTTTACAGCAGCTGACCATTCTTCTTTCTCAGCGGGGAGCGATCGCGGGTGTCAGGTGGCAATCGTTGCTGCCTGACCCATGCATCAGCTTCCCCTAGCTGCCCACGTGTGACCAACATAGGTTTACGTTGGTTTGCGCAGGAGAGCCATCCTGCCACAGTAAAAAGGTGGCGGGTGTTCGGCAACAGGTTAAGAAAATTCACCCTCTCTATTTGTTCGGTTTACCATTATCATTGAAAGTAAAAGAAAATCCTAAATTTTAGGTTGTTCCCAGAAAAGTAATAGAGGAGAAATCTTCCAATGGGGACACTAGCTCTAATGACCTGGAATATCCTTTAAATTGCAGGGCTTTCCTCCCACTTCCTGTTTGGCTATGGGACAGGAAGTTGTTCCCAGAAAAGTAATAGAGCAGGAGATCTTCCAATGGGGACACTAGCTCTAGTGACCTTGAACTTGCTTAATTTGCAGGGCTTTCCTCCCACTTCCTGCTTGGCTATGGGACAGGAAGTTGTCCCCAGAAAAGTAATAGAGGGGAAATCTTCCAATCGGGACACTAGCTCTAATGACCTGGAACTCCCTTAATTTGCAGGGCTTTCCTCCCACTTCCTGTTTTGCTATGGGAGAGGAAGTTGTCCCCAGAAAAGTAATAGAGGGGAAATCTTCCAATGGGGACACTAGCTCTAGTGACCTGGAATTTCCTTTAAATTGCAGGGCTTTCCTCCCATTTTCTGTTTGGCTATGGGACAGGAAGTTGTCCCCACAGAAAGGTAATAGAGGGGAAATCTTCCAATCGGGACACTAGCTCTAGTGACCTGGAACTCCCTTAATTTGCAGGGCTTTCCTCCCACTTCCTGTTTGGCTATGGGACAGGAAGTTGTCCCCAGAAAAGTAATAGAGGGGAAATCTTCCAATGGGGACACTAGCTCTAGTGACCTGGAATTTCCTTTAAATTGCAGGGCTTTCCTCCCACTTCCTGTTTGGCTATGGGACAGGAAGTTGTCCCCAGAAAAGTAACAGAGGGGACATTTTCCAATGGGGACACTAGCTCTAGTGACCTGGAACTCCCTTAATTTGCAGGGCTTTCCTCCCACTTCCTGTTTTGCTATGGGACAGGAAGTTGTCCCCAGAAAAGTAATAGAGGGGAAATCTTCCAATGGGGACACTAGCTCTAGTGACCTGGAATTTCCTTTAAATTTCAGGGCTTTCCTCCCACTTCCTGTATGGCTATGGGACAGGAAGTTGTCCCCAGAAAAGTAATAGAGGAGAAATCTTCCAATGGGGACACTAGCTCTAATGACCTGGAATTTCCTTTAAATTGCAGGGCTTTCCTCCCACTTCCTGTTTGGCTATGGGACAGGAAGTTGTCCCCAGAAAAGTAACAGAGGGGACATTTTCCAATGGGGACACTAGCTCTAGTGACCTGGAACTCCCTTAATTTGCAGGGCTTTCCTCCCACTTCCTGTTTTGCTATGGGACAGGAAGTTGTCCCCAGAAAAGTAATAGAGGGGAAATCTTCCAATGGGGACACTAGCTCTAGTGACCTGGAATTTCCTTTAAATTTCAGGGCTTTCCTCCCACTTCCTGTATGGCTATGGGACAGGAAGTTGTCCCCAGAAAAGTAATAGAGGAGAAATCTTCCAATGGGGACACTAGCTCTAATGACCTGGAATTTCCTTTAAATTGCAGGGCTTTCCTCCCACTTCCTGTTTGGCTATGGGACAGGAAGTTGTCCCCAGAAAAGTAACAGAGGGGACATTTTCCATTGGGGACACTAGCTCTAGTGACCTGGAACTCCCTTAATTTGCAGGGCTTTCCTCCCACTTCCTGTTTTGCTATGGGACAGGAAGTTGTCCCCAGAAAAGTAATAGAGGGGAAATCTTCCAATGGGGACACTAGCTCTAGTGACCTGGAATTTCCTTTAAATTTCAGGGCTTTCCTCCCACTTCCTGTATGGCTATGGGACAGGAAGTTGTCCCCAGAAAAGTAATAGAGGGGAAATCTTCCAATGGGGACACTAGCTCTTGTGACCTGGAACTCCCTTAACTTTCAGGGATTTCCTCCCACTTCCCGTTTAGCTATGAGACAGGAAGTGAAGGGAAATCTTGCAATGAAACAGATTTGGTGGGAAAAAAAAAGATCTAACAGGGGTTATATTCCATCTTTACTCTATCCAAAATGAAAAAAAAAACAAAGTTTTGCCTACAGTTCTACTTTAAATAAAGACACCAAGTCCATCTAGTTCACCCTTTGAACAAGCGTTCAACAAGTGGTTAAACGACACAATAGCATGACGGTTCGGCCGTCTGTGAAAGATTCTATTTACTACGCGTTGATGATATTGCTTACTGTAACAATTCCCACCCCGCTACTTTGTATTCATACCGCAATATTGTGGAATAGTTTGTTATCAACAAAAACAGCTATGTTTACTTGGAAGCACATCTCTGTGAAATCTGTTTATTGCTACATATGCCGTCCCCCCCACTGTTTAATTCGCTGACAGCCACAAGACATATTAATACGGTTCCCATTCCAAGTTACAAGGAAAGCGTTGCGCGCTGCTGACTGGTGACAGAAGGCAGGATTTTTATTGTAGATAAATATTTAGGCTTGAAAATAATTTAAGACGTACATTACCAGAAGGACCGTTACTGTTGTGATTCAAACAGCGACAGTGCAGTAAACAAAAGGCGGTTACAGAAGTGGCACATTCAAAGATGAATGCCTTCTGGGAAATATCATGCGTGTCAGTCTGTCATGGCTCACAGGGCTTTGTTTCCGTATGTGCGTCTTACCTGCTTCCTCTGATTTTAGGCTGTATTCATATACTGTATATAGAAAAATGCGTATACAAAACACAACAATGAAGTCAGAAGAGCTGTGCTGCCCATAGCAACCTTCCTGTGTTAACCCCTTTCCACCTGCCCCAACGTCTTTTTAACTAGGCTTGTACGCCTGGGGAAGGGAAAGTCTGCCCAAGCACCCGTTCACGTTGGAAGGATTTGTCATGCGATTTGACAGGTCAAATCCCATGACAAGTCGCAGCCTATCATCGGGAATTGCTCTGTTCAAATCAATGCGGTGCCACATCGATTTTAAAAAGTAGTTCCTGAGCTATTTTGGCGATTTCAGGTGCGACTTGAACAGATATCTGTGCATGAAGCTGCACACATGTCTTTCAAGTCGCATCCAAAGTCACACTGACATGCGGCTTTGAAATTGTGCAATTTCAGATGAATTTGCATGATTTCAAAGCCGCAGTCCATGTGAACGGGGCTAATCATGTGACCACTGTGATAGGCTGAAGAAATATAAGGACTCCATGGAGTGCGGTGTTCTTTGGTCCTTATCACACCTGAGCGTTTTATAACTTGTAAAACGCTCAGCTCTGAAGCTTCAAAACGCCCAACAAGCAAAATCCCATTCATTTCAATGGCCCCTGCTAACATCTGAGCATTCTGTCACCTGAGGCAAAACGCCCGAAGCTCATAAAAAGTACATGCGCTTTTTTTTGGAGGGTTACATGAGTTTTTGGCCCCCATAGACTTCAATTAAAACGCCTGAGTTAGGGCTCTTTCACACGGGCGATCCGATCAGATCCGCCTGTCAGTTTTTTAGGCGGATCTGATCGGATCCTCCTTGCAGCTCTATGGGGCAGCGGATGTCAGCGGAGACACCTCCACTGACACCCGCTGCCATCCGTATCCGATCCTGTCAGTGAAATCTGGACGGATGGAAACCCTATTTTTCCATCCGTTCAGTAATCGGATCGGATCGGATCTGATAAGAGCGGACAGGCAGTCCGCTCTCATCCGATCCCCCATAGAGGGCAGCGGGGGCTGAGACACCTCCCTCTCCGCTCTGCAAGCGGAGACGGAGCTGTCATCCGCCGGCTCAGTGGGGATCGCGGATCGATCCCCGCTGAGCAACACGGATCCGCCTACGGAGGCGGACCGTGTGAAAGAGCCAGCAGAAAAATGCACAAATTGCAGCTTTCCACCCTTAGTTTCCTTTACCTCTCTTCCACCTAATGCCTTCTATTGGCTAAACAAAAACACCTAAAGCTGTAAAACGCTTTTTATACACTTCTAAAACACTTTAAAAAAGATTGTAAAAAGCTGCAAAAAAAAGAGTAAAAAAAATTCCAGAAAAACGCCAGTAAATTGATACGCTCAGGTGTAAATGGAGCCTTAAGCCTCATACACACGCACCGATTGTTAGCCGTAAATATTCGGCCAACGTCCGATCGGCCGATTGTCGGCTTGTTAGTATGATGCTTCCGACAACCGACTGCGACTTTTCGGCCGAAAAAAATCTGGTGTGCAGGCTATAAAATTTTTGTTGGCCGTCAGCAGAACGGCCGATTGTTCGTCAGTCAGTACAGATTTCGGCAGACAAAAATGTGATGATCAAGACTGGGCATGCTCAGAGAAGAAAAAACACACGAAAAGTAGACCAGAACATGACATCACTTCTGCAGTTGGTTGTTGTTGGCCGACAAAATTCGTGTGCAGTCTAGAGCACATTTCAACCAACACAACAACACTGGACAAAAGACGGCCGATCGGTCGGCCAACAATCGGTGCGTGTGTACGAGGCTTTAGACTTCTTCATACTATTGCTATTCTGGATATGTATTTGCAAACACTTAGAGTGGCCCTCCAAATCTGTTTACACAGGTCGCACTGTGATGGGTGGTCACAATAATCACGATTGGGAGCTCGTCCCGCCAGTTCCTGATCAATACAGACTGAGTGCCGGTTCACACTTGTGCGGAGCGAGAGCCACATGCAGTTTTGAACAGGAATCGCACTGCAGTGTGATTTGAGCCATTATTCTGTATGGTTCAAATCTGTACCAAAATCGCACAGGACCCTTTCTTTGCCCTGCGCTTTGTGAACAGATTTCAGGGTGTCATTACCTTAACATACACACCTGCAGAGATTCGCATGAATTACGTTTGATGTGGTTGCGGAAAATGTACAAAATTTGCTGCGAATTCCGCACCACATCAGTGTGAACTGGCACTGAGAGAGGTCTTAGTGTGCTCTCAGTCAGAATCCTCTCCTTCCCATAGACCAGACGTGTGGCATGTGGGCATTAAAGTAAAACTATAGGCAAAATTAATTTTTTCATTTTGGATAGAGTAAGGGGTGGTTATAGCCCCTGAAGGCCTCTTGATCCCTTTGGCAAAGAGAGCCTTGACTAATGGGGCATGGCCAGGACATGGGTGGCGATAGGGGCAGGGCCGTAGATAAATGTTTGTTCTGGGGGGTGTTCAGCAGTAGGTACTAAGTAAAAGTATGTTTTTAAAAAAACAAATTGCGCCAAATTAAAAAAGCTAGAAAAAGGAGAAAAACTATGTGTTGCTCATGGTAAGCAATCACATTCTTAATTCTATTTTCTCAGATGCTCTTGAAAATTGAGCCTGATTTCAGTTTTGCCTTCTTCCAGTTCTTATGAACATTGCCCAGTTTGGTTGGCTATTGTCCAGCCTAAAGCTGGGTACTAGCTGAAGGAAAAAAAACTGACCGGTCACTGTACTAAAACTCGCTGTGTTAGTACAGCGATCTCCTCAGCTGTGCTATTGTGTTCCCCCCCCCCCCTCAGCCATTGGACTGCCCACAGGGTGGTGCACTGTAATAGCCAATCTTACTGGGCAGTGCAAAGGGCACCATCTTGTGGACGGAAGCACTCACAGATTTTTTTGTTAACCTGGTATACCAGCACTGTTCATACATACAGAACATACCTCACAACTTCCGAGCTTCCAAGAATGAGGGACATGACAGGGAGGAAGTGACTTGCAGCACGCGCAAGAAAGTGGGTGTGGCAAAAAAATAGTGTGGGAGGGTCTAAGAGACATGGTTAAACAAAACCTGGGCTTCCTTGTACCTATAAAATACATTGAGGCCAGGGCCTCCATAATTGCTGTTGTGTTAGCCTTTTAGGCCCTGATTTTTCACGTGTAGCAATTTGGGATCTTTACTGGGCAAATGCAAAGGGCACCATCTTGTGGAAGGAAGCAACAAATCACACACTGATTTTTTCTTAAACAGGCATACAGGACAAGAGAAGTGGTACTTTGCAGACACCACAGAGTCCATACATACAGAAAAAGAGAAGATACTTAAAATTTGGTGCACCCAGGAAACACAACAGTATCACAACAGCAATGGAAGACTCAGTCCAGCCTTAGTCGATGTCATTAAGGCCCTGTTCACATGTAGTGATTTGGGATCACGGGCTGGCAGTATCCCCGTGATTCTGACTGCAATTCCATATCACACTGCAATGCTGGAAAAACGCAGCACGTGTGTTTGTGTTCCTTTCATTTTTAGTGGCACCAAAACATGGGGTGGTTTTGGATCCTTGTGTGATAAATCGCTCAACAATCACAGAAAAACCACACCAGATTTTGGTGTCACTAAAAAAGAATAGAACACAAACACACATGCTGCGTTTTGCCAGCATTGCCGTGCGATTTTGATTGGAATCTGGGTGTGGTGAAGGGGGGGAATCACAGGGTTATTCTGCCTACAATCCCAAATTGCTACATGTGAACAGTCAGGGCCTAACATGCTAACACAACAGCAATTATAAAGACTCAGCACCCAGCAAAAAAGTTTTGCTTTTAGTTTTACTTCAAAGTCCACCCTCTTCCATCCTTGTTGCTGCACATATGCATTATGTGGGTGACAAGAGGTTAACATACTATCCAAGTGTCCTTTTTTCTGCAAATGATTTTGGAAATAATTATATTTCCCGCTAGGCAGGAGGCAGTATATATGAAGCCATGTCAAGTGGCACATGAAACACAACATCCCATGTAAAGGCATTAAACACTGTGTGCCTTATCTTGTAATGATGGGCTCAAATGTTGTGGCTGCAGTTTGTAGTATCATAGCTGATTGATTTCCCTATGTCCATGTTTTCATTCACCCAGCTTGTCCCTGTTTGGTAAAGGTACAGGCACTGTAACTTCTTGTTTGTGGTCACACAGCATCCAGTCTATGCCGTGCCATTTCCTCTGTGTTACATCCCAAATGTGGTGGTGTATGGCACAAACCAGCTGTGTGAATAAGTTTTTAGCCTGCAGCTCGACCCTCTGCTTTTATTTTTTTGTTTCTTGGTTTATGTATAGTGATGAGATTGGGTTCAGACTGAACCTTTGTTTGGCAGAACCCAGAAGTAAGCTATTATTGCCATGTGGTTATACATTATATCGTCAAAAGAATTGGGATGCCTGCCTTTACACGCACATGAACTTTAATGGCATCCCAGTCTTAGTCCGTAAGGTCCAATATTGAGTTGGCCCACCCTTTGCAGCTATAACAGCTTCCACTCTTCTGGGAAGGCTGTCCACAAGATTTATGAGTGTGTCCATAGGCACAATTCACCAAATGTTATCACATGTGTTGTGACGGGCACGTGGTCATTAAACGCATGTGACTACTTTTGTGGTTGGAAGGCATAAATATGCTGAAGATGGCAATACTCCCAAAAATCCTGTACATGTTTCAGATGTTACCAATGCCCTACCCCAAATATTTTTTAAAACAATAAAGTCAATGCTCTTAAAGTTCATATGGCAAAATAAGAAGCCAAGAGTACAATACTTGGTGTTAAGCAAAGGTAAAGCACAGGGGAGTTTAGCTGCACCAGATATCAAAAGATACTACAATGCCATAGTATTATCACGATTGATAGAATGGACAAATACAAAAAGTGATAAAAGTTGGGTGAAGATAGAAAATACAATTAAATAGGAATATATGAATACCTCAAACGTATAGAATGTTGGATGAAAACACACATGAAATGACTAGAAATGTTTTTAAAGTATGGGATATCATTTACAGACAAGCAAAATGGGAATATAATTCGCCACTGATTTCACTAGCCTGAACAAATTTTTTTTTACCCAGAAACAGGGGGCACATTTTGGGAAATGGATTAAACAACACAGCTAAAAGGTATAATAAGAAAAGGGAAATCTGTTCATATGAGGAACTGATGCACAGAAGAGAATTGATGATTTTAGATGAATAGAGGTATTTGCAATTGAAACATTTTGTGACACCATTACCACAACCAATTAGATCCAAGGAGAACTTAAATCTAATACAGTAGAGCAGTTATGTAATACACAGATAAAATTGAAACATAGTTTATCCCGGATCTACAAAATACTCATGATGTTAGAGGGATCAAAATTACCACCATTGAGCAAAGTACTAAGGTCTGTACATGGTTTGGCTGGGGATATTAATACGATGGAAATGAACTATAAATGTTTGGCGAGATGGTATATTACACCTAAAAAGGCACAAAAATATCAGCCAGAAAAATCGTCCCTATGTTGGAGAGGATGTAACCAAAAGGGTACTATGTCAAATCTTTAGTAGGATTGTTAGAAGATGTGGGAGTACTGGCAGGAGGGACAAGGGTACATAAAGGAAATAACAGAAATGGAGATTCCTGATGACTCATGGTTCTGTTTATTCCATAATACGAACATCACTAAAAAACAATATAAAAGTACAGTTGTACCATATTTAATAAATGCAGCAAAGGGAGTAATGTAAAAAAAAAAAAATGGCAAGACCCAGGAAAATCCATAATTAGAGACTGGTTTAAAAAAGATTGAGTACATCTTTAAAATAGAGTACTTGAGTAGTAGGGAAGTGGATCAGGATAAGATTTGCCAGTACATGGGATAAATGGATACAATTGAAGAAAACTAAGAAATATACGAAAATAAAGATCGAAGAGGTAAGGTAGAAATGCGATGGAGTAGGGAGAGGAGAGGGAGAGGAGGGAGGAGGTAGAAGAGTGAGAGGCACAATTAGGGTAAGGTAGTGGTCAGGGTAGGGGAAGATAAGGGAGAATATAGGAAGATTGTATGGTTATGTTTTTTTTTCCGGCATATTGTTTTGCTGTGTTGTAATCTTTTTATATGGAAAATCAAATAAAGTTTAAATATAAACAAAAAAAATGTCAATTCACTGTTGCTTGTATGTGATATTTAGCGCAAACACCAAAAATACTAGTTAAATACTGCATAAAAAGGCATTAAAGTAAATTCACAAAAGGAAATAATTAAACAAATGCAAGCAGTAATTAAGTACTGGTCCAAGCTTGCAATAACAATGGTGATGGTCAGACCCCCCACCCCCAGTGATTGGTTTAACAAATAGTTGGGAAAGTGCAAGCTGGAGCAGGTGTCAGCTGGATTTTGGTCAGAAGTTGTTTCTGGAGGCAGATGGCATAGCAAAGATGATGGAGCCCTTTGAATTCAGTCTTCTGGAATTTAAAGCAATGCAGAAGAGGAGGAGGAGGAGATCTCCATTCTCAAGTGGACCTTTTAAACTTCTGGATCAGTTCATGGATGATGATACCCTGCAGAAGTTCAGGTTATCCAAGCAGTTCAGGTTATCCATGCCACTTATCATGGAGCTTTATACCCAACTCATAGGGTACTTTAAGCCCTCAACACAAAGAATCCACGCCATACCAGCCATGACTAAACTGCTGACTGCCTTACACTTTTTTGGAAAAGCATCATATAAGATGCTTGTGATAACTTAACGCATGGTTTCATGCAATATTTAACGTATACTTCGGAAAGACAATGCATGTGAGATTTTAAGGAGAGTTTCTTTGTGAATTTCACAGGTTTTTTTTTTTTTTTTAGAACATTGTGCGTTGTTTTACCGCATACTCAGATGTGGTAAAATATTGCTTAGTGAATTGTGCCCTATGGGAGTGCTTGACCATTCTTCCATAAGCGCATTTGTGAGGTAAGACACTGATGTTGGATGAGAAGGCCTCGCTTGCAGTCTCTTCACTCTAATTCATCCCAATGGTGCTCTGTCAGGTTGAGGTTAGGACTCTGTGCAGGCCAATCAAGTTCCTCCACCCTAAACTCGCTCACCTATGTCTTCATGGACCTTGCTTTGTGCACTAGTCCAAATCATTTGGTGGAGGGGTATTATGGTGTGGGGTTGTTATTTAGGGTTTGGGCTTTGCCCCTTAGTTTCTAGTGAAGGGAACTCTTAAGGCATCAACATACCAAGACATTTCGTACAATTTCCTGCTCTCAACTTTGTGGTAACAGTTTGGGGATGGCCCCTTCCTGTTCTAACATGAATGTGCACAAAGCAAGATCCATAAAGACATGGATGAGCGAATTTGAGGTGGAGGAACTTGACTGGCATGCTCAGAGTCCTGACCACAACCCGATAAATTTGAGTGGAGACTGCGAGCCAGGCCTTCTCCTCCAACATCAGTGCCTGACCTCACAAATGCGCTTCTGGAAGAATAGTCAAACATTCCCATAGACACACTCCTAAACCTTGTGAACAGTCTTCCCAGAAGAGTTGAAGCTGTTATAGCTGCAAAGGGTGGGCCTACTCAATATTGAATCATACGGGCTAAGACTGGGATGCCATTAAAGTTTATGTGCGAGTAAAGGCAGGCGTACCAATACTTTTGACAATATAGTGTCTCAGATCAATGATGTTATGGGCATCCCCACCCCTTTGTGTATTTGCAGCTGCGGAGCAGCAGAATCCCCCACCTGCAGCTAATTGGATTGGCAATGGCAGCTTACTGTGAACAAAAGGGGGGGGGGGTGGGGGGTTCTGCACTAAAAAATATTGGCCTATGTTGAAAATTCTATATGATATAGGGAGGGAAGCAGCTGCATGGACCTATAGAGAATCCCAACAGAAGTAGTAAAAATTTGTAGCGCTAACCTCAACACTAATTTAAATTGTGTGTAACTGCTGATGGTACACACAAAGTAATCAGAAAAAATATATTTTTTTCTGATTACTTTGTGTGTACCATCAGCAGTTACACACAATTTAAATTAGTGTTGAGGTTAGCGCAATGGCAGCTTACTTCCAGGTTCGATCCGAAGGCAAGCATCTCTTTTTAAATTCTACAAATTTATAAATATACAAAGCCACAGTGACGCATCCTGGCCCTCCTGCAAAGTCTAACTCAAAACTATCTGAGCTTCCAACTCGGGACATACATATAACAAGGAATAAACTGACAGCAGTTATACCTTGGAATTAACCTATAAGGGTCCCTGTCATTGGATGGTGGTTGGTGCCATGCTGTCCTTGGATTAGCCCCACTGTCCTTGGATTAACCCTCACATACCTGTTTGGAGAACCCCTCTCATTTTGTGTGATACTGCTACTGGCCTGACGCCTGCCTTACAAACATGTCTGGCCCAAGGCCTGTTACCCAGAATGAACAAATGTCTATTAAAAGTGCATTTTAACCGATATATTGCATAACTTATCTCCAGCAGATTTCTTATGGCAAGGCTCTTCAAACTATGGCCCTCCAGTTGTTCAGGAACTACAATTCTCATCATGCCTAGTCATGTCTGTGAATGTCAGAGTTTTACAATGCCTCATGGGATGTGTAGTTCCGCAACAGCTGGAGGGCCGTAGTTTGAGGATCCCTGTCTTATGGTTACAAGCACTTCCAGTCCATCAATAGAACACGACTCACTGATAGAATTTCCCAGTGCAGAACACTCTTCATTTTCTCATAACTCCCCATGCAGTGGTCATCAAGTGCAGAATACATCAAAGTCACACAGTAATTAATGCCAACTTCCCCAGATGTTATGGACTCTTAGCATAGACATTACCCACAGGGCAAACCCTCCTTACACACAAAAGGAGATTCTCCATAGGCCCAGATTTCCCTCTAAATCAAGCCATTTTTCAAGGGGGTCAAGATTTCTCCGTCTTTTCTCAAGTGCCCTCATTCCGCCCCCCTGGTAGTCCAGCCCTGCAGAGGGCTCCTTAGGTCACCTACAGTACAGCACTACATCTCTGATGATCAGTAGGGATGATCGAATGGTATGTGTATATATATATATATATATATATGTGTGTGTGTGTGTATATATACCCCTATACAGAAGTTCAGATGTCATGCCTGCCTCCAAAGACGCCCAAAAAATGCCCAATAAACGCCTGAAACAAAAACGCCCAGGTGTGAAAGGCGCGGAACCCCATCCCTGCACTAATAAAAATTCTATGAAAAATTATCTTTTTTTTCTGGTTCTGGACATGCTACAGAGCTGAAACTTCACAGGTACACTTTTTAGACCCACCAGACACTAAATCCAAAGAAATCTCTTTTTTCTTTTTTCAATAATTTTTTCAATAATTGGCTCTCTATCAAAAACGACAATTTTTAAGAACTTTTTTTGTGTGATTAATAGTCCCTGGGGCATGACCCAGAACCCTAAGCACTTTTTAGGGGCATTTATTGGTTTTAGGGCTTCAAAATGGTGTTTTTTGATTCTATATATTTATATATACACACATATATTTATATTTATATATATATATATATATATATATATATATATATATATATACATACCCCTATACAGAAGTTCAGATGTCATGCCTGCCTCCAAAGACGCCCAAAAAAATGCCCAATAAACGCCTGAAACAAAAACGCCCAGGTGTGAAAGGAGCGTAGCCCTATCCCTGCGCTATTCAAATTCTAAGAAAAATTATCTTTTTTTTTTTGGTTCTGGACATGCTACAGAGCTGAAACTTCACAGGTACACTTTTTAGACCCCCCAGACACTAAATCCAAAGAAATCTAATTTTTTTTTTTTCAATAATTTTTTCAATAATTGGCTCTCTATCAAAAACGACAATTTTTAAGAATTTTTTTTTGTGTGATTAATAGTCCCTGGGACATGACCCAGAACCCTAGGCACTTTTTAGTGGCATTTATTGGGTTTTAGGGCTTCAAATTGTGTTTTTTGATTACTGAAGTTCGGGTTCCCATTGATTTCAATGGGTTCTGGAATCCCGGACCCGAACTTTCGGGAAGTTCGGGTGTTCTGGCCAAACCAAACTTTTCAAAAGTTCGATCATCCCTAATGATCAGGAGTGTCCTGCTCCCTTACCCCAAATGCAATGGGACCCACTTATGGCAGGCATATAAAGGGGCACTAACTATCTTGACCCATTACATCACTAAAGCAGGATAACAATTAAAGAGCACTAAAACCTGCCAAAAAAAGCCTTCCTTATGAAATGTTCAACAAAACACCAAAGAAGGAATTAACCCCTGGCCCAGTCTGTTGTGGTTGCACCACCACTTAATATGTATATATCCTGATTACATAAAACGTAAGTCTACTACATTCATTGCTGCAAAAACAAAATAAGTGTCATAACGGTATAAAATGCGGTATAAAATGCAATTTCACAATTTCAGCTTTATTTCTTTACTATACTTTGTTCAAAAAAAGTTTATTTATTTTTTTCTACCTCTTAGTCAAGGCAGCTATTATCATCCGAATGCGCACAAGACTTTTGACAAATTGCATCGCAATGACCTTTTTATAGTGCATATAATACAATGAGTAACTCGGGAAGTCCATTAAAATGCTCCATAACAACCAGTCAACTGATCTGCTTTTAACCTTCTGTGCTCAGCACTAAAGGTTGTAGTGCAGATATGAGCTGCATTGTAAGGACACATCCTTACTGCTAAAATACTACATATACTTATTATGCCTGTGTGTGTATTATCTGCTACTGCTAAATAATCTGTCATGGGAGAAGTACAGAGGTTGCCATTGCTGAATCCCTTCTGAAAATGCTAGTTGCCTGGTGGTCTTACTGACCCTCTAGCTTCAAGACTTTTAGGGCCCATTTAGATTTATTTCTGTGCAGTGCATTAACTCACATTATGCCACACACTAAGGTATATTGCATTAGGACATCCTGCTGAAATGAAAGGGCTGCCAACTCACCCCAACCAACCCCCTGAAAATCAGATATGACACTTTCTTGTAACACAATGTAACTTTATTGAAACACAATACACCCCAATGCACCTCCATGCTTTGTCATTGTCATGATGCTAGTTCAGCTCATGCTAATTCTTATGCAGCTAATGCTCATTCCTATACAGCTAATGCTCATGCACATGTACCAGCACACAGACAAACCTAGGCTAATGTCCAGCTTGCACTGACACGTTGGCGCATTTCTGTGTGCCAGCGTGCACCAGTGTGCACGTCTTCACCCATTGGCGCCAAACAGCCTATTTAAAGGAGACCCTGCTGGATGATAGCTGCTGGATGTTCTTCAGCTTCCCCTGATCCGTGTTCTTGTCTTTCTACTTGTGCTGAGTGATCCTCCATTGCTGACCTGGCTTGTTCCTGACCTCAATCTGTGGATTTTGACTTGCCTATTCTCTGCCTGATCTCCTAGTGCTGACTTTGGCTTACTACTGGACCTTGCTCTACCCGCTTCACCAGTACTGCAGGTACCGCATAGTCTGCCTCCTTAACACGCTGCTGTCTTATGGTGTATGACCCCAGCTCAACTTGGTTTTGTCCCTAACCATGGCAGTCACCTGCTATCAAGCTACCGGCATCTGTGCTTCTTTGAGCCTTGTACCTCTGTCACTACATTGTGGGGTGCTTGGACCAGAGCTGCAAGGGAAGCCCTCTGGTCAGCTCGGCCTCCAACCAAGGTACATGACGACAATCGTGTATTGTGGCATGGTACAATATGTGCTGGTTGGAATGCAAAAATGTATGTTACAATAACGCATGTGTTAACGCAATGCAAAAGTCTACATTGACTTGGAACAGGTATGCAGATCAGAAAAGTTTGAGAAAGCCTACCGTCCTTATCTACATACAGTACTTGTCCTAGGCCAGGTAAGGTTACTGAGAGGGGAGTCTTCCCACTGGCTCTGTGAGAGGATTCTCATAGGGCATTGGAGAAAACCCAATCAGTGGCTCAGTCAGGCTTGTATCTACCCCAGAAGGCAGATTCTGCCACAGAGGATTCTGGGAGTGGGTATAAGTTTGAAGGAAACGCATGACGCAGCGTCTTTGGTTGGAAGCAGAGTCCCAGGAGGGAGAGTACGGCTGTCTCTCCTCCTGTCAGAGGAAGCGGGTGTCACAGGTGGCAGCCTGGGAATCCAAAGAGTGTGAAACTGAGCTGCAGAGGGGATCCGGTGTGCCGAGAACCAGCGGAGAGAGAGAGGAGTCCAGTTTCAGGAAAGCCTACAAAGGTCGTGAGAATTGTGGACTGCCCCTGGGGGTCTGCCTAGAGTCAGAGGGGACCACTCCGGAGAAGGTTCTAGGGATCCAGGAGTCAGCTAGCTGTTAAAGGGGGTGCCTGGTCAGAGGACCCTGAAGTATTAGAGAGGGTACCTAGGTAGAGGACCCTGAAGTGTTAAAGGGGGCGCCTGTAGTTTGGGCCCTGAAGAGTCAGTGTACAGTGGGAAGTGTACAAGGTTAAGAGTTGCAGCAGCACAAGTATCTACACAGAGCTACCTCAGCCAGTGCAGGGCTGGAGGGAGCTGTTCATTGACTTTTGAGTTAAAGCAGTGTCAGGAGTCAAGTGTTCTACAGTCCTGGATCTTCTGAGTTAAAGTCGAGGTTCCACCACAGTTTCAGTACTACAGTATCTCTAGGCGTCAGGAAGCGCTGGTCGGCATTCAGCTGGCGTCAAGACAGCGCCAACAGGCATTTTTCTTCAAGTGTCCCAAAAAGTACCTAGTTGAGCCAGAGGAGTATCCCACTCATTCCCTTCCCCCATCCCTAAATACAATAAAACAAAACAAACTGAAGATGCCGGAATATTCATTGTCTCAGTTCTCACACCTGGGTTCACAACTCAAAAGTGTTGGAGGTGTCACCGATAACAATGAAAGACCCACATCAAGCACAAGGCCTGGAAAAACTGCTACACTCACATGGACAGAGGACAGTGAACATATTTCATGTGAAAATGTGCTTATTCATAATATGAATAAAGTGTTACAAAACCAACAACAGTAAAATCAGTCCGTATATGCAGCAAAGCATGCTTGTTATACTCACTGTGGAACCTAAGAGGTTAATCCTCTGCATTGTGTAAAAATACTGTTTCATCCTGTTTTCTCTGATCCCCCTCTTCTTTTACTATCATCAATCCATCTGCTGATAGAATAGGGCCTTGGAGGCACTCTGCACATGCTCAGTTTAGTGTGTATTGCTGGAAAGTTTTATTTGGGAGGTTGCATGTGATCAGCACAGGGCCAATCAGCTCTGTCCAGACAAAAATTTAGGGGTCATGCAGCCTCTTAGGACAGTCAGAGGAGAATGAAAACTCCCCCTACAAGCTTTAACCAGTGATCAGCTGGAAACTGATAGAAGTCCCAAGACTGCTATATACCGCTGATGAGAAAAGGTATTTAGCAGTTTATATTTACTAAAATAATTGCATTTCCATATTCTGTGTGCTGTGGGAGACCAGATATAGTGAATGCAGGGTCCTGGGTTTAGTACCACTTTAACCACTTGCCGTCTGCTCACTAGAGCTGTACTGCGGCAAAGTGGCTCTTGTAGGTCTGACGACTTAGTACTACGTCGGCAGACACTCCCCCTTCTAGGCGGCGCGCTCGCCGCCGGAGGCTCGCTCCCGCTGTATTCAGTCACAGCGGGAGTCGGGCCAGGGGAGGAGCAGCGGCGATTGCCGCTGCTCTTTCCCGATAGTCGGGGAATCGAGTGTGGAGATCCGCCCGCTTGTGTAAACACAAGCGGGCAGATCTCCTAAGTGACAGGCAGGGTCAGATTGCAGGGTTCAGCATAGCGTGTCCTTGTGTCACACAATCCCCTCCCCCCACACACGTCAGTAAGCACCAGGCATACATTAATCCCTCCCTCTCCAATAAAATTAACCCCTTCCCTGCCAGTGTCATTTTTACAGTAACAGTGCATATGTATAGCACTGATTACTGCAGTAATGTCACTGGTACCCCCAAAAGTGTCAAAAAAGTGAGTCAGGGGTCCGATCTGTCCGCCGCAATGTCGCAGTCCCGCAAAAGAAATCGCAGATTGCCGCCATTACTCGTTAAAAAAGAAAAAAACACCAAATAACTTTTGCGCAAACCAATCAAAATACGCTTATTGCGATTTTTTTTACCAAACATAGGTAGCAGAAAACAAATTGGGCAAAAATTTTAAAAAATTTTGATTTTTACATTTTTTTGGGGGGGAATTTCATATAAAAAAATGTGAAAAAAATATTGTTATTTTTTCAAAATTTACGCTCTTTTTTTGTTTATAGCACAAAAAGTAAAAATCGCACAGGTGATCAAATATCACCAAAAGAAAGCTCTATTTGTGGCAAAAAAAGGACGTCAATTTAATTTGGGTACGGCGTCGCACGACCGCGCAATTGTCAGTTAAAGTCGCACAGTGCCGAATCGCCAAAAAGTGGCACTGACGTAAGACAGCAAAATCCTCCGGTAGTAAAGTGGTTAAGCACAGTTTCATGTGAAACAGGTTAACTGTCCTCTGTTCATATTTTGGAGCTGTGATGTTTGTACTTGTTTTGAAGATCTAAATAAACTTAATTTATCTGATACATTGCTGGCATGCGGTTGCCTTTTATCGTTGATAATTTTGTGCCAATACAGACTGATTGCAGATGGGGACTTTGCTTCCTACTTATTAGTTAATTGGCATTGCCTTTCAATTAACACAGAATTTAAAGTTCACACAGAAATGAAAGTGAATCTAAACCCTTGAAAAATGGTAACATCATGCAGATTACCAGTCCTTAGATGTGCTGTCTGCATTAGTTTCTCTTTAGTCTTTTTTTCCAATAATATTTTATTGTAAAGTAAAAAAAAGCACTACATAATATTGACATATGTTCGATACATCTGTCTATTACATAGAATACATTTCACAAATGTTTTATACTTGGCAAGTATCATACAGAATGACTGTACTGGAAGCCATCAGTCTAGGTTTCCAGATGAAACCTCCATCTAATGGTCTCGAAAACACATTACCAGTAGCTCTAGATGGTGCAGGACAGTGATGGCAAACCTTGGCACCCCAGATGTTTTGGAACTACATTTCCCATGATGCTTTACTACACTGTAGAGTGCATGAGTATCATGGGAAATGTAGTTCCAAAACATCTGGGGTGCCAAGGTTTGCCATCACTGGTGTAGGAGGTAGTAAGTCTATACCTGAGAACCCATGTTCGAGAAGTTACCAGCTAAGTCAGAAAATTGATGAAGCATATCAATTAGCTAGTTGTGTAGGAAGCATATCTTTTTTGCCTTTGTAGATCACATATTAGGGGTTCCATTTGGTGTAGGCCGATGTATTACAAAGTTAGTATGAAGAAGTATGATGTTTTATTCTCTTTAGTCTTAGCAAGCTAAACTGCCAATAGCACACTTCTTGCCAGCTCACGCTCTACTAATCTATGGAAGAGCAGAAATGTCAAGGCAGAGAATGAAGGCCTCTTGACCCCTGTAGAGAAAGAGACCCTTAACTGATGGGGGCATGGCCAGGAGTTTGGATCAAGCAGGAGGCTACATTAAAAAAAAGGATTGGACAGAGCCTTGGGAATGGGGCTGGGCCTGAGCTCAGTTAAGAGGACCTTCCCCAGGGAATTCTGGGTCTTTTAAGAAGAAATGCAGTGAAGAGCTGCCCACCCCCCCCCCCCGCCCTGTTTTTCGGTCGGTATGTCACAGCTTTCGGGAGCGGATTTTGACCTTACCAGCAGCTAAAGTTCCGGTAATGGGTTATGCCCTTGTTTGTAAATTGGGGGTAGGCTCTCTGTCAGGCACTGATGGCAAGGACAGACCCCTTTCCACTTTTTGAAGGTTAAGTTGTTAAATGTGACTGGCACTGGTCTAAACGTGTACTGGTTTGGTATTGGAAACTAAATAAAAGCTGTTGCCTTGCCCTTTCCAACATTAATTGTGGTAAGCGTGTTTTTTTATATTGGGAGGGGGCAAGGGGGTGCTTGTTACTACGTTAACTTTGTTTCTGGGCCTATGCGCCTCAGTAGTCAAGTCTTGGGAATACAAAATCCCCCTCCCTTTCTTCATTTCTATGACATGGAGAAGCAGGGGGTTGTAGTCCACAACAACATTTGACAACAATGCTAATTGTTACAAGTTTAAATGTAGCAGAAATTACTGGGCGTAACCAGCTCATAGGATTACTAGCAGGATCAACAAGTATTTTTTTGCATTTATTGAGATATAACAAATGTATTTTATTGGTATGATAAGCAGACAAAAAAAGAACAAATCAGAAAAAATCATTGTTATGTTTTACATACTCTTAAAAGGAATTCTCTACTGATAACTTATATGTTTGTTATACACGCAGTTCTATAATTTAGCTTATAAAATCCAGGAAATAGGGGGAACTTTCACCTTGAAACAGAATGGGAATATTTCAAAAGTATTGCAATCTGCAGCTAGCTATAACTTCTGACAAAATAATCCAAATTTACTTCCATGGCAACACCAAGGGAGCTTTGTACACTTTTCAGAGAACCTCACTCCATGATTGTGTAATTGGTTCATTGCATTTCCGAGCAGTCTGCACAATGCTTGAAGCCATCTGTCACAGAATGCATTCCCTGCAACAGGAGTTTCTTTTTTGGTGAAATATATTAAAAGAATCTATAAGGTGCTTTTAAACCTTCAGTTTTTAAACATTTTCAGCAGATAATTTATTCACTTAGTATATGCGGCTTTTTAACTTTAATTCCTTGCCTATGTTCCTCTTTAAGCTGGTGCCATTACCACTCCCCCAGGTTTCCTGTTTCAAGGTGGCTCCTTTCACCTACAGCTTCCTATAGAACCGCTCTTGCATGAAGGAATTAGAGTTGTGTCTCTCTACACTGTGTGCATCAACAGAAACACACAGCCCCATAGCCTGGGATAATGGGACACTCCTTTTCTCCTCCCCTGTCTCTTCTCTCTAAGCTAACAGGCTGACTCCAAACTACACTGTCCATTGTTTGCTCTTTCCTGTGAAGACAGGAAGTCCAGGGAAGCAGCATTGAGAGAGCAGGAGCCAGTAGCAATAAACAGCTGTAAACTGCAATTTCCGGGTAAGAATTTTAACAATTAGTTATCCAGGGAATGTTTATTTTATTGTGCTCAATATTAGCTTATTGCTACTTTAACCACTTCCCGCAAACCGAAGTAACCGACGTACCTGTACGTCAGCATTAGAAAGTTATTATACCAGGTTGTTGCCTGCAGCTGCAAGCATGAACCCGGTACTGTTTTTTTAGAGCAGGTGGTCAGCTTTCAGGAGATAACAGCCGATGCAGCTCAGCAATGGCATGCAATGCCAAGCTCCTGCAAGCAAAGCCAACAGAATACTGGTATGTATAAAAAAGGGGATTCACTCCAGAGATAAAACTATATTTCTCCCACTCTACAAGACTCTGGTCCGGCCACATCTCAAGTATGCCGTCCAATTCTTGGCACCGGTCCTTATGAAGAATGTGCTGGAACTGGACAGAGTCCAGAGAAGGGCAACAAAGATAATTAGGGGAATGGAGGACATCAGCTACAAGCATTGAACTTATTCTCTCTGGAGAAGAGACTCTTGAGAAGGAAAATTATATCAATGTACAAATACCGAACTGGCGACCCTAGCATAAGGAATTTAAAAAGACCCGTGGCCATTCATTAAAATTAGAAGAGAAGCGGTTTAACCTTAACAGCAAGGAGCAACGATAGTTTCAAAAAACTATTAGATGGGCATCTTAACAACCACAACATACAGGGGTATACAATGTACTGTTAACTGCAAACACACATACACATCATAGGTTGAACTGGATGGACTGGTGTCTTTTTTCAACCTTACTCACTATGTAACTATGAAAAGAGTACCTGTCACTGCCTATTACTATCACAAGGGATGTTTATATTCCTTGTGACAATAAAAGTGATCAGATTATTATTTTTTTTAAAATCCGTGTTAAAAATAAAATAAAATAAATAGGAAAAAACATTTTTAAAGCTCCCCCATCCCCGTGAGCTTGCGTCCGCAGATGAAAACTGTGTTTACACATGTGAGGTATTGCCGCGATTATCAGAGCGAGAGCAAAAATGATCAAAAATACCTCCTCTGTAACTTTTTAACTGGTACCTGTAAAAAATGTTGAAAGCATCGCCTATGGACATTTTTAAGTACCATAGTTTGTCGCCATTCCACGAGTGTGTGCAATTGTAAACCGTAACATGTTAGGTATCTATTTACTTGGGCTAACTTTACTGTTTTTTTTTTTTTTAATTCAGTGAAATCTATTTTTTCCCAAAAAATTGCACTTGAAAGTAAGTCCGCTGTGCAAACACTGCATGACAAAAAATATTGCAATGACTGCCCCAAAAAATTGCGTTTGAAAGTAAGTCCACTGTGCAAACACTGCATGACAAAAAAGATTGCAATGACTGCCATTTTATTCTCCAGAGTCTTTTCTAAGATAGATAGATAGATAGATAGATAGATAGATAGATAGATAGATAGATAGATAGATAGATAGATAGATAGATAGATAGATAGATAGATAGATAGATAGATAGATAGATAGATAGATAGATAGATAGATAGATAGATAGATAGATAGATAGATAGATAGATAGATAGATATACATATATATGTATGTATATATATATATATATATATATAGTGTTTGGGGGTTCTTTCTAGCAAAAAATACTGATTTTAACTTGTAAACAACATGTGTCAGAGATAGGCTCGGTTCTTAAGTGGTTAAATCCTTTAAATGTATTAATTTCACCTGTTAGGTAGATAATTTTTTCCAACTTAACAAAGTCCTTATTTTAATAGTCACTACAAACAAAACACGTTTGGGTTTTTGATAGATACTAATGATTTGAATCACCCACCAAATTCTTGTCCATCTAAAAGTATTGAAAGATGATAATGTATTTTTTGTAAAATAATGGTGGTTTTGCACAATTAATTTTTCAACTAAAGTGTATCCATTTCAAAAAGAAAAAGAAAAAAGATTATACAATTATTATAGGCATTTATACTTTAAAGTGCAGAAATTTTACATCCTGTATATTTGCATCAATCCCTGTCCTCAAAGAGCTTACCATCTAAGGTCCCTATCTCACACGTATACAATACATACATGCACATACATATTAGGGCCAATTTAGACAGGGACCAATAACCCCATTAGCATGTCTTTGGACTGTGGAAGGAAACCAGAGTACCTTGAGGAAACTCACGCAAGCACAGGGAGAGCATGCAAACTCCATTATATACTGTACAGTATAATTTGTTCATCTGATGTCCATTATATTGTTGCTTTTTTATGGAACAGTACAGTGAAAGATCAACATTTCTATGTCAGGACTAATTTGTAAAGATAAAGTAAAAAGAATTAGACATATTGCATTAAGCCACGATATGGCTTCATCTTCCAAATGTAACAAGCTATTCGGGTAATTTGGGAAACCCTTCTATCTGCTCCAGTTTTCAGAAAAACAATCCATCCCATAAAATGTCATTTTTAGGGTACTGTCCTTTTACTATTTGCACTAAAATAATGTAAAAAGTCAAATGTGTATAATGTAATGAATTTTTCTATGTATTCTAGTGATTGCTTGGAAACTTCCAAGGGTTACAGCAAGGTCTGTGGACTGAAGTTACTGAAAGAGGTCATTGGAAGTATCATGAAGTGAAAGGAATGTAGGCCACAAATCCCGTGGGCTTTTATAGCTGCTCTAACAATGCAAAAGTCTTAAAACTGTTGAAATGTAGGATTTTAGGTTGAAGAGTTGTTGAGAAGGTGTGCGTGGGCAGTGTGTGTGTATTTTGTGGACATCAAAGGTAATTGGTTTTTGTAATGTGTGGGTATGTGCATTGGTACAAAAAACTGCAGTACTGTGCAAAAGTTTAGGCAGGTGTGAAAAAATGCTGTAAAGTAAGAATGCTTTCAAAAATATATATTTTAATTGTTTATTTTTATCAATTTACAAAACGCAAAGTGAGCAACCTGAAGAAAAATCTAAATCAAAATCAATATATGGATTGACTTCCCTTTGGCCTCAAACTAGTATCAATTCTTACACTTGCACACTATGTATACTTGCACACTTTGTACACTTGCACAAAGTCAGGGATTTTGTAGGATTAGAGTCAGATGTATGATTAACCAATTACACCAAGCAGGTGCTGATGATCATCAGTTTCATATGTACGTGGAAACACAGACAACAGAAACAGCAGTGTAGAAGGTTTAAAACTGGGTCAGGAACAGCCAAACTCTACTACTAAGGTGAGGTTGTAGAAGTCATTTTGATGTCACAGGTCATACAACATGGCAAGACTGAACACAGCAACAAGACACAAGGTAGTTATATTGCATCAACAAGGTCTCTCCAAGGCCAAGATTTCAAAGCAGACTGGAGTTTCAAGATGAACTGTTTAAACCCTTTTGAAGAAGCACAAAGAAAACGGGCAATGTTGAGGACCATAGATGCAATGGTTGGCCAAGGAAACATTGCAGCAGATAAAAGACACATTATGCTTACTTCCCTTCAGCATCAGAAGATGTCCAGCAGTGCCATCAGCACAGAACTTGTGGAAAACAGTGGGGGACCTGACCCAGGTACACCTATCTGCTGTCTGGAGAAGTCTGGCCATAAGTGGTCTTCATGGAAGAACAGAGGCCAAAAAGCCATACCTCAGATTTGGAAACAAGGCTAAGTGACCCAACTATGAACAATAATAGGAACTGGGGTACAGAAACATATCAGCAGGTGCTCAGGACTAGGGATGATCGAACGGTTTGAGTCCACCATCGGTTCGGCCCGAACATTGGGTGTTCAAGGTTCGGCCTAATTTAGAACTTTTTGCCCAAAAAGTTCAGAATTCGGCAACCAGAACCGACCAAAATGCAATGCTTCAGGAAATGGGCTTTAAAAGCCAGTGATTGGACCAGAACCATTAGCAAAAGCCAATTGAGGGGGCAGGAGAATGCTAGGAATGTGATTGGAGTGACTAGGGGGTCCCTAGACCAATCATTAGTGAATACTCCCCCCAGTATATAAGATCGCCCCCACCAAATTCCTAGCATTCTTGTACGGGACATGGAAGAGAGTGGAATGCTGTTCTGTTCTAATGTGTTACAAAGTGTCATTTAGCTATTTTTAGTGTGAGGAAAGGGATATCTAGTGTAGTTAGAGTGCTCCTTTACACTTAAGTTAGCTTCAAAAATTTAGTTTCTCTAGGGAAAGTGTTAAGTGTAAAGGGACCGTAGTGTAGTGTAGGGTTAACTGACAGTGACTGCTATGGAAGGGTGACAAAACCCTTCCATAGCAGGGTGACCGCTATAGAGAAATGATCATTTCTCTGAGTTGCTTCGGGACAGGAATATGGCTTCTCACCAGCCAAGCATTTTTCATGCTGCAGGGGCTGCCACTGCCAGTGCTTTTTTGAGGACATGTTTGATGTCAGACATGACATCTGAACATGTGTATAGGGGGTATATATACACATATATGTCTGTATATATACCCCTAGACATATATAGGTGTGATAGTAGCAGAAATATATGCTTGCGCTAATGAAATCATTTACAGTAATATATTTCTGCTACTATCACACCTATATATGGCTAGGTGTCTATATACATATAATTATGTGTGTATATATACCACTATACACAAGTTCAGATGTTTTGCCTGCCTCAAAAGAACCCAAAAAAATGCTAGCGTCAAAAAAAAAATGCCCAGGTGTGTTTTTGCTGGCATTTTTTGGGGGGTTTTGGAGGCAGGCAAAACATCTGAACTTGTGTATATTGGTGTATATACACACATACATATATTTATATACACACCTAGACATATATAGGTGTGATAGTAGCAGAAATATATGCTTGCGCTAATGAAATCATTTACAGTAATATATTTCTGCTACTATCACACCTATATATGGCTAGGTGTCTATATACATATAATTATGTGTGTATATATACCACTATACACAAGTTCAGATGTTTTGCCTGCCTCAAAAGAACCCCAAAAAATGCCAAAAAAACGCTAGCGTCAAAAAAAAAATGCCCAGGTGTGTTTTTGCTGGCATTTTTTGGGGTTTTTTGGAGGCAGGCAAAACATCAGAACTTGTGCACAGTACCACTATACACAAGTTCAGATGTTTTTCCTGACTGCAAAGAACCCAAAAAAATGCCTGCTTTGAAACCGGCAAGGTGTGAAAACCGAGAAGAGAAGCTAACCCCCTGTGCTAAAAGTGTTCTAATACAAACAATCCTTTTTTTTATGGTTCTGGACATGCTACAGAGCTGAAACTTCACATGTACACTTTTTAGACCCCCCAGATACGAAATCCAAATCTCTCTTTTTTCTTTTTTTTTTAATTTTTCAATAATTGGCTTTTTTATCAAAAATGACAATTTTTAAGAACTTTTTTTGTGTGATTTTGTGTCTGGGGTGTCTAAAAGGTGTACCTGTGAAGTTTCAGCTCTGTAGCATGTCCAGAACCAGAAAAAAAATCATATAGGTGTAAAAGGAGGGTCCCACATCCCTGTTCTACTGAAAAATTATCTTTTTTGTTTTCATGGTTCTGGACATGCTACAGTGCTGAAACTTCACATGTACACTTTTTAGACCCCCCAGATACTAAATCCATAATAAGAACTTTTTTGTGTGATTAATAGTTAATGGGGCATGACCCAGAACCCTAGGGACTTTTTAGGGGCATTTATTGGGTTTTAGGGCTTAAAAATGGTGTTTTTTGATTACCGAAGTTGGGGTCCCATTGATTTCAATGGGGTTCTGAAATCTGGGCCGAACTTTCGGGAAGTTCGGATGTTCTGGCCGAACCAAACTTTTCAAAAGTTCGATCATCCCTACTCAGGACTGATGAATCCAAATTTGAAATATTTGATTGCAGAAAAATGTATTCTGAAGCAGGACAATGACCCCAAACACACAGTTAATGTCATTAGGAAATATTTTCAGTGTTAAGGAGAACAAGGAGTCCTGGAAGTGATGATTTGGCTCCCACAAAGCCCTGATCTCAACATCATGGAGTCTGTCTGGGATTACATGAAGGAACAGAAGTATTTGAGGCAGCCTACATCCACAGAAGATCTGTGGTTAGTTCTCCAAGATGTTTGGAACAATTTACCTTTCAAGTTCCTTCAAAACCTGTGTGCAAGTGTACCTAGAAGAATTGAGCCTGTTTTGAAGACAAACGGTGGTCACACCAAATATTGATATGATTTGCATTTCTCTTCTGTTCATTTACTTTCCATTTTGTTAATTGATATAAAAAAAACTATTAACACTTCCTTTCTGAAAGCATTCTTAATTTACATCATTTTTTCACACCTTCCCTAAAACCTTTGCATAGTAGTGTACAATATAATCAATATAAATTATGCAAACAAAAAAGTATAGAAAAAAAAGCTCAAAATAGCACAGTTCATTAGCAAACCTACTGAAAGTGGAATCAAATCCAAAAACAAAAATGTCATTTTATTGCAGTTTATCAATCACATGTAGTGGCTGCATTGGTTTTATATTTTTATTTTTTTCCCCTTTATATTCACCTGTAGGTCCAACCAAAGCACACTTCCTGTCTTGGTGTGTCTCCTCTCCACTCCACTGAGGGAGAGAACTGTGGACTGCAGCATTGTCAGTCTGAGGAGTGGGTAGGACTAATAAGGCTCCTGGACCAGATAGCTTACACCCAAAAATACTTAAACAGTTGAGTATGTTTACTTTCTAATTTATTCTTTCTAATTTTTTAGAGAACCTTTAATAAAAGGCTTGGGAACAATGAATTGGCAAAACCAAACAGTGTACCTATTTTTTAAAAGGAAGCAACACATTCATCTAGCAACGACATACCTGTTAGTTTAAAGCTGATTTCCATGTTTTCTTTCACTTTACACATCCAGAACAATATCAAGTGGGTCTGGGACATTCATAGACAGCTTTGTATTCTATGAAGGCAGAGAGGTGAGCTGATGACATCACAACTTCTGACAATCAGAGGAAGCTTTTTATTCATTCCCAGAATACAAAGCTGCCTATGAAAGGCTGAGCGTCACTCATACCGACTTGATATTGTTCAGGTGTGAGACAAGCTCAAACCTAGAACTGTGTACTGTATGTATCTGAAGTAGACCACCTAATGAAGGAAATAGTTTATTTGGACCAGCTTGGTGGAAACAAACTATTTAAAGTGAAAAAATAAAAAAAAAAACATGGAAATCAGCTTTAAAGGTCAACTCCAGGATGACAGAAATATGAAATCTAGCTGCCTCCCCCCTTCCTTTTATGTATATGCGTTGTATTGGTTGTTTAGGCTATGGGGACTTTAATATAGAGAATTAATTACTTTACTCCATGGTCTCGCAGGTTTCCTATACACAAGTTTCAGTATTAATGACCAGTCTAACTAAGCTCTTTTTCTCGAAACGTGTTGCCTCCCATCTCGTCAATGTCAACACATACTATGTAGGACCAGTGAATGCAATGTAAGTGATGTCATTGAGGGCATATTAGGGAGGGCATATTAAGGAACAAAGAAGTGGGAAGAATCAATTGCCATGACACTGAAGTGTAAGGTAATTATTACTCTCAGCATTATACCATCCAGACTAAACATGAACTATAGCCTGCATATACATGAAGGGAAGGCCGTATTTCTTTTTTTGAAGCTGGATAGAGTTCTTCCATTTTCTTCTATTTTAGGGAAGATCTTTAAGGGGATGTTAGGGCGCAGCATATAAAAGTATGTGCTAGAAAATAATAAGTCATAGCCAGCATAAATTTATGAAAGACAGATGTTATCGTATAAGAAACTTTGACAGATGGTTGGCTCTAGAGGTATTAAATTGAGGTTAGCTAAAGCTTTTGGCACATTCCTCACAGCCGCTTCATATATAAATTAAGGTCTATATGTTTAAAAATACACTTTGTAAATAGATAGAAACATGGTTTAAATACCCTATCCAAAATGAATTCTGATTATTAATTTGTACTATGAATAATGTAATGTAGTTTGCTTCTGAGATAATTACTTCTTAACCTGTCTATACATACAATTTGGGATTACAAGTATTATTTTTGAATTTCCATTTGCAGATGATACAAAAAGTTATGCAGAAGAAGGGTGCAAAATTAAAACAGCTTTTGGAATACAGAGTAAAAATAAATATTTAATGTCAATAAACTTTTTTAAATTGTCACACAGATATATATTTGCAATCAAAGTGTTTTTTTGGGGGGCAATAACATGGTGTGGGTGGATTTCTACCAGTCACAGGATGTGTCACGGCCATACAGCCTGTGTCTTAGAATAAAAGGGAGGTAAAGCCTTTATTAATCTACATGTAATATCCCACCCCCATTGAGTTTAGCTGGTTAGTGGCCAAGGAGGAGGGAAGGAATGGGTTGTCACTTACCTACATGTGTGAAGCTCACTGAAAACTGAGCAAATGCTGAGTTGCCATCACATCTGCAAAATCCCTAGCTGAATTAGGGACATGGACAGAAGGTGGAGATAGAGAGCAGCAGGATCAACCAGGTTTTTTGCAGAATACATAAATAAAATCTCATAGTGAGTATGAACAGCATGTAATACATCTTTTATTGGAGATAATAAACGCTCCAGTTTGGAAGGTTTTCTGTTATGCCTTTTGAACGTACATAACCTTGACCATCCCAGTAGATATCCAGCCATGTTTGGTTATATCTATATATTCCCTTGTTGAATATAATTTTTTGGACATGCATTCTATTTGTCTATTTTAAACTCACCTATGTGTTAATAAAATGTATATATTTTTTATATGCTTTGCGTACATATTTATGTGTTTAACCACTTAAGCCCCGGAAGATTTTACCCCCTGACCAGGGTTTTTTTTGCGATTTTTTACTGCGTGACTTTAACGGACAATTGCGCGGTCGTGCGACGCTGTACCTAAACTAATTTCACGTTCTTCTTTTCCCACAACCAGAGCTTTTTTTGGTGGTATTTGATCACCTGTGTGATTTTTTGATCATGCGCTATAAACAAAAAAAGAGCGTAAATTTTGCAAAAATAACAATATTTTTCACATTCTTTTATATGAAATTCCCAAAAAAATAATGTAGAAATCAAAATGTTTTAAAATTTTTGGCCAATTTGTTTTATGCTACATATGTTTGGTAAAAAAATTTGCAAAAAGCGTATTTTGATTGGTTTGCGCAAAAGTTATCATGTTTACTAACAAAAGGGAAAGATTTTTGTCATTTTTGGTGTTTTTTTTTAACGAGTAATGGCGGCGATCTGCGATTTTTTTTGCAGGACTGCGACATTGGGGCGGACAGATCGGACCCTTGACTGACATTTTTGACACTTTTGGGGTTACCAGTGACATTACTGCAGTAATCAGTGCTATACATATGCACTGTTACTGTAAAAATTACACTGGCAGGGAAGGGGTTAACTGTATTGGAGAGGGAGGGGTTAAGTGTGTCCTAGGGGCGTGCTTCTAACTGTAAAGGGACATGGCTACTACTGTAAAAACAGAGATCAACGGGTAAAATCTTTCGGGGCTTAAGTGGTTAAATAACAACATGTTATACTTACCTACTCTGTTGTGGTTTTGCACAGAGCAGCCCTGATCTTCCTCCTTTCAGATCCCCTGCCGGTGCTCCTGGCCCCTCCCTCCTGCCAAATGTCCCCAGAGTAAATAGCTTGCTGTGGGGGCACCCAAGCAGGCTTACTTCTGAGCCTGCTCTGTGGGTCCATTTAGACATAGAGCCACAGCTTGGCCCCACACCCTCTAACTTCTCTTTGGCTCACTGGCTGTGATTGACAGCAGCAGGGACCAATGGCTCCCACTGCTGTCTCAGCCAATAAGGAGGGAGAGTCCGCGGAGAGCCAAGGCTCTCATGCACTTCGCTGGTTCAACATGGGGCTAAGGTACAGTAAGTATTAGGGGGCTGCTACACACAGAAGGCTTTTTACCTTCGTGCATTGAATGTATGAAGGCAAGAAACCTTGAACCTTTAGAACAGCCTTTCTCAACCTTTTCAACACAGAGGAACCCTTGCAATAAATTTCTGGTCTTGGGGAAACCCCTGCTAAAAATTGAAAATCTACAACTCATGACACATTAGTGTGACAGTCAGTGGGAAGAATGCTCCTTACTCTTGTCCTCATTGGGAAGAATTACCTTCTTACAGATAGCTAAAAGGAACAATGGTGTCATTGGGAACTTATCTGAAAGGCAGAAATTGGCCATTGCTCAAGGAACCCCTAGCACCCTCAGGAGGAACCCTAGTTGAGAAACCCTGCTTTAGAACCACGTTTGACTCAACATTTAACTGCTACATTTGCAGGAGAGCTTGTTTTGTTGAAAAACAGCAGACTTGCTGGCTGGATCACCAGGTGAAACTAAAGAAAAGAAAACCTACAAAAGAAAACAAATGCAGCCATCATATCTAGGAATTTGTAAGCTGCAGTATAATGTTTGCTTTTGGGTTTAATACTGCTTTAACCAACAATAGGTTTGAGTCTTCAGAATACAAGGGGTTCCTTTAACTGAACCCAACAGATGTTTGTCTTTTTTCAAACTAACTATATAACTGTCATCTTACTTTTGGATTTTTTTTTTCTTGTCTGTTTTTACCACCCCCTCCTCCTCCTCAGCTGTTCGGTTTTTGGGTCCCTATTCCAATTATACCGAGCGTTATGTGCCTTCAATGCCTTCAATTATACAATCTAATTATACAGCACAATTACAAAGAAATGGTATAGTTTTAATTACACAATGCCTAATAAAAAGGCATTTCATTAAATGGACTGGCAGTACTTAGCAGTGCCCAGCTGAAGGGCAGTTGTGTAGATTCAGCTATAAATAGTTAAAGAAAGTGTCTGTTTCCTGCTTAGTCAGATGTGTTGAATGTAAGAGTCACTCCAGGAATGAACATTTAAAGGGCGCCTGTTTATAATCATGAGCAAGCACTTGCATTATTTTATTGCATTTTATGTAATGACTTGATTTACCCACGGGACAAAACTGTTCATTGTTTGGACGGAACTACCTTGTACTGGATGAATAAACAAATGAGTTGATTGAAAACCAGAATCAATTTTGAGCTGCTGTCCAGAGTAACTAGTCAAAAGAAACTGTGGGGTTGATTTATTAAAACTGGAGAGTGCAAAATCTGGTGCAGATGTGCATAGGAACCAATCAGCTTCTAACTTCAGCCTGTTTAGTTAAGCTTTGACACTTTGCCCTCGCTCACACTGAGGAGAGGTTTGAAATCATGCGAGTTTAGCTGAACTCCTACAATTCCAAACCCTCATTTCAGTCTGACTTCAGGGATGATTTGAAAGACATCTGTGCCGGTTCATGCACAGATGTCTATTAAATTGGCCCTGAAGTCGCCAAAAGTAGTACAGGAACTACTTTTTGGTAATCAGTGCGGCGCAACAAAGTCTGATTCAGACGGTGCCCTTGCCAGCAATAGGCTCTGATTTGACATGACAAAACCTTGAAGCTGATTTGCTACCATGTATAGCTGGACCAGATTTTGTACTTTCCAGTTTTAGTAAATAAACCCCAGTGTACTTGAAATGCTAATGGTAACAGTCATCTTCTGCTCGATATACAGGTGCATCTCAAAATTAAGCCCCGTACACATGAGAAGAAATTTGGCCGGGAAATTTCGTCCGAAGACCGATCTGCCGATTTTCGGATTGTTAGTATGGTGCTTTCGACAGCCGACTCCGACTTTTCGGCTGACAAAATCCTGGTGTGCGGGCATTAAAATTTGTGTCCTCCGTCAAAACACGCCTGATTTTCGTCTCATTAGTGCAGATTTTGATGGGGAAAAATCTTATGAGCAAGACTAGGCATGCTCAGAGATGAAAGAACACATAGAAAGCAATCCAACACATGACATCACTTCTGAAGTAGAATTTTGCCATACGGGAAAATTTGTGTGCAGTCTAGAGCACATTCCAACTAACAGACACCACTCTGGACAAAAGACGGACGACCGGTCGGCGGAAATTCATTGCGTGTGTACGGGGCTTAAGATTATCATCAAAAAGTTTATTTATTTCAGTAATTCAATTCAAAACGTGAAACTCATATATTTTATATAGATGCATTACACACAGAGTGATATATTTCAAGCATTTCTTTTAATTTTGATGATAATGGCTTACAGCTAGTGAAAACCCAAATTTCAGTATCTCAGAAAATTATAATATTACATAAGATCAGAAAAAAATAAATAAATTTAATACAGAAATATTGGCTTACTGAAAAATAAGGTCCATGTACAGTATAGTATGTACTTAATACTTGGTCAGGGCTCCTTTTGCATACATTACTGCATCAATGCAGCGTTGCATGGAGGTCGATCAGGCTGCGGCACTGCTGAGTTGTTATGGAAGCCCAGGTTGCTTTCAGCTCCTCTGCATTGTTGGGTCTGGTGTCTCTTCTTATCTTCCTCCTTTCATGAGGAATTGTGGGAAGGGACACACCTGAGCACGGCAGAGACCTGAGCAGAGCGATACGGGGCCTAGCCGTCCCTGACCAGCAGGTGGCGTGCCTCCTTCCCCGATCGATCAGTGACAGCAGCGCAGTGCTGAGACAGAAGGAAAAGACAGCAGGCACGGTGCGGCACCTCTGCTGTGCAGGAAGGAACGCTGTAGCTGCTGACTTTAAATATAAGGCAACCTACCTGTTCAGGGATCCAGCGATGTACTCACCTGAGTAGTATCTTCAATAAGCTTCAGGTTCAGCGCTAGCATCTTAGCTGAGGGAAACCAGCGCTGAAGCCTTCTGGCTTCATAGCCAGTTTCCTACTGCGCATGTGCAAGCCGTGCTGCACCTTTTGAATGGTACTGCAGTCTTCTGTGACCTGTAATGTGTCCCAGAAGACTGCGGGGGGAAGGAGTGGGGATGAACTTTTGCACAGATCGCCGCAGCGATCTGACCGTAAGTGGGAGTGGGTACCTGTCAAAACCAGGTACCCACTCATCCACCCCCAAAAAGTGCCAAATTTGGCATTGGAGAGGGGGTAGGATGCAAACAAGCAGAACTTCCTTTTTTGGGTGAAGTTGCGCTTTAAGAGAAATGGGTACCTTTTATTATCCTTATTAGACATAAAACATATTTTTCACGTCTCTTTGATAGAGATGTCCCGAACTGTTCGCCGGCGAACAGTTCCCGGCGAACTTCGCATGTTCGCGTTCGCCTCGGCGGGCGAACATATGCGATGTTCGGTCCGCCTCCTATACATCATCATTGAGCAAACTTTGACCCTGTACCTCACAGTCAGCAGACACATTCCAGCCAATCAGCATACCCTCCCTCCCAGACCCTCCCACCTCCTATAAAAAAGCAAGGGCAGCATCCATCTTAGATTCATTCTGAAGCTGCAGAGTTAGTTAGAGCAGGGAGAGGGCTGCTGTTGCTGCTGAATTGATAGGGAAATCATTAGCTAGGCCAGTGTTCTGTGTCCACTCCTGCTGTAAGGACAGCATCCTGACAGCACCCCAAAAAGCCCTTTTTAGGGCTGGTATTTCAGTCTGCTTTTATTTTTTTTTTCTATATATTTATCAGGCATTTTTGGAGGCAGGCATGACTTTTTTGGGATTAGTGTCGGGGGGGGGGGGGTCTAAAAAGTGTACCTGTGAAGTTTCAGCTCTGTAGCATGCCCAGAACCAGAAAAAAAAGATCATATAGGTGTAAAAGGAGGGTCCCACCATCCCTGCTCTACTGCAAAATGATATTTTTTTCTGGTTCTGGACATGCTACAGAGCTGAACCTTCACAGGTACACTTTTTAGACCCCCCAGACACTAAATCACACAAAAAAAAGTTCTTAAAAATTGTCATTTTTGATAGAGAGCCAATTATTGGAAAAATTAAAAAAAAAATTCTTTGGATATAGTGTCTGGGGGGGGGGGGTCTAAAAAGTGTACCTGTGAAGTTTCAGCTCTGTAGCATGCCCAGAACCAGGAAAAAAAGGTCATATAGGTGTAAAAGGAGGGTTCCCACCATCCCTGCTCTACTGAAAAATGATCTTTTTTTCTGGTTCTGGACATGCTACATAGCTTAAACTTCACAGGTACACTTTTAGACCCTCCAGACACTAAATCACACAAAAAAAAGTTCTTAAAAATTGTCATTTTTGATAGAGAGCCAATTATTGAAAAAAATAAAAAAAAAATTAAAAAAAAAAAACATTCTTTGGATTTAGTGTCTGGGGGGTCTAAAAAGTGTACCTGTGAAGTTTCAGCTCTGTAGCATGTCCAGAACCAGAAAAAAAAAGATCATATAGTTATAAAAGGAGGGTTCCCACCATCCCTGCTCTACTGAAAAATTATCTTTTTTTTCTGGTTCTGGACATGCTACATAGCTGAAACTTCACAGGTACACTTTTTAGACCCCCCCCCCCCCCAGACACTAAATCACACACAAAAAAAAAGTTTTTAAAAATTGTCATTTGTGACAGAGAGCCAATTATTGGAAAAATTAAAAAAAAAAAAAAAAAATCTTTGGATTTATTGTCTGGGGGGTCTAAAAAGTGTACCTGTGAAGTTTCAGCTCTGTAGCATGTCCAGAACCAGAAAAAAAATTAGAATTAGTGTTAGGGCTAGGGTTAGGGTCAGGGCTAAGGTTATTTTTAGTGCTTAGGGTTAGAGGGTTAGGGTTAGAGGGGTAGGGGTAGGGTTACTAATTCTAACCCTAAGTATCTCACCCTAACCCTAACCTTATCCCCTAACACTAAACCTAACCCTCTAACCATAACCCTAACCCTCTAACCTTAACCCTAACCCTCTAAGCCTAGCCATAAAAATAACCCTAACCCTAAACCTAACCCTAATCCTAACCCTAACCCTAACCCTCTAACCTTAAACTTAACCCCCTAACCCTAGCCCTAACCCTAACCCTAGCCCTAACCCTAACCCTAGCCCTAACCCTAATTCGTATTTTTTTTCTGGTTCCAGACATGCTACAGAGCTGAAACTTCACAGGTACACTTTTTAGACCCCCCAGACACTAAATCCAAAGAATTTTTTTTATTTATTTTTACTTTATTTTTTTTAAATGTTTCCAATAATTGGCTCTCTATCAAAAATAACAAGTTTTAAGAACTTTATTTGTGTGATTTGGTGTCTGGGGGGTCTAAAAAGTGTACCTGTGAAGTTTCAGCTCTGTAGCATGTCCAGAACCAGAAAAAAAATTAGAATTAGGGTTAGGGCTAGGGTTAGGGCTAGGGTTCGGGTTATTTTTAGTGCTTAGGGTTAGAGGGTTAGGGTTAGAGGCGTAGGGGTAGGGTTACTAACTCTAACCCTGAGTATCTGACTATAACCCTAACCCTATCCCCTAACACTAAACCTAACCCTAACCCTTAAAGCCCAGTTCCTGTCCCATTTTGGTCGGTTCTGGTCTGTTTGCGGTGCGTTAAACGGGGAGTTTGGTCTGTCAGAGTTTGGTCTGTCACTGTGAAGCGGGCGTAACCCTTACACTACCTGATCGATACAACATCATACCTGATCGTATACACACACTGGATGTTTTAAAGCACGTTATTCCAAACAATTTAGGAATGTTAGGTGATTTATGCCCTTTATGGATTAAAACCCGACTCTGCGTCAACTACGTAATTTTCCATGGTAGTTTTGCCATGGATCCGCCTCCGGCATGCCACAGTCCAGGCGTTAGTCCCCTTGAAACAACTTTTCCATCACTATTGTGGCCAGAAAGAGTCCCTGTGGGTTTTAAAATTCGCCTGCCTATTAAAGTCTATGGCGGTTCGCAATGTTCGCCGGTTCGCGAACATTTGCGGAAGTTCGCGTTCGCCGTTCGCGAACATTAAATTTTATGTTCGCGACATCTCTACTCTTTGATTCTTATTTCAATGTGTTATGTAAGGGTAATTGCAGACAAGCTATAAACATTTAATCATTTGCATATTCCTAACAAGCAACACATAAGCTTGAAAACAAGTCCTCACTGACCTCTTGCTGTAGGCACTGTGAAAAAATTCAGCCTCAAACATCATAGCAAAAGCAATAAAGTGATTTTCAGCTCACTCTACTGCCTCCTCATACAGTGACTTGCTAACTGTCATGATCAGGAGTCAGGCTCAGAGGCTCAGAGACCAGTATCTATAGGAGTAGAGGGTCTTACAAACACGTCAACCTGGTGGATGATGCAGGCTCACCCAAGGCATGGGGTCTAAGCACTAACTGAAGCTCTTGATTGTGGAGTTGGGTGCATGCTAGTGCCAGGTCACGGTCCTCTGGATTGTACCCAGCAGGCGGTGATCAAGACAGGGTCTAGTAGCAAATGTAGCAGGTAGGGAGCAAGCAGAAACATAGTCAGTATACAAGCTAAAAGGTAGGTAACATGTGGTTGTATGTGGGGATCAAGCAGAAACGTAGTCGAGGAACAAACCAAACATCAGTAACGAGTGGTAGAGAAGATACAAACAGCAGCGGGAATGAAAGGAGCAAGATTTTGGTTGAAGAGGGTGCAATAATCTGACAATCAGACCTGGCTTATATCAGGAAGTTCATGGAAGAAGCAAAGAGATCAAGGTTCATCAGAAACAGGGTACAGGACAAGATCGTCCCAGGAATCAGAAAGAGAGCTGTCCAGCATCTCAGGTAGCAAAGCATATAGCCAGCAACTACAGAGGTTGCAGGTTCAGATCTGGACCCTGACACCAAGAGGTTTATTTCAAAAGCTAGAGAGTACAAAATTAGTCAAATTTCTGCATAGAAACCAATTAGCCTCTAACCTCAGCTTGTTTAATTAGGCTTTGGCAATAAAATCTGGAAGCTGATTGGTTTCTATGCAGAATTGATAATAACCGGTAAATTTAAATAAAATACAAATAAAATGCAATTCAAATAAATATAACTAAACCATGGATGGTTCAAGGAGTTGATAGTAGACTGTAAAAAGTCAGTGATTCACACTAAGGCCAAGGCATCTCCTCCAGAGTGAAGCCAGCTCACAGGTCCATATGAAATAAAGAGAGAAATAGGAGAGCGTCTCTGAGTGTAGTAATTAATAATTCAAAGTACATAGCACAAATAAAACTCACATTAAAGTAGGAGGAATAAGGTGAAGCTCTTCATGGATGAGACTGCTACAGCGGCGGGGAAAAGACTGGCATTAGAGTTCTGTGATGGATCTTCTATTTCCGTACAGTATGGTGTCTTCACCATTCCTATCTTTATCCCATCCTATTTCTTGATCCTTGTTGCTCTTTTAACATGTGTTTTCAGTTATGTGATGCGTAACGTCAGTTCTGTTCCTGTGCATATGAACTTTGCCCCTCTCACATTCCGGCCACACTTGATAAAGGAGCGTGCATGCTCTGTGAGAGCCTCACGCGTTGTGTTCCCTGGCTCCGTGGTGACGTCATACGCCAGCAGTGGGCCGCACATCTGAGAGCCAGAAGCAGCCTATCTCCCAGCTGAAGACACCATACTGTACGGAGATAGAAGATCCATCACAGTACACTAATGCCGGTCTTCTCCCCGCCACTATAGCAGTCTCATCCACAAAGAGCTTCACCTTATTCCTCCTACTTTAATGTGAGTTTTAAATGTGCTATGTACTTTGGATTATTAAATACTTCACTCAGAGCCGCTCTCCTATTTCTCTCGTTACCCCCTTAATGACCAGGCCATTTTTTAAGATACAGCACTGCGTTACTTTAACTGACTATTACGCAGTCATGTGATGCTGTACCCAAATAAAATTGTTGTCCTTTTTTCACACAAATAGAGCTTCTTTTAGTGGTATTTGATCACCTCTGCGTTTTTTATTTTTTGCGTTATAAACAAAAAAAAGTGTGAACATTCTGGAAAAAAAAACAACAATATTTTTTACTTTCTGCTATAAAATATATCCAAAAATAAATAAATAAATAAATCCAATTTTTTCATCAGTTTAGGCCAATATGTATTCTGACACATATTTTTGGTAAATAAAATCCCAATAAGTTTATATTAATTGGGTTGAGCAAAAAAGTTATTGTCTACCAACTAGGGGATACATTTATGTCATTTTTATGTTTTTATTTATTTTTTACTAGTAATGGCAGCGATCAGCAATTCTTAGCGGGACGTCGTCATTGTGGCAGACAGATCGGACACCAAACTGACACTTTTGGGGGTACCAGTGACATTACTACAGTAATCAGTGCTAAAAATATGCACTGTTACTGTACTAATGACACTGGCAGGGAAGGGGTTAACATCAGGGGTGATCAAAGGATTAAGTGTGCTCCTAGTGAGTGCTTTTAAACTGTGTGGGGGATGTACTCAATAGATGAACACAGAGACCTGTGTTCCTAACTGGTAGGAACACGGGATCCCTGTGTTCCTCTGTGACAGAGCGGCGGTCTACCTTGTTTATATAGGCAGACTGCAGTTCTGAATCCATGGGGAGCGTTTGCAGGTGGCCTGCTGCTTGGCTCCCCCTCTGGCCAATCGCCGCATGTGTGCGCCTCCAGGGGCGCACCTCTGCTGTCTATTACATGAGGGGACAAACAGGTATGTCGTTTTGCATAATAGAGGCGACATAATAGCAGTAAAACTATGGCGGCTGGTTGGCAAGTCGATAAAGATGGTTGTGTGAAATTGCACTTACATTTTGTCTGTGGTATATTTGCCTGGTTTAACTTTCACAGCAGCAGGCAGGGGTCTCTGGGTCTTTATAGGCAGTTCTGGTAAAAAAAAATTGAAGACTGGACACATCTCAGGTTAAGAATGGTGACCCTGACCAAAAAATAGGCAACATTACCAATTTTCATAACACGCCGGTGATTCAACTGTATCTGGCGTAGTTTGGCAGTAAATTATTGCCTAGGCAGTGTAACAGCAGCCAGAGGGGCCTCAGGAGGAATTCCCGTTAAGACCCATACACACGATACGAAAATCAATTTTCGGACTGTTAGTATAGTGCTTTCGACAGACGATTACGGATTTTTGGACGACAAAAGCTGGATGTGCAGGCTATAAAATTTTTATCGTACGTCAACACAACGTCCGGTTTTCGTTTAATTAGTACAGTTTTGGTCCAAAAAAAACATAAGAGCATGCTCAGAAACGAAAGAACACATACAAAGCAATTCAACACATGACATCACTTCTGAAGTTGAATTCTGTCACACGGGAATTTTTGTATGAAAGTAACCTCTTCACGTTCCACATGAGACTAGCATGCAACAAAAAACGAACGACAGATCATTCGATAATCTGATTGTGTGTACGAGCTTAATTAATGTCTATTTTATTTTGTATTTATGAAAAAAAATGGCTGCTATAGACCATTCAACTCCAAAATAAAAAGAATGGCTGTTGTCTTGTCAATCGGGGAAGGGCTAGTGATAATTTTGTTAATTCTGGGGTGTGAGAGAAGGTTTTAACCCCTTGCCGACCGCTCACTCGAGCTCTACTGCGGCAAAGTGGTTTGTTACCGTCCAGCGACGTAGTACTACGTCGTTGGACTCCTCCCCCTGTAGGCGCGCTCCCGCAGTATTCATTCACAGCGGGAGTCGGGCCAGGGGAGGAGCAGCTGCTCTTCCCCGATCGTCGGGGAATCTAGTTTGGAGATCTGCCCGCCTGTGTAAACAGAGCGGGCAGATCTCCTAAGGCTCCGTTCACATGTGAGCGTATGGATTGCGGGCAGAACCGCCGCGGTTCCGCCCGCGATCCGGAGATTATTGCAAATCGCGGGACGCCTAGCGTTGCCCGTTGATTTGCAATAGACCCCCAAACGCCGAGCGATGTTGCCGCGATTTCCGCCTGCCGAATCGCGGCAACATCGCGCAAACAAAATCGCGGGACGCAATACGCTCCAAAGAAGTACAAGAGCTTCTTTGGAGCGTATTGCGTCCCGCGATTTTGTTTGCGCGATGTTGCCGCGATTCGGCAGGCGGAAATCGCGGCAACATCGCTCGGCGTTTGGGGGTCTATTGCAAATCAATGGGCAACGCTAGGCGTCCCGCGATTTGCAATAATCTCCGGATCGCGGGCGGAACCGCGGCGGTTCTGCCCGCGATCCAAACGCTGACATGTGAATGCAGCCTAAGTGACAGGGAGTGACAGATTGCAGTGTTCAGCATAGCTGAACATTCGATCTGTCCCTGACTCACTCAGTCACCTCCCCCCACACACGTTAGTAAGCACCAGGCATACATTAACCCCTCCCTCTCCAATAAAATTAACCCCTTCCCTGCCAGTGTCATTTTTACAGTAACAGTGCATATATATAGCACTGATTACTGCAGTAATGTCACTGGTAACCCCAAAAGTGTCAAAAATGTCAGTCAAGGGTCCGATCTGTCCGCCGCAATGTCGCAGTCCCGCAAAAAAAATCGCAGATCACCGCCATTACTCGTTAAAAAAAAAACACCAAAAATGACAGAAATCTTTCCCTTAGTTAGTAAACGCAATAACTTTTGCGCAAACCAATCAAAATACGCTTATTGTGATTTTTTTTGTTACCAAACATAGGTAGCAGAAAACAAATTGGCCAAAAATTTAAAAAAAATTTGATTTTTACATTTTTTGGGGGGAATTTCATATAAAAAAATGTTAAAAATATTGTTATTTTTTCAAAATAAACACTCTTTTTTTTGTTTATAGCGCAAAAAGTAAAAATCGCACAGGTGATCAAATACCACCAAAAGAAAGCTCTGTTTGGTGGGGAAAAAAAGTAAATTTCGTTTTGGTACGGCATCGCACGACTGAGCAATTGTCAGTTAAAGTCGCACAGTGCCGAATCGCAAAAAGTGGCCTGGATGTAAGACAGCAAAATCCTCCGGTGGTAAAGTGGTTAAGCCCCAAAGTCTTCAGTCCTGCAGATTATATAACTCCCAGTTTATATTGGGACATCAGGATCAGCGCACCATCAACATTGTGGTTAAATCGAAATGAAAAAGAACTGTATCTAAATAAAAAGATTTGTACATTATAAAACTGCTAAACTTAGCATAATACATGTAATCTAGCATATGTGGTCTGTCCCAGGTGTGCATATTATTTCAAGCCTAATATGTCAAGATAAGCAGAGCTCACCAGAAAATCTATTCCTGCTAAGCAGCCATATGTATAATTCCTTATAATGTAACTGTGCCCCAGTACTACATTATATGATCATCACATTGGGGTCTACTGAGGAGAATCTTCCTGTCTCAGCTGTAATAAAAGCCTCCGGTTTCAATTTATACAGAAATGACTTTCCGAACAAAGCCCAATGCATTTACAAGATGTTCAACTTTTTTTTATCACATGCCGTTGAGGATACTTTCTGTCCTTTTATCTTTTTGCTTTTATTTTTTTGTAGTTCTTTTGTATTTTTTCTTCCTGAACTTTCTAATTCATGGCAATGTTTATATAAGTCGGACAATCTGAAACAGTGACAAGTGAAATGTATTTTGCGTGTGATCCCAGTAAACTCTATAAGCAATTCATTTTCAGCCATTTTTCAAATCGAAAAAATGCTCAGAATAAGATTCCTACTCACAGTTTCTCCAGGGAGCTCAGTCCAAAAAAAGCTCTGTTCCTTACCAGCGATATCTTGTTATTGCTCAGAATCCTGTAAATATAAAACAAGAAGCTCCTGGTAAATTAAAACTGTTGCACTCTATAAATTGTTTTTTTGCGTTTCATATTCATACTGACCTACATATTTCCCAATATTTTACATTTTTGATTTGGAAAAGTTTTAATGATAGATGTATCCAAGCAACCCATAGATGTCTTCATAGGTAAAGAATAATGTTATAATTACCTAAAAGGACTCAAGGGGGTTGATTTAGTAAAACTGGAAGGCAAAACCTGGTGCAGCTCTGCAGAGAAACCAATCAGCTTCCATGTACTTTCGTCAAAGCTTATTGAACAAGCTGAAGTTAGAAGCTGATTGACTACCATACACAGCTGCACCAGATTTTGCACTCACCAGTTTTAGTAAATCCAACCCAAAGTTCCTTGGCCTTTGTGTTTTTCTTATGCCCTGAAGATAGTTGGCAACATGGGCCAAGCATCTCCTAGCAGTTCTCATATTCTTTTCCTTGCCAGCACACTTCCTTAGAACTTGGACAGCTCCTAGGAAGCAGATCTAGGTTTGTGGATTGGTAAAATACACTATAATATCAAAAGTATTGGGACACCTGCCTTTATACGCACATGAACTTATATGGCATCCCAGTCTTAGTCCGTAGGGTTCAATATTAAGTTGGCCCACCCTCTGCAGCTATAACAGCTTCAACTCTTCTGAGAAGGCTGTCCACAAGGTTTAGGAGTGTGTCTATGGAAATGTTTGACCATTCTTCCAGAAGTGCATTTGTGAAGTCAGGCACTAATGTTGGATGGGAAGGCCTGGATCGCAGTCTTGGCTCTAATTCATCCCAAAGGTGTTCTATTAGCTTGAGGTCAGGACTCTGTGCAGGCCAGTCGAGTTCCTCCCCCCAAACTCACTCATCCATGTCTTTACAGACAAGACAGCCCCCAGGTTGCGGCCAGCAATTACAACACAGGATACGTAAGGAAGGAAAAGCAAAAGCCAGAGAAACAGGAAGGCCTGGCTTCAGCGTAGAGACACACTGCTCCAACACTAACCCACAGGTGCAAACGTGTAATAATACCTAGGTTCAGCTCAGACAGTAAAACCCGGCACCGGATGAATGTACGCGGAACCGTGATGTTACCTCCCCCTCCCCTCACTTTTATGGGGCCTCCCCAGGTGCTGGGGTCTGGGTTTCAAGGGAAAGCTAAGGTGGAATCTTTTTACCAAGCGAGGAGCAGAAACATCAGAAGCGGGAACCCAGGATCTTTCCACAGGACCAAAGCCCTTCCAGTCAATCAGATATTGGAGTTTATCATGTGAGACTTTGGAATGCAAGATTTAATTAACTTCATATTCTTAAGATGGATTGTTAGGAGGGGTTTCCAGCATTGACGAATGAGAAAATGTATTTTAGACCAACGGCCTAAGTAGAGATACATGAAAGGAATTGGGAATCCTAAGATGAGAGCGCAAACGGAGTCTATAGCAAACTGGGTAGATTCTAGCAGAGATGACATAAGTAATAAAGATAAAAAACAATCAGCACCAAATTATCATTAAAAACAAAGAATGCAGCTGAACAGTGAAGGTTGATCACAAAACCCAAAATAGAACATATAACATGAAGAAGTACAACGCACTCAACATAAACACGTCAATGATCAAATACGATAGTAAAGCCCAAAAGTCCCTTGTAAAAAAGAAGGATCGCATTACAAGTGAGGTATTTGAGTCCAGAGATCCACTTCAGGTGACTTCAGGTGATAAGCCTCCACCTTTAAGTTAAGCTATTGCGCTCACCTCAAAATTAGACCCCTCTTTTACCAGTAGGTCTAATGCGAGCGATCCACTAATGTAAAGATGAACAATTTATTTGATAGTTGCACTTACAAACTTGTCGATTGGTAACAGCATCAGTGAATGGTAATGTCGGAACATCGGCCGCTCGGTCACATTACCATTCACTGATGCTGTTACCAATCGACAAGTTTGTATATGCAACTATCAAATAAATTGTTAATCTTTACATTAGTGGATCGTTCTTAGATTGTTTTTTTATACCCTATATGCTTATTCATACGTGGGGAGTCGCTGCTGGTGAATTATGTCTGGTCCTTCTAGCCGCATTAGTTGAACACAGATTACTGGCTGAGATTTTGCAGTCCTACTTCTTATGATTGATCACAAAGACAAGCGTATAAGACCTACTGGTAAAACAGGGTCTAATTTTGAGGTGAGCGCAATAGCTTAACTAAAAGGTGGAGGCTTATCACCTGAAGTGGATCTCTGGACTCAAATACCTCACTTGTTATGCGATCCTTCTTTTTTACATGGGACTTTTGGGCTTTACTATCATATTTGATCATTGATGTGTTTATGTTGATTGCGCTGCACTTCTTAATGTTATAAGAGATGACATATGGCCCACTACAACGCGGGGCAAACTTCATGGAAGGAACCTTTAGATGGATATTCTTAGTAGCCAACCACACCTTCGCCCCAGGCTGAAAAAGAGGGACTCTTCAGCATGGAGGCATGTTGCTCGAACACTAACTCACAGGTGCAAACGCTTAATAATACCTAGATTTAGAGTGGATTGGTAAGAACCTGAGCAGCTCAGACAGGGGGTAAATCCCGGTGCTGGATTATTGTACACAGAACAGTGACATGGTTAAAGGTATATACTTTGAAATTCTAAATTGTGGTATATCTAATCTCTACTTTAATCTTGCTCTATCCTGTTGTAGACTGTCCCTAGCTGATGTGTGTTATGTATAATTTTCGAAGCCTTAGTACTTATCTTGATTATTTAAAAAGTCCAGTGGCATGGCTATGTAATTGGCTCCCCCTAGCCACATATGGTTGCTTACCCATGCCATAGGAGCAGGTGCATGTCTCTCTTCAATTATGTTGATGCCCCATTAGGCCTTGTCCTCCCTGTGGACTCCAAGCTGTAAGTGTATTCATGCGAATTTATGTTTGGAGTGTGCAGGTAGCATGCAACCTAGGGTAACAACATTTTTGGGTGCTTCTATGGGAACATTGTCATCCTAGGATGGTAAGTCTGAAAACTGGCAAGATCACTAAGTGAAAATAGTGCAGGGCAATCTACTATTTTATTTATTTTTAACTTAAAGAGGATCCACGGTGGCCCCCTAAAAAATTTAAAGTCAGCAGCTACAAATACTGCAGCTGCTGACTAGTAATATAAGGACACTTAACCGTTCAGGAATCCAGTGCCATCTTCACCTGAAGCAGTTCTACACCGGTCTTTGGGTTATTTGGCACTGGCATCCTTACTATGGGAAGTTGGAGTCCTAGTGGATTTACTGTTGGCTTCCTACTAAGCATGCGTAAGCTGCGCTTTGTGAATGGTCCCGCTGTTTTTTGGGACCTGTGATGTGTCTCAGATAGCTGCAGGGAAAGAGAGGGGGGCTAAATGGAAATGGTAGTGGGTGGGTACCTGTCAAAACTAGGTACCCACTTCCCCCCAAAAGAAAGTCCAAAGATGTTAGAGGAGGAGGGGAGGAGGCAGAAAAGCAGAACTTCCCCTTTTGGGTCCACTTTGAGGTTTAATCATGTGATTCATTCATTTTCAGTAATGTAAGTGTAACAATTCGTTTTTCTTTTCAAATAAATAATTTGTTTTTAGTTGAAACCATCATGCGCTAAACTACTATTCAGCTGGAAACTTAAATAGATAGCAGGTAGATAGAGAGAATCTTACTATATAAAGTACAAGTGTCTCTGCGTCCAGTCCCTGTGTCCGTGGGATTGCGCTACTGCGCATGTGCCCCACGGACAGCCGTTGGGACTTGGAGCACAGAGACTTCGGGCGGCCAGCCGAAAATGTTGAAGCGGCGGGTGTGTGCAGGCACGCGGCGGGTGTGCGCTCGCATGCGAGAGCTGCTCGATCAGCTCTGCGCGTGTCCCCGATGTTGCTAGGGCAACAGGGACGCTATGCTCAGAGCTGGCTACGTCATGCGACTCTCGCGTTGTTAGAAAAAAAAAAAGAGATAAGCGAGAGCCGCTCAGTCAGCTCTGCGCATGTCCTCGACGTTGCTAGGGCAACAGGGACGCAGAGCTGACAGAGGCTATAGTACTAAACCAAACAGATACATATATACAATTCAGAAGAAGCGTGTTCAACTCAGCAGGATGAGTTAAACATTACAAAGGCCAAAAGACAAAGAATAGAAAATAGATCTATTGAAGAACAGGAAAATGATGTTAGAAATTCAACATAACCCCCCCCCCCCCCCAAGAAAACAAGAACAAATATAAAAAAAAAAAAAACTACTGATTTTGTATATTTATAATTGTTTGAAAAGGTTTGAACTTAAGTAACATTTACCGTACCTTAATTGTTTTTGTTTACTACATAAAAAAAAAAAATTAGAAAAGGGAAATTTTTCACATTATTCTTCTTTAACATTTTTAAAGAATAAATACGATAAGATAGAAATCAACTGCATGGTTGTCCACTTTTTTTTGTACTGGAACAAGTCTGTTTTTACAAATGTTTGACCACATATGTTCTAGCGCCCGTTAATTTAACGGGCTTAATGTCTAGTATAAAATAATACAGTATATAATTCACGGATGGTGTCCTGCTCAACATTGTTTTCAGAACCCCTGCACTGCACAGCAACAATATAGCCACTAGAAAGTGTTCATGGTAAACACCTGTGCTTGTACAGTAGTTCACATTTTAGAGATTTTATTTTCTACTTATCTAGTAAAATAGTTCTAGTCCTAGTTTTTCACAGTAAAGTGTATGTAAATCCAGGTTGGTGATATTACTGATAATTACAAGGTAGTGGCTTAGTGTTGTCGGACTGAAGTGGGAATTTCTATTACTGGCAGGATCTCCAAGCAAGACACTTTGCAAAAAAATTTACCAAAAATGATTTCCTGCATAAAACTGTATACAGTTTTCATTAGGCATGGTGTCAAACATACTGAAAAATGATTTTGTGTTTCCATACACTATAACTTCCTTGTCCATCCAGGGTCAGTCTCTTGAGCACCTTGCTCTTCTTATTTTAGAAACGTGAGCTCAAAAGCTTTTCTAGGATTTTTGTACTTTTATTTCAGTCACTCAGAATTTTCCCTCCTTCCTCCCTCTTCTCCTTAATTGGGTCAATTATTTCCAAATGAATAAAAAATGTTGTTCTTAATTAGAAGGGAAATCTTTAAGCTATAAGAAACCATTTAAGCTTTTTCAGAAACGGTCGGCAATTATCCGCAAAGCTTTCTCATTTTTCTAAATTCAGCTGAAATATTTAATGATTTGTCATAAATTACAGGAATTGTTACTACAAGAAAGTATAAATGATTTATAACTTGCATTGTAAGGAGCAGTTATGAAATGGTAGGCTCTAGGTGAGATGGGAATATTCTTAATGTGATTTCTTTCCCTCTACTGACAGTGTAGAGGAGTAAAAAGTTTATAGGTCAGGTTATTTTAAATTGGTTTTGCATAAGACATGGCTGTTTGATACCTGTTAGGAAAAAAAAATAGTGCCATATCTAAACAATGCTAGTAGAAAAAAACACACCAAAATGCCATTTTCTGCTTCCTAGACTGCATACCAATTCCAAAGCAGTAAAGATGGGTACTTTAAAGTTTAAAGTGGTTGTAAACCTCCAATGTTCAAAAAAAAAAGAATAAAACCTGCAAGGGAATGGCATAATGTGCTAGTATGCATAGCATACTAGCACATTGTGAAATACTCATCTTCGACTAAAGTCCTCCATCACTGAAAAGTCACTGCAGAGAGGGCTGACATGTTCCCCCTGTCTGTCTTCTGGGTTCGCGAGCTCTGGCTATGTGATTGGCAAGAGCTGCGATGATGTCACTCCTGCACATGTGTGTGGGAGCAACCAATTCCGGCACAGGCTCTGAAGGGTCAGCACTGTAAGCTGGACCTTCAGAGCGCATGCACAGATGATGTCAATGGCTGCATGCACTCTACCTCATGTTCTACCAAACATGGCAAATATATATGTAAACATAAATTATTATTATTATTATTGTTCAGTTAATGTTTACATATATATTTGCCATGTTTGGTATATTTTGCCATGTTCTAGGATGGTCTATGTATAGCTTTCTGTTGGGTGTAGTTGAAGCCGAGTACACCCAACAGGAAACAGGAAATGAAATGCATGTTGATTGGAGGAGGAGATATATATAATACCTGTCTCGTCGTAGCTGGAGATACGTCTTTGATAACGCCCTGGAGGAGGGCGAAACGCGTCAACGCAATTTCCGGTTTACACTTGAAGCACACGCCACTTCCGGTCTCGGTGGAACGCAAGCCGGGACCAGCGCAGCCCATGCAGTCACCGCAAGTTTGGAAGTCTCCTCTGCCATAGGAGATCGTATCATTACAAGGCTTTTTTATTACTCCTAAAATGTGAGTGTTACCGAATAAATTATGTAAAACCGGGATTACACTATTCTGAGTCTTCCTTCCTATGGTCCCATACTCACTGGCCCACAAAGGAAAGATTGATCACTGGGGTCCAAAAGACCGGCCCTACAAGAAAAGATCCCACTCCACACCGGACTGACTGCGTTTGACCCACATGCAATATTGCTAAGGGGTCCTGGCAGTCTGGTAAGTGGAAGTATCCATGGGGAGTGGACCGTCACACCATTGCACCTTATCTTTTGGCACGGATTGTCACCAATTTGCATATTAAGAAGCACCTAAGCACACTGCACCTTCACTGGCTACTTGCTTAAAGAATTGAACTTTTTGGGGAATTGATTTATTCATTTATTTATTTAATGAATTTATATATTTGCACCATTGCAAGGTTTATTGATTTATAGATTGCTATTGATGCTCAATCAAATCACGTATGTACATTTATTTTTAATATGTACTTGATTTTACACTTTTGAAGCACTTTATTTTATGATTCATGTAAGGCCTCTTTCACACAGGTGTTCCGTATGTCCGTCTATCACCCCATCCGTTTGCGGGTGATATACGGACATAATGCATGTCAATGGGATTGCGGATGTCAGCGGATGACCATCCGCTGACATACGATTTGGGTCCTTTCAGTTCTGTTCCGCTTTTTGGAACGGAACAGAACCCTATTTTTCTTCCGTTTAAAAAATGGAAAGGACGCAAAATCGGATGTCAGCGGTGTCATCCGCTGACATCCGCAATCCCATAGACATACATTATGTCCTTATATCATCCGCAAACGGATGGGATGATATGCGGACATACGGACACGGATGACACAAGTGTCATCCGTGTCCATAAAAAAAAAAGTGCCGGAGCGGATCGAAATATGGTCCGCTCCATGTGAAAGAGGCCTTAGGGTGAAGTTGTTAATTAATTAATTTGCATTATTGCACAATTTTTTTCACTTATTTATTATCCACATACATAATATTTTTAGCATCAGTCACTTTATTTGGCATATCCCAATTTGCGCTGTTTATTCTTTTTTTGTCACTTTCAAAATACTAGTATTTTTGAACAGCAGCATTTTGGATTGAAGAATTTATAAATCCATAGTGCAGTATTATTATATAGCTCTGATTTTTCAGTTTTCGGTACTGTGATACTTTGACTGACAATTACTTTGTTCATGCAGCACATATTTTTTGAGACAGAGATTTCCTTTGGTGATATTTAATAACTAACTTTTTATGTGTTAAATAGGAAAAAAGACCAAAAAAAAAAACTGTTTCCCTAACTTTCTGTTTTAAATAGACATATCAATTAAAAATGTCAGGACAGAAAGAACCCCCTTCACTCCAAATTACTACTTTTTGGATAGTACAAACTCATGGTGATCTCATTTTTGAAACGAAGAAACATGTTTTTATTGAGTTGGTTAAAACATGAAGCTTGGTAATGGTGCACTAAATACAGTACATTTTGAAATGTACAGGTCATGTGCAGAAGCATAGGGAGAAGATTAAGGGGTTAATGTATATGGTAATGCATAGGTCACATACAGTGGAAGATTGGAGATGGGGTTAATGTGCAGATGTGCAGGATGGATCTGAAATGTACAGGAGAAAAGGATGGTGAAAAGGTTAAAAATTATCTGTAATTGAATGTATATCTTGAATCTGCTGTTGCATGTCATCTTCTACTAATGAATGGTTCATTCATGTGTTAACCACCTCAATACTGGCCACTTAAACCCCCTTCCTTCCCAGATCAATTTTCAGCTTTTAGCGCTGTTGCATTTTGAATGACAATTGCGCGGTCATGCAACACTGTACCTAAACCAAATTTGTGTAATTTTTTCCCCACAAATAGAGCTTTCTTTTGGTGGTATTTGATCACCGCCAGGTTTTTTCTTTTTTGGTGCACAAATAAAAAAAGACCGAAAATTTTGAAAAAAAAAAAAAAAGTTTTTTTGTTTAGGTTATAAAATTTTGTAAATAGATATGTTTTTTCCTGCACTCATGATGCCGCACTGACAGGCACTGATGAGGAGACACTGATGGGGTGGCTCTGATGGGGTGGCACTGATGGGGTGGCACTGATATGCAGCACTGATGGGCACTGATAAGTAGCACTGATATGCAGCACTCATGGGCACTGATATGTGTTACTGATAGATAGCACTGATATGCAGCATTGGTGGGCACTGATAGGCAGCGCTGATGGGCACTGATAGGCAGCACTGATGGGGACTGATCGGCAGCACTGATGGGCACTGATGGGCACTGATAGGTGGCACTGATGGGCGGCACTGATCGGCACTGATGGGGGGCACTGATGGGCACTGATAGGCAGCACTGGTGGGCAATAATGGGCACTGGTGGGCGGCACTGATAGATGGCAATAATGGGCACTGGTGGGCAACACTAATAGATGGCATTGGTGGGCAGCACTGATAGGGGGCACCACTGGCAGGCTCTCTGAGCCCTGTTTGCCATCCCTGGTGGCTATGGTGGGCATCCCTGGTGGCTCTAGTGGCACCCCCTCCCCCCAGGGCTGCACTGGTAATCAATCATCTGATTACCAGCACAGACCCCCCCTGTGATCAGTGAGTAATTAGAAATACTCACTGATCACCCCAGCTGCAGAATCGATCCTCTTCTCTTCTCCTCACTGACAGGATCTGTCAGGAGGAGAAGAGATCGAAGCCGTTACAATGGCTGTATTGACATTACATGACGGCTGTGATTGGACACAGCCGTCATGTGATCAGGAGGGCCCTCCTGCCGAGTCTTGTTGCTCTGTGTCCTAGGGACACAGGCACATCGAGATTGCGCCGCTGCGCGTGCCCGCGGCGGCGCGATCTCTCTCCTTCTGAAGGACGTTCCGGAACGTCCGATCAGAAGGACGAGACTCCCACCCGGCCGTATATGTACAATGGCCCGGGTGGGAGGTGGTTAATGTATTACTTCTTCCATTTTCTCACTTGGAGTAAGAAGAAGGCACTTACTGGTGTGCTTACATTTATGATTGCTGTGATTGATCATCACAGTGTTCATAAGGTACAGGGCCGCTCAGATCAGCTAGTGCTTTCAATTGGCTAAAAAAAAATGCCCGAAGCTGTAAATAGCTTGTAAAACACTTCTAAAACACTTTAAAAAAACTTGCAAAAAGTTTAAAAAACGCCCGAAAAAAAACTAGTAAATCGTTACGCTCAGGTTTGAATGGAGCCTTAGTCATTTACACAGGCTGCCAAAAAATGTGCCTAAGACCCAGCAAGTACATACCCTTCACATGAAATCTGATTTTTCTTGTAAAATGTTACAGCAGTGATACACAAGGAAATCTTACTGTATAATGCACAATATTTCCATCTAATATTTTGTTGATCCAGCTAAATGAAACCAGTTATTTCCAAATAACTGATTCCTTGGTGGGCTTTCTATAAATAGCACCAAGCAAAAGTCTCTGACCTTTAAGACAATTTCCCTGCTAGTTATATAAAAAAAAAACCTTTTTGCTATTCTAATAGAAATACATTGGTTATGCAGTAAAGCGTGCATACTGATCAAGTGGCCAGTAAAGAAAAATAAAAGCTGGTTCAGGTAACAGAACACTTTAAAATGTATCTAAACTCAAAACCAAAAATGAAATTTATGCTGCATGTTATTAGTTATATTAGTTACTGGTGTGGTGGCTGCATCCTTTTTCTTTTTTCTTTTTGCTTTTTCCCCCAGTAATTCTCCAAATAACATACCTTCTGTCCCTGGGTGGCTATGTCATTCTTCTAGGGTGTTTACAGAAGGAACCATCTTTGTCACCCTAGGCTACTCTCCTGATATAGACCACAAAACTATCCGTATCACTTTATCTCCATTACATCTAAGGACTGTAAGCTGAAAAATATTACTTTCTTTCCTTGGGTTTACTTATACTTTAATTTAGGATTCATGATCTTATCAAGGAAGATAAAATATCCAAAAATAATTTTCTCCTCCTTTGAGTAGCAGGAGTTTTTAGATGACAGTGACTTGATCCAGCTTTTTATTAACCTCCCTGGCGGTATGATTATGTGAGGAATTATGTACCAAAAGAGGTACAATTTTTTGCATGGAAATTTGGCGTTATGTATTATAGGCCTACAATTCTTAGTAATTACTGACTTAAACCTGACCAAAACAAGACTCTAGTAGACATCCCAGATGTGATAAATTTGAAACACAAACGCATGAATTATAATCGAATCAATAATATTATTTTATTATTTAATATATAATATATATAATAAAATTATATTATTGATTAGATTATAATTCATGCGTTATATATATATATATATATATATATATATACATATGTGTGTGTGTGTATGTATATATATATATGTGTGTGTATGTATATATATATATATGTGTGTGTATGTATATATATATATGTGTGTTTATGTATATATATATATATATATATATATATATATATATATATATATATATATATATATATATGTGTGTGTGTGTGTATATACACATACATATATATATAATATATATATATAATACAAATGTTATGTGTTTGTGTTTTGTGCGTTTGAATTTCCCTCCCTAGTTCCGCTCCCGTGCAGCACTGCTGCTGCAGGGAACGGAACCAGGAAGTCCTCAGACCAACGGACGAGCGGCAGTTATCTCGGCTGGTGATCACAGCAATGGGAGATCATCGCTGGATCGCCAGAAGAAGGTAAGAGACACCGCTGCTCGCTCTGCACATCTACCCCAAGCGTGACTCGGGGATACCGATAATAGCATGGAAAATCCACCCCGAGTCATGCTCGGGGATACCACTAAGCAGGTTAAACAATATCATGTCTATGGGTGCCTACAGACTGAACATTCATTGCTTCCACTAATGAGCCATGCCTCCTTTCCCCTTCTCCAGTGACTTAAAGCCCCACTCCAGCCAAAACGTTTTATTTTGATTTGAATAAAGTGAGGATGGGTTAGTGCCCGTTGTCAGGTTTTATTGCCATCTGGCACAGTGGACCTAAATTTGGACTTGCTCTATTTTTTTTAACATAGCACACCACAAGACACAGTAATGCGGTACAGTGCATTGTGGAGGGTGGCGCATGGGTTTGGTGCACTGGGATACCATTCAAAATTACTAGCTCAACAATGCACCATGGGCTGTGCTGTGCATCTCTGCGCATAAAGCCTAGTACACACTACTAGTTTTTTTTTTTCATTCAACCCAGCGTGCTGAACAAAAAAAACTCCAAGAGCTCAGGAGAAGCCGCTGTACTAAATATGCAATGTTAGTACAGCGATCTCCTCCACTGAGCTATTGAGTTCTGTCAAGAGGACGGCCCCCCTGCCAGAACACACCAGTTTGCGCTCATAGCCATTGGCTGAGACTTTTTTCTGTCATGCCCCTTTGACAGAAGCAGGTTGAATGGCTGGCGTCTGTCGAGACGGCTGCAGTAAACATGGGTCCCTAAAGGGGCATACACACAGGCCGAATATCGGGCAGCATTTGCGCGCTATTCTTTTTTAATATACATGTCTTTTGGTTCATAGCTGCAGCAGCTTTAGAAATACATGGGTATGCTCCCCCAAAAAAAATTTTGCCTGTTTATTATGTATTCGGTCTGACCAGACTATCGAGGTTGAGCAACCCTCCCCACCCCCCCACACACACCTGTACTCAATCAGTGTCCACCATCAAGTGGATATAGGAGGAGTCCCCTGTAGTGCATTTACACAGCTTTCCCAGCAAGGAGTATTATCTCCAAGGGTAAGAAAGGCTGGATTCATCTCTTTTTCATGGATAGTGTAGGACCCACTGATAATGGGGTACTTTGACGCAGTAGTGGGCTTGAGCACGATATGGCCATATGGTGGGACCAAACCCCCATTTTTATTTATGGATTGTCTTCAGATTTGGTAGTAATTTCTTTTGCATTTGCACGCTATTCTTTTTTAATATCGGGCAGCATTGGCTGGTTCAATAGAATGTGGCCAACATTTGGCCTGTGTGCACTGCAGCCGGGCCGACAGGCTTTAGTCGAAGGGGCATAACCAAAAAAGGTCTGCCGATCGGCGCCCTTAGCCAATGGCTTAAAGCGCTGACCAGTGTGTTCTGGCGGGGGGGGGGGGGGGGGGCTGTAAGAACACAGTACTTCAGTGAGGGAGATCGTCTTGGCTCAAGTCTTCTGTTTCTCACTATGCTGCATAGCTAGTAAAGCGGCTTACTCCTGAGCTCCTGATGTTTTTTTTTTTTCGTTCAGCTGGCTGGATTAAACGAAAAAAAAAAAATAGTAGTGTGTACTAGGCTCAAATCTTCTGTACTAAGGCACACTGGTTAGTAACATACGTTCTACCATAACTACTCCTACACATTCATAGAACAAAAACCAGGGCTGCAGATTTCAGATAGGGGATCAGCCCCTTGGCTCCCTAATGGAAGTTAGTCCTGAAAAATATTTTTGGTTTTAACAATTTTAATACATTTTGCATGAAGAGTAACATGACAGTGACAATATTGATTACGATACTAAACTTACAATACTAAAAATTAGGGGCATCATCATCTCTTAAATGTGAGAAAAGTCTGACATGAAAAGTCAATAAAAGGCAAACACTAAAAACACTTTAATTGTAAAGAGAAAGTGTATGATTAATAATTAAGTTACTAAGAGACCTTTGATTAAGGTCTTAGATGCAAAGTCATATTGTTTAAAGAATTGTCTTCTAAGAAAGGAAACATAGTGACCACTTTACCACCTTATGGAAGAGACTCTGCATGGCTTCTTTGACTAATCAGCTTTCAAATTTAGGGGGGGACAGGGACAAAAGTTGGGGGCCAACAATAAAATGCAAATTTATATTTAAATATATATATATATATATATATTCAATATCTCACAAAAGTGAGTACACCCCTCACATTTTTGTAAATATTTTATTATATCTTTTCATGTGACAACACTGAAGAAATGACACTTTGCTACAAAGTAAAGTAGTCAGTGTACAGCTTGTAAAACACAATATTTGTTACTTTCTGCTATAAAAAATTCCCAATAAAAAAATATAAAAATATATTTTTTTTTTTTTATCAGTTTAGGCCAATTTGTATTCTGCTACATATCTTTTTTGGTTAAAAAAAAATCACAAAAAGTGTATTTTAATTGGTTTGCGCAAAAGTTATAGCTTTTACAAACTACAGGATAGATTTTTGGACTTTTTTTTTAAAATTAGTAATGGCGGTGATCAGGGATTTTTAGCGGGACTACAACATTGCGGCGGACAGATCGGGCCCCTAACTGACATTTTTGACACTTTTTGGGGACCAGTGACATTAATACAGTAATCAGTGCTAAATATTATGCACTGCTACTGTACACTGGCAGGGAAGGCGTTAACACTTGGGGTGATCAAGGGGTTAAATGTATGCCTAACAATGCTTACTGACTGTGGGGGGGGGGGGGGTTCTGTGACAGGCACAGAGAGATCGGGGTTTCAGCTTAGCTGAAACTCCTGATTTCTCTCTGCCTGTGTGACAGAAGACCCGCCTGCTTTGTTTACATAAGCAGGCGGGTCTTCTGTCAGTTTCTTTTTTTCTGGAGGAGTGGCGGCGATTGCTGACTCTCGCTGTTTCTAATTGCATGCCGCGGAGACCATGTGCACATAATCATGTAGTACTATGTGATTATGCGTCGTCGAGCCGCCCTGCTGCAGTAAATCTGCGTGGGGTGGTCGGCATGTGGTTAATGGCTGTGTGTTGAGTTATTTTGAGGGGACAGCAAATTTACACTGTTATACAAGATGTATACTCACTACTTTACATTGTAGCAACGTGTAATTTCTACAGTGTTGTCACATGAAAAGATATAATAAAACATATACAAAAATGTGAGGGTGTACTCACTTTTGTAACATACGGTATATATATATATATATATATATATATATATATATATATATAGTATGTATTTCAATAATAGAATGTACTCCAGGGGTCTTGTTACAAATTCACCTTTGTTTTATTCTTCCCATTGCATCAAATGCATAAACATGAAATATTCCTGACAATGGGCATCAAACACATAAACATAAAATATTCCAAACAATCTGTCAGGAATATTTCATGTTTATGTGTTAGATACCCATTGTAACAAATATTTCATGTTTATGCCTTTGATGCCCACTGTCAGGAATATTTCATGTTTATGTGTTTGATGCCCACTATTAGGAATATTTCATGTTTATGCGTTTGATGCCCAATGTTAGGAATATTTCATGTTTATGCAGTTTATACCCTTTGTAACAATATTTCATGTTTATGCGTTTGATGCCCATTGTCAAGAAACAATGGGCATCAAACGCATAAGCATGAAATATTACTGACATTTTGTCAGGAATATTTCATGTTTATGCATTTGATGCCCATTACATAGTTACATAGTTTGTGAGGTTGAAAAAAGACATCAGTCCATCCAGTTCAACCTATGATGTGTGCGTGTGTGTTTGCTGTTAACCGTACATTGCATACCCCTGTATGTTGTTGTCTTTAAGGTGCCCATCTCATAGTTTTTCTCAACAATCGATGCTCCCTGCTGATACGACTGCTTGTGGAAGCGAATTCCACATCCTTACTGCTCTGACAGTGAAGAACCCCTCACGTATTTTAAGGTTAAACCGTTTTTTCTCTAGTTTTAGTGAGTGGCCACGTGTCTTATTGTATTCCCTTTCTCTAAAAAGTTTGTTCCTTATGCTAGGGTCGCCAGTACATTATTTGTGCATTGATGTCATATCCCCTCTCAATCGTCTCTTCTCCAGAGAGAATAAGTTCAGTGCTTGTAGTCTTTCCTCATAGCTGATGCCCTCCATTCCCCTAATTATTTTTGTTGCCCTTCTCTGGACTCTCTCCAGTTCCAGCACATCCTTCCTGAGGATCAGGGCCCAGAACTGGACAGCATACTCCATTGTCAGGAATATTTAATGTTTATGCATTCGATTCCCATTGTCAGGAATATTTCATGTTTATGCACTTGATGCCCATTGTCAGGAATATTTCATGTTTATGTGTTTCATGCCCATTGCATCAAACGCATAAACATGAAATATTCCTAACAATTTGTCAGGAATATTTCATGTTTATGGGTTTGATGCCCACTCAGGAATATTTCATGTTTATGCATTTGATGTGCATTGTCAAGAAACAGTGGACATCAATTGCACAAACATGAAATATTCCTGACTGATTTTTACAGCTGGACATAGCAAACTTACTGACATGTATTATACATGTTTGTCATGTTCAGGTGTAAACTTCTGTCAGAGTGTCAGTTCACATTGTCCTTTGCAGGGGTGTGAGGGTGATATGAGACTGTAAACGTGCAGTGGACTCACTGCTCAACTCACCCGCCACCTCTAAAAAGGATGCCCCAGGCCTGCTCCTCCTGTCCTGTGCTCTGGCTCCTCTGCTGCTCAACTCGTGTCTGCCACCTCTCTACAGGTCTGGGCTGGGCCTGGGCTGGGCTGGTGGATGATGCACTCATTGCACAGACTGTGACACTCTCTCTCTGCTGTGTGATGCGTCTAGTGATGTCACACCGCCGGCATGCCTCTAACAGGAACGCCCTCCCTACGCTGGCCTGTCCCTGACTGAATAGGCACCGCGAGGGAGCCTTTCGCCACGGCACCGCCTTGGCCTATTCTTACGACCTAGTGACGCCACTGATACCGGCCCGGAAAATACACATAAAAACAGCATTTTAATAGAGGGGGCACATGGGGGGGGGCAGTGTAATGTAGGGGGGCCCTCTGCCCCCCCCCAAGTGATGCCACTGACTACAGCACTCATCTATTACCAAGGTCGAACACTGAAAGGAGTTTCATTCTCGTCCGTTGATTCTACCAAATTGGAACATGGGCAATCTGTTGGAGAGTTTCACCTTTCCAAAACAAAAAAAAGGCTGGAGCTAGGCTTTACCTATCACTCATAGACCTAAAGCAGGAAGATGGAAACATATGAAGGTTATATTGTATAGATTTAGTGATTTTACTTATCGGTAGGAAAATTAGAACTGAGCTTTAAGATCTGCCAAAGGCTTACCAGTGACATAGAAAAAAAAAAGGCAATAGACTTATCCATAATCTGCTATCCTAAGAATGCTTTTAACTGTTTTAGAAGAATGTCCTCTATGTCAGCCCAAATAAAGCCACTTTCTTTATACATTAAAGTGAGAGATTTACATGATGATATGAGATGTCCAGCATTGCTGCAGAACTGCCCCTCTGGCTCAGGCTATGAAAACCATAGTGGAGGAAGGTGGAAGCTTAGGAAGCTGGAGAGATGAAATGAATAATTTTAATATTCCACTACAAACTGCTGCACGAGAGGAAGACGAGAAAATCATTCTAATCACTTCACATTCTAGGTCTGCTGTATTAAGAGTACAAAATATCCTGATTAAAGAGTTCTACAAACTATAGGCAGACAATGCCACTGCCGAGACGGCGATTCTTGTATGGTAATTGAAAATATCTTGAGTTGATCTAATCTGATTTTCTGCTGTACGAAATGAGTTGAGGTGACAGAAATCCACAAGGGGATGAAATTGGCAGATGAGTGTTAGATGCTGAGTTGGATCATTTAGAGGTCTTAGAGATTAATGGTAATTTTTTTGTTAAATATGAAGCACACATGTACTTGCTACTGGTGATTCTCGCTGACAAGCTGTACAGAAGAACAGCTAAGTAATATGATGAAAGACTGGTCAAGGTCAGTCCAAGGAAAGCGTTCATATGTAAGATGATTGCCAGATGTATTTGGTCATTATAGATGTAATTTACCCTCAATGTGGCAGATGCGTAGAACATAGCCGAGGTTGTGGCCTAGTTTTTAACCAGGTACAGTATTGTGCAATATTTTCAGCAACCCTGATCAGCATATATATTTATGCTGATTTTCTAACCTAGAAATAGACTCTGCAAATGTTAAAGTGGATCTGTTATGAGAATATAAATCTGATAAGTAACCTCCTCTCTCAATGACAGCACCATAAAGTGCCAGGCAGAACATTTATGTAGATTTTCCTCCTTGTTAGAATGAAAAGGAAACATTCCAAAAACCCTCTTATTTCAGGCTATGGGGTATGTAGGAACTCTCCTGGGCCTGTTCGCATGATAGCATTTGGTGCCTAAGCAACTGATTGCTATTCGCAAGCACTGTCCAAGCGACCAATTAACCAATAAATAAGTAGGTTACATATGTATGTTTACTACAGACAATATATATGCTTTATATACTGTATACTGTACATACATGTAGCGTTACCCCCATAGGGGCCCTTGAAAAGGATGGGTCCTCTCTTCTTTGCCTTGACCTTCTCAAGAACCTCTGTCCCTCTGACACACCAGGTTGAGTATACAAACATACAATATCACAGGAAATCACTGAAAGTAATACTCAGTACTCAATAGTAGCCCTCTATTAAAGAAAACAGGCACCAAACCAGGTAGTAAAGGCAAACTTAATATATTGTCACCCAATATGCTTAATAACTAGGCAAGCATAAAAATAATTATCAATAGTATCAACACAATTCAGCATATAAAGTGATTAACAGTAAGGACTAGACATAAAATGACATTCGACATCCAGATTAGCATAAATAGCAAGGCCGCCTCAGGGGCAGCAGAGAGCAGAAGCAACGTTTAATTCACCGAGTGCAAGAACTATACTGCCAGAGCACATTTATGGCGGTGATGCCAGTCCTAAACTGACTGGGTATGCACTGTCCCAAAGACAAATAGAATAGTAGTGGAGGGTGCAGGGGAACAAAGGGGGAATACAGAATAATTATCATGGCAGGGGCAGTTCTTTGAGATGCTCTCCTGCTGGCTATCATTGGGGCCCTTTAACAACATTGGTGCACCTAATAACAGTTCCAGTTAACTTGCAGGCAGTATAGGTACAGAATAGGTATGGTATAGTCTTGGTGCAGGTACAAGGTAGATTTGGTTCAAATACATTAAAGGTTCAGTATAATGCAGTATAGGGTTGGATAGGTGCAGTCTAGGTTTGGGATAAGTGTGGTATAGAGTGCAGTTAGGGAACAGTATGGATTGGGTACACTTGGTGCCCTGCTCTCAGTGGCTCGGGCCCTTCTAGCAGTATAAGCAATGAGCAAATAGCTCCCTCACCAGTTCCCAGGATGCTGTGGTGAGCTCTCACTGTAGAAGGGGGTCCCCCTCGTTTTCTCCCCATATATCTAGACAGAGGTGCTCTTTCTCTATCTCCCTCAGTGCCAAGAGGAAGAACTTTCCTTGGCAGTTTAATTAAAATCTTTTTTCCACTCCTCCTACTGCACAATGCCTATTGGAATTTGTAGCTGCCGCCTCAAACTACCACTCCAAGGAGGCTCAGCACTCTGCATAGAAGTATATGGGCTACTTAGCTTTAGCTCCTGCCCTGCTGGTCGGAGGAGAATGGTGCAACATAACCTCAGTATCATAGTAGAGGAGAGAAGAATAAAAGGCATTGTCTCCTTCTCCATATTGCTGTAGCCCAGCACCTGGTTATGTACAATATGTTGCACCCTCTAGTGTGTGCTACTAGTGTTGAGAGTAGGAAAAAGCATAGCTAAGAAGGCAATAAAAGGATCCATGCTGGAGAGGCAGCGGGAAGGAGTAAAGAGAGACAGTGAGTAGATCAACATGTTGCAGGAGGCCTCTCTTAAAGACTGCATAGTGTCAAGTATTCATCTAACTTGCCCTGGGAGGTCTCCATGTTTGTATGCCAGTCAGGCAGGCCTGGGGAAGAAAGACATTCAGAAGGTGGCAGGCAAGTGGGCTAGTATTTTCTGCAAGCGAGTGGAGCTGGAATCACTGGCCACAGGAAGGAAGAATGTCATGCTGTTTGCACTACTTTGTCAAGGGACTGAGAGTTCCTGCCTATGGCTTTTCCTGAACTAGTAACATCCTGCTAGTTCCCACTGGAGTAAGCAGCAGGTGCTGTGCTGCGAAAACCAAGTTTGTGTAGGAGGAAGGAAGAAGAGGACTTTTTGTAAATAAGGAGGAAGTGTCCCTTTGTTCATAGTTCTAGACATTTTTCAAGTTGGGCATCCCATACTTCCCTACCCCATCCAAGTTATCAACCCCTAATAAAACATCAATAACAAGCCAAATACTATTTTCTGAGTTGGAGTGTGTGAAGGAAATGCTACATGACTAGCTGTGCGGCAGTATGGACCTGGGACATTAGCGATTCCTACGGAGGTAGTGCTACAAATATATAAATGGCATCTTGGTACTTCAGGTTCTACCTGTACAAAAGTTCTCCGTCAACTGACATAAAACCAGACTGAAATTTGTGTTGGGGGTGAGTGCTATAAATAGATTGGCAGAGAGCTGGTCTATTCACAGAACAGCTCATCATGTTTCTGCCTATGTGAGGAGGGGGTGTGTGTCTTTCCTCCAATCAGCTGTCTCACAGTATATGGCCAAACTTCCCTCCCACAGGTGAATCAGGAAGAGAAAAATCTAACAGGACATGCACTTTCTAAACAGTCTAGAAAGCTGTAGACAGCAGATATACAAGTAAAACGTATGTAGGGAGATTTGTTTTATCTCTTTGTATCATCTGAGGCTGTTCACTTCACTGGGTATATGTGAGAGCTTCCAGCTACTTTTAACACTTTTTGTAGCTGCTGACTTTTAATAAACACAAAAACCAGTGGAACTCCGCTTTGCGTTGCCTGTTGTTGGGGCTAGGTCAGCAGGTAACCATTTTGTCCAGACATACTGGGTCTAAGGAGGTATCTCAATGCATAATGTGGCATTCAAAACAGTACCACCAAGAAATAATATGCAAAAATGATTGTTTATACCCACAAGTGTATTTTTCACCACTAGCTTTCAATCTTTAATACTAGCTTTAAAGAAATGCAATAATTTGGAAGCTAGAAGAAACATAAAATGCAAGGTCCATTTATTAGATCAAGGGTTCATTTTACCTGTAAAAATCATATTAGTTTATAAGGGCAAAAATGTACTTGTAAATTTAGAATATTTATTTGTTACCCCGTTCTTCCACATCGTAGGAGGTGACATTGCTATCCTTAGAATGAGATTCCTTGGAAACGATCAGTATCCAAACTTCACAAGAAGAATCACTGCAGTCACCCTCAACTAGGAGTGCTGGCAGAAGATTGGGGTAAGGTGAGGATATATTATAACTTTTTGCCTTACAAGTACATTTTTTCTCTTAAACTATAGTGATTTTTACAGGGGGAGAGGGACCTGATCTAAGCAGACCTTACATTTTACTAGGAAATAAGGTCATCTTAGATAAGATACATGCCATCTTAGTTATTTTACATGTTAAATTATTGGCACTGAAAAACCTGTGCAGAAATGTCAACATTCAACGCATTTGGTTTGAAAGAGACATGCAAAAAAATTGCCCCTTATATAATGGACAGCTTGTTCAATATATTTTTTAACCGAAGAAGTGGTTATGTTTCTGTTCAACGCTGTCTTGTTTGTGCACATGACACAGCAGAAATGACAACCATGACAAAGTGGTGATAAATCATCTTATCAAGAGCTTTTATAGATGGTGCCCATTTTCAAACATAAGTTCATGGCTGGTGTTTCTTTAGAGGTCATGCTACATTGTAGATCATCAATCCTAATCTAGTTCCTATCTTCCAATATTGGCCATTGAGATTCTTTTTTTCCTTGCCAACAAAAAAAAAAAAAATATGGGACTACCTATATAATATTATCAAATTCTGTTCAGATATTATTTAGTATTAGAGTCCTCCATGCTCAATACAAAGAATGAGATTGCTGCTTTCGAAGCTTGCAGTTCTTCATGTAAGTTCTCTTCACCTCACTTTCTGACATGTACCAGAACATGATGAGCCTGAGATATTAAAACTGTAAAACAACTGGAGCCATCGGGGTTGATTTACTAAAACTGGAGAGTGCAAAACCTGGTGCAGCTGTTCATGGTAGCCAATCAGCTTATAACTTCAGCTTGTTCAATTAAAGTATTGTCTCATTTTTTTTTCTATTAAAATAACAAACATGTTATACTGACCACCTATGTAGAGTGGTTTTGCACAGGGTAGCACAGATCCTCCTCTTCTTGGGTCCCTGGCTGGAGCTCCTGACCCCTACCACCTGTCGAGTGTCCCCACAGCAAGCAGCTTACTATGGGGGCACCTGAGCCAAGCTGCAGCTCTGTGCATGCAGACACACAAACACGGAGCTGCCATTCGGGCCCGCCCCCTCTCTCTCCTGATTGGCTAACTGACTTTGATTGACAGCCACCAGAGCCAACGGCACCGCTGCTGTGTCTCAGCCAATCCGGAGAGAGTCCCAGGCGGCCGAGGGCCCCGTGGAGGTCACTGGACAAAGATAGGGCTCAGGTAAGTAATAGGGGGTATTAAAAAAGAATAGTGCGCAAATGCAAAAGAAATAACTACCAAATCTGAAGACAATCCATAAATAAAAATGGGGGTTTGGTCCCACCATATGGCCATATCGTGCTCAAGCCCACTACTGCGTCAAAGTACCCCATTATCAGTGGGTCCTACACTATCCATGAAAAAGAGATGAATCCAGCCATTCTAACCCTTGGAGATAATACTCCTTGCTGGGAAAAATGTGCAAATGCACTACAGGGGACTCCTCCTATATCCAATTGATGGTGGACACTGTTTGAGTACAGGTGTGTGTGGGGGGTGGGGAGGGTTGCTCAACCTCGATAGTCTGGTCAGACCGAATACATAATAAACAGGCAAAACATTTTTATTTATGGATTGTCTTCAGATTTGGTAGTTATTTCTTTTGCATTTGCGCACTATTCTTTTTTAATATACATGTCTTTTGGTTCATAGCTGCAGCAGCTTTAGAAATACATGGGTATGCTCCCCCAAATTTTTTGCCTGTTTATTATGTATTCGGTCTGACCAGACTATCGAGGTTGAGCAACCCTCCCCACCCCCCCACACACACCTGTACTCAAACAGTGTCCACCATCAATTGGATATAGGAGGAGTCCCCTGTAGTGCATTTGCACATTTTTCCCAGCAAGGAGTATTATCTCCAAGGGTTAGAATGGCTGGATTCATCTCTTTTTCATGGATAGTGTAGGACCCACTGATAATGGGGTACTTTGACGCAGTAGTGGGCTTGAGCACGATATGGCCATATGGTGGGACCAAACCCCCATTTTTATTTATGGATTGTCTTCAGATTTGGTAGTTATTTCTTTTGCATTTGCGCACTATTCTTTTTTAATATACATGTCTTTTGGTTCATAGCTGCAGCAGCTTTAGAAATACATGGGTATGCTCCCCCAAATTTTTTGCCTGTTTATTATGTATTCGGTCTGACCAGACTATCGAGGTTGAGCAACCCTCCCCACCCCCCACACACACCTGTACTCAGTGTCCACCATCAATTGGATATAGGAGGAGTCCCCTGTAGTGCATTTGCACATTTTTCCCAGCAAGGAGTATTATCTCCAAGGGTTAGAATGGCTGGATTCATCTCTTTTTCATGGATAGTGTAGGACCCACTGATAATGGGGTACTTTGACGCAGTAGTGGGCTTGAGCACGATATGGCCATATGGTGGGACCAAACCCCCATTTTTATTTATGGATTGTCTTCAGATTTGGTAGTTATTTCTTTTGCATTTGCGCACTATTCTTTTTTAATATACATGTCTTTTGGTTCATAGCTGCAGCAGCTTTAGAAATACATGGGTATGCTCCCCCAAATTTTTTGCCTGTTTATTATGTATTCGGTCTGACCAGACTATCGAGGTTGAGCAACCCTCCCCACCCCCCACACACACCTGTACTCAAACAGTGTCCACCATCAATTGGATATAGGAGGAGTCCCCTGTAGTGCATTTGCACATTTTTCCCAGCAAGGAGTATTATCTCCAAGGGTTAGAATGGCTGGATTCATCTCTTTTTCATGGATAGTGTAGGACCCACTGATAATGGGGTACTTTGACGCAGTAGTGGGCTTGAGCATGATATGGCCATATGGTGGGACCAAACCCCCATTTTTATTTATGGATTGTCTTCAGATTTGGTAGTTATTTCTTTTGCATTTGCGCACTATTCTTTTTTAATATACATGTCTTTTGGTTCATAGCTGCAGCAGCTTTAGAAATACATGGGTATGCTCCCCCAAATTTTTTGCCTGTTTATTAAGTAATAGGGGGTGCTGAGGATGCTGCTAAACCCAGAAGGTGTTTTATCCTAATGCATAGAATGCATTAAGATACAAAACCTGTACCTTTTTACTCTATACCTTGTATATAACCTCACTTGCCATTAAAGTCCCACCCCCCTTGGTCTGAGGTACCAACCAAACACACAATTATATTAAGGGATGAAGGCAGACACAGACTCATTTAGCTTTCCAGAGATCAAAACAAATACCGTGTGGCCTTCATTCAACCTTACAAACTATATGTGCGGTCAGCAAGTTTGGGACAAGAGAGATCAATTCGTTTTGGCTTTGGCAGCTTTTCTTTAATGGTCAGTGTCTGTTCTCTCCCATTGTGTGCTAACATGAAGTGGGCCAGGAAAATGTAAAATTGTTATCAAATACTTACCATACCGTAATTTTCCTTTCCTGGCCTATCCTCACATGAGCACAGGACTCTCTCCCCCGTGGCCTTTTGCAGGCTAGGTTATCGAACAATTCAGTTCGGGGGAGGGGCTGTCTTTTATTTAGCTAGGAAGAGATGGTCCTGTGGGCTCCAGTGGAGTTGTTAACCCATTGTGTGCTGACATGAGGATAGGCCAGGAAAGGAAAATTACAGTAAGTATTTAATAACAATTTTCCGTTATATAGAACTTTGCGCAAGAACCTACCTTCAATATAAACCTCACAACAGCCCTTTCTGAAACATTTAAACAAATTCTACCAGTAACCCTTGCATTAAAGTGATTCTAAAGGGCTGACGTTTTTTTACCTTAAAGCGGAGTTCCACCCAAAAGTGGAACTTCCGCTTTAGGGAGTCCTGACCCCCCGACATGCCACATTTGGCATGTCATTTTTTGGGGGGGGGAGCGGGTACCTAGTTTTGACAGGTACCCGCTCCCACTTCCGCTCGGAGCGCCGCGGCGCCCTGAGCGGAAGTTCTCCTCTCCCCCTCCCTCCCTGCAATCTTCTGGGACACGTCAGAGGTCCCAGAAGATTGCCGGCCAATCACGGCGCGCAGCGCGACTCGCGCATGCGCAGTGGGTACCCAGCTGTGAAGCCGCAAACTGTAACAGCCGGGTGCCCACAGCAGTGATGCCGGCGCCGAGGGAGAGGATCGAGGCTTCCGGCGGCCACATCGCTGGACCGTTGGACAGGTGAGTAAATGGCTGGAACTCCGCTTTAATGCACTGTCTGCATTAACCTCCTTGGCTGTAATCCCGAGCGTGACTCGGGGTTGATTTTTCATATCAGGAGCGGTAACCCCGAGTCACGCTCGGGGTGGATTGCAGAGAGCGCAGCGGTGTTCTCTTACCTTATCCTGGCGATCCAGCGATGATCTGTCATTGCTGAGATCGCCAGCAGAGAGTCCCGCCGCTCCTCCATCCTCCGTCGGTCTGATCACTTCCTAGTTCCGTTCCCTGCAGCAGCAATGCTGCATGGGAGCGGAACTAGGGAGGGAAATTAAAAAAAAAAAAAAAAAAACGTTACACAAAACACATTTTATATTATATATATATATATATATGTATATATATATATATATATATATATATATATACACACCGGTATATATATATATATATATATATATATATATATATGCATATATATATATGCATATATATATATATATATATATATATGTGTATATATATATATATATATATATATATATATGCGCACACACACACATATATCTATATATAATATATAATGCATGAATTATAATCTAATCAATAATATAATTTTATAATATATATTAAATAATAAAATAATATTATTGATTCGATTATAATTCACGTGTTTGTATTTCAAATTTATCACATCTGGGATGTCTACTAGAGTCTTGTTTTGGTCAGGTTTAAGTCAGTAATTACTAAGAATTGTAGGCCTATAATACATAACGCCAAATTTCCATGAAAACAATTGTACCGCTTTTGGTATGTAGTCATACCGCCAGGGAGGTTAAGACAGTGCGCATATTTTCTAACTGAATTCAATATATTGATCTTGAAAACGTTTAGAAATAGTCTTCCTAGTGTGAGACTCTACTAATCTATTGTCACATTAAAAGATATAATAAAATATTTACAAAAATGTGAGGGGTGTTCTTATTTTTGTGAGATACTGTATACTCACTGTGGAACCTAAGGGGTTAATCCTTTGCATTAGGTATAAAGGCTACTTAATTGGGTCTCTATGATCCTCCTTTTCTTCTACTGTTTCCAAGCAATAACCTGATATTTACAGAGCCAGGGGATGGGCTGCACATGCTCAGTTTGGTGTGTACTGCTAGAGAGTTTTTTTCTTGGGAGGGTGCATGGGATCAGCACAGGGTCAATCAGCGCTGTCCAGACGTATCCAGAAGATCAGGGGATAATGAAAACTCCTTCCACAAGCTTTACAAAGAACTGATAGAAGTCACAAGACTGCTATATACTGCTGATGAGTAAAGGTATTTATCTGTTTATATTTACTAAAATAAGTGCATTTCAATATTTTGTGTACAAGCAGTCCCCGGGTTACAAACATCCAACTTACAAATGTACTGTGGGAGACCAAATCTAGTGAATGCATGGTCCTGGGTTTAGTATGACTTTAACACACAAGTTCTCAGAAAAGTCTGAGTCACATTAAAATATACATTTGACTGTTTTTGTGTATTTATGTCTAAATGTAAAGGGTAACACCACATCTGTATTTAGGGTGTAACATGGTGCCAAACAGACTCCCACCCCCCATAGAAACTAGGGTTCTTCTTCCCCGCAAGAGCTGAAGAGAAACTGCAGAGGCTGTGCAGGGCTCCACCCACACAGCGTATCATTCATTCACAGAGATTTGTGTCAAATGGGCTTATAGTTCTCAATGATGATCACTGTGTTGTCTTCGCCTCACTTTCTGACATATACCAGAACATGATGAGCCTGAGGTATGAAAACTGCAGAACAACTGGAGCCATTGGGGTTGATTTAATAAAACTGGGGAGTGCAAAATCTGGTGCAGCTGTTCATGGTAGCCAATCAGCTTATAACTTCAGCTTGTTCAATTAAAGTGATTGTAAAGTCTCGTTTTAAAAAAAATAAAATAAACATGTTATACTTACCTGCTCTGTACAGTTAGTTTTGCACAAGGCAGCCCATATCCTCCTCTTCTTGGGTCCCTCTTCGCTGCTCCTGGCCCCTCCCTCCTGTCAAGTGCCCCGACTTGCAGTTTATTGACACCTTCTCCAGCTCTCCAAAAGAAAGTCCATAGCTTGGTAAGGACATGGAATTGGAGGAAGAGTCTGCAAGAGCCTGGCATTGCACCAGTGATCCATTGATTGCAGCTGCAGTTCTTTGCAGACTCGTTTGAAAAAAAAAAAAAAATCATGCAAATATGGATGTATTTATTACTTTTTGCAAAAGGTGGACTAAAGCTGGATACACACTATCCAACTTTTGTGGTTAGATTTCCTTCAGATTTACCTTTTCTATGTAGTGCAAGGGCCTGCCAGATTGCATAAAAATTGAAAGTGTTTAGGTTTGACCTCATATTATATGGTTTTGGTAAGTCTAAAGGAAAAAGTCTTCAGAAAATCTTATAGTGTGTATGGCCCATTAGTCTTCAAGGTGTAGAGCAGGGGACCATGCATGTTTGAAACAAAAGAGGGAAGAATAATGGAACAGATACCCACAACAAGCAATTAAACACTTGCTCCTTTTTTTATACCCTACACAACAAATACGCTACTCTCAAATGTTTCCATTGCATTTCTACAATATGCAAAGAAAATGCATGCCTATCTATGAACACACTACAAATTTCCTAATTATTTTTTAGTTTCCACTATCTTTCCCTAAAAGGTAAAAATAACATTAAGGTTCCATTGTGCACGGACAAAGGTCACATTTCCAAAAGCAGGAAATGAGAGTGCCTAAATTAAGGCATCTGTCAAAAAACATAGAGATTTGTTATTACAGTCTACAAGGCTACATGTACTAAGGACTAAAAGTACCTTGAAAGATCAAAGAGAACATTATATTTGAATTCTGCAACAAGCAATTTATAAGTTTAATGTCTTGAACAGTCTACATTTCTAAATAATGTATCACCTTCAGCCTTCAATTGCAAAACTAATGCACAGATGTCTTATATTAAATTTCATTAGTACAAGACATCCTGGCTTCTTTAATAAGACATCGTAAAAAGCAATGACAGTGTGCACATTACAGTAGAAATCAGATTATCACTGTATAGAAGACAGATCAGTGAAATCAGAGATGGATTAAAGTATATGAGATCCCAGTAGTTTAAATGTCAGGTGTAAGACAGGAAGCCCAAATCTCTTGCTATGCTTGCTTTTACTGTAACTCAAAAAATTATTTTGTACCTTTTTTTAAAGTGGTTGCTAAGTTAGTGATGATAAAACAAATGGAGATCAACCGTTCTAATAACCTAAACAATTTAAGATGATATAGTGACGTGGCTCATAGCTGTGGGATTGACAAGATTCTATATGAAAGGCTAGATCCATACTCCTGATTGTGTAGGCCCACAGAAATGGACAGATGTTGTAGTGACATACCTCTATTTGTCTCTCACGGGATAGAGGGATATTAATATAGGACATCTATATTGCCCCTAAGTCTACACACAGGGGTATGGAGTCCCTTTCTGGAGGGCACTGACAGAGTGCATTTCAAATACTGGGAGCACAAGCCAGCAATGCGGCGAGTGGAGGTGTTGTGCGTTCCATTCATAGAGCACACATTGGTTTTAGTATGGTGGACAGCTGTTAATCAAGATCGAGAGCATGGCTGGCACGATCGCACTTCTGGGGCTAAAGGTAAACCATCTTTAGTCTACAGCCACCAAGATACAATACCCACTTATTTCCAGCAATAACCCCTTGGGATCAGGAGATCGCCAGGGCATTGTCTATAATGACCTGACACTCGATTGGCAGCATCCCCCCTCCCCCCTACCTTTGTTGCTGGTGTTGTTGGAGACAGGACATGCTATTTCCTATGACCTCATCGTTATGTAGTCCCACCCAGTGCTGGCAGTGGAGGGGAGGGATTTGGATATGTGTATAGAGTATATAAATGGTGCCCTCAGTTGGTTGGGTTAGGTCTGAGAAAGGAAGCGTGTCTCCCGAAACTCGTCAGTTTTCCAACCACAAAGATGTATAACCCTTCTTTTTTTTCTGCTTTTAGGGCTTTTGGAGTTTACCTACTCAAGGAGTACAGCATCGCCTCATTATCACTTTTTACAGAGTGAGCTCTGAGGTTTAACAGTCAGTTGAAACGTTCCCACCTGATGGTACCTACATGCTTTCATGGCCAAAATCACTGTGCTGATCTATAAACCTAGGATTACTAAAGACTCCCCTCTTTTCTGTCAGTTGAATAAGCCTTGACACTAATAATCTTTCTAGCTGTCCATAAGTGTAACATTTTTCTTAATGACCAGCAGTTAATGGGGGCCTTTTTTCCGTTGATCATAAATGTGAACACCAATAAAAGGAGGCAGTTTTTCTAATGACTACTAATGCAGGAGCATGTTTCTCTCATAAGAATCAATATAAGTGGCTTTAATATGACTTTTACTATGATTTTCCTTGTATGCATTTGTATGCATTGGTGGTAAGCAGTAGGGATGATCGAACTTTTGAAAAGTTCGGTTCGGCCAGAACATCCGAACTTCCCGAAAGTTCGGCCCGGATTTCAGAACCCCATTGAAATCAATGGGACCCGAACTTCGGTAATCAAAAAACACAATTTTTAAGCCCTAAAACCCAATAAATGCCCCTAAAAAGTCCCTAGGGTTCTGGGTCATGCCCCATTAACTATTAATCACACAAAAAAAGTTCTTAAAAATTGTCATTTTTGATAAAAAAAGCCAATTATTGAAAAAAAAAAGAGAGAGAGATTTTTTTTATTTTGACTTTGGATTTAGTATCCGGGGGGTCTAAAAAGTGTACATGTGAAGTTTCAGCTCTGTAGCATGTCCAGAACCATGAAAAAAAAAAGATAATTTTTCAGTAGAACAGGGATGTGGGACCCTCCTTTTTACACCTATATGATCTTTTTTTTCTGGTTCTGGACATGCTACAGAGCTGAAACTTCACAGGTACACCTTTTAGACCCCCCAGACACAAAATCACACAAAAAAAGTTCTTAAAAATTGTCATTTTTGATAAAAAAAAAGCCAATTATTTTTTTTGAACTTGTGTATAGTGGTGTATATACACACATACATATATTTATATACACACCTAGACATATATAGGTGTGATAGTAGCGGAAATATATGCTTGCGCTAATGAAATCATTTACAGTAATATATTTCTGCTACTATCACACCTATATATGGCTAGGTGTCTATATACATATAATTATGTGTGTATATATACCACTATACACAAGTTCAGATGTTTTGCCTGCCTCAAAAGAACCCCAAAAAATGACAAAAAACCACTAGCGTCAAAAAAAAAATGCCCAGGTGTGTTTTTGCTGGCATTTTTTGGGGGTTTTTGGAGGCAGGCAAAACATCTGAACTTTTGCACAGTACCACTATACACAAGTTCAGATGTTTTTCCTGACTGCAAAGAACCCAAAAAAATGGCTTCTATTAAACCGGCAAGGTGTGAAAACCGAGAAGAGAAGCCAACCCCCTGAGCTGAAAGTGTTCTAATACAAACAATCCTTTTTTTTATGGTTCTGGACATGCTACAGAGCTGAAACTTCACAGGTACACCTTTTAGACCCCCCCAGATATGAAATCACACAAAAAAAGTTCTTAAAAATTGTCATTTTTGATAAAAAAGCCAATTATTGAAAAAATTAAAAAAAAAAAAAAAAAAAAAAAGATTTTTTGATTTTTACTTTGGATTTCAGATCTGGGGGTCTAAAAAGTGTACATGTGAAGTTTCAGCTCTGTAGCATGTCCAGAACCATAAAAAAAGATTGTTTGTATTAGAACACTTTCAGCTCAGGGGGTTGGCTTCTCTTCTTGGTTTTCACACCTTGCCGGTTTAATAGAAGGCATTTTTTGGGTTCTTTGCAGTCAGGAAAAACATCTGAACTTGTGTATAGTGGTACTGTGCACAAGTTCAGATGTTTTGCCTGCCTCCAAAAACCCCCAAAAAATGCCAGCAAAAACACACCTGGGCATTTTTTTTTTTTTGACGCTAGCGTTTTTTTTGGCATTTTTTGGGGTTCTTTTGAGGCAGGCAAAACATCTGAACTTGTGTATAGTGGTATATATATATACACACATAATTATATGTATATAGACACCTAGCCATATATAGGTGTGATAGTAGCAGAAATATATTACTGTAAATGATTTCATTAGCGCAAGCATATATTTCTGCTACTATCACACCTATATATGTCTAGGTGTGTATATAAATATATGTATGTATGTATATACACCACTATACACAAGTTCAGATGTTTTGCCTGCCTCCAAACCCCCCAAAAAATGCCAGCAAAAACACACCTGGGCATTTTTTTTTTTGACGCTAGCGTTTTTTTGGCATTTTTTTGGGGTTCTTTTGAGGCAGGCAAAACATCTGAACTTGTGTATAGTGGTATATATACACACATAATTATATGTATATAGACACCTAGCCATATATAGGTGTGATAGTAGCAGAAATATATTACTGTAAATGATTTCATTAGCGCAAGCATATATTTCTGCTACTATCACACCTATATATGTCTAGGGGTATATATACAGACATACAGTGGGTACGGAAAGTATTCAGACCCCCTTACATTTTTTACTCTTTGTTATATTGCAGCCATTTGCTAAAATCATTTAGGTTCATTCTTCTTCCTCATGAATGTACACATAGCACCCCATACTGACAGAAAAACACAGAATTGTTGACATTGTTGCAGATTTATTAAAAAAGAAAAACTGAAATATCACATGGTCCTAAGTATTCAGACCCTTTGCTCAGTATTTAGTAGAAGCCCCCTTTTGATCTAATACAGCCAGCAGTCTTTTTGGGAAAGATGCAACAAGTCTTTCACACCTGGATTTGGGGATCCTCTGCCATTCCTCCTTGCAGATCCTCTCCAGTTCTGTCAGGTTGGATGGTAAACGTTGGTGGACAGCCATTTTTAGGTCTCTCCAGAGATGCTCAATTGGGTTTAAGTCAGGGCTCTGGCTGGGCCATTCAAGAACAGTCACGGAGTTGTTGTGAAGCCACTCCTTCGTTATTTTAGCTGTGTGCTTAGGGTCATTGTCTTGTTGGAAGGTAAACCTTCGGCCCAGTCTGAGGTCCAGAGCACTCTGGAGAAGGTTTTTGTCCAGGATATCCCTGCACTTGGCCGCATTCATCTTTCCCTCGATTGCAACCAGTCGTCCTGTCCCTGCAGCTGAAAAACACCCCACAGCATGATGCTGCCACCACCATGCTTCACTGTTGGGACTGTATTGGACAGGTGATGAGCAGTGCCTGGTTTTCTCCACACATACCGCTTAGAATTAAGGCCAAAAAGTTCTATTTTGGTCTCATCAGACCAGCGAATCTTATTTCTCACCATCTTGGAGTCCTTCAGGTGTTTTTAAGCAAACTCCATGCAGGCTTTCATGTGTCTTACACTGAGGAGAGGCTTCAGTCGGGCCACTCTGCCATAAAGCCCTGACTGGTGGAGGGATGCAGTGATGGTTGTCTTTCTACAACTTTCTCCCATCTCCTGACTGCATCTCTGGAGCTCAGCCACAGTGATCTTTGGGTTCTTCTTTACCTCTCTCACCAAGGCTCTTCTCCCCCGATAGCTCAGTTTGGCCGGACGGCCAGCTCTAGGAAGGGTTCTGGTCATCCCAAATGTCTTCCATTTGAGGATTATGGAGGCCACTGTGCTCTTAGGAACCTTAAGTGCAGCAGAAATCTTTTTGTAACCTTGGCCAGATCTGTGCCTTGCCACAATTCTGTCTCTGAGCTCTTCAGGCAGTTCCTTTGACCTCATGATTCTCATTTGCTCTGACATGCATTGTGATCTGGAAGGTCTTATATAGACAGGTGTGTGCCTTTCCTAATCAAGTCCAATCAGTATAATCAAACACAGCTGGACTCAAATGAAGGCGTAGAGCCATCTCAAGGATGATCAGAAGAAATGGAAAGCACCTGAGTTAAATATATGAGTGTCACAGCAAAGGGTCTGAATACTTAGGACCATGTGATATTTCAGTTTTTATTTTTTAATAAATCTGCAACAATGTCAACAATTCTGTGTTTTTCCGTCAATATGGGGAGCTGTGTGTACATTCATGAGGAAGAAGAATGAACTTAAATGATTTTAGCAAATGGCTGCAATATAACAAAGAGTGAAAAATTTAAGGGGGTCTGAATACTTTCCGTACCCACTGTATATGTGTATATATACCCCCTATACACATGTTCAGATGTCATGTCTGACATCAAACATGTCCTCAAAAAAGCACTGGCAGTGGCAGCCCCTGCAGCATAAAAAATGCTTGGCTGGTGAGAAGCCATATTCCTGTCCTGAAGCAACTCATAGAAATGATCATTTCTCTATAGCGGTCACCCTGATATGGAAGGGTTTTGTCACCCTTCCATAGCAGTCACTGTCAGTTAACCCTACACTACACTACGGTCCCCTTACACTTAACACTTTCCCTACAGAAACTAAATTTTTGAAGCTAACTTAAGTGTAAAGGAGCACTCTAACTACACTAGATATCCCTTTCCTCATACTAAAAATAGCTAAATGACACTTTGTAACACATTAGAACAGAACAGCATTCCACTCTCTTCCATGTCTCGTACAAGAATGCTAGGAATTTGGCGGGGGGCGATCTTATATACTGGGGGGCGTATTCACTAATGATTGGTCTAGGGACCCCCTAGTCACTCCAATCACATTCCTAGCATTCTCCTGCCCCCTCAATTGGCTTTTGCTAATGATTCTGGTCCAATCACGGGCTTTTAAAGCCCATTTCCTGAAGCATTGCATTTTGGTCGGTTCTGGTTGCCGAATTCCGAACTTTTTGGGCAAAAAGTTCTAAATTCGGCCAAACCTCGAACACCCAATGTTCAGGCCGAACCGATGGTGGACCCAAACCGTTCGATCATCCCTAGTAAGCAGGTTGAAGTTGCGCTAGTTAGATGCTGCCACAGGTGGAAGGGTAAGAGTTAATGCCTTTCTCTGGTCTTTGGTTTTGGCTGGTTTTCTTTGGGTCCAACCCACAGGTCCTGTGTTATAAAAGAGGAACAGTAGCCCAGAGCTAGAGAGAGTAGTGGAGAATAAAGAGTCCCCCAAGAGGTTCGTGGCCCAGAGCCTGTAAGTGAGAAGCGTAGAGAACTGCACTCGTAAGGGGTGAGGAAATGTTGTCTACTGCCACTATGACTGTCATGTAGAAGGTCATTCCAGCACAGAGAAAAGCCAATAATGGATCCCATTCATCAAATATGGACTCCACCTTTGCAAGTATGTTTGGGCAGCACATAGCCTGAGTAAGGGTTAGAGACATAGGAAGAAATAATGTTCTGGCATGTTTGACTTTGTAACATTTACTTGCGCTTTTACCAGTAAAGCTTTTGAAACCTTGTTACCGCCTGGTATAAAGTTACTTAAAGGGGTGTAATGTATGTAAAGGGCACCATTCCATATTTCCGGACTTTGAGGTATGAAGACATCAGTATAGGAGTTAATACAGTATGAAGATACAAGTAATTTCCTAGGGCAATGGAATTTTACCAAGCAGCCTGTCATAAGCATGTGCCTGAAATAGGTGCGATCATAGGTGTGGGCATCTTATTGCATTAAGGTATGCACCTCAAAGCTCAAACATATACACATACATACTGTATATACATACACACATAGACACACTCTTATAAATACATTTTAAAATGTATTAAAACATTAGTTTGCAGTGATACCTCACATGTGTGGTGTTATTGCTGTTTACGTATGCGTACAGGGCCAACAGGTGCGTTCACCTTTACACTCAAGCATGGGGGCGCTTTGAATGTTTTATTTATTTATTGGTGGGCACTGGTACACTGACGTTGATCGGCCACCAGTGGACACTGACAGATGTTGATGTCACAATGGTGCACTATTGCAGATGTTTTGTGCACTGGTACAGATGTGATGGGGGACTGACAGATGTTTTGTGCACTGGTACAGATGTGATGGGGGGCTGACAGATGTTTTGTGCACTTGTATAGATGTGATGGGGGACTGATAGATGTTTTGTGCACTGGTACAGATGTGATGGGGGACTGACAGATGTTTTGTGCACTGGTACAGGTGTGATAGGGGACTGACAGATGTTTTGTGCACTGGTACAGATGTTTTATGGGGACACTGACAGATGTGTATGAAGACAGGTGTGACAGTGGTGCTTGGTGTACTGTTTGTGGGGGATTTGTGACAGCTCTGTGTGTAAAATTAATCTTACACACAGAGCTGTCACAGATCTTGGAGATTCCCACGCCCCCCGCCCCCTGCCCCCCTGCACTGAGCTCTCACTGAGCTCAGCAGGAAGAACTGTCACAGAAACAAGCGTCTCTGTTTACATTGTGAAGGCTGTGATTGGACACAGCCATCACGTGATCAGGAGAGCCAATCACAGCGCCCATATTCCAATCTTGTCTTGGCTGTGTCCTGTGATCACAGCCTTTAAGGAATTGCGCCCATGCGTGGCCTTGCAGCCGCGAGCAGCCACTTGTTCTGAGGGACGTACGGGAACGTCTACTCAGAACGACGGAGCTCCCACCTGGCCACTGGGAGGAGGTTAGGCGTACAGACCATAATTCATACAAACCCAGAAAAAGTTGTCACTTGTCACCAAGCCCTGGCTGATAAATGTGCCCAGGGGACAGTTCTTGCGCATTAGGAGGAACTGCTTCCGAATAGAGGACTATAACACTCAAACAAAATAATAGCAGATATGTTTGTAGAAATAGGATACCAATCCACAATTATAGAAGCAGCAAGGAGTGGAGTGAAAAATATTGATAGAATGAAGCTGCTGGAAGATAAAAAAAGAAAGAAACCAAAAAAGAGGGGACAGTACCAGTGGTGCTAAACTACAACATGCAATATAAACAAGTAGAGCGAATTATCCATAAACACTGGCAAATATTGAATTTGGATAAACATCAAAAAAATCATATACCCAAGGAGCCCATGTTCATTTATAAGAAAGCCCCGATACTAAGAGATAAACTAGTGAAAATTGTCATAAACCCCCCAGAAAGAAAAGGTTTTACATTTTTCAATGGTAAAGGCTTTTATGCATGTGGAAGATGCTATAGCTGCAGTGTAATAGTTGGAAATATGAGGCTTAGGGGTTCATTCACAAATGGCCATACAGGAAAGGAATATACCATTAGGGATTTTATCTCATGTGACACCCAAGGGGTGGTTATGGAACCAAATGTCCATGTAAGTTATTATATATAGGAAGAAAGAATGAAAGAACATGTATACAACATACATAAGGGATATATAAAATACCACCTTTGTAATCATTTTCGTAAGGATCATAACAAATGTAGGAAGGGCATGCAATTTTGAGGAATAAAAGCCATTGTAGGGGTGACAATAAATTTAGGGAGCTGAGCAAAAAAGAATCAAAGTGGATTCATGAGCTCACCGTCCAGGTGCCAAAAGGCCCCAACAAAGAATTTGATCTGGCATGCTTCCTGAATGACATATAGATATACAGGTAGAGAGAATTATTCGCTGCTATCTACCTTAATATTAACAGAGAGTGTTCCCTAAAATGTAATCTTAGCTATGGGGATTTATGTAGTTAATTTTCTTATCAGTTGCCTCTATTTATGTTAATACTGGGGGATTAGAGTTTAGAACAAGGGGGGGTGGTTAGTTTTTTGGAGCACATAGTGGTGAACACTAATTAAAGAAGCAGTCATTTGGATATGTGAATACAAGCCTGTTTTTTATTAAAGATTGAGCATATGCAAGCAAATTCATACCAAAGGACACTTTATGGGCTGATGCATTGTTTTTTTTGTTTTGTTTTGTTTATGGTATATATGGTTTGATATGATATGCTGATTCTGAAAATTGCTATAAAGGGATACTAGCACATTAGCATTTGGGAGCGCGGCACCACTTTTTAATATCATTTTGCACATTGATACACATTTAGAGAGTGTGTATAGGTGTGAGTGATCCATTTTGTAGTCTTATAGCACTTAAAGCGGAGTTCCGGGCACAGATGTCATTTTTTAATAAACATACCCCCGGGACAGTTAGGGCTAGCACATTCCACAATGGCTAGCCTCTGATCTGTCCTGGTTCGCACTTACCTTTTAGAAGAAATACTTACTTATAAAATTTCTTCCACAGTGTTTCCATCTCTCTTGTGGGCAGCTGAAGCCGGCGCGGTCCTCTTCTGTGTCTTCTTCCGCGTCTTCTTGTCCCAGAATGCGCCTGCACCGGCCCCTCTCGTCACTTCCGGTGCGGCGCCGCATTCCTCCACAGCTTCTGGGCATGCCCAGAAGCTGTTTAGCAGGGGAATGAGGCGTCGCCCGGAAGTGATGAGCGGGGCCGGTGCCGTCGCAATGATTCCTGGGAGCGATGGCGTTGAGCTCCCAGGAATCATCGCGAGACAGGAAGTGACGGGGTGAGCCGCGGCTCTGAGGGAGGAAGTACTCTGAGGTGAGTATTTACGATCTTCAATTACAAGGTAAGCAAACAAAAAAAAAAAAAATAACTATCCAATTCCTTTTCAGGTAATGTCTAACTAGCGGAGAGGCACAAAAAAAAATATCGTTTTTGTGCCCGGAACTCCGCTTTAATAGCACAACATAACAGCATGCAAGTACACCCATTTCTAAAGGTGTGGGGATCGCTGTCTCCCTGGCCCCAGAGTCCAAGGGAAAAAGTACTGACTTATTCCAGTTGGTTCTCATTCCTGAGTACTTCCCAAACTCGTCGAAGGCAGCAAGGGCCACCTGTAGGGAGGAGTGTGCATCACGCAGGTACAACAAGGTATCATCCGCATAGAGACATTTTATCCTCCAAGGGGCCAACCCGCCAGCCCTCAACAAGCCTGGAACTTGTTGAATCATTTTTTATTAAGAATTTTCAAAAGTACAGATTAGTTAGAAAAAACATAAATGTCTTCAATTCTGATAATATATTAAATCAAATAGGGCACATAGGCTCAACACTCAGAGTACAAATGTATCCATAGGTAGAAATAATCTCCATCTAAAAGACATAGCTGTCAAGACTAACACAGATTGGTAAAGTGTGTACTATCAACCAATGAAGTATGGGAAAGTATCCATTGGAAAACCTCTGTGTACACGGTAGGGAGAGGACTCAGTAAATACATCTAAGACATTTCAGGAAATGTTGGCAGTATCATCGAATTAGGTAGGTAATGCAACCAACTATTACGGAAATCGAATAGGAAAGGATATTGGGAACAAAAAACTGAGGAGACAGAAAGAAAAAGAAAAAAAAGGAACTCGTACCCATTGGAGGCTCCAGGAAACATATGAAATCTCAGACCTTAACAGCAACAAAGGAATCAAACTCTTGGAAATATTGGAAATGAGACCATACCCTCCACATGAGATTGTATGATTCAGACTTATTATCATCCCATGCAATCATACATTCCACACTGTCAATCTGAGACATTTCACAAGCCCATTTGACCAAGGAGGGTGCCTCTGCCCACTGCCAACGCCTGGCGTTTACAGAACAGGCTGCTGTAAGGAAATGCAGGGTTAAGCTCTTTTTAAATTGTTTATAGGTACCTGGCAGCGTGGTAACACAGTAATCTGGGGTTCGTTCAGAAATGTATCTCCCACCAGTTTATTATATAAGCATAAGATTTTATCCCAAAAAGAGATTATTTTTGGGCAAGTACCCCAAAGATAAGTCATACTGCCAGGAGCCTGCCAGCATGTATCCGGAATGGAAGGATCCATCCTATGCAAGAATGTGGGGCAGCAATACCATCTAGAAAGAGTATGGTAGCTGCGCTCTTGCACATAGGAAGAGTTATACAGCTTGTATGTAAGCGCCAGTGTTTTGCCCCAGTCCATATCATCTAACTCAACCTGTAGTTCCCATTCCCATTTAGCAAGAAATGGAGGTGGGAGTGAATGTGACTCCCTCAACAACATCTGATACACTTGAGATAAAGTGTGGGTCATCCTAGTCAATTGCAACAGCAAGGATTCAAAATTAGGGGAAGGTCACGTCAGAGAGTCTATGAAGAACCGTGTGCCCATGTAGTATTTCAATTTCGTGTATTCTAGCGAAGCACTTGCAGGTTTATGACAAGATTTAAGTATCAGTGAAAGGGTGATGAGAGTAAGACCCCCGAGGGCTTGGCGCAGCAAAGGACTGTCTTGTCAGTGCCAACAAAGGAAAGCGGAGCCCATTTCTGTTGGGGGGAAAAGGGGCAAGACCAAAAAATGGGGCCATAGGACTCTGTCTAGAAGAGAGCAGACTCCTACTGAAATAGGTATCCCAGATCTGTAGCGTTGCATGTAATGTGAGGGGCAATAGGTCTTTCGGGGGGTGACAGACCGGTTCAGTCCAGGTCAGGGAAGTAACTGCTGAAAAAAAGGAAGGCATTTTCCAGTCAAGTCCATAATTTAGTGGATGTGCCATGGTACCAATCAACTAGCCTAATCAAAGAGGCCGCATGAAAATAAGGCAACAGATGGGGTAAAGCTACCCCTCCCCTGTCCTTCGGTAGGGACAGGATCGTCTGTTGAATCCTAGGTTTTTTATGATGCCAAACAGAGGGCCCGAATAGCTTGAGTTAGAGAAGGAAAAAAGCCTGGAACCTCCAGGAGCTGTGATAGCTTGAAAAGTATACTGTACAGTAATTTTGGTAGAATATTCAATTTAACTGCATTTATCTGCCCAAACCGTGATAGGTTTGGTTTGTCATATGAAGACACATATTGACTGATTGAGAGGAGTATAATTAATGACTGCTAATGTGGACAGCATAGATGGGATGTGAATACCAAGGTATTTGATGGGCTTCTGCTGCCATTTAAACGCAATATTAGGTCGAAGGATGGATACCGTTGATTGGGTTAAGGAGACATTTAGGCTTCTGTCTTCGCAAAGTTTACTTTAAAATTGCTCACTGTCCCAAATTCCTTGAACGTTTGCATAAGGGACGGTATAGAGTTTAGAGGATTGGTAACATAAGTTAAGAGATCATTCACATATAGGGAAAGCTTGTCCTGATGACCAACTATTGTATTACTTTAAATATCGGGTTTCCGCCTTATGGCTATTGTCATATGTTCCATGGTGAGAATGTAAAGCAAGGGGGAAAGGGGACATCCTTGCCGAGTACTGTTATGGATCCTAAAAGAATCCGAAAAAGGAGGCCGTTGGAACAGATTATGGTTTGAGTCATGCTAATCCCATAAATATTGCTGAAAATAATTTTACTATTTAGAATTGGGGCATTAAATTAAAAAAATAAAAATATGTTGTCCTTACAGTATTTTATACCTAAGGCAGATAACTTTTTTTTTCAATATAGCTTATTAATCATGCTAATGTGCTGGGTTCGGCAGATGTAAATTTTATTTTTTTTGATCAGGGGTTCCTTTAGTTAGTGTATAAAGATTGTAAAAGGCTGTCTTAGGGAACCCCCCCCCCCCTCCTTTTATGCTTGCAGCACCACAAAGGAAACCTGTACTAGAGAGGTGTGGAAGAGAATGTAATACTAATATTACCCACAGCGCATGTCCTGTAATAATTGATATGTGAAGACAAAATAATTAAATGCTATAGGGTGTTAAAAAACAAAACAAAAAACTCTTAAGTCCGTGCTAGATAGCTTCTGAGCTACCTAACCCTATTACCTAAATTGTGTATACCATTTCAACATATATACATATATAAAGTGCTTAAACAGTGCATTTATAACTGTGCAGCCAATACCACATTTGGTTGTATAATAAATTAATATTATTTAAAACAACTGTGAAAAATATACAAAATATCCTTAGAGTTCATAGGAAAACAACAGGAAAAAAATGGTGAAGAAAGGTGATGTGTGTCCAAATTGCCCAAAGCAATACTGCAGTAAAAGTGTCCAAAAACTGTCAAAATAAGGGGTTTTCAAATGGTGCAATGGTGGTGTCACCCTCCGTGCTGGTGCGATACAGTGTAGGTAATTCCAACTCACCAGAAGTTGTTGACCCCCAATACCTTACGGCAAGTGGGTCCCTTTTTTTTTATAAGTGATCCTTATAATGAAGGTGAAAAGGACCAGGACCACCCAAACGCGGACGGATGGGACCCCGCTGGATACTTACTACCAAGCTCTACTGACCCACTTGCCGTAAGGTATTGGGGGTCAACAACTTCTGGTGAGTTGGAATTACCTACACTGTATCGCACCAGCACGGAGGGTGACACCACCATTGCACCATTTGAAAACCCCTTATTTTGACCGTTTTTGGACACTTTTACTGCAGTATTGCTTTGGGCAATTTGGACACACATCACCTTTCTTCACCATTTTTTTCCCTGTTGTTTTCCTATGAACTCTAAGGATATTTTGTATATTTTTCACAGTTGTTTTAAATAATATTAATTTATTATACAACCAAATGTGGTATTGGCTGCACAGTTATAAATGCACTGTTTAAGCATGTTGAAATGGTATACACAATTTGGGTAATAGGGTTAGGTAGCTCAGAAGCTATCTAGCACGGACTTAAGAGTTTTTTGTTTTGTTTTTTAACACCCTATAGCATTTGATTATTTTGTCTTCACATATCAATTATTACAGGACATGCACTGTGAGTAATATTAGTATTACATTCTCTTCCATTATTCACCCCTGTGGGTTGATCGCAGCAGCAGTCCTTTGTTCACATATTTAGTTTTGCATATATATTTTTTTTGGCGCGAGTGTGTTATCTCACTATTCTAACTAGAGAGGTGTAGTGGTTGCCATTGCTAACATCACCTTATTCTGGTTCCCTGCTGTCATGCTGATCCAGAGACTCCAGTAATTTCTAGGTCACTGAGAGTTCTAACCTCCGTCCCTGTTTATTAACTTTATATCGAGTGGAAGTAAATTGTAGAGCATTCTGAATTGCATCAAAGTGCATTGTGTCAATGGCTTTCGATGTGGTCTAAAATGACATTGCCAATGCCTCCTTTTTTCAGGTTTTTTTTCTAGCTCATATCACTATAGATCAGTGATGGCGAACCTTGGCACCCCAGATGTTTTGGAACTAAATTTCCCATGATGCTCATGTACTCTGCAGTGTAGTTGAGCATCATGGAAAATGTAGTTCCAAAACATCTGGGGTGCCAAGGTTCGCCATCACTGCTGTAGATCATTGTATTTCCTTCATTTTTCGCCAACTTCAAAAAATGCAGCAGCAGCTAAATTGTTTTAAGATTATATTTTTAGTATTGAAATGTGTTTTTTCTGGAGTTCGTCTTTAACGCATGGTGGTACAATGTTTCTGATCATTTAGAAGTTGTAAAGTGGCAGAATGAAACTTCCCTCTTTCTATAGTAATCCTGTTATATTTGCATTTAACATTTATATGTGCATTGGAGTGAAAATTATATGACACCCTCAGGGGGGGATTCTAGCATACATATGGAATTCAATTGCCTGTGAGAGAGTTACTATGTAACACAGGAAATAAAGTATTTCCTTCGTTAAAACTATTTTCCTATTTGACTGTAAGTCAAGTAGATAGAATCAGCTGTAATAATCCTCCATAGAAAAAAAAAACTGTCAATACTGTCAGCATCAATAAACTGCTATCATCATAATTACTGCTAATAAGGAAATGCTGTAAAATTCAAATTAAATAATGGTGAAACATTGGGTAGCAGTGCTGGATTTTGCTGCTCTCCAATTTTTTTTTTTTCCAATTGGAATGCAGCAACTTTGGAAGGTAATGCATCAATTAATGTGAATCTGAGTAGTTTTGTTTGTCACTTATTTATGTTTTTCCTCCATTACATCAATGGTTAAAGTGTTACTGCTTTGTCAAATATTCTTCACCATTGAGCCCACAGAGTCACGCCACAATCTGCAGTTTAATGCAACCCGGTCACCAGGTGAAAGAGACCAGCAAAACCTTATAGGTGAAAAGGAGGAATACTCACCCTTCCAGCAAACTTCTAGGTGTGTCTGATAGTGTGTCCCCTACACCTCTACATAGGAACATTGGGACGTAGCAGTTGGTAAGAGGAAGCACACCTTGCAGCATGATATGTGGAAAAGTTGGATAGTGAAGATTTATCACGCTGCTCACCAGAAGTAGAAGGCAAGAGAATTTACTGGATTATTTTGGTCTAAAATCCTTTAGCTGGGACGGGGTCCCTTTAATTGTTTTGTTTATTACTTAGAGCACAAGTGTGGAGAAACCCATGTCTGCAGGAGACTTAATCTAGGTGCCTTTAAATGAACATTCAGGGCAAAATGAAAGATTTCACTTAGGGTGACCTTCCTTAGACACAGAGCCAATACCAAAGGCATCTATGAGCATCCCTATGCTATTTCTGCTTGATGGAATCAGTCCCTAATGCTAGGTCTACCTGTCCCTTATAAACAGGTCTCTGTCCCTGTCAGTAACTTCCCACACTTCACAGCTCTACCTATACAGTATATAACCCCTAATGTGTCAAACCTGGCTGCCCAAATCTCGAGAAAGATCTGTGTCCAATGAGACTCAGTGTCACGACTATGGATTGAGGCCAAAGTGCAGAGAGGGCTTCCCTTGCAGCTCAGTGGGAGTCACCCCTGGAAGTGGTACAGGAGGTGAAGCGTCCCAAGAACCACAGGTCGCCTGCGGAGAACAGAAGAGCAGAACCGGTGAATACCAGACGATTTCCAGGAACTCCAGATATATCAGGCAACCTTGGTGCAGTAGTGAAAGCCAGACTGGGGGTCATACACAGGTGATCAGTCCAAGAGCAAGGCAAGTAGCAGAACAGGGACAAGCCGGGGTCACAACGGGGAGAGCAGGCAGGCAGAAGCAGAGTCCTTTAGGCAAGCCGGGGTCATACACAGGTGATCAGAGCAGGTTGGTAGCAATAGCAAGGTCAGTAAGGCAAGCGGAGGGTCAAACACCAGGGGAGAGATCAAACGGGTCACAACAGGAAGTCCAAGAGAGTACATAAGGTTCAGGTCACAGGAAGCTGACGATAATCCAGCAATGTGATTGGGCCAGAGATGGGTTTATATAGGCCAGCAGATGATCTAAATTGGCACGATGCACGCTATTGCACTGTGCGCCACGATGTACGTGGCGTACGCCATTGCGTATGCGTGAATGTGCATGCACGCTTCCGCGCATGCGCACAGGCGCTCGCCTGTAGTGCCCATTACTAGTACTGGCAGTACCGCCAGTACTTCTACGGCCATGTCCCTGACACTCAGGCTCTCCCATGATGGCACCCAAACTACATGGCAGAGGACACATTGATCTTACCAGGTTCTCCTGTAGCACCCAGGAGTGAACAATAGCAGTTATGTGACCATTTTGTTTACCACGGAAGTAGAAAGTGATTGAGCGATTGCTACATCATTACTTACCAGTCCTACTAATCTGACAGAGCAGAAGTGCGTCCTTTAGGATACCAGGGGCTGCGCTAGCACCTGCCTACATGCTGGTGTCTCATGGTTGGCCAAGAGCTGTCACAAGGGGGTTGGAAAAGGAAACTATAGCCTTGTGTAGGTTCCAGCAAGTTATATTGGAAAGTACACAAGGTTTTCTATCAACAATCCCAGCAACTGAAAGCTAAATACAAACTGCTAGGGAGAATGGAGCTACTGTAGGTGAACCCTTTACCTTGACCTATATGGGGAAAAGAAAGGTTCATTTTGAATTGTCACATTATTTTGAAATAATCTGAATGTGAAGATTCTACTAAAAAAAGGCTGTCAGTGCATTTATTTTTTCCACCTGTCTTGTTAGTGGAATCCCTCGACTTACCAATAGCCTCAGTTTTGATGTATGCAGGATAAATGGATGACAGCACACTGGAAAAATCCTTGCGGTATCTTTATTGATTCATAAATATTGACAGCAGATCAGCGGTATGAAAACTTCTTACGTGTTTTACGTCTGCAGGCATTTATTCATAGTCTATGAGTAAGCCCCTCTGGGTGTGAAATGCGTGAGAGGTTTTCATTTCTGTGATTTGCTGTTTTGCCAATTTTTTTGAATCAATAAAGATACTACAAGCATTTCTCTGGTGTACCGCCATACATTTACCACGCATACATGAATCTTTAGCAAAGAGCTGGACGTGAAGGCAACTGTGAACAGACCTGACACAGCTCTGTTTTTCTCTTTTTTTTTAGTGGCCAAAATCTAAATTGTGAAAATGCAATCTGTTGTGTTCCATGCCAGGATTCTGGTGCCACCCTTGTTCATTGCAGCAGGAGAGCAACATAGTTGCATAGTTATTCAGGTTGAAAAACGACACAAGTCCATCTAGTTCAACCAATAAAAAAACAACAACAAAAAAACAACCACACAATCCCATATACACAATCCTATACTCACAGCTGATCCAGAGGAAGATGAAAAACCCCAGCAAAGCATGATCCAATTTGCTCCAGCAGGGGAAAAAAAATCCTTTCTGATCCCCTGAAAGGCAATCTGATATTCCCTGGATCAACTTTACCTATAAATGTTAGTACTTAGTTTTATTAAGCTGAGCTGGCTAGAACCAACTTTGGAGGGAGTCTATTCCACATTTTTGCAGCTCTTACTGTGAAGAAACCTTTCCGTATTTGGAGACGAAATATTATTTCCTCTAGACATAATGAGTGCCCCCTTGTCCACTGTGATGACCTTACCACCTCCCGCAAACCGACCTACATGTACGTCGGCTTGAAGAAGTGGTTGTACCGGGATGATGCCTGCAGCTGCAGGCATCAACCCGGTACTATTTTTTAGAGCCGACAGTTGGCTTTTAGGAGATAGCAGCTGACGCGGCAAAGCAGCTGCTCGGCCATTATCTCAGCTACCGCTGAGACCCGAGCAACCAGCAGGCACGTCCACTGGCTAGTTGGGGTCTTGAACGAAGCCGGATTTGGCTTTGATCGGGTTTCCGATCATGTAACCCAGAGGCGACGACATCACTTCTGGTTTACTCGGCTGCCAATGGCACCTTTAAAAACCCGACAGTATTCAAAAATGCAGATTCCGGCATTTTGAATACTTAGAAGTGCAGTGGAGGGGTCTGGGGTCTTCTAGACCCCAGATTTCTCCATAAAGAGTACCTGTCACTGCCTATTACTGTCACAAGGGATGTTTACATTCCTTATGACAGCAATAAAAGGGATCAGATTATTTTTTTTTTTTTAAAACAGTGTTAAAAATAAAAAAAAATAAAAATAGGAAAAAATAAATAAACGTCCCCATCCCCATGAGCCAGTGTTAATTTTGGCAGCCAATTTAGATTTAGTTTTAGTCATAGTCTTATTTTAGTCTTCTGACTAAAATGCTATTTTAGTTTTAGTCATATTTTAGTCATCTGAATTGTTTTAGTATTAATCTCATACATTTTAGTCAACTACAAATTGAATGGGTTTAGGTAAATTATAATGCATTATTTAAACATTTCTCTAGAATTTTCAAACTAGTTATATACTCCTGGAGTAAAAATCGAATAACATGTGATTATTTATGGTTTTAAGGTTTGAACATGCACTACAGACACAGATTTAGCCGTTGTGATATATAACGTCTTTATAAATAAAACCAAGTTTCATAAACAAACAAAAATATTGCTTTTTGACAAACGGAAGTTTAAAATACAAAAAAACTCAAAAACTGTAATTTCTATTGGCTGTAATGTCATTGCACATATTACCGGAATATATTACCAACAATAAATATTAAGCGGCATAAGGCTCGCGACTTCCTTCTGACTTGATCTGATTGGATGCTGTTTAGGAGCCTGTACAAGGACTGAAATTGCACCCAAGTCAGACCAAAGGAGTGTAGGAACCTTTTCTAAAGTCAGAGCGACTTGTGTGGGATCAGTTAAGACAGCTCTCATAGGGAAACACTGAATTTGACATGTCATGCGACGTGGGGTCTTACAAGTTGGATTGTATGTCGCAGTAGTGTGAACCAAGCCTAACTCTGATTGATAATACTTGTCTGTAGGGATAAGCTTCAAGTTCGAGTCGAATGTAAGTTCGACTCAAACATCGAGCGTTCGTGTGTTCACTGAACACACAAACAAATGGGGCGCTTGGCAGGAAGTTTGCCCGCCATAATGCACTGTGCTGGTGCAGTGAATAAATTACTGATTGTCTGATGATTGGCCAAAGCATGCATATGACCTGTATGCTGTGGCCAATCCAAGCACAATGTCCATGATTGGCCAAAGGCAGGGTGCCTTTAACCAATCATGTTTCAGGGGCTAAGTCCACGCCTGACACTATATAAAGCTGCTGCCTATACGGCAGCCGTGTATAGTGTGTTAGGCAAGATAGGAGTGAGATTAGGCAGGTAGTTAGTGGATTGTGCATTGTATCTAGAAATAGATCAGGCAGTGTAGTATATACAGGTATATATATATATATATATATATATATATACGAGTGGAGGGCTTATCAGAATCTGGAAGCCCCCTTTAACAAGGGGTACCCAGATCCCGCCCCCCCCCCATGTGAATGGATATCAGGTACATCATACCCCTACCCATTCACCAAAATAGTGTACAAAAAAAATCACATCGACCGCCGCACCCGAAAAATAGAAAAAAAAAATGCTCCCACCTCTTCAGACACCTTTTGGTGTAATGAGCTGCTGGAGCTGTGACAGCTCTTTTATAGGAAAGGGGCTGAGACACCACCCGGTGGCACCACCCCTTCTGATGTGACGTCAGTAATTTATTCACTGCACTGGAGCAGTGCATTATGGGGCACTCGTGACGTCAGATTCCTATGAAAGAGCGGTCAAACTCAAACAGCAGAAGACGTCTGAAGAAGCAGGAGCTTTTTTTTTTTTTTTTTTCTATTTTTCGGGTGCGGTGGAGGGCGACGGGATTGACAATAGATTAACATCGGGTAACACTATTTTTTTATTTTTAATATTTAATAAAGGATTTGTCAAAAACTGGCTTTTTTGGTGAATGGGTAGGGGGTACGATGTACCCGATATCCATTCACATGGGGGGTGCCAGGATCTGGGGGCCCCCTTGGTGAAGGGGGCTTCCAGATTCCGATAAGCCCCCTACCCACAGACCCCGACAACCACAGCCCAGTGTTGTCCAGGAAGAAGCCCTTGTCCCCATCAACATGGGAGCAAGGTGCTTTGGGGGGTACCCCAAAGCACCCTCCCCATGTTGAGGGCAAGTGGCTTGCTATGGTTCAGGAGAGGGGGGCGCTCGCTCATCCCCCCCTTATCCTGTCCAGCCAGGCTCAGATAAGGGTCTGGTATGGATTTTGGGGGGGACCCCACGCCATTTTTTCTTTATTTTTCAATTTTGGCGTTAGCCCACAGGGCCTGGTATGGACTGAGGGGGAGACCCCACGCCGTTCTTTTCATGTTTTTTATCTGTATTTCCGGGAGCCGACAATACATTACAGCCGCGAGCAAGTTTAAATGACATTTAGAAATGTCAGTAGGCTACATACATTGCACAAATGCGCCACTTTACAGGCACATTAGGGGACCCCCAGGCACGATATTTAAAGGAATTTTTCATTTTTATTGTTTCACTTTAAGCATCATTAAAATCACTGCTCGTGTAAAAACAATAACTTTTAAAAAAAACATTTTTGCATTGGTACATGTCCCCCAGGGCAGTACCCGGACCCCCATACACTTTTTTAGGCAATAACTTGCATTTAAGCCTTTAAAATGAGGACTTTTGTTTATTCATGTTCGAGTCCCATAGATGTCAATGGAGTTTGCATGTTCTAACAAACGATTCCCATTATCAGTGTTCTGGTGAGACCCGAATTGGGGGGGGGGGGGGGGGGTTTCTTCGGCTCATCACTACTTGTCTGTAGGAATTGTTGTTTGCTAACAATGGCCAGATATTTATTAACTAAAGCCCAGCGCTCTAGTAACAGAACACGTCTTGTTTCTGTATTCGCTGTTTCCTGTAACAATTCTTATGTGCCATATGGTAGACCTCCATTCTCCATGGACTAATAAAAAGCAATGAATACAGACTGTTTATAAATCCAGGCAGTTAAATAATCACACGCTGACCAGTGCATTTGCAAATATAAGTCTAGTTAATTGGTGAAGTATGAGGAATATAAAAGCATTTTGATTTATAATATACTTTGCAGCTGATCTTTTTTTTTTTTTTTTTGCTGCCAAGCAAATAAATGTACTTTTACCACAAAAACTCATAATAATAGAGGGCTATGCGTGTAAAAAAAAGGGGGGGGGGAAGAGGGGACTTGTTCTTATGTGCAGCAGCCCTTGCTTCCCCTCTGAAAAGCGAGTTGTGGTGAAAAGCGAACAGAGGGCAGTTTTTTCAATTGAACAGGGGTGCTTATTACAATTGTATACTGTTTTGATTTGGAAACGTTTTATAAGAATAAACACAAAAGGATTTTACACTATGAAAGGTCTCCTCTCCATAAATTTTATGCCATTATAAAAACACTCTGGACCTCTGGGACTGTGACAGGAGGAAGAAACATAAAAACTGCAATAGAAACATGGAGAAAGCGATTTGCCTCTTTACAATCAGCTTACTTTCACTTTCTGCTATTATGCTGAATGTTTTGTTGCACTATCCTCTGCAGTCAGCAGATGGAGAACTATAGCCAGGAGGTCCTGTGGACTTTTGGACTTTTATGCAGAAAACTGAGGAATGGTAGTCTGAAACATCAATCACAGAATGGGATCTATGGGCCTTTACAATACAGTTCCCATAGGACATTGAAGAGGAAAGGAAGTGGTGGAACACCTTTTAAAATGTAATGTATGTAATGTATTTATGTAAACATTTGTCTTGGTGCACACGGTTCGTCTACAGAGGGAGTGACCAGAACCAGAGACCAAGACCAGGGGGAAGAGTCACCCAGGACAGCAGAGTACAGATGGCAGTGACCGCATCTGCACCATTGCCGCAGGGAGACCAGAGAATCCTCTCACCTTGTTAGCAGCATGGGAGCCAAGATGTGAACATTGGTCTTGGTGCACATTGTTCATCCACATAGTGAGTGACCAGAGCCAGAGACTAAGGCCAGGGGGAAGAGGCACCAAGGGCAGCAGAGCACAGATGGCAGTGATCGTTGACACAGGGAGACTAGAGCATACTCTCAGCCTCTGCTTCCCACTTTGGAGGCATTCTGTGTAGAGACCCCTCCATATATATAGCAAGAGGTCACCTCGACATCGTGAGGACTGGTGAGAGGTCTATTAGCCAATTGCTGTTACTGCTAGCATGGACTATGCCACCTAGATTGAATCCATACCCAGAGCCATCTTTAATATTGATTGGACCCTGGGCATACATTTTCTTGGGCCCTCAGGAATTCACTTATCAACTATTTGCAGACAGTGCGGGCTCAAGGGGCAGCTGCTTTGGACCCCACAACAATAACTGGGCCCGGGGCAGCTGCCCCTTTTGCCCTGTGTAAAGACAGCCCTGTCCATACCAACCCTATACTGCAATATACTAAACCTTTACAGCATCTGAACCATATCTACCTTGCACCTGTTTGAAAACTATACCACACCTATACTCTACCTATACTGCATGCAGGTTAACTGGAAATGTTGTTAAGTATACCAACACTCTTAAAGGGCCCCAAAGATAGCAGGCAGAGGAACATCTTAAAGGACTGCCCCTCCTGTAATAATTATTCCGCAGGCCCCCTTTTTTTCCCTGTCATGCCCTCCTCTACCATCCTTCTTCTCTTTTTGACAGTGTATACCCAGGTGGTCTAGGACTAGCATTGCTGCGGTCGATTAAACTTTACTGCTGCTCACTGCTGCACCTAAAATAGCATTGTTATCGTTTATGCTGATCTGGATGTCAAATATCATCTTATGCCTAGTCCTTACTGTTAATCACTTTGTATGCTAAATTGTGTTATTACCATGAATCCATTGTATGCTTGCCTAGTTACCAACCGTATTTGGTTCCAATATAATACCTTTGCCTTTACTACCTGGTTTTGTGCCTGTTTTCTTTGATACAGACTGAGTTTTTTTGGAAAAGGCTTACTATCACATTACAGGCATGTTTCGAAGAATCAACTAGAAAGGAAAGAAGTATATTTTTCATACATTTTTGGTATGCTGTGAAAAAGGGAACAGAAGCAGCGTTTTGGATCTATTAAAACTAACACATTTTTAATGAAAATTTGTGGTTACCAAAACAGAATTGCCTAATAGAGAACATAGAAACAAAACATAAAGCAGAACTTCTGCCAAAGAAAAGATGATATACAAAACAAATAGGTCGACTTCCCAACCATTGAGAGTCAAGGAATATAGACCACGATTCATGCAACTAGACTGAAATGGAGCCACAGACCGTCAATTTATAAACACACCAGGACAAGAAGTATCATTTTTCAAAAAGAGACAGCGCTTTCAGCTCCAGAACTCTAAAATGCCAACAATGGAAATATGGTGAACACATGTGGTTCAGCAGTGTAGAGGGTATAAACACATTTGTAAGTGGGGTGTCCACCTCCCCTTCAGGTGGTTGTCACATGCCCCTGGGCCCCACTAACATTCAGGCTCTTCAGGGAAACATGCTTGACTCTCTACCCAAACCTACACTTTGTTAACATTAATGGATGCAGCTCCTAGACCTTCTCGCTACATCCCCCTGTTCACAGTAAACATTAACCCCTTAACACCTGGAGTAATTCTTACATAGGCCTACTGTATGTTTTCCATGCTCCAGATAGAGACTTCAGAATTCCAACCAACCACCTGGGGCCTGTGAGACATGGGGTCCTGGGCCATCTGGCACATGATAGCTGAGGGGTGATCCCTCACCACCAGGCTTGGAACTCCTTTTCCTCCATTACCACTCCTGTGCCGACCAGGCTTGCACCAATAAATACGCATAACTCTTCTCCCTAGGGATTGGCTGTGCATGGTACATTACTCTACATTACTTGTAGAAATTCACAGAGGCTTCAGGCTGCAAAGGAACGTGTATTCCATTTCAATGGTAGTAATGGAATACAAGTGAACCAACCAGATATTGGCAATAGGAGTTGGTTTAGTACAGTCATATAAGTTATAAATGGAGGAAGAGAGGGAGCATAGCAGTACTCACTTAGGCTCGGTTTCCACTAGTGCGACTTGCGGTGCGACTTGACACATGTCAAGTCGCACAGCAAGTCAAAACCCATTGTTTTCAATGGGGCCTGTTTCCACTGCTGCGGCTTCAGTTGCGGCGACTTCAAAAGTAGATCGTGCACTACTTTTGAGCCGTCTTCAGTGCGACTTCCCTCTATATATGAGGGACAAGTCTCACTGAAGCCGCAGTTTACTTTCGCTACGAAGTCGTGCTAGAAGTAGCACGACTTCGTAGTCGCACTAGTGGAAACCGAGCCTTAAGAATTTTAAATATGTCTCCAGGTTCCCATTCTCATTCCCATTCTGGAAACCCCAATTTTGGCCCCTCTTAAGCCTTATATCCCAAAAATGTCCTCACAGCTTCTCTAACAAGTAAGAGCATTAATTAAAGGGACCTACCCCTGTCTACATGCTAAACTGTATAAAAATCTATCCTGTCCTTACACACAGGTGTAAACTATACCAATAGGACATAAGGCAAATGTCAAACCTGCCCAACACAGCCCAGTACTTATGTTGTGAATGGGCCATAATAGTACATTCATCTGCATAGATGCGTATAGAATGGCCATATTACAAGTCTGCAGATAGCAATACAAATGCGTTCCAAGTTAACTTATATCTATTAACGGTTCTGTACTTCTGGCACTTTTGTTTATTTGAAAATAGTGTTGCGTAAGATGAATTACCTGTTGAGTTGTCTAACAAATGTTTTTTTAGTTTCTCAGGGGTAAAATTGGAAAGAGTGTTTTTTTTTTTTTTTTTGGCTTATCGAGATGCGGCAGATTAAATCTTGTGCTTGTGTAAGACTTTTATTGAATGATATCCCCTTCAGCCAAGGTTCTTCCCCTTAATGTGAATCGAGAAACACTTTATCTTTCCTTCACTGCTCAGTGAAATTGATTTGCTAAACAAACTTGGAGAGTTGGGGAGGAAAGAAGCCTTCGGGGCCCATCGGAGACAATTTGCTGATTGTTTGACTGTTTTTCTGTTTATAATAAGCAAGAAAAAGAAATGAAGCATATAATATTTCCTGAGACGACGAGGCCTTGGACTTTCTAGCAATAAATTATTGCCTATGTATCGCAGTGCCTGAGATCATGAGCATCTCATCAACTGCTACATAAAATCGAAAATGATTACAATTAAAGGACAACGACTACCAAGAAAATGATTGTATTCTGATGAATGCAGGCAGATAACAGTTGTAATGATAGTACTCAGTAAATGAATTCATTTACAAAATTTCACAAAAGTATTAAAATGTATTTATGGATACCTTTTGGTGGCCACATGCACTTTGATAAACAACCTAATGCTATGCCCATCAAGCCCTTCCAGTAGGAATAGGCAATTGTAGCATTAGGCTGGGCTCTTTAACCCCTTTCCACCGCCACCTCCTGGCTCTTTATTAGAATCTAAATGCTGGGAGGCTGAGGCAGGCATTCTGATCAGGTGATTGGCTGTCACCGTGGTCACATGATTGAAAGCTCTGTTAGCAAATATGCGCCAGGACCTTTCCATGACATTTTACTTACTGTGCTGGGCTCGCATTCTCAGCTCAATAAAACTGTTCTATATGGATGCATATATGTAGCTGCTCGATGTTAAAAAAGCCCACCCACCAAAAGGCCACAGCCTACAGTTGGGAGAATGGGTTAAACCCTGCCACGCAGTACTAACAAAATGAACAGCAGTAAGGACTTTTTCTTTTCTTTCCAGTGATGGACAGCTACAAGGAGAGATGAAGTTAGACCATGCCCTGACTGGCTGCCCTTACAGCAGGTAAGAACCTGCCCTTAGCAACACTGGGAAAGAAGGACTTCTAATTGGCTGCTGGCTGTTTTTAGCCCCACCCATCACTTTTAGAAGGAAAAGATCCTCTGGGGGACCCAGAGAGAGAGCTTGTGTGGGCAAGTGGCACCCTAAGCTGCAGGTGAAGCTATTTATGTCCCAGTGAGTGTGGTTACAGACTGGGGCATATTACTGGAAGCTGCTGCTGTCTTGATCATTGCTGTGTGCAGCCTAGACTGAATGCACAATGAGCTTAGTGATGTTTGTGCCATGATTTGAACAATGTCCTGTGTAAGGCAAAGTGCCAAAGACCTGCATAGGGGAAGAGAGAGCTGCTATAATAGAGGGAGCTAGAGAGACCAGGGGTGTGCTCTGCCAGCACCATATGGCTGTGGGGCAAGCCTGCCAAGAGACCTGGACTGCAAGAGGTCTGAGAGGTCTGCTGTTGCAAGCTGCCTCGCCAAAGTCTGTCTGATTGGCTGGAGAAAGCTACAAGGGAGGCTCATCACAGGTGCAGGGTAGAAGAAATTAATACAATTCAGCGGCTTATCGGGGAGTAAACAAACTATCTATAGACGACATCCCATTTGATTGATATGTGACACACAGGGGTATGGATTTTGATTGCTATTGTAGCACCCTCCTATGCTAAGGATGCTAGGTACATTTAGAGTGGCTTGCTCTGTAGCCAGAAGAGCTGTGGTCTGATATTTGGGTCTGTTTTGGCTCAACAGTCTGGGCATTTAATTCCTCTAAAGGCCCAGTCTACAATGGTAAGACATACGCTCCGATTTGAGAGCACATGTTGCATGACGGGTATAAATCAATGGTTCTCTATGAAAGCCTTCCTAACTGATCGGAAACACAAGTCAGTCCGACTTTGAAAAAGGTTCCTGCACTACTTTGGTCCAACCTTAGACTGTTTTCAGCCCATTCAATATCATTGAAGTTGTATCAAAGTCATATCATCATCTTAATTGATCCGACTTGTGGCATGTGACTTGTGCTCTGAGGATCTTGAAGGGGATTGCCATGCAAAAATTACAAAAAAAACAGTGATGGGTTCCCGCCCAATTCCATACCAGGCCCTTTGAGTCTGGTATGGATCTTTAGAGGAAACCCCACACCAAAATAAAAAAAAAATAAAAAAACAGCATGGGGTCCTCCTCAGGACTATACCAGACCCTTTGCAAAATTTGTGTTCAAGTGTTTTGGAATATCCCATAATGCATTGTCTTTTCTAGTTACACATTGTTTGCAATAAATAAAAAAAAGACATCATCTATACTGATTATTGAGTGAGAGAACTGTTGCTGTGTGCCTGGCTGCCTCTGTGCTGTTGGGGAAAGAACCTGTAAATTTCGGCAGCCCCTTTAGGGGGTCAGTGCTACATTAGATAAGATAGTAGGTTATCAATTGCATTTCTGTCTCCACCTTGTGATATGGCGCATTATCCAATCAACTGAAATAAGACCAATGCAAACCCCCTCCCTGTTCATTTGCCAGATCTGTGACTATAAACTGTGGTTAGAGATCATGTTGGCTTGTCTTACACCGAGTTCACATGCTGCTCTCTTCTCCATTGTGAGTGGGTCTGGCATTTGGCTTCTCAGGCCTGAGCTCTGCATCCTGAAAGGAAAGGGAGATGGTCAAATACTCCCCCTCCAGGTATTTATGAGAGCTCTGACAGTGGCAGGGGAGTGCAGAGGGGTGGGTGGAGGGAGTGCATGCAAGAGAACTTGCCACTTTGTCCTGAATGATCAAAATGGGCGATTCTCTTTAAAGCCCCATGGCAGGCACAACTAATAAATTAACTTGCAGTGGATGCTCCCAACACTGCAAGGGTTAGATGCTTGTTAAGTTTATGGGGTTACTTCTACCTTCCCATCACTCCAGAAGGCTCCTTTGATCCGTGCAACGGGTCCACCACAGCCTTGTCTAAAAGCCTCACTCTTTTCTCCATGATGTACAATACAGGGTTAATAGCCCTGCACTGTACATGATTATGCCAGGGCTGACGGACTGGCCACAGAGTGGAGAATTGAGGAGAGGAGGAGAGCACCAGAACCTGCTGGAGCAGGAGTCAGGTAAGTAATATAGCCTCTTTTACAGTCGCTTAGATGTAACAAGCATTTAAAGTCTAAACTCTGGCTTGAATTAAAACAGTCTATTTTAGGAGGGACTTCACCCTCCCCCTATTATTTTTTTCATTTGCTTACCTGATGCTGGAATGGCCACAATTCAGATACTCACCCACACAGCGGATCCAGTGTTGTTCTGTGGAGATCCTCTTCTCTGCAGCCAATACCAGGTCCTACGCCACCATGTTCCCTATAGATATTGGGAGACTGTTAGCTCTTCCAGGTTCTGGTGCAACCTCCCGATGATGTACCACTAGGCAAGCCCCCTCCTCCATTGGTGATTGAAATTACGTTAAGGGCTCACATATCCCTGGAGGCAATGGGGACACTGCTACCATTTGCCTAGGTGAATGACGGATGATGGGGGGCAGGCCGAAAACCTAATCCACAAAAAAAGCAAGGGGATAGGGATGGAGAGGAGCCAACGTCATTGAAAGCTACTTTGACTGGCAATTGCTTGGTTATGCAAAACTGTATCCAAATGTAAATTTATAAATTAACTTAATCAATTTATGAAAAAAAAAAAAAAAGTTTTTTTTCTTAGTTTAGTTTCTATTATAAAAGTTTGCAAACAAATAATCTTTCTTCATAAATTTAAGATAAAGTCTACTACATTTCTTTGGTACGCATAAGCCAAATCAGTGCATATTATTTAGTGTGTAAACGTTATAGAGTCTACAAATGGTAAATACCATATTTATCGGCGTATAACACGCACCTTTATTTTAAGAGAAAAGTTTCAGTGGAAAAAACGTACATTTTAAATAAAGAACTTTCAAGTAAAATAAGGGTCAGTGCCCATCAATGCATCCTTATCAGTGCCCATCTGCAGGCTTACCAGTGCCTATCAATGCAGCCGGATCAGTGCCCATCAATGCAGCCTCACCATTGCAGCCTGATCAGTGCCCATCTGCAGCCTCACCATTGGGTCAGGCGCTGTGATTGGCCGGAAGCCGCGATAACGTCAGTTCACGGCACGGGGTGGGCACCTGTGGCTTTTCCTTCAGAGCGCATGCGCCAATAATGTCACTGGCTGCATGTCATGTAAATATCTTCTAAACGGTACATGTTTAGGAGATATTTACACTACCTTTAGGTAAGCCTTATTATATGCTTACCAATAGGTAAATGTTTTCAGAGGAAGTTTACTTTCAGAGGAAGTTTACTTTCAGAGGAAGTTTACTTCCTCTTTTAATTTCTGAGACTTGTTATTTACAAGTGAAAATCCGTATTTTTTGCTAGAAAATTACTTAGAACCCCCCAAACATTATATATTATTTTTTTAGCAGAGACCCTAGAGGATAAAATGAGATTGTTGCAATACTTTATGTCACACTATATTTGTGAAGCTCTCTTACAAACTCAATTTTTTAGGGAAAAAATACACTTTTCTTTTAATTAAAAAATAAGAATGGCAAAAAATGGCCCATGGCTCATGGAATGGCATAAAATATTGGTACTTAAAAGTCTCCATACGCGATGCTTTAAAAAAATTCTACGGGTTACCAGTTTAGAGTTACAGAGGTGGTCTAGGGTGAGAATTATTGCTCTCGCTCTAACGATCATGGCAATACCTCACATGTGTGGTTTGAACACGTTTACATATGTGGACGTGACTTGCGTATGCATTAGCTTCTGCATGTGAGCTCGGAGGGACGGGGCGCTTTACTTTTTTTTTTTTTTGATCACTTTAATTCCTATTACAAGGAATTTAAGCTTCCCATGCAATAGAAATAAGCAGGACAGGTCCTCTTTAATGTAAGATCTGTGGTAAAAAAAAAAGACCTCAGATCTCACATCTACACTTAAAAGCAAGAAAAAAAAAAAATAATGTCATTTTTTTAAGCAAGAAAAAAAAATGGGCCCTTTAAGGCTGTTCGGCAGAAGCGACTTATGATGTCGCTCCGGTCCTCCAAGGCCATAGAGTCGAGTGGAGGTCATCTTGCCCTCTTGCCCTCACTCGACTTCCTTCCTAGGACTGCAACTGACCGGATAATTTTCCCCGCTACCGACAGCTCCGGCCGTGCCCCCCGTCCCGCCACCCATAAAAGTGATCCTGCGGTGGATCCGCCACTGGGACCACTTTGATGTGAAAGAGGAATGCCAGCCATGTAAGAAAATACCAGGGTTATGGCAGCTATCTGCTGCCATAACCCCGGTATTTAACGTCAAAGTACCAACGTAAAACTGCGACGGAATGTTCGGATGTGGTTAAACTTTGATTGCTTGCTACAGTGATGATCACTGTAACAGCGATTATTTGAACTGTCATAAAATATTTACTGTTTGTGATGCTGTGATTGGCCACAGCTATCACATGGTACAGGGTGCTGTGATTGGCCCAGGTACCACATCACATGGCCTCTGTTGCATAGGGGACTTAGGGAGGCGGGAGCAAAAACTGCAGGATCATTGATCATGCATGTCAGCAGGAGGCAGAGAAACAGCAGGACATTGATCTTCCCAGTGAAGAGATGTTCAGGGAAGCGTGTGCATGTAGGTGGTGCTTCTGAATAAGATGCAAAGAAAGCTGACCACACTGGGATGGATGTGTTTTCATTACTAACATGGTCAGTTTGAAGTAGGAAAGCAGAGGGACTGGCAGAATCACCAGAGAATTCACAAAAGAGAGAACAGGATACTTTCTCATACATGTTCATGGCACAACAGACACATATCAGGAATATGAAATGTTGGGGTAACAAACACTTAAATTTTTCGTCAAAATGTATGTAATTTCTAGATGCAAACTCTTATTTTCTTTCTTTTGGTCCATTAAATTTACCATAGAATACATTTTGATATGTGTGTTTGATGAGTGCCCTATACGCTCTCCAGGGTTATCTTAAAGCAAAGTTCCACTCGTTTTTGTGTAGCTGCTGACTTTTAATAAACATACACTCACCTGTCCTACGATCCAGCGATGCGGCCGCCCGAAGCCTTGCTCCTCTCCCTCACCTCTTGGCGGCGCTGGCATCTCTAGTGTTGGCACCCCTTCCCCCCCAAAAAATGACATGCCAAATGTGGCATGTCAGGGGGTCAGTAGTATTTAAAGCGGAAATTCAACTTTTGGGTGGAACTCCGCTTTAAGCAAGGCTATGAGAAGGTATATTAGGACTACAGAACACCTTACCCCTATGTTATAGAGATGGGGGTGGCGGCATTCACAGAAACAGAATGGTAAAAGAGTGTTGTCACTATAGGATAGAAAATGTGTTACTGGTAGGATCACAAGGTGAAAATAAAGGAAAAAAAAAAACAACTCAGCCACCTCATCTGGTGGCTGCCAAGTATTACATTTTTTGCTGTTAGGTTTCCATACTCCTTTGAGTTGGCCATACACATTTAGCACCTTTATCCGTTCGGCCATCATGCCCCTGTTTTCAGGCATTTGCTACCTTTTATAACCAAAAACAATTCACAGACACTCACATACTGTACATTATTATCAGTGAGGCCCATTACCTTATAAACTGCATTTTACAAGCACTTGTGGGATGCACGGAAATGCCTGTTCGTGCCCTAAACATGCATTTAACATATTTTACATGAATTTTCAAAGTTCAAGGCTAAAAAATTACCAGAGCAGGAAATAACTAAAAAATGCATAGAAAACACAGGACATTCTATAGAATACAGCACAAACTGAACTGTACACGCTGCTCAGTTTACATTCCTGTGTGCAAGGATGACTGCGCTGCCACGCATGCACAGGAGTTACTCATCCCACACTGGCCAATCAAAATAGTCAAAGACTGACACCTAAAAGAACCTGTAGAAACCATTCTGGTGCCTGCAAGCGGGCATCCCACTGAGCACAGGTGAGTATTTGTGCCACTTTAAAGCCAAACTCTAGGTACCAGTTACAGTAGCAGTTTTTTTCCTTTTTGGATAAAGGTTTTACATAAATGGATAAAAGCTGATCAATGTAAACACCCCTGTCAGTGGTAAGTGGTTTGTCTCAACCCTCTAACTGTTACTTCTGCAGGACAGCTTGGCCGCTTAAAGGAAGTTAAAAAAAATAATCGACTTACTGGCCGGATCCCCAGGAAAAAAAGAAAACTAATAACTATCACTTCTACGAATCGGTGAGCTGAAGTGTAATCTTTTTTTTTGCTTTTGGGTTTCCTGTGCTTTTTACTTGTTGATAGAGGAGGGTGCTGGCAGCTGGGTTCCATGACAGTTTTTTTTTTTTTCTATTCTTGTATAACATTCTGGCATGATGATCAAGAGTATACTCTTCATATTGTGATAACATTTCTAATTTTTGAAAAAAAAAAAAAACATTTCTAACCATTTCAATTTTGTATTATGCTGACCTAATGATAATAGGGCAAATCTTTCTAAGGAAGCCCATACATTAACCACTTTACCACCGGAGGATTTTGCTGTCTTCCGTCCAGGCCACTTTTTGCGATTCGGCGCTGTGCGACTTCAACTGACAATTGCGCGGTTGTGCGACGCCGTACCCAAACGAAATTTACGTCCTTTTTTTCCCACAAACAGAGCTTCCTTTTGGTGGTATTTGATCACCTGTGCGATTTTTACTTTTTGCGCTATAAACAAAAAAATAGCGTTTATTTTGAAAAAATAACAATATTTTTAACATTTTTTTTATATGAAATTCCCCCCAAAAAAGATGTAAAAACCAATTTTTTTAAAATTTTTTGGCCAATTTGTTTTATGCTACATATGTTTGGTAAAAAAAATCACAATAAGCGTATTTTGATTGGTTTGCGCAAAAGTTATTGCGTTTACTAACAAAGGGAAAGATTTCTGTCATTTTTGGTGGTTTTTTTTAACGCGTAATGGCGGCGATCTGCGATTTTTTTTGCGGGACTGCGACATTGCAGCGGACAGATCGGACCCTTGACTGACATTTTTGACACTTTTGGGGGTACCAGTGACATTACTGCAGTAATCAGTGCTATAAATATGCACTGTTACTGTAAAAATTACACTGGCAGGGAAGGGGTTAATTTTATTGGAGAGGGAGGGGCTAATGTATGCCTGGTGCTTACTGACGTGTAGGGGGGGAGGTGACTGTGTGAGTCATGGACAGATCGGATGTCCAGCTATGCTGAACAGTCCGATCTGTCACTCCCTGTCACTATGGAGATCCGCCCGCTGTGTTTACACACAGCGGGCGGATCTCCAGACTCGATCCCCGACGATCGGGTAAGAGCAGCGGCGATCGCCGCTGCTCCTCCCCTGGCCCGACTCCCGCTGTGAATGAAAACAGCGGGAGCGAGCCTCCGGCGGCGCGCAAGCGCCGCCCAGAAGGGGGAGTGTCTAACGACGTTAATACTACGTCGCTGGACGATAACGAACCACTCTGCCGCAGTAGTATTACTGTGAGCGGTTCTAAAGTGGTTAATCATTTTTTTTTGATCAACCTATAGGTTGAATGGAAAAAAAAAAAATGATTCCATCCAAAGTGGATAGGGGAATCATTCCCGCTGTGCTATTGTATTCTGATGGCAGGGAGCCTTCCCTCCAATCAGGATGCAATAATCAGTGCTTCTGGCTATAGCTGGCGGCAGGGCTGACCCAAGGGAATGTGCTGCCTGGGTCCAAGAATGAAATGCTGCCACCCCCCCCCCCAAAAAAAAGCGGGCGGCAGTATGAGTTGGGAAAATGCCGCCCATAACGCGCCACAAACTGATGACACAAAGAATTGCTGTAAAAAAAATGCTCTTGGGTGTCAATTTGCCGCCCTGCCCCTCTCAAAGTTCCGCCTGGGTCCAATGAACCCAGCAGGACCCATGGTAGGGCCGGGCCTGGCAAGTGGCACTAATCGATTAGGAAAATCCCAACAGGCTGGTTCTACTGAAGTTTAGTCCAATAGATGGACTTCTGTACAGACAGGTTGCCCATGTGTGGATCGAAATTCGGCCTGTTCCTACTGCCATCCGAATTTCGATACATGTATGGCTGGCTTAAAGTATAACTAAAGGCAAAACTTTTTGTTTTAGGCCCCTTTCACACACTCCGTCCGTCGGACGGAGTCTGTTTTTCTCAGTGGGGGATCGATCCGCCGATCCCCCACTGAGCAGGAGGATGACAGCTGTGTCTCTGCGCTGTGTGCGGAGACACAGCTGTCAGTTCCCCATGCATCTCTATGGGGGAAATCGGATGGGAACGGACCGTCGGTCTGTTCTCATCCAGTCCCATCCAATCCGATCCGCTGGACAGATGGAAAATAGGGTTTCCATCCATCCAGATTTGACGGATCGGATGTCAGCGGACATGTCTCCGCTGACATCCGATGCCCCATAGGGATGCATGGGGGGACCGTTCATATCCGCCAAAAAAACGGTCCGCCTGTGTGAAAGAGCCCTTCGTTTTGGATAGAGTGGAGAGGGATTAGAACCCCTGTCAATTTTTATTACTGTCTGTGCCCCCGTTACAGAAATTCACTCTCTCTATTTGTCCCTTTTACCATTATCATTGAAAGTGAAAGTAAGAGAAAATCCCAAATTTTGGGTTGTCCCCAGAAAAGTAATAGATGGGAAATCTTCCATTGGGGACACTAGTTCCGATGACCTGGGGACCTGGCACAGGAAATGAAGGGAAATCTCCACAATGGGACACAGATGGCAAACCCTCCCATACTCTATCCAAATGAAAAACAAAGGTTTGTCTATAGTTCTATTTTAAGGGTCCTTTCATATTGATGCATTTTTCCAGCGCTTTTACTATGCAAAAAAAAAACGCTAAAATAAAGTTTCCCTCTGAATCCTATGGGATTCTTCAGACCAGTGTGCTGCGGTTGCGGTGCATTTTGAAAAGTCCTGAATGCTGCATTTTTGGTGCGGTTTTCAAAACCGCACCAAAAACGCAGCTCCCCATTGAAATTAATGGAAAATGCAGAAAAATTAATCAAAAATGCACCGCATTTTTCATTTTTGAGTCACATGTCCATTTTTCAGTGCGGGCAATCAGAAAATGCACCGGAAACACATTGGAAACGCATTTAAAATGCTGCAAAAACACAGCAAAGACAAAAGACATATGCATTTTTTGCATTTTTGCTACAAAGCAGTGTGAAAGCAGTCTAAAGACTGAAATGATCGTCTGTTTTTGTTTTTTTTTTTTGTACATGCTAGTTTTCATATCGAAAATGGTTACTAAAGTACGAAAATTCCCGTAAGACAGAATAAAAATTCAGAAGTAATGTAATGTATTTCTATTGTATTTGTGGACTGTACTGATTAAATTAAAATTGTACGATTTGGTATCGTGCGAAAAAAATAACCGCGTTTGTCCCTTCGGAAAATTTCAGAGGAAAGCTGTGTACTAACGGTCAGATTATTGTATGATTGTTATTTTTTTGTAAGATATTCTGTGTACGTGTGTGTATGTATGTAGAGGGCTAAGGCTCCGTTTCCACTATTGCGGCTACAAAGTCGCGCTATTTCTAGCGCGACTTTGTAGTGCTAGAAATAGCGCTACTTTGTAGCCGCAATAGTGGAAACGGAGCCTTAGCCCTCTACTTTGTAGTGTGACTTGTTTGCGGCTTTACTTCTGGGGACTTTAGTGCAACTTCCTTCTATAATGAGGGACAAGTCGCACTGAAGTCGGCCCAAAAGTAGTGCAAAAACCTTTTTACAAGTCGCTGCGACTCAAGTCGCAGCAGTTAGAACGGGCCTAATTGAAAATAATGGGTTTTGACTTGTTGTGCGACTTGACATGTGTCAAGTCACACTACAAGTCGCAATAGTGGAAACGGAGCCTAGGAGTACTGCAGGACTGTATTGTTTGTTTGTTATGAAAGTTGATTAAACAAAAAAACAAAATAAAAAATGAGATTGTACAGAGATTGTATAGTGTATGGCCAGCTGTAATTTATTTCCATGAATCTGTAGAAAGTGCTGCAGACTGTCGCTGTCAGCAATGCCCAGTTTTGTATCTGCATCCTAGCACACACGTTGCCTAGCAACAACTCTACAGCATCCTTACACTGATTCTGGGGCACCACGGCATCATCTTGTAACTGCTGTGGTACCACAAGTCCCAGCTGCAAGACAGATCTCACCCTGCTAATGGAATCACATACAGAAAGTCATCAAATGCAGATTTAGGGCTTATTCACACAGGTGTGTAAAACGCAGAATATAGATGCGTACAATGTATAGTTTTGTACGTATCGCTATAGGAATCAATGGGGCCATATACACAAATGAAAAACGTTTGCTGCGTTTAGCGGTGTACAAAAGAAGTAGGACGCAGTCGCAGATTTTACACGTGTAGGCAAAGCCACTAAAATAATTGTACGTGAGTTGTTTAGGTGCGTATTTTACGCAGGAGCTGCGTTCAATGCAGAAACCCCCCCCCCCCATGTGAATGAGCCCCCAATAATACAGACGTGTACTCACAGGCTGACTGTCAGGTTGGGCAGTAGTGCAGGCTGTAAAGTTTCCAGCAGCTCCCCTCCATTGCACAGCACTTTGATGAGCAGCACTTTGTGGTGGCCGAGTCCCTTGGAACGCTCCGCCGTGCACAGGCAGCTGTCAGTGATCAGGTCCGGGCACATCCTGCTGGCCAGCAAGCTCCAGACAATGGCTGACAGCACCGAGCAGGAGAGCAGCAGCTGAGTACAATCCATGTTAGGGCATCCTCACACATCCAGGGGAAAAAACAGCTTTGATATCTTTTTTTTTTTGTGTTTTTTTTAATTTCTTTTGAAAAGAGAAAAGTTGTCAGAAGTCATGACTGCTTGATGTGTGTGCATAGAGCAATGTCAGATGTATGGAAGGACATACAGCCTGGGGATGGAAGTTTATCATAAGTAGAATGCAGAGGGAAGAAAGTTGTAAAGGGAAAAGTGTGTTAGGCTATGCCTGACAGCTACACACTATTCCCCATTCACCTCCTCCCTCCTTCCCACTCCTAGCCTCTCCCACCACATCCTAGATTATTGGTGCTGGACTGTGTTCTATTCATACTGGTCATCCGTAGAATACTGGCTGCAGTGGCACAAAACACACCACCGAATACAATTGTCTTCCTCTAAATAGATATTGTCAAACAAAGTTTGTTTCTTTAAAACTTTAAAATATATATCATTTTTTTAAATAAAATAATTGTTAGTTTTTTTTCCTGTTTTTCTTTAGTTTTTTTTGTACAGAGCAATGCATAGGCACAGAAAACCATGCAGCGAGATCCCAAAATTCAATGAAGCTGCTTTGATTTTTCCCTCAGTATTACCATCAACATGTTTTGTATCAAAAAGCACCCACATCAACACATCCGTGAACTGACGGTGCCATCTTTAAAAATTATTATTATTTTTTTTTTTTTTTATCCCTTGTGCAAATCGACAAGGAAAATCAATTATAGTGGGTCACCTAGGTGAGAACCAGACCCTAGGGATGGGGTGGGTGCCACACATTCAAAATATAAAAATTGATTGAACTGCTTTAAAAATCCATCAATGGCTCTAAAACAGCTACACTTGACTTAACCCACACCACCCCATAATCATACTTACCCAGCAGAGTTTGAGTAGGAAGATTGATGATTGCCTTCAGAAAGATCTGGAGGGAGAGTCTGGAGTCCAGGAGTTCCCTCTGTGTCGGAGGTTGCGCTGGGACATGCAGGTTTATTAGGAAGGAGCCTCCTTCCTCAAGTGATACAGAAGCCCTCTCGGAGAATCTGAGGCATGTCACTTGGGGAGGCTGTAACACTGAAATCACCTGTTGCTGAAGAAGAGAAGAGCTGGCTGACATGCAGGCTGAGGCAGGGATACAAGAAGGTAATAAGTGCCTCCTGCTGTATGAAAGCCTGATCCCTCACACAGGCAGGGAGAGGAGAGGAGTGATATGCTGGAGGGGATGAGAGCTGACAGTATAGCTCAGTTCCTGCCTTGAAGGGCACAGGGAGCTGAGTATCACTGACAGAATCCAGTGAAGGAGATGCTGCAGGCATCCGAGGTCCAGTCATGTGTGATGGCAGTGCTCTGGCAATCTTAGAATGGGGCAGGCGGTGTCCATTAACAGAGGCAGGTGCTGTATTGGAGGCATGGCTGCTCTGGGAATAGCTCAGGAGAAGGAAGGCAGAGTGAGAGGCTAGCAGAGAAGGAATGGAGCTAGTGCCCTCAGCACCAGTAGCTCCGGAGGGGGTCCTGGGTGTGGCTGTATTAATGACCCTGGAGAGGCCGGGGCTCGGCCTGGATGGAAGGAAATTGCATTAAATGACCCTGGAAGAGGGTGGCCTGGCAGCGGGGGATGGTCAGTAGGTGTAGGAGGGGACAGTCTCACTATAAGAAGAGAAAGCAGCCAGTCAGCCTGACCTCTGGATACAATTTCTGTGTCTATGATGGTAGAGGAACGCTGGGGAAGGACAACTCCTGTGAAATTTGGTAGTGAGGGGCCTGTGAACAGAGGAGGGATACTCACCTAGAAACTCTTGTGACAGCTGAATCTCCTCAGAGCAGTTGGATGTGCCCCTGTGTAGCCTTTTCCTAGAGTTTAGGCTCCACCCAGTCACCTCAAGTCTTTTTAGCCAATCCTAAGTGAACTACTTAACTTCTCTTTTAGGTTCACACCCACAGGGATGCCATGCTTCCAGCAATCATGGCTCCCTTTTCCCTTTCTTGTTCTATATTTCTTTGTAGATCTTCTCTACAGATGAATTGACTATATTAACAGTTAAATCCAAATTGCTCATGCATGCTTCTACTATTAATTAATAATTTGTTAATAGTTACCTCTTTACATATATGTTATTGTGATTCAAATTGCATGATATCAATGCAGTAAAACATTGCTAGTGGGTTAGATACAAGCTATGTAAATCTACCCCTTTCTTTTTCTGTTTGAGGATTGTAAATTGAAAAGAATATTTGGGGGGAAAAAAAAAAATATATATATATATATATATCTATATATATATATATATATATATATATATATATATATATTAAATATAATAAATAATACAATTTTAAAATATACATAATATGTAATAAGGTGTACTACCTATTAGAAGACTGTTCTTCAATTATTATTATTATCATATAGGATTTATATAGCTCCAACAGTTGACACACTGCTTTACAACACGGGGGCAATTACACTCTATTGAATATAGACTCAGACAATGTTAAATTAAATAAAAATTACTTAGCCACCTATTTGATCTTAGCTGCTAAAATGATTATTCCTAAATGACAACCTAATGCTGGCCATACATGCTTTAAAAAATGATTGATTTCTTTTACGATTGAAATTCTCCGATAGGAATAATCGAATCATGGTGAACAACCAATATGATCAATTTGTCACACATGGTGAAGTGGATTTTGATCTATAGTTAAAAAGGAGCTCCAGTCTCCCCCAGAAGGTTAAAAGTCAACAGCTACAAACACTTACCTGTCAAGGGATTCAGCGTTGTCCTCACCCCAGCCAATTATTCGATTGGCTTCGGTTGCACTCACCAGTATCTAAAGTAAGGAAAACCGGCAGTGAAAACTTGCAGCTTCACAGTCAGTTCCCACTGTGCATGCTCGATTAGCGCTGCAATTTCCGAATAGTCCCTCAGTCTTTTGGGACCTGTGATGTGTCCCAGAAGGCTGCCGGGGAAGGAGGGGCAAACTTCTGCTCAGAATTCTACAGCAATCTGAGTGGAAGTGGGAGTTGGTACCTGTCAAAACCAGGTACCCGCTCTCCCCAAAAGGTGCCAAATGTGGCAAAGCAGGGAGGGGGGAGGAGGCAGACAAATGGAGCTTCCACTTTTGGGTGGAGCTCCACTTTAAAGAGCTCCAGTCTCCCCCCCAAAAAAAATGTAAAGTCAGCAGCTATAAATACTGTCGCTGCTGACTTTTAATATAAGGCAAATGACCTGTCCAGGGATCCAGCATTGTCCTCACTTGCCAATTCTTCAATCGTGTTTAAGTGCAGGGGCCAGCATCTTAAGTTAGGGAAACCAGCAGTGAAACCTTGCTACTTCACAGCCAGTTCCCACGGCACATGTGTGCGCCACGCTGCGCTTTGTGAATGATCCTGCAATCTTCTAGGTCCTGTGATGTGTCCCACAAGGCTGCGGATGAAGGAGTGGTGCAAACTTCTGTTCAGATTGCCGTGCCAATAATAAAAGAGGAGGGGTGAGGATGCAAAGAAGTGGAATTTCCCTTTTGGGTGAAGTTCTGCTTTAATATACAATTGCATTTTCACACAAGAAGTCTGTTCATTTTTCAGATGGACCCAAGCAGACCCTATATTCTCCTCCATTGGCAGTTGGATGTAAATGATCTTGTGTCTGTTTACACCCAGCTACCGCTGGGTCCTATCTGATCCGGCAAAAAAAAACGGAAGGGTATCATTTGCCATCTGTCTGACCAGATGAGATCTGACTGCCCATAAAGCAGAGCATGCTATGTCCATGTCCGCTCTGCAAAAGCAGAGCAGACGTAGACCTGTCATCCAGCCACGCAACTCAGCTCAGCAGGGGTTCAGCAAATAGATTCTCTGCTCAGAAAAACCGGGTGTGACCCATTTGAAAGGGGCCTTACGATAGTAAGATATTGATTCCATTTCTGTTTCCACCACGTGATCTCATAAGCTGACCGATTTGAAATGCAATCATATTTATGAACCAAGTATCTTAGTACTGTCAATCAATGCAAAACGATCAAAATATTTCTTCCTTGTTTTCAGGGATTCAGTTTGATCTAATTTGATATAAATCAGGCCTAAATCTATCAGAAATTAGGGTTGTTTGATTGTTTGCAGATTCAATCATTCTAGTAAAATCATACATCAATCCAACATTGAAATGTATGTATGACCACCTTAAATCCTTATCTGAATGGATAAAATAAATTGATTGACAAGAAAATAAAAGATCTTTCTTCCTTTCTAAAAGAGAAACACATCTTTGAATAAGGTTCCAACGGACCCAGTTTAAATCAGCAGGTATATACAAAATGTTCTACATAATTGAAGTTGTACTCTAGGCAAAAATAATTATAGGGCATTAGCTAGGTAACGATAATATATCTCTAATGATGTGTATCCCACTGGTGGCTGCTACTGATTTATGTACTCCCTGACAATGGTGAAAGAGCTGAACTTCCGCCGCTGAAACTGACAATCGGGGCTGGAGCATTAGGACCACAGAGAGTCGCTCTCTGTACAGAACTTTGTTTCAGAAAATGTCTTGTATTCTTTTCAAAGAATAGAAGGCATTCTGTGATTGGACAAGGGCACATGGAAGTAACAATCTCCCCCTGTCCAATTACAGAACACTTCAAGTTCTATTAGAAATTGAACTTAACCTGTAGTGCTTAATAAAAACCTATAAAGCACTGTGGCACTGCAGCACAAGTAGCTGTAAATATAAAATTTCATTTTTTATATATATATTAATATATGTAAATAAATAAATATATATATATATATATATATATATATATATATATATATATATATATATATATATATATATATATTGGATGTGGCTGGACAAATTAGGTTTTACAACAAAATCTCTATTTGCTGTGTGGTGGCTAAGATTTTCCATTAGCTCCTGTTATGGTGAAACAGTAGGGAACAAAAGTAAATCTCATAAGGAATACAACATTTTGGAGCAGGAATCTCCTTTACTGATGATGGGGACCCTGTGTGGCCCTGAACCATTGTATCTTTTAATTGTGATTTTACAATAAAACTCTATTAAATGAACAAGCTGGTGCTGGTGACCTAGACTGTTCACTTGTCATATGATGGCATCATTCATCGAGTCATTTCAGTACAATGTATTTATCTAAGGCAGCCTTTCTTAACTTTTTTTTAACCCAGTGGAACCCTTGAAAAAGTTTTCAAATCTCAAGAAACCCCTGCTAAAACCAATCTATTGGAGGTCAGTGGTAAAAATGACTTCCTTTCCATAGTGGCCAAAAAGTTCTCAGGTGCCACTCTACCATATGGTTTTGGCTTTGGAACCTTGCAGGCACCATCAAATCGGAGGTCATTCAGTGATAGCTCAAGGAACCTCTGGAGGCTGATCTAAGGTCTGAAAACCATTTAGTGTACAGCTGAGATACTTGATATCTCACACCTTCCAACTTTGGAACATGCAAAAGAGAAAAATGATTAATTGGACCCTGCCCAAGCAGTACTGTTCCTAGCCTAAATGTAGTGCTGCTGTGCTGTAGTCAGCCTGAACAAACCACTAGGAGGCTTATTGCCAGTGGGTAGATATACAGTGCCTTGAAAAAATATTTTCCACATTTCGACATGTTACAACCAAAAACGTAAATGTATTTTATTGGGATTTTATGGACTAGACCAACACAAAGTGGCACATAATTGTGAAGTGGAACAAAAATGATAATTGGTTTTAAAGATGTTTTACAAATAAATATCTGAAAAATGTGGCATGCATTTGTATTCAGCCCCCCTGAGTCAATACTTCGTAGAACCACCTATCCCTGCAATCACAGCTGCAAGTTTTTTTTGGGGTATGTCTTTACCAGCTTTGCACATCTAGAGAGTGAAATGTTTGCCCATTCTTCATTGAGAGCATCGGTGAACAGCAATTTTCAAGTCTTGCTACAGACTCACTATTGGATTTACGTCTGGACTTTGACTGAGCCATTCTAACACATGAATATGCTTTAATCTAAACCATTCCTTTGTAGCTCTGTGTAATGTTCTGGTACCTTTGGTACCCTAATTCCACTTTCCTTAGTGTATGCTCCCCACCATTCTCTTTTGGTAAGGTGCGCATACACCTTTAAGACCGATGCTGTCATCATTGAGCGCCGCAGGAGCGGCTATTTCAACCGCCGGCGGTCTCACTAACATTGTTCATTCAACGCCGTATAACCTGCCTTGAAGCTCACATGCTTGCAAGCATACCTCGCTGTCGGAACCTCGCTGCTGATCCCTGTATCCCGCTACCGGATCACCCGCTCATACCGAACCTCTCTACTACTGCTTGCTACTAGGGTTAAGTACCCCGCAGGGGAATCCTCCATAAACCTTCATACTAAAGCTTACACTATCTAGCTCTGCATACTAAGGACTGTTACTATCATCTGCACTATCTAGATTGCTAGCTCTTGAGCCTACTAATACTATCCTTGCACTGGGTTAGTCTCTCCTGTATGTCATCTGCTATCCTATCATCTACTACCATACATGATTGCTAACCTATCTGCATCCTTCCTGTTACCATCTCATTCTCAAGAACATTCCTCTCAAGTGTCTGTCAACTATTGTCTCTACTTAAACCTGTCTCTTCAGCCTATCACCACTATACTACTATATACATAGATCACTCCAGGAACATCTTATTGAGTGTGTATATTTGTATGCTGAATCAGAGACTATCCACAGTGATGAGTCTTGGGAGTTGGGATTGGTATCTCAGCGTTTCTCTACATGACTACTGAGTGGAGTATTTCTGCAGCTGCAAATCCACATTGTTCAGAAAACGCAGGAGCGTTACACTGGCTGTATGTTTAGGGGCATTGTCCTGCTGGAAGGTGAACCTCCGCCCCAGTCTCAAGTATTTTGCATACTCTAACTTGTTTTCTTCTAAGATTGCCTCGCATTTGACTCCATCCATCTTCCCATCCTGTACTTGCTGAAGAAAAGTTGGTGTGTTCAGAGTGATGTGCAGTGTTAGTTTTCTGCCACACATAGCGTTTTGCTTTTAGGCCAAAAAGTTCAATTTGGTCTCATCTGACCAGAGCACCTTCTTCCACGTTTGCTGTGTCCCTCACATGGCTTCTCGCAAACTGCAAACGGGACTTCTTATAGCTTTCTTTCAACAATGGCTTTCTTCTTGCCACTCTTCCATAAAGGCCAGATTTGTGGAGTGCACGACTAACAATTGTCCTGTGGACAGATTCTCCCACCTGAGTTGTGGATCTCTACAGCTCCTCCAGAGTTACCATGGGCCTCTTGGCTGCTTCTCTAATTAATGCTCTCCTTGCCTGGCTTGTCAGTTTAGGTGGGCGGCAATGTCTTGGTAGGTTTGCAGTTGTGCCATACTCTTTCAATTTTCCGATGATGGATTTAACAATGCTCTGTGGGATGTTCAAAGCTTGAGCTATTTTTTTTTTATAACCCAACCCTGCTTTAAAACTTCTCCACAACTTTATCTGTGACCTGTCTGGTGTGTTCCCTGGCCTTCATGATGCTGTTTGTTCACTAAGGTTCTCTAACAAACCTCTGAGGTGTTCACAGTACAGCTGCGTTTATACTGAGGTTAAATTACACACAGGTGGATTCTATTTACTAATTAGGTGATTAGGTGAAGGCAATTGGTTCCACTAGATTTTAGTTAGGGGTATCAGAGTAAAGGGGGCTGAGTACAAATGCACGCCACACTTTTCAGATATTTATTTGTTAAAAATGTGGAAAACCATTTATCATTTCCTTCCATGTCACAATTATCTGCACTTTGTGTTGGTCTGTCACATAAAATCTCAATAAAATACATTTCCATTTTTGGTCATAATAAAATGTGAAAAATGTCAAGGTTTATGAATACTATTTCAAGGCACTGTAAATATGTGCTGTGACCTTCTGGAAGCTCTGCTGCCTCTAGGCTCAAACAAGGAAAGGTAAATGTGTTTCAGAGGCTCATACCTCCTAGGCCTGCTGCCTGAGGAGGTCTATTGCCAGAATTGGCAGATTTTCCTGCTGTCCTTCTGAAAGGTAAATCCAGGGAAAGAGAAGCAGGAATACAGCTGTTTGAATTGGATTGGAGAGGACTTCACTGCTAAAGAGTTTTTCGAAGAACTGGGTAGAAGCTACTGCCATAGAACATTGCAGGAAGTTGGTTCATCCAAGCAGTATATGTGCTGCCTTAAAGATGCTATACGTCTGAAGAGTACAGAGTACGAGTTCCGGCTATTAAACCTTTAATAAAATATTGACTGTAGAGTGTGGAATCTGTATACATTTGGGGTATCCTATGGCCTAATCCCCCTGCCCAAGAGTTTATGGACCTATAATAAACTCTGCTAACCTTCTTAAAGTGACTGACTCCAATTTCTTCTACCCAAAAAATAGTCTAGGTTTTCAGCCTGAGATGAAATGCTAGCCCAACGATTCACATAGGAGGCCCTAACCGCCCTTATAGGGCAACAGGGTGCTATACTTGTAATTAACATTGTAGTGACCTGTAATTAACATTGTAGTGGGAAGGCATTATCAGATAGGAGATCACAACGTCATCATCTATTCACTGTGGTACATGTCCTAAACCTGGGGGCACCAGGATTTTAGTTATAACCCTAAATGACTCTACATTGGATTTTGTAAACTAAGATAAATCTTTTTGACGAGATAGAAGACAGATACCAGGGACCATTTTCTGAGTAACTAAAAACATTGAATTTCATCCTCTTAACAGAAAACAATGTATCTTGCTGATGTTTGCATTCACTTGTCTCTGGAATATAAATAATATTAATCACCTAGGGGTCTATGTATGATACGTTCACTGTGCAGCTGTCCTAACCTTTTGCACGGGCCCCACTAATTTTTTCCATATTGTTTATAATTAGACATGTGTGGTACGTTTTATTCCAAATTGAAATTCGGACAAGTTGTTTGTTATTCAGAAATTCTGGTGTTTCTGAATTTCTGAATTACAACAGTGACGAATTTAAACAAATCCAAAATAATGAAAACAAATTCAAATAGTTTTCAAATAAAATTTGAATAGTTTTCTAAATCTAATAGTTTTCGAATCAAATCGAATTTCCAAAGAGGATTAAATAGAATAGAAAATAAAGGTATAGAATATAAAGGAATAAAATAGAAAAAAATAGAATAGAAAATAAAATAATATAGTATAAAAGAGTAAAACAGAACAAAACACAAAAGAAAAAAATAGAATAGAAAATAAAGGGATAGAATAGAAAATAAAAGAATAGAAGAGAAAAGAATTTAGTAAAACAAAGTAAAACACAAAATAGAATAGAAAATAAGAGAATAGAACAAAATAGAACATAAAATAAAGGAAAATAATAAAATACAGAATAAAATAAAATGAAATAGAAAGATTGTATCAATTTTCTGAAATTCAAAATTCAAATCAAATCCATTTAAATTCAAATACAATATAAAAGAATAGAATAGAAAATAAGAGAATAGAAAAAAAAGAATAGAATACAACACAAAGGAAATAATATAACTAAACCTTGAAATTGGAATTTTGAATACAATAAATTCAAATTTGAAAAGAATAAAAAAGAATAGAAAGGAATAGAATAGAATTTAAAAAAATATATACTAGAATAGAATAAAAAGAAAATATCAATTTCCCAAAATTCAAATAGAATAAATTTGAATAGAATAGAATAGAATAGAATAGAATAGAATGAATATAACCATCTTCTGAAATTCAAAATTCAAAAAGAATTAATTTTAATGTTAATAGAATATAAATAAATATAATAGAAAATAAAATAATAGAATAGACAATAGAAAAAAAAAAATAGAAAAAATATAACAATAAAACTGTTTTCTGAAAATTCTAGTTTTGAATAGAAAAAAATTTGAATAGAATGTAAAAGAATAGAATATAATAGAAAATAAAAGAATAGAACAGAAAATAAAAGAATAGGCTAGAAAAAAAATAGAATATAATGGGATAGAAAGAATATAACCATCTTCCAAAATAAAATAAACAAAACGAATTTTGAAAACAAAATAAACAAATTAAACAAATTTATGTAAAGACCAAATTGAAACGAAACAAAAGGAAACAAATGTTTCCATCCTGCACATGTCTATTTATAATACAATTATCTACTATGATCTTCAGCTCTGTCTATTGGCCATTGTGCAGTTTTTTTCCTGAAGTACCTCAATAATAAAAAATAAATACTGGCTGCATTATGTCCACTAGATGGAGCTGCAAATAGTTAAGACATCCACACAGCAAACGTTTTATACATGATAGATAGAATATTATCATGATTGGATGGTGGGTGTCCATTAGCCCTTTTACTGCCACCACCGTATGTCATTCATCAGTGGCAACTGGGGGTTTTACACACACTCCACAAGCCTATTGTCTGCTTACTGATAAAAGTGATTAGACAGCTGTAGAGCTGCCTGATTGCTTTCTGTGGTCCTTGGAACTGTGCCCACCCAGATAACCCCCCACAAGGTGGTGTTGAGGGAGACCAATGAACGTCTTTTTGCTGATCTTTCCTAGCTTCAAAGAACCAGGAAGTGTGTAATTCCTGTACACCAGGAATGTGTATAATGCCACTTTTGGTTTCTGTTGTCAATTTCCATGGCCATGTGGTCAGCAAGGAAGGTAATGGAAAGCGATCTGTGCTTCATTAGCTTCCATGGAGGGCAGGTGTCTAAAAGACCCCTGATGTCTCATTAAAGGAAACCTGACAGAGTTTATGTCATATAAGGAACTTTTTGTCCCTTATGTAATATAAAGTGTTTGTGAAAAAAAAAGTGTAAAAAAAAACCATTATACCCAACAACATAAAAAACTACCCCCCCCCCCCAGAAAAAAATTAATAAATTCGAGCCCGCCCCCCCATATGTAGACACATGAAACACACCCATCAGGGGCGCATATGTAGAAAAACATTGCTTGCACTATTCATGTTACGTATCTCCTTGGAGGCCGGAGTGAACGCAATGATTCTAGGGCCAATAGTCACAGTTGACTGATGACCTGTGGGGGCTTTAAAAAAATTGTGCTTGATAAACCATTGTTATAATATCCAGTGACATAAAAAATTGGAGCTACACCTATTTTATTCATCAGGTTGTCTGCTTTCAGAAAATATGCAATTGTTGGAGGTTTTAACTAATCTTTAAGCCTAAAATCATTTTATAAATATGTGTGCAGAAAAAAAAAAGACCCACAAAAACACCTTTGGCAGCAACTTAAACAGCTCAGCCACTGTACAGATATAGGGCTTGGATCAACCGGGTCGGAGTTTGGAAAGCTAAAATATCCAGAAAGAGAACTTGTTTTACTGTTTGGAGAGCCTTCAGTAGATGAATACTTTTTCTGCACTGCTACACCCAACCACCACCAGCAATTTTGTTATTGATACCTGCCCAGCCTGACATTGCCATCTTACACCTGTAAGTCTACCTACATACTGCTCCCTCCAATCCACCAATTTACTAATGAGGCACTCCTACTTTAGATACTTTACTTTTTTTATTTGGAAAGAGTTCTATTTTAAAGGAAACCTGCCTGTACTGAGGACCCACTCTGTGTAGAAACTTATGGCACTTTTCCACTGCAAGTACCGGCTCGGCTCTACTCGGCCCTGCTTGGCCCGGTTTGCATTTCCACTGCTGGTACCGCATGGTACGGTGTTGGAACGGTTCGGTACGGTTTGGTATGGTTTGCTTTTCCACTAAAGTAGTACTAAAGTTAAGTGGGTGGGATAACAACGATTCTCTGACCAATCAGTGGCTAGTAGTGACTGCATGCAAAGGATTGTGGGATATGGTACTGGGTATGGTACCTCTTGGAACCAGAATCAAGGTGGTACTGTTTTAGAGAGCCGTACCGTTCGGTTCCATGCAGTGGAAAAGCGCCGCCGTACCGTACCGTACCAAACCGTTCCTACACCGCACCATGCGGTACCAGCAGTGGAGAAGCACAAAAGCGAGCCGAACCGTTCGGTTCCATGCAGTGGAAAAGCGCCATAGTGACCTTCTTTTGCTTGCTCTGGAGGTAGGCTAGGGACTATACACTATAGGATTTGTAGTGTGCATAGAGCAGTATACATGACCACAGATAGCATGCATTGCTTTTTCTAATAAGTGAAGGGGAAAAAAGATGTTCAGAAGCTCATGAGGATGTTACGGAAGCAGAAAAGAACAGTAAGAAACCATTTCATGAAAAAAGTACGACAGGGGCATTCTGTAGTGGATGTGTATGCACAAGCATATCATAAAAGAGGTCACTGGAACTTCAGGGCTTCCGAATGATATATAACATGTGCAACAATGTTTTTCTCTAAAAGCATCCTTTAAAATTGTAAAACCATATAAATCACAGGAAGAGAGGGCTAAGTATTTCCACAAACAGCATAGAGAAAGGTTTTGATGGTAATAATTTCACAGGAGGATACCCTCAGATACCTCATCATTCAGCATGGTCTATATGTTCCAAGATACCATGATCTTTCTGTTTGATCTCTGAATCTATCAATGGGGTAAGGGTATTGTTCAACACGTTTCTCAGAATGGTGGATCTGCTTTGTCAAGAAACTCTGAAAAGCATCTTCATAATATAACCAACTCTAGTCTATTAATATGTGATATGATAGCATGTGTGTCGCATGACTAAAGTATTAAATATGGCATGTGCTTAACTGCTATACCAAAAACCCCCACCCCTTCCGGTATAATAACTACACCACAACAATTTAGAGTTACTTAGCCAGAGCAGCCCTTTTATTAACAGAAATATAAATAACAAATAATTAACTAATCAATAACATAAACACCTGAACATATAGTGCATAAAAGAAAAATGGAGCCAGAAGGTCCTAATAGGCATCATAACAAAGCTAGTACCTGCGTGTCACTTCTCAGGCCTCCAGCTGCAAAACCACTGACTCAGAGACAACTCACAGATACACATACACCAACTGGGAGCCATACGTTAGGCAGGTCCCTACACCATATCTGTTTGTGCCCATATGAACCTAAAAGGACCTTGCACCCCACCAGTCGCCAAACCAGGCTCCTCACAACACCCCAAACTACCAAACCCAAAATAACAACAAAATGCAGGGCCGGAGGGAGGGAAGCTGTTCCCTGCTTGCTGACCATTGGCAAAAGACCACCCACCCCCCTCTTACTTTTAAACAACCACAAGACTTTTATTACCCCTCCTATACTCAAACCTCTTTAACCCCTGTCATGCCGCCCTCCATCTATTACTTTATTTTATTTTACTCCGGGCCTCTCTGGATGTCTTGTACAACAATTCACTTTTTGGGAGGATTTCTGCAAGAGAGAAGTGATATAAGAGAGCTATACCGCAGTCGTACAAGGAGAACTGCAATTATTGACAATAGAAAGAAGACAAAAACCGAGCATAGGCAACAATAAATGCTTTAAATTTATCGAGTGGTACCGTTGTACCAATCACTCCACAGTTTCCATGCATTTTCAAACCTACAGAAGGAGTTATTTCTAATGGACGATAGGCATTCTTAGTTGTAATTTAGATTAACTATGACAGTAAGATCTGACACGTTGGGCGATAAGTCATTCCTCCACATCTTAGTGATTAGAGATTTTGCGGCGAGTAGGACATGTGAGACTATAGTACGGTGATGTGTCGGAAATCATTCTATACTAACATCGAGTAGGGCTAGAGCTGGATCAGGGGAGGTCAAAACTCCTGTCACTCAACGTTTGGTGCCACAAGCTAGTAGGATTCCTGCAATATATGAAGTAAATTACCCATCTGACCGCAACTTCTCCAATACTGGGGTGATTGCCTCAGAGAGAATTTGGCAAGTCTATAAGGGGTATAATACCACTGTGATATAATTTTGTGGTTTAATTCCCAGTGATTAATAACTTGCGAGGTACTATAGGAGTAATGTAGTGCTTTAATTCATTGCTTGTCTGTAAAAACAGACTGTAAGTCTGATTCCCAGCATTGCATAGGGGACATTTTCAGATATCTTTGTGTTGTAGGAGAGAATAAAAGAGTAATATCCATTTGGTCCCTCGTAGTGGGTTCATATAGTACTGCCAAGCTTGGGGTCTGCTGCTAATTTTTTTTAGCTTTCTACATCCCCATTAGGTAGAATCACTCTCTCTAAATGACATGATCACCAGAGTCACAGGAAATATAAATGAGGGTTCATCCAAAATTTTAATTTACCACCAGAACAAAATAAGAGGGTTAATATTTCAAAAGGAGACTCCTGATCCAGTGTCAACTGTCTAAAGCTGGCTATACACGGTTAAGCTAGCCATGCATTGTTCATTTTTTGTTTTTCCTTTAATCAGCAGGCTGAATCAAAAAACTGAACTGATTCCCCTATTCACATATTCAGTGTGGATGGGGAAATAACCCTCGCTGTGTCATTGTATTCTAACAGAAGGGAGACTTCCCCACTGTCAGAATACACAGATCTGCACTGCAGGCGATTGGTTGCTGAGCTGATTGAAGAAAAAATTACAGCAGGACCGTTCTTGAGAAGTTAAACAATAAGATCAACTTCATCATCTATGGCCAGCTTCGTTTTTTTTTTTTTCTCAGTATTTCAAGAGAGTCCTCCATTCACATGTAGCGCTGCCTCTTCAGGAGTCACTTGGTAATTTGGGTTCTCTGTTCAGCTCTTCGAATTTGAGAACAACCTCAGCCCCTCTGACACACCTTGCTGATTGAAAGTTACTGGAAGCCCTTATAAAAACTTGAGTATATACACCACATTTTTAGGTTGAAACATGTAACATGTTGCCAATACTGCAGCCGCTGTCCCCTATCCCCCTCCCATCCCCCCCCTCCCTGTGGCAGCAGTACGGGAAGAAACTTCCCGTACTAGCTGTCACTTTTTAAATTTAGCGCACCCATGCATGTCTCAAGCATTTGCAGCGGGGAATCAGCTGTGAAACACCAGGAAGTCACAGGTGGCTTCCCACAGCCAATGGTAGGCTGTGCAAGGGACCTGAAGACTGGCAAAGATCTGGACCTGGTGAAGATAGTGCTGGGTCATTTCTCAAAAATGACTGAAGTTCCTCTTTAAAAAGTATTTGCTGGATCTTGGCTTAAAATTGTTAACTAAATGTGTAACTAAATCTGCTATTTCGCCTAACACTCCTCTCCCCACAGACTGACAATACTGCTGTCCAAAGGTGCCTCCTTGTGCTCATTCATGCAGAGGGGAGGCACTCTAAGGCTTCATGTACACCCTGCCTACATTTACTGCAGCTGCGGGAAAATGCAAAACGTGGCAAAATCGCAGTGCAAAAAAAACGCCAAAAGCTTTCTAAACTCAAGTTTATGGGCTACTAGTGTACATAAAGCCTAATACAGGAGGTGTGTTACTGGCCAGATCACTGTGTAAAAAAAGAGGCAAAAAAGCCTAAAAACGAATGCAGCCACCTAACGTTTAATAACTTGCAATATATTGCATTTTTAGTTTTGGGTTTAGTGCCACTTTAAGAATACAACTGTGTTTACTCAGTTCTCAGGGACACCAATTAGTCCAAGGGTGTTCAACCTGTGGCCCTCCACCTGTTGCGTAACTACAAGTCCAATCATGCCTTTTCCTTTGGGAGTCATGCTTTTAACTGTCTGCATTGCAATGCCGGACTTGTAGTTCTTCAACAGCTGGTGGGCCACAGGTTGGGCACCGATGGATTAGGCCCTGCTTACTTGCTTACCTATTGGCTCCAATATTTTCCCCACCAAGACAAAGCAAATGCACAGATCATAGATGTCAAAGAAGTCATTGGAGTAGATTTACTGAAACTGGAGAGGGCAAAATCTGGTGCAGCTCTGCAAAGAAACCAATCAGCTTCCAGTTTTTTTCAGTCAAAGCCTAATTGAACAAGCTGAAGTTAGAAGCTGATTGGCTACCATGCACAACTGCACCAGATTTTGTAGTCTCCAGTTTTAGTAAATCAACCCCACAACCTGTACTTTTTGAAGGTCTGTTGCTCAATGCATTAAAGCAAAAGGGTGAGCATGACAGCCAAGCAGGTAGCAATTTCAGAAGAGAGAACAAGTAAAATAAACTTTTTTCTGTTGTTATTGGTCTCCTATAATTAATTTAGATCTTCTTGTAAATCTCTTTATTACAAGTTTAACCAAAGTTATCCTGTAAAAAGGAACACAAGCAAGTGAATGAAAGTATCCCCAGTGGGAAGTGACAATCCCTTACCATGAATATCTTCCAATGTAATAATGGTGGAGTTAAAGGTCACCCTGTCTTTATATTGTTCATCACTCGAGGCGGCTCTGACACTTTCCAGCTATCGTACTGTAATCATCATGGCAAATCCTAATACAGCTAACATTTAACCGACTACAAAAACTTGAGTGCTTTAAAAAAAGAGCTGTGTAATCCCGCTGAGATATTTAATTTTTTTTTTTTTTCAGTAAGTAATGATAAAATAGCACACTGCTATTCCCAATAAATGTTCTGTGCCTCGCGCAGCTTAAAATGTTTCTCTGCTCCCACTGGGTTCTCTGGCTTTCTCTTTCTGTTTCTTGTTCTTTTCTGATGTATTTTACATCAGTTTGGACCCGGAAAGAAGAGAAAGAAAAAAGTCTAAACCTTTGATAGCATGACTGGGTAAAGATCTGACGTACTGCTCATCCTTGGAACAGCTCGCACAAACTCCGAAAGGAGCATTTTTAATAAAGGACAAAGACCGAGCATGAAAATCATTCACTCTCCTGTACAATTTGTAATGCCTAAAAATGAAATGCAGTGACTTTATGTGAGACGTGATTAAAGATAAATCAGACGGTGGCAGCAGCAAGGGAAATGACATTGGTTAGTGTTCGTCAGGATTTGATCATGTAATAAACATTGGTTGAATAGACATTTCGGGAGACAGGTCAATTAAGGAACTGTTAATGCCATCTCTGATATGTTGCAACTAATTGAAGACGCAAGGCTTCCATCGAAAATTTATGGAATTAGCAGCAGAATTTTCAAGTTTCTCATCATCAAAGCCCACGCTGTAAAAGAAGAGCATTTATACTTGTCTTTGCGTCCGTGGACCACTGCTGGTGGTGGGAGGAAACAGTCCATAATAGCCAAAATGGCTACACAACCTCTACCAAAATGTACAGAGTCACCAGGGTTCAAATTTTCAACCTGCTTTTTTGGACTTCAATAGACTGCAGAAATTTGTACTACAAACATCATAAAATTGAAACTCAAAATAAAAGTTCTACCCCTTGCAAAACCTGCTTTATTCAAGCAAACATTAAAGTGATTGTAAAGGTTTTCTTTTTTTGTTTTTTAAATAACAACCATGTTATACTCACCTGCTCTGTGCAAGTGCTTTGCACAGAGAAGCCCCGATCCTCCTTTTCTGGGGTGCCTCGACATCGCTCCTGGCTCCTCCCTTTATTGGGTGCCCCCACGGAAAGCCACTTTCCACGGGGGAGCCTGTGCGGGCACATTCACGTCCATTGACACAGACAGCAGGACTCGCCCCCCCACCCAGCTCCCAGGTCACTGGATTTGATTGACAGCAGCGGGAGCCAATGGCTCCTGCTGCTATTAATCAATCCAATGAGGCAGACACAGTGGCTGGAGTCGCTAGGCTTGTGCACATCGTTGGAACAGACAGGCTCAGGTAAGAAAAAGGAGGGGGGGGGTTTGGGGGGCAGCTGCAGCACAGAAGGTTTTTCACCCTAATCCCTAGAATGCATTAGGGTGAAAAACCCAGAGACTTTACAACCACTTTAAAATCAGTTCCCATGGTACATTAAAAAAAATACTTCATACCAGAATTTCAGCTTCAAAGGGACAACAATAGCAATGTTTTTCATGGTAGTGTGTATGAATGTCTGCCAAAATGCTGAGATATAGCGGTTGATTTAGGCTCCTTTCACACATGCAACTTGGGATCCGACTTGTGAGACCCCCAAGTTGCAGGACACGTGAAACTCAATAAGAGCGGTTTCTGACACTACATAAGTCACTGCCACTTAAGAAAAGGTTTCTGCACTACTTTGGTCTGACTTTCGATGCAACTTTGGTCCAGAGAGTGTAAAGTTCAGATGAAAGTCCCACCAGAAGTTGCATCAAAGTCGCTCTGGAAATCGTGTGACTTTGAAGTAAAAAGGAGCCTTACTAAAACTGGAGAGTTCAAATTCTGATGCAGTTCTGCATAGAAACCAATCAGCTTCCAGGTTTCTTTTGACAAAGCTTAATTGAAAAAGCTGAGGATGTTAGCTGATGTTAGAAGCTGATTGGCTACCATACACAGCACCAGATTTTGCATTCTCCAGTTTTAATAAATCAACCCATACAATTTCTTATGAGTAAATATATTGTAAAGCAAGCAAAGCTGTGTCCCTGGCAGTGTCTAAAAACCATAACCCTCAAGCTACACCTTCTCCAACCATATCAAGGGGGACCTTGCAAACCCAAAAAAGGTTGAATGCCTGTAGCGGCCAGGGAGAAGCAAAGCAGCGGAATTTAAAGACATGGGTTACTGGAAAGTTAAGAATAAATGTTACTTCCCTTTCCAGCAGGTTAATCTAAACCAGTGTTTTAAACCCTTGGATGTCATTTGGGTTCTCCTGAATTGCCACAACTATGGGACCCAGTTTTTCCTGGATCAGCATTATGGGATGCTATGGTGCGGGTGGGCCACCCACCAACACTATAACCAATAATGCTTTTGGGCCAGTACACAATGCATCATTCTTTTCCATGGTGATAGGGGCAGCTTGCTCATCCCATGCCAATGCATAATTCTGATTCAGGGCAGGTGGCATGCAGAGTTGTTAAAGTCTGGAGGCTGGTCCACCTGCACTGTTGCAACTTATGATGCTGATTCAGGACAAGTTCTATCTCCTCAGAGACCCAAAATCCATGTTTCACAGCTCACTCATTCACAGTACAATACTGTCAAGGGAACATGACAGCAGTAGACTTTATTTTGTCCTCACTAACCCTTCCCCATGAAGCCCATTAGCAGATCTTAGTTCTTCTGGTATAGGCAAACTGCTCACTCAAAGAAAGATACACTATGTTGCCAAAAAGTATTGGGACACCTGCCTTTTACATGCACATGAACTTTAATGAGATCCCAGTCTTAGTCCGTAGGGTTCAATATTGAGTTGGCCCAACCTTTGCAGCAATAACACCCCAAACTCTTCTGGAAAGGCTGTCCACAAGGATTAGAAATGTGTCTATGGGAATGTTTGACCATTCTTCAGGAAGCGCATTTCTGGTCCAAATCATTTGGTGGAGGGGGGATCAGTGGCGTACCAACAGGGGTGCGGGGGGGGGGCAGCTCGCCCCAGGTGCCACGCTCTGGGGGGCTGTCAGGCCGGTGCCACTCAGGGGGGCCCACATGTCCATGTGAAAGCAACTGCAGTAGTGGAAACTACTCAGCTGCCCCATGGGAAGGTGCTGCAAGGGATCCCATCGCCTGATGCCGCCGCCGGACCGTAAAGAAAGTGAGTGCCATAGCAGCCTCCCTGTGTGCCTGGATAGGAGGAGTGGCAGGAACAGATGCATATAAAGGAATTGATCTTTCTATAATCCTCCTGCAGCCGCTATATACCTGCAGGAGGGAGAGGAGAATCAGGCATTCAGCGTCTGCAGGAGGAATATGGAAAGATCAATTCCTTTATATGCAGCTGCCCCCACTGCTCCTCCTATCCAACTTCTTTTGCTGGCCCCCCAGTGCTCTCCAGCCCCCCCCCCCTGTGCTCTTCAGCTCCCCCACCCATGCTTTCTAGCTCCCCCAGTGCTCTCTACCCCCTGTGCTCCCTGGCTCCCCTGGTTTTCCCTGGCCACCTCAGTGCACCCTGTCCCCCCCCCCGTGCTCTTCACCCTCCACCCATGCTCTCCAAAGCCCCCCCCCCCTCTTTGTGCCCTTCAGCTCCTCCAGTGCTCTCTGCTCCCCCTGTGCTCTCCAGACCCCCTAGTGCTCTTCTATTTACTGTCATGTCCGCAGTCTCTGACCATCTGTTGTATCATGTCTGCAGTCTCTGACCATCACTTGTATCACATCCGCAGTCTGACCATCTCTTGTATCACGTCCGGAGTCTCTGACCATCTACTGTATCATGTCCACAGTCTATGATCATCTCTTGTATCATGTCCGCAGTCTCTCACCATCTCGTGTATCATGTCTGCAGTCTCTGACCATCTACTGTATCATGTCCGCAGTCTCTGACCATCTCTTGTATCAGGTCCACAGTCTCTGATCATCTGTTGTATCATGTCCGCAGTCTCTGACCATCTTTTGTATCATGTCCTAAGTCCCTGACCATCTTCTGTATCATGTCTGCAGTCTCTGACTATCTCCTGTATCATGTCTGCAGTATCTGACCATCTCTTGTATCATGTCCGCAGTCTCTGACCATCTCCTGCAGCATGTCTCCAATCACTTACTCAAACTTAAACACATTGCAAATAGTATTAGCTATCTGTTTATGCCGAAGGTAGAACTGTGCAGGAGAGGCAGAGAGTTTGAAAGAGGGCACTGTGATTAGAAAAACAGGGGGGGCAGAATGCAAGGGGGGCTGTGAAATGAAATTTGTGCAATAAATAAATTCAATAAATATGCAATAAATATTCTTGAAAACATTACAACTTTTTGTGGGTGTTTTTACATTTTAAAGCTGGGATGCGGGGGGGGGGGGGTTGCCAGGTGAGGGATGCGCCCATGGTGCCAAATGCTCTAGGTATGCCCCTGGGGGGGGATTATGGTGTGGGTTGTTTTTCAGGTGCTAGGCTTGGCTCCTTAGTTCCAGTCAAGGGAACCCTTAAGGCATCAGCATACCAAGACATTTTGGACAATTTCATGCTCCCAACTTTGTGGGAATAGTTTGGGGTTGGCCATTCCTGTTTTAATATGACTGCGCACCAGTGCACAAAGCAAGGTCCATAAAGATATAGATGAGCAAGTTTTGGGTGGAGGAACTTGACTGGTCTGCAGAGAGTCCTGACCTCAACCGGATAGAAACACCTTGAAATGAATTAGAGCGCAGACTGCGAGCCAGGCCTTCTTGTCCAACATAAGTGCCTGACCTCACAAATGCCCATAGACACAATCCTAAACCTTGTGGACAGCCTTTCCAGAAGAGTGGAAGCTGTTATACCTTCAAAGGATGGACCAACTCAATATTGAACCCTATGGACTAAGACTGGGATACTATTAAAGTTCATATGCATGTAAAGGCAGGCATCCCAATACTTTTAAAAATATAGTGCAAGAATACTGACTCAGTCCCGCACAGTAGTTTATAAACATTTTTCTTTTACTGAACGTAAAGCATCACAATTCATCTAAAACATTGCAACGAGGAACAAAGTCTTTTTTCACTGCAGAACCTCTACATTTTCCTAATCGGGTACAAGAATAAGCTTAGTAGAATTTACCTTAGTAAATAACTTGACTGGATTAGGTTTGTGACTGACCACCTAGCACCCCGCTTGGGTGTTTCCGTCAAGATACAACCTCCTCCACTCTGGAACCAGGTATTATAGCTAAGCATTGCACCTAAGAACTAGAGACACTAGCTTAGCTGCAAACTGTAACACTTTATTGAAAACTCACACAATTTTTACCACACAAAATCATATAAGAGCCTAATCACATTATCCTAAACAACAATCTAATCATCACATATAACAGTACAGCTAACATAAACATAAACACATTGTTACGTACCTTGTGGAGATTGAGCTGTAGGGGGGGACTTCTCTTGCTCCTCTTGTCTAACACCCCTGGTAGAGATGACAGGGAATGTGGAACACAGAGTGGCACGAGAGCCAGTATAGCACGCAGCACCAGCTGAGGCTTGACAGGAAACCGATGGCCGTAAATCACCGGACAGGCACTCGAAACGTGACGCTGGATCAGTAAGCAGGAGCGTAGCCAGAACACAAGCCAAGGGGTAATCAACAGCTGGGCAATGCAGGTACAGAAATGTTAGACAAAAGCAGGGTCAGGATACAAGCCAGAATCGGTACACAGTCGGGCAGTGAGGTACAAGAGCGTGAGACAGGAGCATGGTCAAAGCGTAGGCCAACGTCACAGGTAGGCAAGCGGGAATCCAGAAGAGGGTCAAGCTCAAGCCGGGTCAATCACAGGTAGGTAAATAGGAACAAGCTGAAAGATCAGCAATGTGTTCAGTCATTGTTCAGTTTAAATAGGCCGTTGCCTGCACGTTTGCGCCCACGCATGTGCACACGCTCGCACATTCGCATATGTACATTTCTTCCTGTGCACACACTACCGTATTCGCGCATGCACGCCAACATCCATTTGGGTTCAACTGGACTTCTCTTACACACATAAACATCCCACAATGATTCCGTAACAAGGTAACGTGGACACAATGCTAGTCACATCTCTAAGAGGATTAGCAGACAGACAAAAACAATAGGTGACTTAATTAACAATTTTAATCCACACCTAAGAGGCACACAATGGGGAAATTATACCATGAGAAACACACATCTTAGTAAAGAGATTAGAACAGTAGACCGCGGCATCAGGTTGTTTTGAGCTTATTATGGTAACATCTTACTCTGAGTCTGGAGGGGGGGGGGGGGGTGTTGAAGCAGTCAATGCTGGTTTGGCCATAGAGGCCCCAAATCTGTATCTGTGCCCCAGGTTCCCAGAATCTGTGTGTTTCGGGGAGACATGGAGCCGAATCTGAAGCAAAACCACTCCAAAGGTCCCTCAGGCACACCTCCCAAAGAATAGAGCCCCCTCAAAAGCCAGGGCCAATAGTCAGAAGGCAAGAGGCTACCCTGCAGTCCCCTCCAAAAGCACCTCTCCCGGTTGGGTTTGTCACAAGGTTCTTACACCCCTCCTCAAAAGCGGTTATCTCTCTCCCTTTGGCTTTCCCCCAAAGGGGGGAATGGTAGTGGAGCCAGGCCTCTACATGGTCCTATGTTTGGTCACCATTCCAGCGGAACAAAATTTCACCTTCCTCCTCCGTGCTTTTTCTTCTTTTCCAAGTGCACCCCCAGGCCTAATATGTCCATAATTGGTGGGCAGAAAAGCCCCCTAACCCACATGGGCAGGCCTGGCACCTAAAGAAAGCATGCACCCTGATAAATACTTTCTCTTATTTTACAGCACAGACTTTGTGGTGATAGGGTCACTTCAAAAGAGCAGTTAGGTATGGGTATTTATAAGACTCTAAATAGCCACTAAGGTTGTTACACTAGTGCTGTATTAGCTCTTAGGGATGGTTGTGTGTGCTGTTATGCACATGTATTCCTTCAAAGGAGAAATGGCCTCTACAGAACAGAGACTTGTCTTCTGCCAGCACTCAGGAATACCGGACATACCCTCTGGACTGACGGTGGAGAATAAATCCATTAATTATGCCATTTGTTTTATTTCATGCATTCCTAATTGTTGCTTTACTATATGACCTTTTTTAAGTTTTTTTTTAAGTTTAATCAGTTTTTTTTTTTTGCTTACCTGCCAACATGTGTAAGATTCTGGTACCTTTGGTACCCTTATTTACCATTTCCCTTTCAAAACATTGCGTCCCACCTTTCTAGTTAGGTGGAACGCATACACCTTTAAGACGGATGACGTCATCGCTGAGCGCCGTTGTTCGTTCAATGTGTGTCTACATGCTCACAAGCCTTGTCTTGCTGTCGGAACCTCCAGCTATTCGCCTTTACCTGGAACAGACCGGAACCTCGCATCTGATCCCGTATCTCGCTACCGGATCACTCCCTCACTACTGGACCCCTCTACTTACTAAACCTTACTAGTGATAAGTACCCCACAGGGGAATCCTCCATATCTAACTTACACTATCATCTTCTGCACATTATGGACTGTTACTATCTATGCATACTAATTCTACCATCTGCACTGTTACATAGATTGCTAGCTCTTGAGTCTACTACCATCTATCCTTGCACTGGGTTAGTCTATCCTGTCTATGTCATCTGCTGTCCTTACCACCTGTTACTATACATGATTACTAACCTATCTGCATTCTACCTATTACCATCTACTACTTTCCTGAACATTACTATCAAGTGCTTACCATTACTGTCACTGCTCACACCTGTCCCTTCAGCACATCACCTCCATACTATCATATACATCCTATCACTCCAGGAACATCTTATTGAGTGTGTGTATATCTGTATGCTGAAGCAGACAGGCCCACAGTGATGAGTCTGGAGAGTTGGATCTGGTATTCCAACACATCTCTACATGCAGTGGTGGGATTCAAAAATTTTAGTAACCAGTTCCGACTTTCCCAGTAGAATGACCAGCGTGCCCCCTTTCAATGCACAGTGACCAGCGTTCCCCCTTTCAATGCAGAGAGACCAGCGTGCCCCCCTTTCAATGCACAGTGACCAGCGTGCCCCCCTTTCAATGCACAGTGACCAGTGTACATGCCCCCTTCAATGCACAGTGACCAGAGTGCCCCCTTTCAATGCAGAGAGACCAGCGTGCCCCCTTTCAATGCAGTGACCAGTGTACATGCCCCCTTTAATGCACAGTGACCAGCGTGCCCCCCTTTCAATGCAGAGAGACCAGCGTGCCCCTTTCAATGCAGAGAGACCAGCGTACATGCCCCCTTTAATGCACAGTGACCAGCGTGCCCCCCTTTCAATGCAGAGAGACCAGCGTGCCCCCCTTTCAATGCACAGTGACCACAGCATTGCCCCCAATGATTGCAGAGTGCCAGCCACAGCATTGCCCCCAATGATTGCAGAGTGCCAGCCACAGCATTGCCCCCAATGATTGCAGAGTGTCAGCCACAGCATTGCCCCCAATGATTGCAGAGTGTCAGCCACAGCATTGCTCCCAAATTGCAGAGTGCCAGCCACAGCATTGCCCCCAATGATTGCAGAGTGCCAGCCACAGCATTGCCCCCAATGATTGCAGAGTGCCAGCCACAGCATTGCCCCCAATGATTGCAGAGTGCCAGCCACAGCATTGCCCCTAAATTGCAGAGTGCCAGCCACAGCATTGCCCCCAATGATTGCAGAGTGCCAGCCACAGCATTGCCCCCAATGATTGCAGAGTGCCAGCCACAGCATTGCCCCCAATGATTGCAGAGTGCCAGCCACAGCATTGCTCCCAAATTGCAGAGTGCCAGCCACAGCATTGCCCCCAATGATTGCAGAGTGCCAGCCACAGCATTGCTCCCAAATTGCAGAGTGCCAGCCACAGCATTGCCCCCAATGATTGCAGAGTGCCAGCCACAGCATTGCCCCCAATGATTGCAGAGTGCCAGCCACAGCATTGCCCCCAATGATTGCAGAGTGCCAGCCACAGCATTGCCCCCAATGATTGCAGAGTGCCAGCCACAGCATTGCCCCTAATGATTGCAGAGTGCCAGCCAGAGTATTGCCCCCAATTGCAGAGCGCCAGCCACAGCATTGCCCCCAATTGCAGAGTGCCAGCCCCAGCATTGCCCCAAATTGCAGAGCGCCAGCCAGAGTATTGCCCCCAATTGCAGAGCGCCAGCCAGAGTATTGCCCCCAATTGCAGAGCGCCAGCCACAGCATTGCCCCCAATTGCAGAGCGCCAGCCACAGCATTGCCCCAAATTGCAGAGTGCCAGCCACAACATTGCCCCCAATTGCAGAGTGCCAGCCAGAGTATTGCCCCCAATTGCAGAGTGCCAGCCAGAGTATTGCCCCCAATTGCAGAGTGCCAGCCACAACATTGCCCCCAATTGCAGAGTGCCAGCCACAGCATTGCCCCAAATTGCAGAGTGCCAGCCAGAGTATTGCCCCCAATTGCAGAGTGCCAGCCAGAGTATTGCCCCAAATTGCAGAGTGCCAGCCAGAGTATTGCCCCCAATTGCAGAGTGCCAGCCAGAGTATTGCCCCCAATTGCAGAGTGCCAGCCAGAGTATTGCCCCCAATTGCAGAGTGCCAGCTAGAGTATTGCCCCCAATTGCAGAGTGCCAGCCACAACATTGCCCCCAATTGCAGAGTGCCAGCCACAGCATTGCCCCCAATTGCAGAGTGCCAGCCAGAGTATTGCCCCCAATTGCAGAGTGCCAGCCACAGCATTGCCCCCAATTGCAGAGTGCCAGCCACAACATTGCCCCCAATTGCAGAGTGCCAGCCAGAGTATTGCCCCCAATTGCAGAGTGCCAGCCAGAGTATTGCCCCCAATTGCAGAGTGCCAGCCAGAGTATTGCCCCCAATTGCAGAGTGCCAGCCACAACATTGCCCCCAATTGCAGAGTGCCAGCCACAGCATTCCCCCAATTGCAGAGTGCCAGCCACAACATTGCCCCCAATTGCAGAGTGCCAGCCAGAGTATTGCCCCCAATTGCAGAGTGCCAGCCAGAGTATTGCCCCCAATTGCAGAGTGCCAGCCAGAGTATTGCCCCCAATTGCAGAGTGCCAGCCACAGCATTGCCCCAAATTGCAGAGTGCCAGCCACAGCATTGCCCCCAATTGCAGAGTGCCAGCCACAGCATTGCCCCCAATTGCAGAGTGCCAGCCACAGCATTGCCCCCAATTGCAGAGTGCCAGCCACAGCATTGCCCCCAATTGCAGAGTGCCAGCCAGAGTATTGCCCCCCAATTGCAGAGTGCCAGCCACAGCATTGCCCCAAATTGCAGAGTGCCAGCCACAACATTGCCCCCAATTGCAGAGTGCCAGCCAGAGTATTGCCCCCAATTGCAGAGTGCCAGCGATCCCCCCCCCGCGAGACCCATGCACTTACCTCATGGACGGTCTCGCAGTCGGCTCCCCGCGTCTCCGAGTCCTCCCGCGGCGCCTCCTCCTCGTCCAATGGCACGGTGTTTGCCTTTCAGCCAATCAGGAAGCGGGAGGACCCGCTCCCTGATTGGCCAGGAGGAGGATCATGTGACAATAGCTAATTCTCATTCGCTATTGTCACAGAATGGGCGGGGAGGAGCGCACTGCTCCGCCCCCCGGCCGCCACGTCTGTCCGAGCGCGGGACATTCAATTGTCCTGCGCTTCCTCAGACGCGCAGAGGGATTCAGCCGGTTCTGCGAACTTGCAGAAAGTTAGCAACCGGTTCTATGGAACCGGTGCGAACCGGCTGAATCCCACCACTGTCTACATGACTACTGAGTGGAGATTCTGCAGCTGCAAATCCAGCTTACAATAAAAACGCAGGAGCGTTACAACATGCAGATAACATCTTTAAATAAAAAAATGTATTTTTATTACATGCTTTTTTTAGACCCAGTGGTATCATCCTTTGGTCTCTGTGCTTCTTTATGAAATGCAGGCAGATCATGGCTGATGGGGTGCTGTACATAGCCACTTAGAAACATTAGAGCACCCTGCCTCAGTACTCCTCCCAATGGTCTTCAGTCCTTATGCAAGCAATGGGTTGGTTCTTAGAAGAGGTATGCAAATATCAAAACCCCTCGATGGGGTGTTGTCATTTTGGAGGAACAGACATTTCTTGGCAGACTGTCCTAGGTAATGCCAACATGTTTTGCTGAGCCTCCATGATTGAATAAATCGAAATACAATAAATGAAAGGGGAAAGCCAGGGACAGTCAGGCTGGGGAGGAAGGTGCTAGATGATGCTGGATGCCCTTTTGCCAGGAAATGAGGTGGACTCTATCTGACGTGCTGCAGTTTCTAATGCACATTGTGAGAATGTGCAGTAAAACAGAAAATTATTGTCAAACACTTACCGTCATTTTTCTTTCCTAATTATCTCAATGGCAGCCTATGAAAGTGTATCCTATGTTACAATTGAGTTAGTCAGGAAAATCAGATTAAAGGAAAGTTTAGTTTTTTATTTTTTTTTTTTTTTTAATCTTAGTTACCCCGGTGAATGCAGCATCAGTCTGAAGCATCTGTCCCCTGCCGACTCTAAGACTGAAAATTGAGCTTTCAGACACTGCTGATCGCTCAGTTCTCAGTGCTCCATGAGCATAGAGCCAGTGATTGTCAGTCACCAGCTCTCTGCTCTGCCCTCCCTGGCGAGCTAGGCTGTGGAAGGGGTGGGAGCTGCTTGCTCAGGCTCTCAGTGACTCACCAGCCCTGTGGTGTCAGCCGACAGCGGGACAGACAGAGCAGAAGGGACTGGGTTCCTGTGATCCATAGGAGAAGTACAGCCAAATGAGCTTTGGCTGTACTTCTCTATTAAGCAATTTCAGAATAAAAACACTAGGCTGGTTAGATTGATGAAGCAGTGCCACCCCCTTACATATAATAACAACAAATCTAATATTGGTTGCTATTTTTAGTAATTTTTTCAAACATATGTAGACAACTGCTAACAAAAGTACAACATTTATTCATCATAGTTAAAAAAATCAAACATATTACATAAAACATAAATCTGGTTATTGAATCAGTATACGTAAAGCGCAACCACAGTGCTTAGGATTTCATGGGCAGATGTGTCTGTCTCTATCATGAAAATTAAGCCCCAGTGAGTTTCATTTATTCAATCTTCATCAGGAGGACAAAAGCACAGTGGTTATGTATAAATCTGTAACAAAGATTGTTTCTTTGTGTTGTCACATAAGAGTCAGCAGGGTGTATAGCTGGAGAACACAGAGGGTGCCAAAACAGACTTCCCCAATGGAGTATGGATATGTGTATACAATAAGTAGGTATAGAAAGGTACATGGAAAGAGTATATTAAACACTGGAAGTAGTGCATAACATCAACCCTCCAAACATTGCATTCTACCATCAAACAAGTTGGGTCAGCTCTAGGCAGTACATACTGCTATCTCAGGAACTACAGTATATGTGTTAATAATATTATTATTACAGGTATACTTACATAGCGTTGTCAATTTACGCAGTGCTTTTCACATATATATTATAGATTCACATTGTTCCCTGCCCTCAGGGAGCTTACAAAGTAAGGTCCCTAACTCACATTCATACATACAGTACAAACACTAGGGCCAATCTGATTCACAACTTGCAGTTAATGTGGACTTCAGGATTCAAGCAGTGAGAGTGTATTGAATCCAAAAAAATCCTCACACTGAATCCATAAAATATGTCCGCCATTCAATAATTCTATACTTGCTTTTTGTATACACATATCCATACTCCATTGGGGAAGTATGTTTTGTCGTCCCTCTGTAGTCTCCAGCCATACACCTTGCTGACCCTTTTGTGACAACACACTCATTCTAGAGAACAATACTTGTTGCAGATTTATACATAACCACTGCACTTTTGCCCCCCTAGGGGGGCACCCGAGCAGACTCGCTTCTGAACTGCTGCTCCATGTGTCCATTCACACAAGGAGCATGACTTTGCCCCCGCCCCCACTCTCTCATCATTTCCTCACTGGCTGTGATTGGCAGTAGCAGAAGCTGATGGCTGCCTCAGCAAATGAGGAGGGGGATATCTGGTAGGGCCGAAGCTCCGTGCCCAATGCTGGATTGAAATGGGTCTCAGGTAAGTATTAAGTGGTGCCCCTGAACATAGAAGGTTTTTTTCCTTCATGCATATGTAGCATTCCCTAGTGTGTACTACTAGTGTTAGTACAGGCAAACTATAAACCATTGATTCTGGGTCAGGGTTACTAGAGGCCAGGCCAGCATGAGTCATACAGGCAGCCCTCTGGTGCCTCCTCCTGATATCTGGAAAGTTGGAGAACATTCTGGAACTAATGGGTGGAGGTGAGGAGGAGCTGTTCTGCATATTTTTGGGGCCTTAGCCAATCCCCAGGAGTGGGCATGCAGGGAGGGATAGTCAGGTGGAAGATAGAGAAGCAGTGCTGAGGGAGTCTGTTGGTGGCCCTTGAGGGACTCCTTACTAGGGAGGGGGGGGAGGTTTACCTCAGTTTGGAGCTGGTTTGGAAGGATCCCACTACAGGAGGAAGTTGGAAGGATTAAAGCCAAAGCAGCAGAAGAGAGAGCAAGGAGAGACAGTGAGTAGATCAGCACGGTGTAGGGACAGACAAGAGAGGAGACTGCCAGTTGTAGCACTGCTCTCTTGAAGACAGTGGTGTACCAAGTCTTCACCAAACCTTGCCCTGGGGAATCTCCATGTACATGTCAGTCAGAAAGATTGGAAAGAGGAAGGCAGTCAGATGTAGCTGTTGGTAGGCGGGCTATCAAATTCTGCAAGTAGTGAAACTGAGATCAGTGGCCACAGGAAAGCAGAGGGCAATAAGTTGTGCTGTTCACTCCTTATATGCTACTTAGCTAGGGGACTGAGAGTTTCTGCCTGTAATGGGCCGTTCCTAAACTGACAATAGACTGTTAGTTACCCCAGGAGTGAATCAGCAGAAGCTGTACAAAGAGGAACAAATGTTGTGCAGGAGGAAGGAAGAAGAGAAGTCTGTAAATAGGGAGGGAGTGTCCTTGCAGTGTTGTTGTTGTCGTCACACTGGGCATCCTATAATCTCGTACCCCATCCATGTTATCATCCCCTAATAAAACTACAAAAACAAGCCAAAAATTGATTCTTGCATCCGGATGAGAGAAGGATATGCTGTGTGACTGGCTGTGCAGCAATGGGGAACCCTGACTTTAGTAAGTCGTACAAGGGTATTGCTACATTTGGGGGCTCGTCCGGGATTCACCCATGGTAACCTGCATGGCCATTGCCCCTAGCAACAAGAAATCATTAAGCCAGGAGACTGCACTTTGCATATTGAAATTACTTGGGTCAATAACAACTAGAAGGCGGGGGCAATGCATTGCTAATTTTGACTGTAAAAGTGGTGTTTAAGTGTCGTTGTCCATAGCAACCACAGAAGGGGGGGTTGCTTTCAACCAGCTATACTACATGACCAGTTGCCCTAACCAAGGCTGGGATGGCTACTTGTGCTAAACCAGGGCCTGCTTTGATCAGTGAGGATCGTATTGTGTGCTGTCGTCCGTGACAACCACGGCGGGTGATCACACCCATGGTTTACAAAACGATCAGCTTTCTGATCATGGCAGGTAAAAGTGACTGTGCAATGAAACATCCTGCTAAAATCAGTATGGTATGCACTGTTGCCCTTAGCAACCACTACGGACATTTCTTATTCAGCCCCGACTAAGGTCGAAGGGCATGTTGCAACAAGTTCTGTAAATACCAGTGCATGTGAAGTGTCTGTGCCTGCAAAGTTTAGTACAGAAGAGAAGGAGTTTCAAAGCATGCAGGAGCGAGCCTGCTTATCAGAGCTGCTGGCGCCAACCAGACTGGTAGCTTGAGGGTGAAGCCACCCTGCAGGAAGAGCCCAGTGTGTTCAGCATGGAAGAACCAAGGTGGGGTGCATCATGGCAGGTTAACTACAGCCCTGAGGCCCATTTGAAAGCCTTCCTGATAATCAGGCACTGGACAGGAGATACCAAATGGTGGATACTGGGCTGTGGTTAGAGCACCAAAGGGGATTCGCTTTTAGCATGATCAATGGTAGGGAGAAGCTATGCCTGTCATGTCCTGGGTGCAGAAAACCTGCAGCAGTGGTTGGAGCCTGGCTGAAGTGTGGGCACTGTGAAGAACCTTTAACCATGCTGATACCAGCGACCTGCCACCAGTGACCTATGCTGTAGACCTGTCATCAGGGACTATTCGTGGAACAGAGAGAGGAATCCTGACTAGAGAAAGTCCTGGGGGGAGTGATGCATAGGCCTGCAGTTGGTTAGGCATCCTGTGGGAGAGGCCGGAGAATTGCAGCAGTTCAGACAACAAGAGAGGAAGAGCCAGGGCAGGAGGCGAGAGATCCAAGCCCAGCTCAGGATGTCCCAGCAGAGAAGCCAGCTGCTGAAGTCCACCCGGTCAGCCCCACCTGAAAGGGGACAGTTGTTGAGGATCATGGTCTTCAGGTAGCCATAGTGGAGTGGCAGTGGTGATGAAATAGATTGGGTGTTTTAAGACTGGAAGCTGAGTTTAGGCTCTTGGAAGTGGAGGCTGAGTGGTCCCCAGAGAGCGAGTCAGAAGAATAATGGACTTGGTGGGATGTTTAGGAAGCTAAAAGTCTGCCAGCAGGAATATCCAGAGTGAGAGATCCGTTACCCGAATAAGCAGAGTGGACAGCGGAGGATCAGCTGCAGCCCATATCTACCTGTACAGACAAGCAGCTAACAACTCCACTAAAACAACCCTGTTGTGCCCCTGCCCCATCCCCATTTTGCCCCTGCCCCATCCCAGGTCCAGACAGAGCCAGCTGTAACCAGGGGCAGGTTACAAAAACACAGGACATGGCCTGCAAAATGTGGATTACTCGACCTTCACAGGCCTGTGTCCTTCCTGGAAGAGGAAAGCCCAGGGAGCTCCCCAGGTTCTCCAGGTTTCAGAGGGAGGTACAGAGAAGGACTACTCTGGAGTGGGGATGGAACTTTCCCTATGTTCCGCAAGATGTCATGGACATCATTGAGGTCTCCCGCAATAACTGGAAAGAGGAACTCATATGGGACTATGTTCCTAAAACCCAGAGGGGACCTCACAACAAAGACACTTGGGCCAGGTTCCAGGGTATACAGAGTGAGTGGAGCCTTGGGTGAGCAATCTACAAGGATCGAGTGGCTGTCCTGAAAGCTGGACGGCCCAGCTGAAGCTACTCTATCACCAAACGGGGTCCTAATGGAGAAGTCATCAGATTGCCCAATCCATATATGTACTGGTGACCAAAGGGGCTGATGCAGGAATCCAGCCCGAAGCCCCAAAGCAAAGCAGCTGTTGTGCTAGGGGAACTTCCCCACTGTGGTGCAGATGAGACCAGACCCTACCACCTACCCGTTCCAGATGTGGGACTTTGGAGAAAAAGCAGTGGTAAGGCCTAGACTTGTTGATTTAAAAAGACTAATGCTATGGAAGGGCTCCTACTTTCAGAGACTCTTTGAAAAAAAAAAAGAAAGGGGGGGGGGGTTGCTTCTGCCAGCAGGATCATAACCCCCTGCTGACAGAATGTACAGTTAGCTAGCTAGTGCAAGGATTGTGTTTCCTCCTGCACAAGAATTGGACTCTGGGACTGGTTCTAATGCTCCTGCGGAGAGGGCTTCCTTTTAGGGGGAGGTGCTCTGGCATATTGTACATATGTTGGTGTTGATAATTGTGCTATCTACAGGAACCTGTAGTCAGCATGTACTGTACATATGTGATGTATATGGTTCTTTGACAAATGTGTATATTTTTGATACAGCTAATTTATTTGTAAAAAAGCCCTTTCCAAGTTTGTTCCCTTATCCCCTCCCCCTATTTTTCTTATGAGAAGTCCTTTTGCTCCTGGGCACAGGAGTGATTTTTGTACATTTTTCCAGTCAATAGGGACATGGCTGATTTTTAGAGAGAGGTGAGTGTAACACCCTCTAGTGTGTGCTACTAGTGTTAGTACAGGCAAAATATAGTTTGGCTCTGGGCTGAACCTGAGTCATTGAATCTGGGTCAGGGTTTCTAGAGGCCAGGTCAGCACTCCTGTGGTACCCTGATATCTGGAAAGTTGGACAGCATTCTGGAACTAGTGGGTAAAGGTGAGGAGGGGCTGTTCTGCAAATTTATGGGACCTTAGCCAATCCCCAGGAGTGGGCCTGGCAGGAGACTGAGGAGCCCATAAATATATATGATTCAATCATGCTGGGAGGGGAGTCTGGTAGAAGATGGAGAAGAAGTGCTGAGGGAGGCCGTCAGTGATCCTTGAGGAACCCCTTACTGGGGGGGGGGGGTTACCTCTGGCTGGAGCTCAGGAGGCTGGCCTGGAAGAATCCCACCACAGGAGGCAGTTGGTGGGATTCAAGCATGAGAGGCAGCAGAGAGAGCAAGGAGAGGCAGGGAGTAGATCAGCACATTGCATGGACAGGCAAGAGGGGAGACTGCCAGCTGTAGCAGTGCTCTCTTGAAGACAGTGGTGTGCCTAAAGTATTGTTTTGTCACACTGAGCATTCCATAATTACTTATCCCATCATCCCCTAATAAAAGTACAAAACAAGCCAAAGACTGATTTCTGTATCCAGATGGAAGAAGGAAATGCTGTGCGACTGGCTGTGCAGAAGTAGGGAACCCTGATTTCAGCAACTCCTACAGAGGTAGGGCTACGCATAGAATAAAGTGGGTATACCACTATTCCAAGCGCACATGTACAAAACAGCTTAACAAAAACTAAAAGCAAAAGTTCATTACACAATAGCTGCTGCTATAAAATAAGTCCATAACTGTAACATTAGTCATAGAAGAATTAGCAGTGCTCCCCCAGTGTAAACTAGGGAAGTTTAAATGTGTTCCACCCCAGTGAGTGAATACAAAGATAGAGACCTCTAACACAATATGGTCCCCAGAATCGTGCTTTGGTTACACCTCGTGGGTTCCTCTCCCTACAAGCATTGCACTCACCGGATCTCCAATCAATTACGCATTATGTCAATAGACTCTCCTTTACATCACACTCTAGTCAGGATCCTCCTCCGAACACCATCCATCTCTTCTGCTGCCGGTTCCAGGTTTCTCTCTCTACTTCCTCCCAACTCAACAAGTAGAGAGAAACTTGGAACCAGCAGCAGAAGAGACGAATAGCGCCCGGAGAAGGATCCTGACTAGAGTGTCATGTATCGTGGAAGGAGAGTCTAATGACATAAGGCGCAATTAATTGAAGATCCAGTGAGTGCAATATTAGTAGGGAGAGAAACCCATGAGATGTGGTGAAGGTGTTTATGGACATAAGAATCAACAGCACAATTTTGGGGACCAGATTGTCTTAAGCCCCGTACACACGCACAGATTGCTGGCCGTAAATTGTCGGCCAATGTCCGATCGGCCGATTGTAGGTTTGTTAGTATGATGCTTCCGACAACCAACTGCGAATTTTCGGCCGAAAAAAATCTGGTGTGCATGCTACAAAATTTTTGTTGGCCAACAACAGAACGGCTGATTGTTCCTCAGTCAGTACAGATTTCGGCAGACAAAAATCAGATGAGCAAGACTGGGCATGCTCAGAGAAGAAAAAACACACGGAAAGTCAACCATCACATGACACGTTTGGCCAACAAAAGTCCAGTGCAAGTCTAGAGCACATTTCAACCAACAAACAACACTAGCCAAAAGACGGCCGATCAGTCGGCCAACAATCTGTGCGTGTGTACGAGGCTTTAGACGTCTCTGTCTTTGTATTCACTCGCAGCATAGGCATATAATGTGCAGTGCTACACATATAATGCATGAATGTAAAAAAAACTTGAGCCTATACAAGCACTTTAAGCAATGTCAGAAGAGGAGCCTGTACAATTGTGCAAGACTGAATGTATCGATCGACTTCAGTATAACCAAGTTGTCAGGGTTTTTTTTTTTCGTATATATTCACTGCAAGTGGCTGTAGCTGCCAGCAGTGATTATTGTATTCTGACAGCTGGGAAACCTCCTGCTGCCAGAATACAATAGAACCACAGGAGGGATTCTCCCATCAACACTAACTTTGTTAATAGGGGAATCAAGCTATTTTCTTTTCTTCAACCCGTGGTTGAGGGAAAGAAAATTGCATAAGCTATGGCCAGCCTAAAGGGCCATACACACTATAAGATTTTCTGAAGACTTTTTCCTTCAGATTTACCTTTTCTATGTAGTTCAAGGGCCTGCCAGATTGCATACAAATTGAAAGTGTTTGGGTTTGACCTCATATTATCTGGTTTTGGTAAATCTAAAGGAAAAAGTCTTCAGAAAATCTTATAGTGCGTATGGCCCATTAGGCTGGAGTTCAGATTTAGGTGTCTACATTTGTAGTGACAGCTAGTATAGCCTCTATAGGTGAGAATTTGCAGCCTGGCTTCCAGCCTGACAATTATGCTCTGCTATCAAAAATCAAATAATGATTGAGAACTAAGACTGCTATAACAATTACAATGGTATAACAATTGTGTAGATTTACATTTTCCAAAAAGCTCGTTCTCCTACAATTGTAAAAAAACAAAAAAAACAAACAAACAGGAAACAACCAAGGTTTAGTATTAGAACATAGCTCACCTTATTTGAAATTCTCTGGGGATAGAGCTGACATAATAGTACAATTCATGAAAAATGATTATAGGTTAGTCAGTCTACGGCGGGGGGCGAATATGAGTGTTTATGACCTGATCTAGAAAGAGTCTTGGCTGAAAGTGACGCTTTATACAGTAAACCTGGTGCTAAAATCTTAATGGACTTCATAAAGTTCTCACATAGAACAAACAAAGTAGCAAAACACATACAAGGCAATGTGCCTGCTGATCTCCTGGCAGAAAACGTGAAAGGGAATACATATGGTTTTGTTTAATTACCATTCCCCTGGCTTAGAGTAGGAGAGCGGAGAAGAAAAATAATGGCTCTTGTTTCATTGGAGTGCGCTAACATTTGGAATCCTTCGGTCTCAGGTATTAAACTTAACTTAATGTGTTAAAGAAAAACTGAACTTTCATATGAAATGTGAAGGAAAGTATCACAACGGCATTAAAACTTGGAACATAATCCCTGTGTACCAATGTTCTGTACTATACAAACAAAATGCCCCATCGACATTTCAGGTTGCTATGGGAAAACTAGTCTAAAAGGAAAAGCAGAGAATTTCCATAGAACAAAGATCTATTGAAATCCCAGTGAAAGTGGACCTTCCAATAATTCTACAGGTCTGCATGAATATATATGCAATATCATTTACATTACAGTGACATTGCCTTTGCCTAGGCTGATATGATGCTGTCAGTCTGATGCAGGCAGTCGGAAGTATTTCCTCAGTCTCCTTTCCCCTAGTGGTCAAACTGCAAGACTGTCATTTTGTAACAAGTTATGGTGAGAGGCTCCAGTAGAAATCAGTGTGCGTAGTTAAGAACTTAGATGTATGGGATTTTTTTTTCCTGAATCATACTTACCTAGGTGGATGCAGCATCGGTCCTCCGCCGGCTCTGATACTGAGAACCGAGTGATCAAACACCACTGATCGCTCGGTTCTCAGGGCTGTCTGAGTAAAGAGCTGGTGACTATCATTCACCTTCTCTGCTCTGCCTCCCTCCCCCTGGCGCTGACAACGGAGGGGGCGGAGTGGCCGGCTCAGGCTTCCAGTGGCTGAGCTGGGTGCCAGTCAAGGGTTGTGGGCAGATTCAGACCATATGGTCGCGATCCTTCCCAGGCTTGGACCGGATCTGTGACATCAGCTGACAGCGGGCTTCAGCTAAAACGGGTCACAGAAGTGCAGAACGATCTGCACTCCTGTGATCCACAGGGGAAGTACAGCCAAACAAGCTTTGGCTGTAGTTTTCATTTAAAATTATTTGAAACCTTTAATTATTATTATTTTTTTTTTATAGTTACCTGCTCCGTGCACTGTTTTTGCACAAAGCAGCCCTGATGCTCTTCTTACCCTGCCAGCGCTCCTGGCTCCTTCTGCCTTCTGAGTGCCGCTTGCTAGGGGGAGTACTCATGTGGGCTCACTCCCAAGCCCCGCCCCCCGCTCCCTCAGCCTAGGATTTGATTTACAGCAGCAGGAGCCAATATCTCCTACTGCTATCAATCTGCCCTGAGAGGAGGGATAGCGTTGGATCTAAATCAGGATCAGGTAAGTATAGGAGGGTCTGAAAGCATTAAGGCTTTAGGACCACTTTAAAGTAGAACTAAAGGCACTTTTTAAAAAAAAGTTTGGATAGCGGAAGTGATGGCTATAAACCCTGCCATGTTTTTGCTATCTGTACTCCATTAGGGAGATTTCCCTTCTCTTCCTGTCCTATAGCCAAAAGAAAGAAGTGAGCAGAAACCCCTGCAAAGTAAAAACTGCATCTTTTAATTTCACTTTCGATGATAACAGTAAATAGGATGAATAGAGAGGGTGAATCCTCCCAATGGGGGCACAGACAGCAATAAGAAGCTGACTTTTTTTAATCCCTTCTCCACTCTATCCAAAACTAAAAAAAAGGTTTTTACTTTAGTTACACTTTAAATTGATTGTAAACCCTTAAATATATCCAGTGAGGTGACTAAATTCAGGTGATACACACATGAAAAAAAAATCCTCCTACATAAGTTGTACATGTTAATCTGCAGCAATCTGTCATCTATGGTTGCTCGAAGTCCAGAATGTATACAGCTTGTCTGAGTTTCAAAAAGTAGGGGTGGAGAGCTGTAGTTACACTCTGCAAAGCTAGGTGAGAGCTGATTGGAGGGAAGGGACACACCTACCTTCACACAGCACATCCTGCTATATAGGATCACATGTCTCTGTGATGATTTCACAAGCCACGCCCCTCTACAGTTAGAATCACTCCCCTAGGCTTACATTTAACCCCTTGATCACTAATAGTATTAACCCATGCCCTGCCAATAAGATTATTACTGTAACAGTGCATATTTTTAGCACTGATTACTGTAGGATTGTCACTGGTCCCCCCAAAAGTGTCAAAAATGTCAGTTAGGGGTCAGATCTGTCCGCCGCAATGTCGCAGTCCCACAAAAAATCACAGATTGCAGCCATTACTAGAAAAAAAAACCATAAAATAGACATAAATCTTTCCCGTAGTTAGTAGAAGCAATAACTTTTGCACAAACCAATCAAAATATGTTTATTGTGATTTTTTTTACCAAAAATATGTAGAAGAAATAAAATTGGCCTAAAATGTTAAAAAATTTTGATTTTTAAATTTTTTTTTTGGGAATGTTATATAGCACAATGTGAAAAATATATATATTTTTTTCAAAATTGTCGCTCTTTTTTTTGTTTATAGCGCAAAAAATAAAAATTGCACAGGTGATCAAATACCACCAAAAGAAAGCTCTATTTGTGGGAAAAAAAGGATTTCAATTTTTTTTTGGGTACATCATCGCACTACCACACAATTGTCCGTTAAAGTAACGCAGTGCTGAATCGCAAAATAGGGCCTGGTCATTAAGCAGCAAAATCCTCCGGGGCTAAAGTGGTTAAATATCTTACACATAGCATGCATCCACTTAACATGAAAAAATTTACCCAATGTAAGATCTACTTAAACTTTGACAGTTTTTCTGATTTTCTTTGTAATGATAAAAAGCTAATAGGCAATCCAAGACCTAATACATTGAAATGTTGCATCTGTGCTTGGCCTTGGCTGTTATAGGAAAATGAACTATGATGTCCTTATTCCTTCTCTTCAACATGTGGAAGAATCCAGAATTTAGATCTATTGACCTCAGATAAACTGATGCTCTCATAAAGCAGTCACAATGTATGCCAGCTCAGGCAGCTTCAGTCTGTGCACTGAATCAGGGCCGGTGCTACCAGTAAGGCGACTTAGGTGGCCGCCTAGGGCGCAACTTACCAGGGGGGCGGCATATGTAGGAATAGATCCATCCATATCTCTCCTGCGGCCGCTAAGAGTCTGCTTCTTCTCCTCCTCCCCCTCCCCCAGGCATCCAGAGGCGGCAGGAGAGAAATGGACGGAACGGTTCCTACTTATGCCGCCCCTCCTATCCACTGGAGGACCTGACCATTTGCTTTCTCCCCTGAGTGCAGTGCAGCTTTTGCCCCTGTAGTCTCCTGTGGCTGGCAGATTTGTCTCCTGATGGTCTCTCACCCTGAGCCTGGCAGCTTCTCCACTGGCCGACTGAGCTGGTGGGCGGGGCAGGGGTGTGGGTTCTTTCACTTAGTTGCACAGGCAGTTGCCCATGCTGAAAATGGTAGAGGATTCTCTGAGGAGAAGCATGCATGGTGACCCTAGAAGTCTTCACCTACAGCCATAAGGTAAGTGACTTCTGCAGCAATTTCCTCCATCATCAATTCTTCAGCCCCCTCCCCCCTGTAAACTGCTCTGCTGTATATTGCTCACTGCTCCCCCCCCCCCCCCACACACACACTGTATACTGCCCACTGCTCTCCCCCTGTGAACTACTTACTGTGCCCCTCCCCCCTTTTACTGCTAACTGCTTCCACCTGTATACTGCTTGCCACCACCCATATACTGCTAACTGCTTCCCCACTGTATACTGCCCCTATATTCTGCCCACTGCTCTCCCCCCTGTAAACTGCTTACTGTACCCCTCCCCCCTTTTACTGATAACTGCTCCCTCCTGTATACTGCTTGCCACCACCCGTATACTGCTAACTGCTCCCCCACTGTATACTGTCCACTATTCTCCCCCCTGTATACTGCTAACTGCTCCCTCCTGTATACTGCCCACCACTCTCCCCCTGTAAACTACTTACTGAAACCCCCCCCCCCCATATTGTGCTAACTGCTCCCTCCCATATACTACACACTGCCCCCGTATACTGCTAACTGCTCCCTCCTGTATACTGCCCACTACTCTCCGCCTGTATACTACTCTCTGCCCCCCATATACTGATAACTGCTCCCCCCCACTATATACTGCCCCTGTATACTGCCAACTGCTCTACCCCCGTATACTGCTAATTGCTCCCTCCCATATACTGCCCACTACTCTCCCCTGTATACTGCTTGCTGCCCCCTGTATATTGCTAACTGCTCCCCCCACTGTATACTGCCCCCATATCATGCCCACTGCCCCCCCTGTATACTGCCCACTGCTCTCCCCCTGTATACTGATCACTGCCCCCCCCCTTGTATACTGCCCAATGCTCTCTCCTGTATACTGCTCGCTGCCCCCCCATATACTGCTAACTGCTCCCCTGTATACTGCCAACTGCTCCCCTCTGTATACTGCCCACTACTCTCCCCCTTTTAACTGCTAGCTGCCCCCCATATACTGATAACTTCTCCGCCCCCCCCCCCCCACTGTATACTGCCCCTGTATACTGCTCACTGCTCTACCCCTGTATACTGCTTACTGTACCCCCCTCGTATACTGCTAACTGCTCCCTCCCATATACTGCCCACTCTCCCCCTGTATACTGATCGCTGCCCCCCCCGTATACTGCTAACTGCTCCCCCCACTGTATACTGCCCCCATATACTGCCCACTGCTCCCCTCTGTATACTGCCCACTGCTCTCTCCTTGTATACTGCCCAATGCTCTCTCCTGTATACTGCCCATTGTCCCCCCCTTGTATACTGCCCACTTCTCTCACCCGTATACTGCTCGCCGCCCCCCCATATACTGCTAACTTCTCCCCTGTATACTGCCAACTGCTCCTCCCCCTGTATATTGCTAACTGCTCAAGGTTAGTGAACTGGTGCCCAGGGGGGATATGGTGTGGACTGGACTCTGAAGTGACGGGGGGGGAGGGGGGTTCGTGGCCAGGTCCATCTGACGCCCCCCCCGACCGATGGAGCACCAGCCACCACTGGTTGTAACCCCTTCAGCAACTTGGGATGGGGATAGGAGAGCATATTGGGGGGGGGGGGGGATGGGGCGGCAATTTTTATTTTGCCTAGGGCGGCAAAAATCCTTGCACCGGCCCTGCACTGAATACAGTATGTACAGCATACTGCATACATACTGTTTAACACTGAGTGCTCTTGAAAATGCTGTCTACTTAAGTCAGTAAAAAGTCTGCTTTCTCATTACTGTAAGTGTACATTACACTACAGCCCGCCAGCTTAGTAAAAAGAATGGGGTTTGCCAGAGCAAGCTGTGACCTTTGGAGAAGGTCATTAGGTGATCTAAGGTTAGTAGTGAAGCATATCTTGGGATGAGAATGGCGAAAAGGGGTTGAACCCCAGGCTAATTTTTAAGATCATATTGCAATTCATATATCTGCATTATATATATATATATATATATATATATATATATTATACTGTGTTTATATACAGTATCTCACAAAAGTGAGTACACCCCTCACATTTTTGTAAATATTTTATTTTATCTTTTCATGTGACAACACTAAAGAAATAACATTTTGCTACAATGTAAAGTAGTGAGTGCACATCTTGTATAACAGTGTAAATTTGCTGTCCCCTCAAAATAACTCAACACACAGCAAACAATGTCTAAACCACTGGCAACAAAAGTGCACCCCTAAGTAAAAATGTCCGAATTGGGCCCAATTAGCCATTTTCCCTCCTCTGTGTCATGTGACTTGTTAGTGTTACAAGGTCTCAAGTGTGAATGAGGAGAAGGTGTGTTAAAGTTGGTGTTATCGCTCTCACTCTCTCATACTGGTCACTGGAAGTTCAACATGGCACCTCATGGCAAAGAACTCTCAGAGGATCTGAAAAAAAGAATTGCTGCTCTACATAAAGATAGCCTAGGCTATAGGAAGATTGCCAAGACCCTGAAACTGAGCTTCAGCATGGTGGCCAAGACCATACAGTGGTTTAACAGGACAGGTTCTACTCAGAACAGGCCTCGCCATGGTCGACCAAAGAAGTTGAGTGCACGTGCTCAGTGTTATATCCATAGGTTGTCTTTGGGAAATAGAAGTATGAGTGCTGCCAGCATTGCTGCAGAGGTTTAAAGGGTGGAGGGTCAGCCTGTCAGTGCTCAGACCAAAGGCCGCACACTGCATCAAATTGGTCTGCATGGCTGTCGTCCCAGAAGGGAGCCTCTTCTAAAGATGATGCACAAGAAAGCCCACAAACAGTTTGCTGAAGACAAGCAGACTAAGGACATGGATTACTGGAACCATGCCCTGTGGTCTGATGAGACCAAGATAAACTTACTTGGTTCAGATGGTGTCAAGTGTGTGTGACGGCAACCAGGTGATGAGTACAAATCCAACACGACACTGGGAAGCTACATTTCATTGAAGGAACCATGAATGCCAGCATGTACTGTGACATACTGAAGCAGAGCATGATCCCCTCCCTTCAGAGACTGTGCCGCAGGGCAGTATTTCAACATGATAATGACTCCAAACACACCTCCAAGACGACCACTGCCTTGCTAAAGAAGCTGAGGATAAAAGTGATGGATTGGCCAAGCATGTCCCCAGACCTAAACCCTATTGAACATCTGTGGGACATCCGCAAACGCAAGGTGGAAGAGCGCAAGGTCTCTAACATCTATCAGCTCCGTGATGTTGTTATGGAGGAGTGGAGGAGGACTCCAGGGGCAACCTGTGAAGCTCTGGTGAACTCCGTGCCCAAGAGGGTTAAGACAGTGCTGGAAAATAATGGTGGCCACACAAAATATTGACACTTTGGGCCCAATTTGGACATTTTAACTTAGGGGTGTACTTACTGTTGTTGCCAGCAGTTTAGACATTATTGGCTGTGTGTTGAGTTATTTTGAGGGGACAGCAAATGTACACTGTTATACAAGCTGTACACTCACTACTTTACATTGTAGCAAAGTGTAATTTCTACAGTGTTGTCAAAATGTGAGGGGTGTACTCACTTGTGTAAGGTACTGCATATATATATATATATATATATATATATATATATATAAGTGAATGTAAAGCTTCCTGTTTTATTTAATTAAAATAACAAACCTGTTATACTTACCTATTTGCTAAGGCAGCACTTGTGCATGCTCACTCCTGAGCCCCGCTCTTAGACACAAAGAGGTGTAATACTGAGGGAGGAGATGGCGCTCAATGACTAACAAGCATCTACTGTCCCACCCACCCACCCATTGGCTTTTGGAAAGCCCTGTAAAGTCAAAAATTACAGAGCACAACACTGGTGACCAATGGCACTGGGTCAGAAAGTGATGGAAAACTCAAAATGTTATAGATGTCATCTAAACTGTAGGGGGAATCTTCCAATTGGGATACCTATTCTGGTAACAGCTGTCTAACAGGAGAATTCCCCTTAATTTTGCAGAGATATTTCCTTACTTGCTGTTGTGTCTGCAGGACAGGTATTAAAGGGAAAACTCCCCAGTGGGGACACAGCATAAAAAAAAACAGAAGTACAAACCAATTTTGTTTTATCAAAAAAAAAGCAGAAAAAAGAAAAGCTTTAGCTATAATTTGAATAAAATATATTCTTGATTTTAACAAAATGAGAACATGTCCTGGATTATATAAGCCATTTACTGGATAATTTTAGTTTTTGCCTAGAGTTGTTGCATACCATTTTACTATACATCTAACCTGTAGGTTACAGCTAATTTTATTCCCCAGAACATGATGAGTATTTTATTTTCCTTCTTCCCTACTGATCTATAAAGTGAAGATTTAGTCTTTTATATTCTGCAGACCCCAGGGCACCTGGAAAATATGAAGCCAGAGGGTCTTGTATTTTGAGCATATGTATCTAAAGCTGTGGCTGGATCTTTGGAACGTTATTTGCACAGTTGCTTTCATTTTTTGGAGCCTGGCTGTTTCCTATTATAGGAGCCTATTGTCCTTAACATTTGTGAGCACTCCATAAAATCTGCCTACAGAGATTTGATCCTTTTACCTGTAGTAGATAAATCACTGCTGTGAGTTTCATTGCTGTTTTTATGATGAGATTCACTGAAATATTCAACGTTTTTTGTTGAGCCATCTTTAATGAAACAGGCGCAAAGGCTTTTCCCCCTATCTCAGCTGCAATATTTTTTTTTTTTTTTTAATAAAGGTCTTTAGTGTTTGTAGAGTTACAGATGGCATTTCGTGTTTTATTAAGTGCCCTTTGGACTAGCCAGCTTGTCAGTTTGCACTGACATAGGCTTTACAAATCAAACTTGTTTTATTTAAACTGTAAGGTCATCTTTAGTAACATTTTACAAAAAGCCCCTTATGTAATTCCAGATACCCTAAATAGTGCATACCAGTGTTCCTCATTTTCACATGATGCACCATTACATATGCAGCTGTACAGCCTGTATAACATATGTAGAAATGGGGGGGCCCCTCTCCACAGAAACTGCTGGCTCTTCAATCCTTCTCCATTCTGCGGTTCGCAGGACAAATTGGTTGCTACAAGTTTGCATCCTCAGTGCCTGTTTCAGGCCTTTCAAACTGCATGCATACTTCATGCTCTCACTTTCTCTAGCTCCTTCTTTAACTACAGCAGGTAAGCTCAGCCACTGCAGCAAGAGAAGGAGAGCATGCACTGCGCATGCCCACAGTGTGAATGGGCTGGAGTGGTGGACACTTATAGCATCCAGTCTGTCCTGCAAACAGCAGGATCAAGGGGGATCAAGGGGGCAGCAGTTTCTGCAGAGAGAGACCCCCCCCCAACAGCTACACATTTGTACTAGGAAACCCTGGTATGTACTATTCAGGGGATATTGTCGTGTGGGTTACACGTTCGAGAATATTATTCTAAACTAATATAACGAGTTATTTTTAATCGATTGATTTCTTTTTAAAAGCATATACCAATCTTAGTGAATACTGACTACAGTAGGGAATATATAAGTATATGTATTCACAAGACATTTATTCAAAACAGTTAGACCTGAGATGACACAAAAGGATAACGTTTCACATAAAATACAAACTTAAAAGATAAATGCAATGTGATATGTAGCTCAATGATAAAATTAAAAAGAAAGCAAGATTAAGTTTTTCCCAGGTATAGTAGAAACCATATCTAAGTGTTCTATATAATCAGACCAAAATTGTCTGTGAATTGCGCAGCCAGCAGTCACTCCGCTGCAGTTGGAGTGAGCATAGGCTATGCAAAACGGAAGACTAAATGGCTAATATTGTGCTAAAAATAGGTACTAATAACAAACGTAGAAAAAATAAAAATCAGTTTTTAGAGAAAAATCTAATATGGTTAATACGGCTGGGACTGTAATCTCGTTACCCTTTTGCATAAAATTCAAAACATATAAGGATGGAAATAAATGATAATCAGAAAATCAGCAATGGATATTTACACTTTTAAAATGGCTGCTAGCTTAAAATGGTCATTACCAGAGTCATTAAGATGGCTGCCTTTCCTAAAATGGTGGCCGGTTAGGGAGGAGTTTCGTCTGGCGTCCTTCAAAGTTTCAGGTAAGGGATGGAGCAAGATGGAGTATGTATAGGTGAGTATGAGTATGGATGTAGTAGCGTGTGTGTTGAAGTGTATTGTAGTGTTGTTGCGTTTTGTGTGTGTCCCATCTCACATCTTGGTTCCTTTTTATTTTGTGTTGAACAAAAGGGCCGTAAAAATTACCATAAGCTGAACCCAGAAGGAGGAACCTTATCCCCATTGGTTGGGATTACTTAACCATTAACTGGTGAGGTCATTGGGCGACACCTCTACCAGTCATCCAGTATATTGGATATTAGAAGTACATGATAAGTTCTTCATTTAAGAATAATCATAAAAACAATATGAGAATTTGTCCATATTCTCATGGTACATGCGTGGCCATCTGATATTTCCGTCATGTATCTAGGTAAGGATTGGACCTGGTAACGCCGTTTAATAAGGATATATTATTAATGAGATATATATTGATTAGAAATGACTGATTTACCCAGATACTATATATTTTACATTTAGTAGCAGTAACAATGTGGATATAAACATAGTTATACGTGCGTTGCTACACGACAACTGGTAGATGTAAGTTTTTCTATATCTGGGTTGTTTCCAATCAGAATATTATCTACTAGGGGATTATTAGGCTAACAAACAATACAATCATGATTTGGGATTGGATATAAAATATGGGATGTAGTCTGACCATTATACACTACTATATAATAGATATAATGTAATTCTCAATAGAAGATTGTCCATATGATCATTAGTTTCACACACCCCTTGGTATATGATGGGACAAAGATGTTGTATAAGCTTATGATTATATTAAATTAATTTGAAGATGCAGTTCTAATGAGTCTAAGTGAACAATAACTAATGTTTATCTGACATCAGGTGGCTTTCATTGGGGGATTGCCCGTATGACATAATTGCTACCCCCCTCTTGGTGCAGATTAATGACTGACACGCTCTGTCTTCATTCAGGTTTTTTCATTATTTATCTTCTCATAGTAGAAACAATCATTTATTTGCTAGGGAATGGGTGAACACAGGTGTGATGCTGAATTTGACTTTCTGCCATTGTGTGTTAAAACATCTCATGGCCAGAACATAATGTTTTACGATCTCCCTGGTTTCTCTCTTTTCATGACCAGAGGATATACGTTTTTATCTCAAGGGTTACAAACACAGCTGACCACCCTTTAATAAGGTGATAAAAAAAAACACAGGATGTCTTGTTGGAAGAAACCCTGTGAATGTCTGGAGTCTGTCTAACCCTGTTTTTGGGGATTATTCAGTCCTTAAATGTTCATATGCAATTTATGAAAGATATGTCTATTTTTTCACCATAGTTCTGACAATATGGAATTGCATATGTGGCTTTTGTAAAATGGTGGCAAAAAGGTGAACTTACACTTTAACGTAAAGGCATGGGTGAAGCTGACGTAGAACTAAGAAAAACTCCACCCCCCCCCCATAAAAAAAGCATAGCACCAATTATTTTTTGAGCCACCGTTCTGCTTCAAAAAACTCAATCTAGTCAAGATCACAGTAGATTCAGTAGAGATATTTAGTATTTACACTTGAGTAAATCAGTGGCTTTAAAGAGACTCTAGAATAGTGTACTTTTTGCTTACTATGTTTTGCTCACCCTTAAAGTGATTGTAAACAATCATCTTGTAAAACAACCCATACATTTTAAGATAGAAATTAAATGCAAAACATGTTTGTATAAATATAAAAAAAACTTTATAAATACCTTTTTTTTCTATTCTTTATAGTGAATCACTTTCCCTCTGCTCTCAGCTGCATAAGAGCTGGGGGGGGGGGAGTTAGCAGCACACTGAGCTTCCCAGAGAATGGCTGTGCTATGGGGGCATATCAGGGCAAGTCTGATGATTGGAGGAGAGTACACTGAGTTCCCAGTATAGCTAGAGAACTGACCACAGTGTGCTCTACTGCTTAGCATGGTCAGTTTTTAATAGGAAAGCAGAGGGACTGGCAAGAACACCAGGGTTTCCCATAAAGGAAGCAATACAAAGAGAACAGGATTTTTTCTTATACAAGTACATGGTACAGCAGGCACATATCAGGAATATGAAGTTTTGGGGTAGGAAATGCTTTTAGCGTTTCTCAGATCCCTGTTTAAACAGAAATTATATAGATGCAGAGATCTCCAATAATTAAATAGTGCTGCGCAAATAGAATAAATAACTAACTACCAAACGGTGAATAAATAAATAAATAACGATAAATTAATTGTTATACGTGTGTGGATGAAAACAAATCAGTAGCAATAAAAAATATAAGATATAGTAATACAGTTGCGATAATTATAAAAGACCAATAAAATAAGGTGTGCATATATATGTGTGGAAATAAAAATTAATAAAACAATGAACAAAATCATTAATTAATAAAATCCAAAATATGTACAAAGGAGCAAAGTGATACACAGCAAAATTGAAAATGCAATATAAAGGTCCCAGTGAACAGATATTGAACAAAATGAGATATATATAATTGCCAAAGTGCTGTAAAATGCAAAAAATTGGATAAATCCAATATGACAGTCCCAGTGATAATAGGTGATGAAACAACTCTCTTCTATAAGTGCTCAAGCCACCTGAATGTGGCTGGTGCTTCCCAAAAAGAGTGAGTGACCAGAGTGTCACAGATCAGCAACAACTGTGCACCCCCTTGTGAGTGGGTGCTCACCTCAATGCAGATTCAATAGAGCATAAACGCAGGGGATCTCAGAGAAAGCCCGTCTGGATGGTTCCATCCCAATAATACTTATCAGGTCAGTGCATCTTAACTCGTCATCCAGCGTGATATGCAGATAGAAAAAACTTGCAATAGTGCTGAAATCCTTAAAAGCTTTTTGTTCAAAATAAAACTAAGATATCGCACTCACATGTATAGGTGCATTCATGCACCTTTATGGAGCCATTAAAATGCAGTCAGTCAAATACCGTGGTGGTGTAGTGGGAGACGCCACCAGCCGTATACTTCCTCCTGTGTTCGGCAGCCGACAGTCTCGCCAGCGGAATAGCGAAGCGTTCCGTCCGTCCTTGCCCCTCAATACTGTTCTCTTGTTCAGGACCCCCCAGCCCCCCCCCATCAGAATACACAGATCAGTGCTGCAGCCATTGGCTTTCACTGTTTCCACCATTCACTGCAGCATCACTGATTGAATACTTCATTAATTAGGCTTATGTTGGAAGATGTGAAAAGATCTGTCACAATAAACTATCAATGTCTTATCAGGACACACACCTTTTACCATGTCCACCATTCATTGCAGCATGCATTGCTTGAATGCTGGCTCTCCAGCAGGACAGTTCACAGATAGACAGCAGTACACAGGTACCATAATTAGGCTGGTTCTTGCTGAACCAGCCACATTTCGGTATGTGTATACCAAGCTTTAGTCAGTACACTGGTTTTCCAGTCAGCCCTGGTTCTATTTATTAGTAGTAAGTAGGAGAAAAGTGTGGGGTGCTGGATCTCCTAAATCAGTAGGTGTTTTCAATCTGATCTTAAGTGTAAAAGGAAAGGTTATGCTAATGCAGCTGTCCCAGGAGTGGTGGTCGAAGGTTGGCTTTTAGCTTGAGTGCGGGCTAGGTGTGTAAAGAGGAAAGTGCTAAAAGCACAATTATAGATTTAATTTTATTTAGACTCTTGTATCATAAAAATGCAATGTCTTTCAAGATAACAGCATCCGGAGCAATCATACTTCTCAGGATCCCTCTAATTTTTTCAATTCAGCACAAGATTTGTTCAACATTATCAAACCTTGATGGGGGACTCTTTGAAACCCTTTTGGATTTTTATGATAGTGTTCAGACATGGAATCACAGTCAGTCTTCCAGCATCGATTTTGCAAACTACTCTGAGATGTCATGTGGCCGAGTGCCAACAACCATAAATTAAGCTTATGTTGGAAGATGTGAAAAGATCTGTCACAATAAACTATCAATGTCTTATCCGAACACACACCTTTCTCTGTGTCCACTATTCATTGCAGCATCATAGCATAGTAGGACACTTTCAATAACCCACAAAAAAAATGTCCCTGCTATGAAAATGTTGTGTTTGCCCCTAAGTCAAAGGCTCCTAGTTTTCCCCTAGCTAGAAATATGGACAGACTTTGCATAAGTTCAGTAACATACTGTAGTACAGCAGATGTTGTTCATATAACCCTTCTTTTATCTAACAGTTCTGATAAAGAGTTTAGAAGAACTTCTAAACTCATCCCGCACAGCTAGACTTAAGCTCTTACTTGTGCGGGCTATTGTTTTAATATTATACTACTCTGACCCATTGCTATAACTCAGTTTATCAGTTAAAGATATTCGCACAAGGAATTCATTTGGTATGACTCCATATGAGAAAGTGCTCAAAGATCCCACAGCAAAGTTTACCAAGAATAATAAAACTTGGTGAATATTTCATCATTATGTTGTTCTAACATTTACGTGCCTGCAGAAAAAGATAGATGAACTCTGGAACGTCAACCTCTCCAAACTCAGAATATATAAACACAATCCGTGTTTATTCTCTGTTCAGCAAGGTCCAATGGGCTAGTCCACTCAGAGAATGTTTATAGAAGTTTAAGATGCACCATTCTTTGCTGTTAGAAAGTCAGCCAAAGTCCAATTTTTCTAATGGAAGGTTGAAACGTTTCTATGCATATATGAGACTGTGTTACAAGACCCGATATTTACTCTTTAAGTCATTGGAACTCTTAATGTATATCCGTAAGGACTCTTGAATTTCACTCTCCATTCCCTGTTGCTTTGTTTATGGTTATTCTAGAGGTTTGAATTCCTCAAGTTAAAGTTAGCATAAAATGCAGAATTATACTGTAATTGTAGTAAAGGCTTCTTTCTAAATCGTGTATTTTCTTGTCTTTACCAGTCTTGTGTTGACATTGCATTTACATTTTTAAATGCTTAAAGAGAAAATAGGTTTGACTTTTAATGGTTATTATTGGCTGGCTTCCATACTTTGTGAATTGACTTAGTATATTCATATATTCTTCAGGAGTAATTAATTAACATTTGAAACATTTATTTCTAACATTAATATATTGGTCACATACAGCATTTAAAGGACTTCTTAAAGTGATGCTAAACACTAAACACTAAAATTAATTCACATAAGCTAAATATTTCATGCCAATGTATTTAGTTTTTTTTTGTTTTTTTAAATCGTGTATGTACCTTTTTCCTGCAGCGCTGTTGTGTAGTCACATGATTTTTCCTTATTCTCTGGCATCTGCAGGCAAAGATCTTTGGGATGGGCTTCTATTAGTCTGCTGATGTATGCTCTCTACAGTATAAGTCTGTGTCTGGCCAGCCCTGATTGGTGCAGTTTCAGAAGAGCAATTCAAATTAGATTATACATTTTAAAAAAACTGTTTTAAATCTGCCTTAAAATCTTTATTGAGCATCAAATGTGTATTTTTTGTGTATTAACCACTTGTAGACTGGAAGGTCACCCCCCCCCCCCTAATGACCAGCCCATTTTTTTTGCGATTCGGCACTGCATTTATTTAACTGACAATTGCGCGGTTGTGCAAAGCTGTACCCAATTAAAATGGATGACTTTTTTTCCCCACACATAGAGCTTTCTTTTGGTAGTATTTTATTGCCTCTGCGATTTTTTTTTTCTTTGCGCTATAAACAGAAAAAGAGTGACAATTCTGAAAAAAAAACAATATTTTTCACTTTCTGCTATAGAACTTTCCCCAAAAAAAAACAATATGTATTCTGCTACATATTTTTGGTAAAAAAAAAAGTCCCAATATGAGTATATTGATTGGTTTGCGCAAAAGTTATCACGTCTACAAACTAGGGAAACGATTTATGTCATTATTATTATTATTATTTTTTTACTAGTAATGGCTGCGATCAGCGATTTTTACATTGCAGCAGACAGATCAGACACCTAACTGACATTTATGACACTTTTGGGGGATCAGTGACATTACTATGGTAATCAGGGCTAAAAATATGCACTGTTACTGTACTAATGACACTGGCAGGGACAGGGTTAACACTAGGGGTGATTAAAGGGTTAAATGTGTTCCTAGGGGGAGCTTTCTAACTGTGTGGGGGATGGACTTATGGAATGAACACAGAAACCTGTGTTCCTAAATAGGAGGAACACAGGATCCCGTGTTCATTGGTGACAGAACAGTGGTCTGCCATGTTTACATTGGCACACTGCCATTCTGTCTTCATGGGAGGTGATCCCGGGTACCCGGTGGTAATCGCGGCCGCCGGAGCCGCACATCAGCTTCCCCTGTGTCGAATGGGCACGCACGTGCCCCTACTTGCGGTCCCGCGAAGCGACGTACAGTTACGTAGTTTCACGGACAGAGACGGCCTGCCGCAGTACATGTACTGCTGGCAGTCAGCAAGTGGTAATATGGTGTAGGCAAAGTCAGAGATGACTAAAACTAGCTTTTATTTTGTTCAGGCAGCATCTGCATCCAAGTCAAATCACAACCAGTCGTAGACAGTGCAAAAAGAGGATGAAACAGGAGATCCAGAGTGACAACATAGGTTGTTTTCCACACCAGGGGACACAGTAGACATGTGTTTCCTTCCCGAATAAATATTTGGAAAATAGTTTCATTATTCAGAGTTTTGGATATATCCAAATCCCCAAACTACAGTACAAACAAATTTTACCAAATTCTCAGAATACTGAAACAAAATTCTAATTGAAATTTGGCTCGATTTTCACATTGAATTCCATTCGAATTCGAACTGTAAATATATTGTTGAAGCCAAAAACTGTGTGTGTGTTATTAGTGTACAATTTCGAAACATTGCTGTTTTTATTAAGCCAAAGGGGATTTAAAGAGTCATTGTAATCATTTGGTGAAGATTTTTCTTATGTTAGTTCACTTTTTTAGTGTAAAATTGATAAAAAGAAATCAGTAAAATATAAATATTTAAAAGTATTTGTACTTGACATTCTTTTTTCTCTGCTAACTAAAACTCCTGCACAGTACATAGTAAAATATTAAGGCTGCATTCACATGTCAGCGTTTGGATCGCTTCTTTGGAGCGTATTGCGTCCCGCGATTTTGTTTGCGCGATGTTGCCGCGATTCGGCAGGCGGAAATCGCGGCAACATCGCTCGGCGTTTGGGGGGCTATTGCAAATCAACGGGCAACGCTAGGCGTCCCGCGATTTGCAATAAATCTCCGGATCGCGGGCGGAACCGCGGCGGTTCTGCCCGCGATCCATACGCTCACATGTGAATGCAGCCTAAAAGATAATACTTTTACTTATTAGCACACTTTGCATATTTTGAATAAACATATATATTAATACAAACAAGATCAATGTGTATAATTATCAGATGTTTGGTTACTCGGCTGCTGCATTCAAATCGAAAAAAAATATAAAATTCTCGATTTGACCGGTTCTAAATGTATCGATTCGAACTTTTGGAATCCAGAAAAAAATCGGTAAATCTGAAAAATACATAGAAGGAATACCACATACGAATTCTGTATACGAATCCTGAATACGAATTGAACAAATCAACTGAATTTACCGAAATGAAATAACTAGATTAACGAATCAAAACTAAACTAAACAATATTTTTTGTCATGCACATGTCTAGGACACAGACAGGCAGATTTGGCAGTAACTGGCAATAAAAAGGCTGCTCCCAGGAGATGAAGGAATTTCTGAACAAAACCAAACGCAAACACGGAGCGCCACTCTAAGTACAGTATAAATGTAAAAGAATGAGTATATTATGACAAATAGCAACTTACAGTGTAAATGAGGTAAAACCATATGTCAGACCCACCAGGCATCCGTTCGGGGGTGTGAGGTGGCCAGGTGGTGTGCAGAGTGCTGGGACGTTCATAGTCTTAGTATCTATGGTATCTATGGAGCGCCGAGCACCGGCAGCAGGGCCTGACATCAGCGCTGGGGCAGGAGGGCAGGACGTGGCTAACACTTTTCAGAGCCACCCACGGCTCCTTTCTCATAGCTTTGAGACCCGGTGGGCCTGACATGCAGCAGCATCCCCAGCACCCCCTAATATTTACCTGAGCCCCCTCTCTGTCCAGCGATGTCCATGAGTCCCTCGGCTGTCTGGGACTCCCTTCTGGTTGGCTGAGACACAGCAGCAGCAGCATTGGCTACCGCAGCTGTCAATCAAAGTCAGCCATTGAGAGGGGATGGAGCCAAAATACAGCTCTGTGTCTAAATGGAGCTCAGGTGCCCCCATAGCAAGCTGTGTGCTTTGGGGGCACTTGACAGGAGGGAGGGGCTAGGAGCAGCGAAGAGGGACCCGGGAAGAGGAGGTTCCAGGCTGCCCTGTGCAAAACCAACTACACAGAGGAGGTAAGTATAACATTGTTATTTAAAAAAAAAAAAAAGACTTTACAAACACTTTATTACCCTGAGTAGAAACATGCATTGGTCATATTAACATACTGTGCCTATACCAAATTCATAGCTGGGAAATTAAAATTGTAAAAAATACACCTTTCTTACACCAAGTTAATTACAGCCAAATATTAAAATTTTGCTATACCAATACACTGCCCTTGAAAGCATAACCATGGGCACCCCAAATGTGTCCTGTGATCCCACCTGTATGTGTGGAAACACATCTACTAATTATTGGTGGCTGAGAGATAGATATGAAAGAAGAAAATGGTCAGACACCACCACGGTATCCAATGAAGAAAAGTTCTGTATTCACATAAGTGGTACAAGGTACAGCAGGGTAGGCCAGTAGACGCAATTCACATGACTGCTACGTGCTTGTTCACTACCACTATGGTAGTGAACAAGCACGTAGCAGTCGTGTGAATCAAACATTTTGGAATGCAGTTTATTTATCTACTGAGTATGTTAACATACCTCCCAACTTTTTGAAAAAGGGTAGCGGGGCATATCATTGCACAAGGTATAAAGGTAAATGCCTCCAGTAACACAAACCATGAAGATTAACGCACAAAAAACTGTTAAGTTAATGTTAATTGCTATTTTCCTTTATTTTGGCTTTTCAAAACATCAAATAGAAAAATGTTAAGGTTATATAAAAGGTGTAGTGTAATAAAATACTTTAGACATTATTCATTGTTTTATAGTGATCCCTACAGCAGGCCAAAAAGAGGGCAACTAAGGAAAAAAGAAAGACAGAGGGTCTTGGTTCCAAATGAGGAACATTCGGGAGGTATGTGTTAAGGCCCGTACAGACGAGTCGAAATTCGGCCGGGAATTTTCGTCCGACTACCGATCTGCCGATTTTTGGCTTGTTAGTATGGTGCTCCCGACAACCGACTCTGACTTTTCGGCCGAAAAAATCCTGGTGTGCAGGCTATAAAATGTTTGTCCTCCATCAAAACACGTCCGATTTTCGTGCAGTCAGTACAGATTTCGATGGGGAAAAATCTTATGAGCAAGACTAGGCATGCTCAGAGATGAAAAAACACAAAGAAAGCAATCCAACACATGACATCACTTCTGATGTAGAATTCTGTCGTGCGGGAAAATTTGTGTGCAGTCTAGAACACATTCCAACCAACAGACACCACTCTGGACAAAAGACGAACGACCAGTCGGCGGAAATTCGTTGCGTGTGTACGAGGCTTTAGTCACCCACTTGGAAGACAGGATCAGTGCACAGGTTATAAGTGTTTCTAGAGTTTAGTAATATCACTGAGATATCGGGAACTGATTGTTTCACTGAAATTGACAGACTTAATGTTCTTGGCTGCCCCTCTGTGTTTATATTAATGCTGGTTCAATATACCTCAGATAAAAGTTATGCTCTAATCCTTAACTGAATGCTTAACGTGCTAAACATGGAACACTGACAACTCCAAAACAACACACAACTACATCCAGCTGTGAATAATAAAACAGGGTTCTAAGTGCTAGTATTGTCAAATTTACACAATACGAATCATCTGTCTCTAATTACACATTCTGCAGGCATCTCTTATAAGATCATGGCCTCATCCTTTGGCTCTAAGTCCTTCAAATAACTCACTATCCCACTTATCCAGGATACTACTCTTCTCAAGGACAACCTGCCCTGAGTGATCATTTCATCTAACAGTCCCAACTTTGAAGTTCATAGGAACCTGTGCATGTAGCTCCCAACTGTCCATCATTTGGAGAAGCTGTGCCTCTTTGAAGCCTCTTTTTAGCCTGATATTTAGACCTTTAGAAATAATTGTTCTATTTATCTAATGTTTATACTGCATTAACTCTTTTATCCAACCTAAAAAGATTGCATCTTTTATTTGAGCTTGTAACCAGGAAAATTATTTGGGGGGAAAAAACAATTATTTTTTACATTCTTCATGGTTTATCTAACTAGGGCCATGGCAAGAGATGTGTCATTTGCCTGAATACTTTGTACCAATAGGCGTCTCTCCTTCTCATATCAGAAAGTTGAGAGGTATGTGTGTGTGATCATTTTTTGGTATGGTGCCTCTGCTCATGTGGTTGGTTTCTTGTGGCTTTGAATTGGACCAAAATCCTAAGCTCCTAAATTTTCTGCTTAAATCTACTGGCAGGTTGCACCTTTTAGAGAATAAGGAACACCAATCCCTGCCCCCAATACTATAATGACCAACATGGCTTCGGGTGAGTCATGGCGTCTACTTGATGTCACTTCCCTTCACCATCTTGCGCAGTAGCAATAAACGGCTTCTGCACTTCCAGGAGCATCCTAATGGACGCTGGAGGCGAGGAGTACTTAAGGGGGAGGAATGCGGTGATTATTTGGCACTGCAACACCTTGGAGAAACTCCTATCTACAAGGAAAGGACAATGTAGGTAAGATGGTAAATTATTTCGGGTGGGATTGAGCTTTTTGGGACTTGTAATTGTCTTGTAGTCTTGGAACTGATGTTAATGTTGCCCTGATATCTTAATTATGTAAGAGATATTTGGAAATTATCAGGCACTAAAATTTAAACAAATAAATAAAAAGCCATGATTAATGCCCCTTTCACACATGTTCAGATCCGCCTGTCAGTTTTTTTGGCGGATCTGAACGGACGCCCCATGCATCCCTATGGGGCATCGGATGTCCGCTGACACTTGATCCAATCCGATCCGTCAAAACCAGATTGATGGAAACCCTATTTTCCATCTGTCTGGTGGATCGGATCGGATGAGAACGGACAGACGGTCCGTTCCCATGCAATTCACCTATAGAGATGAATGGGGACCTGAGACACAGCTGTCATCCGCCTGCTCAGTGGGGGATCGGCGGATCGATCCGCCTGCTCAGCGGGGGATCGGCGGATCGATCCCCCGCTGAGAAAAACGGAGTCCACCTGGCGGACTCCGTGTGTGAAAGAGCCCTAAGTCTAGTATAATCGTTTTATTTCCTTGTTTCCTTAGGTGTTTAGATTCTAACCCCTAGTGCTTCTTATGGTACTTTGATATCCACCTATATATGCACTTATTTGGTTAAAATCCTAATTGTCCTTCATTTGGTCTTGATAGTCAGGGGTTTTCCCCTGTGAATCTGAAGATGCAGTGACTGAGTGGGGTACAATGTTTCCTATATGGACCCAGTAAATGTAAGCTCTATTGTCATGTTCTGTAATATAACTTGTGATATATATTTGTGGTTGTGTGTTATGTGGATAGTATGATTGTTATGTAATAAAAAAATTATACTATTTATGTATTACTAGCTTATGTGGACAATATTCAGACAAAATCTCCTGTAGAAGCTATGATTTTCTAGCGAAACATGTCGAGAAAGTTTGGTTTATTGACATATGCAAACGATTATTTTTATATGATGAATTTTAATATGTTAAATAAATGTAAAAAAAAATGGAATTTTATAACATTGTCTGTAAAAAATCTTTTTGAAAGCACCTTAAAAACCCTAAAAACACAAACTGCTCTATTTGTTATTAAACTCAGGGTGTGGTGCTTGTAATCAGATGGGCCACTCATTCATCTAGCATCTATTTACTATAATGACCTGTTGAGCAAACTCCTGCTACCAGGCAACCACGAATGCTTGCCCTCACTATTCCCTTCACCACTTGCCCCTCCAATATAATACTATAATATTATACTATAATCAGGGCTTCAGTTGGAACTTGGTGGAACTTAGTTCCACCACCTTTGGCTCAGGCCCTCTGCTCCCTGGTCACCACTATCACTCATTAGCACAGAGGTCTGGCTTCCTGCTTTCCAAGTGCAGTATGGGGACAACGGAGATGCCGGTGCCTGATGTGCAGTGCAAATGCTGACACCCCCACTGGATAATCTCCCTGCAAGTGAGAGAGGTGACGCCATCTACAGTGTGAGGGGAGGTACTATAGAAGAAGAGGTAAAAAAGTGAGATGTGGATGGGGAATACAGAACTAAGCAGCTGTGGAAGAAGGATGAACCCTGCACTCTGTGTGTAGACCACCCCTGAACGCTGTACACAGCACACCCCTGAACTCTGCACTATGTACGTAGCACACTCCCAAACTCTGGACGTAGCACACCCCTGAACTTTGCACTCTGTGTAACCCCGCTAAACCCTGCTCTCTGTACATATTGCACCTGTCAGTAAAATGGCTGTAGGAAAGCTGGCAATGTTGCCAGTAGTACTAATGGGCACACCTGGTGCATCCCTGTATGCCCTGGCGTGAGAACAGCGAGCAAGCACATGCAGTGGCGCGAAGGTGCAAATTGGCAAACGCGCGTACGTAATGCGTGACAGACGCAGCCACTTGCTGGCCTATGAAAGACTGCTGTGGGATCCTTCTCATTGCTGTATTATCATCAGCTTCCCTGTGTTCCTGAGTTCCGTATCCTGTATTCTTCTGTTGGATTTCCTGTTGTGACTTGGCTTGCTCCCGACTCTGCTTGATCTTCTCCTCCTGGCTTTGACCCTCTGGCTAGCTCCACCAACCTCGCTCCTGCTGATCTACTGTGCATGACCCCGGATTGCTTCAAGAAAGTCTATTAATTTACTTGTCCGTTCTCCTGTGCGTGACCCTGGCTCACACTACGGATTACGCTACCTTCTCCTGCCTAAAGACCTCGGCCAGTTCCTGTTTTTCCTACCAGCCCTGTCCTCGGATTGACTTCCCGTGTTTGACCCCCAGCCTGGACTTACCACTGCATAAGTTTGCCTAGCTCCTCTGGAGCTCTCTAGAGACTTTAACCTTGCTGTGCTTCCAGCTCTTGCAGGTACTCTCCTGGTTTCCACTGGCTCTACTCTTCTGCATCCTGTTGGCAACCTGTGCTATACCTCCTTAACCACACAATTAGCTGCAAGGGGTGCCCTCTCAGCACCTTGACCTTTGATCAGGTTCCTGACAGCACCCTTGGTATTTATTGCCCCTTTAAGACCCTCCCACTGTTACTGAAATGTTGACCAGTTTTGGAAAGGGGGTTCGTGATCGAGTTCCTGTACGTTTTTTCTGATAAAAAAAAGCCCTGACTATAATATGATTATTATTGTACTATATACTTATTACACTATATATGTTATTATACTATAATATCATATTACTATAATAATAAATAATATGTTTAGAAAGGGTTGGAGAAACTCATCTGACATTCCTTACCAAGTCATCCTATTTGTGGAGCCAGTAGGGCGAGGGAGCATGTCCTTTATCTATAGACAGAACAGGTTTAAAAAATAAATATTATATTATTTTTTACTAGTTTAAACTATGAAATATTTCACAGGTCCACTTTATAACAATAACAATTTCATATACTTGCTAATATTTTTTTTGCACACCAAAACAAAAAAAGCTAACTTTTGTACAAAACATACAGTATATAGATGTTATAATTCATGACATATCCTGTACCTTAGACCTCAGATCCTGTATGTGTAATTGTAGAAATAAACACACCAAACATAAATACAAATGCAGTAAAGCACTGTTACCGATATGCTTTGCTTGCTTCTTCTTTTCATGCTTGTTACTATACTGCATATTGTATATGGTGACAAATGATATTGCACAATATGAAATGTGTGGAAACTGTCCCTACTTATCGTTGTAAAAGTAATTTGCTGCAGCATATATTTTTCAGCATGTTGAGCCTTTTTTTTCTACCATTACACATAAAAATAGTATATTCCCTTAGAAATAGATCTATCAAGTTTTATATGATGTTTTATAGAAACCTAAGGCACTTTCTGTCATTCCCCTGGTTTCAATGGAATTTCCTAGCGCCTTAGAAACTTCAGTAGTGACTTTTCTTCTAATATATTAGCTGATGGCAAAACCCAGATCCCAAATACCCTGTCAATGGCTGTTCAAATGACTCAATGAATTCTGTACATTTGTAGAGATTGTGTTTATAAGATACCACATATTACTGTCTTAGAATGATTTCCTCATTGCTGCTGAAGAAAACAATAAACAGATGAATCACACTTAGAAAGAATTCAATTTTTTCCCTGCTATACCTCCTCTACAGCGAAATTGCATTGTGGGTGTCTGTTATTTCTTTATTGTGTATCTAAAATCAAAACTTTTTTGATAAATTGTGAAAGTATTGAAGTGATACTAAAGCATGCAGGTAAAAAAAACTTTAGGTTTTAAAACTACTTTAAAACCCCTGTTTTTGACGCCCTCTCTATTTGTCCGGGTCATCCATTCAAGAGAAGAAAAGTGAGGAGACGCTTTTAAATTATAAAGCATATTTTTTTTCTCTGCATTAAGGTAAAAAAATGACCCATTATTTGTCCTACCCACCCCATTCCTAAACAGTTACCTTACTCCTGTCACCACTCCATCTCACTTCCTGGTCCCACAAGAGACACTGAGAGACAAATAGCGGATTATAGTAAAAAGAACACTAAGAAATTCTTTAAATATATCAACAGCAAAAAAACAAGGGCACAGCATGTTGCACACATAATTAACGATGAGTGGAGGATGGTTACAAAGGACACTGAAAAGGCAACCATGCTTAATGCGTTTTTCTCCTCAGTCTTTACACTGGAAAAGGAGGGGTACACTGACCATGACTGTATGGTTAGCAGTAATTCACAGGACTTGCCGCTATGGCTAACAGAGGGTGAAATCAGGGAAAGGCTGGATAAAATGAACACGATACACAAATAAATCACCAGGCCCGGATGGCGTACATCCGAGAGTACTCAAAGAACTTAGTAAAACTATATCTAGACCACTGTTCCTGATCTTTGCTGATAGTATTATGACAGGAAATGTACCAGGGGATTGGAGGAAAGCTAACGTGATACCGATACTCAAAAAAGGGCAGAGGCATGTCCCGGGAAATTATAGGCCGGTGAGTCTGACATCGATAGTATGTAAACTTCTGGAGGGGATGATAAGGGACTATATCGTAGAGTTTGCTAAAGACAACAACATCATCAGCAGTAATCAGCACGGCTTTACTAAAGGGCGTTCTTGTCAATCCAATCTCTTAACATTCTACGAAGAGGTGAGCTGTGAGCTAGATAGGAGGAGACCAATGGATGTGGTGTACCTGGATTTCGCTAAGGCGTTTGATACAGTTCCCCACAAGTGCTTAATTTATAAAATAAGGTCTGCAGGCATCGACCACAAGGTTTGCTCTTGGATACGGAACTGGTTAAAAGGGCATGTCCAAAGGGTGGCGCATGCTCAGACTGGTCTGGGGTGGTAAGTGGGGTCCCCCAAGGCTCAGTCCTGGGACAAACCCTGTTCAGTTTATTCATAAACAGCATTGAGGATGGGATCAGTAGTTCTATATCAGTTTTTGCAGATGACACAAAATTGGGCAGGGCAATAACTGCACAGCATGAGGCAGATAACCTACAGAATGACCTGAACAAAATAACAGAGTGGGCAATGACATGGCAAATGAGGTTTAATGTGGAGAAGTGTAAGGTTTTGCACAGAGTACTAAAAACATAAAAGCAAAATACACTTTATGGGGAAACCGTTGGGGGAGTCAAGAATGGAGAAAGATCATCCGATCGGCATTTTCCAAGTTCCCAGACACTACAAGCTCTAGCTGGAATACGTTAGTTAACTCTCATCAGGGATATTTCGATTTTCCTGGATTGTTTTCTGCTCTCAAGACCCTATGTGTGATATTTCCTTGACTACCTCTTTGGTTCCTACGCAATCTGTTGGATTTCTGTTTTACTTGCCACATTGGTCTGATTTATGTACTTGCTCCTGACTGTAATGTATGCCTTGTTTACCTACTATAAATAAAGAATTTATTAAAAAAAGAATGAAGAAAGATGTGGGAGTCTTGGTAGAGGATAGAGGACTACTTTCAAAAGACTCTTGGACATACATCTCAAGGATCAGAACATTAAGGGGTATGAGAGATGATTACGGCCACCCGCGCCTACACAGGTTGAACTGGATGGACTATTGTATTTATTCAACCTCAACTACTATGTAACAAGAGCTATAGGCCCTTATGAAGACAGAGTGTGGACGTAGCTTACCAATGCTGTGTAGGTCAATGGATGCACACAACCTGGCTCTGGGGCACATGTGCACAAGTGTTTCCTTAGCACCCGCCTTGCTAAGGAGGCACCCAGAGGAGGGAGGAGCAGTCAGTGCCAGCGGGGGACTGCCAAAGTGGAGGTAAGGGACCTTTCTGTGCAATATTGTTGCAAAGATCAGGTAAGTATAACCTTTTTTCTTTAAAAATAGCCCTCAATATTACTTTGAATATTTACAATTGGTACTAGGTACAAGGTACAAGGGTAGAATGAAAGTCTTTTAAACTCTTTTAATTGGGACCCCTGTTCTAGTGACATCTGTGTAAGAGTGGGCTTCCCCTTACTTTGGAGATATTTCTTCATACTTCCTGTTGTGTGTCTGGGATAGGAAGTATAGGCAAATCTCTCTGATTGGGCACACAAAAAATACCATCCTCTTATCTATTTAAAATCTAAAAATACCTTTTGGTTTTATATGGTACTATAGTGCCATATAGTGAAAGTTATGGTATTCCCAGTAGTAACCTATGGCTGTGAAAGTTCTACTATAAGGAAGGCTGACTGCCAAAGAATTGATGATTATGAACTATGGTGTTGGAGAAGACTCTTGAAAGTCCCTTGGGCAACAAGAAGATCAAATCAGTCAATCCTGAAGGAAATCAACCCTAAATACTCACTGGAAGGACACATGCTGAAGCTGAAACTCAAATACCTTCACCACCCAATGCGAAGAGAATACTCATTGGAAAAGACCTTAATGCTGGGAAACATGGAATGAAAAAGAAGAAGAGGATGACAGAAAACAAGATGGATGGATAGCATCAACGAAAAATGAACATGTTAAGCAAACTCCAGCAGGCATTGGAGGACAGAAAAGCCTGGAGCGCTATGGTTCATGAGGTCGGGAAGAGTTGGACACGAGTAAACGACTGAACAACGAAACCCAATAATCTATACATATAGCCATATATTTACAGTAGGGATTTTTTTTTTTTCTTGTATTATTTGTAATACAACATTTTTCTTTTACAAGTATTTGTAAAACAATAGTGAGCGTGTAATTGGGCAATAGATCGAACAAATAATTTTTACTGACACTTATTGTTCTTATGTTTGTTCCAATGTGGAAGTGAGCCCAGCAATTTATCATATAAATAAATTCACAGCTTGAACAGATTGAAGCCTATGACTTTATTTGTTCCTTACTATAAACTGCTAATGTGCTACAGTTGGAATAAAACTGTAGCAAGGCAAGTTTATGGAATGGGTTATGTAATCTGTGATCATCCACTGCCAGAACAGGTGTTTCACTGACAGTGCTTGTTAAACAAAAAATGATACACTGTATTAGTGGCAGCTGTCAGTAGCAGTTAATTACAATGTATGCGGGGTTTTTTTTATTTTATTTTATTTTCCTTTTTTTTTTCTACACACAGGAGTTGTTGAAGCAAACCTGGCAGTAACTAGAATTGTGCAATCAGCTAGGAACGTGACCTTTTTGATTGCAGAGCTCTTGCCGTGACATACATAACAAAAAAATCAGTGAGTGCTTCCTTCCACAAGATGGTGCCATTTGCACCTGCCCATTAAGATTGGCTATTACAGTGCACCACCCTGTGGGCAGTCCAATGACTGAGGGCACTGTCCACTGTGTTCTGGTGAGGGGGGGGGACACAGTAGTACAGCTGGGGAGATCGCTGTACTAACACAGCAAGTTTTAGTACAGTGATCTGTCAGTTTTTTTCCTTCAGCCAGTACCCAGGTTTAGGCTGAACAATAGCCAACCAAACTGGGCAATGTTCATAAGAACTGGAAGAAGGCAAAACCGAAATCAGGCTCAATTTTCAAGAGGATCTGAGAAAATATAATTAAGAATAATTGGATTGCTTACCATGAGCAACACATTGCTTTTTCCTTTTTCCAGCTTTTGTTAATTTGGCACAATTTGTTTTTTAAAAAAGACTTTTACTTAGTACCTACTGCTGAACACCCCCCCCCCGAACAAAAATGTATCTACAGCCCTGGTACTGTACATAGACATGTTATTTTTCATTATTTTGAAATTGTGTGTTATTAATTACTAGTACCCTAGAGAGGCTTTAAATTAACTTTGCGGGATTTGTGCTATAATTATATTTGACTATAATCCCAGTAATTGTAATCCCACTACTGCTATATTGTTATAATCCCTAGGCAGGTTTTGACCTAATCTGTTGACATTAAGGCCGGGTTCACATATGTGCAGCTGCAGTTTCGTGCCTGGGGTCTGGTGAGTGTCTGTTCACCGGTTTAGGTTTGATTGAGGTCCAAATTTATGCCTGAACTCGCACCTGAACCGGATCCAAAAATGCACAGGACCCTTTTGCAATGCACTCTGCTGCCTCACCGAGGCTGCACTGGACCTGTGTGAACCAGCTTAATTGAGAGCCGATCACACTCGTTTGTCATGCAAATTGTATGTGCAACCATTTCACACATATGTGAACCCAGCCTTCTTCTTTATATCTTTATATGGTGGAAACTACCTGTGGAAAACTCATATCTAGCCACTAACTTTAAAAATCCAGACTTGAAGCTGTGGTCACATGGTGCCTTCATCTGTCAGTATATATTAAATGTTTCCCACATGATCTGACTACAAGGGGGTATGCCTATATTTTGAGCAGTTGCATTTGGTTGAGCTTGAATTTGGATTTGTGATATATGGTATGCTATAAAAATACATACACATTCTATTAATAACGCAGTTACCACTGCCAACTGGCAAGTAAATATTACTCATAATCATTTAAAGAACATTTGTGCCCTGACTATGGATATTTAATTATCTACATATTTTTATCAAACAGTAAAAAGCTTTAAAAAAAGCCATTTCTGACCTATAGAGCTGTTTTTAATGGAAAGTTGTTTGTTTGCCTTTAATCATTTTTTCCCTACCTCACTCCATAGCTAGGGGATTCTCTTTGTATATAGTCCCACCCTTCTTCTTTATGCTTTAGCCTCCATTCACCACATGTACTGTATGTAGACACTCTATGATTTTTTTTGACCTATCTGAGTTTCATCTGTTCAGGTTTTTGACTAAAACCTTCTACGATCTGCAAGATGTAATTTGGATCAAGTTACTGTCTGCCAAGCTACTGAGACTGTAAGCTAGGCTATCTCACCACAACTGAATTAGCTATTTAGGTCACACTTTCAGTGCTAAGATTGCGGGAGCAGAATATTTGCCTCTTTCTTAGATAATTCAGGTGAGTGGCAACATGAGTCAAGTATTTTATGGCAAAAATGGGCTTTAATGCCTGTGTAATGCCAAACTATTACATTTTTTTAGATTGTTTTAAACTGGGAACTTAGCTTAAACTACAACTAGCAATAGAAAGCACACAGAAACTGTCTACATAGAAAAAAGATCAGCAGCCCTGATCACTCAGCTCAGTGATGTACTAAGCCCCTGGTGTGGCTTCCATATTTGGAGGGTACAGTGCACTAAGAACTTGATGAGTCATTCATTTTTGCAGCATACAACAACTGTAGTAATTCTTGGGGTTGCTTATCACAGACCATTGAACTCAACATCCTGCAGTGCAATATGGCTGTAGGCCATGAGACCCTGCTGAGGACTGGACTGGAACAAAGCTGTTATAGTCATTTCTGTAACTCATCTTCTGTAAAAAAAAAAAAAAAGTCAATGAAAAAAATGTTACTTTTCATTATTTTAAAATTATGTGTTATTACTTACTAGTACCAAGGTGGGGCTACAAATGTACGTGGTAGGATTTCGGTTATCATTATATACTGATAACCCCAGTAATTGTAATCCCACCACTGCTATAAAATTGTAGTCCCTAGGCTGGTTTTGACCTAATCTGTTTGCATTTATTCTTCATATAGTAGAAACTACCTCTTGTAAACTCATATCTAGCCAGCAACTATTAAATTCCAGAATTAAAGTGATTGTAAATGATCACCTTGTAAAACAACCCATTCAGTTTACAATGGAAATGAAAGGCAAACATTTTTGTATACATTATAAATACCTTTTTCCATTTTTTTTATAAGTGATCACATAATTCCCTCTGTTTTTAGCTGCATAAGAGCTGGGGGAGGAGAAGCAGCAGCACACTACACTTCCTAGTGAATAGGTGTGTCAGGAAAACTTTGATCATTGGAGGAGAGCACACTGAGTTCCCAGCATAGCTAGAGAACTGGCCACTATGTGCTCTCCTGCTAAGTGTGGTCAGTTTTTAATAGGAAAGCAGAGGGACTATCAGGAATACCAGGGATTTCACATAAAGGAAGCAATATAAAGACAACATGATACTTTCTTGTACAAGTCCATGGTACAGCAGGCACATATCAGGAATATGAAGTGTTGGGGTAACAAACGCTTTAAAGCTGTGGTCACATGGTGGCTTCATCTGTTAGTGTGTAGTGATATTGAATGTTTCCCACATGATCTGGCTACAAGGAGGTATGCCTATAATTTAAACAGTTGAATTTGGTTGAGCTTAAAATTGGATTTGTGATATATGGTATGCTATTAAAAAAATATATACATTCTATTGATAATGCAGTTACCACTGCCATACGGCAAGTAAATATTACTTATAATCATTTAAAGTGCATATGTGCCTTGGCTATGGATATTGTACTATATATATATATATATATATATATATATATATATATATATATATATATATATATTTAACAAACAGTAAATGAGCTTTAAAACAAGCCTCTTCTGACCTATAGAGCTGTTTTTAATGTGAAGGTATTCATTAGTTAGAGTCAGTTTTAGTTGGTTTGTAACAGCTTCCATTAAAGGCCTTGCAACCTGACAAGACCTGCTCCTCATAAAAAAGCTAAAGCTGATGTGCCTGTGTTGTGAACTTTGAACATTACACTTCTCCACAATACTTATAGATACAGAGATGACTGAGGAGTTGCTTTAACGGTTTGTTTAGAATATGTAAATACTATAGCATGTATGATCCAGGTACAAAACCACTTTAGGTTGCATCTGGCTAAGGCAAGGCCTATTGATAATTATTTATAAATTTGTGACATGTTTTGTCACAAGATGATATGAATATACACACATCTGTCATTTGTCAGATTATGCTGTATTGCTTCCTGCACTTTTTGTGTTGTGCACTACACCAAGCATCTTTGCCCATACTCTTAGTGGATAATGTGCTAACATCTGAAAATAAGAAATTTTACCTCAAACCAGAGAACAGTGTAGCGCAACACCTAAACCTTATAAAAATTATGTTTCAGTGGTGGAGAGGTGTCAAGCTAACTTTCCCTTTTTGTGGGCACCCTTCTCACTTCCATATCTGGGCATTTGCATCCCACGCAACCTGTCAAATCTTTTTGAGACCAACTACCAGGACCTCTTGTCCACTATCTGCTTTAATCTCTGGGCCTTGAAGAACCTCCGCATCTCCTGGTTCGGGAGATCGGCCTTACTTAAGATGTCCATCCTTCCGAGACTACTATATATTTTCCAAACAGTTCCCATCCATCTTCCACCTTCTTTCTTTTCCACTCTCCGGACACATAGTTTGAAATTCATCTGGAGAGCAAAACCCCCCAGGGTTAAAATCTCCCGTCTGATGGCTCCTAAGAATGGGGGTGGGCTGGGACTTCCCAACGTTCCCAGTTACCATAAAGCCTGCCTCATCAGCAGAATAGTCGATTGGAACCTACACTCCGCCCACAAGGCGGTTGTAGGGATTGCAAACTCTTCAACCACCACCCCACTGCACCTTCTCCCCTAATTACCCATTACAGCCGTCCCCAAGACCCTCAGACTTCACCCCCTGATTGATGCCCTGATTCACCCCCACTAATGGCACACGATAAATGGCGCAAGAAGTTGCGGATTGATCCCCGTAGCAGGCTACTGAAATCTCTCCGTCTTAACCCGGCCTTCCCTCCTGGCATGTCCGCTGATTTCCTCCGACATTGCTGGCCACATCGAGAGGTGCTAAGCACTTTTTCTGCAGGGGCGCTCCCATTTCCTGGGAAACACTTAATCGCTCTCTCCACCCTCAAGGCCTCCTGCTTTGGACATTCTTCCAAATTCGCCACTTTCTTTCGGCGAGACATGCCTCTTGCAAGTGGATGAGACCTCTGACCCCTCTCTAAGCTATCTGCAAACGTGATCGTCCCCAACACCACATGATTTCGGAACTGTATGGCCATTTGCTTGACGCCCCCTCAGCCTCATCTGCGATGTTTGCCCAGGCCTGGTCGAGGGATTTGAATTTGTTCCTCTCCGACAGGGAATTGGAATCCATAATCCGCTCGATCCAGTGCACCTCCATTAATGTTACCACCCAGGAGAATGGGTATAAGATTCTGTCCCGATGGTGCAGAACCCCTGCAAAGATTCACAAGTTTATCTCGGAGGTACCTGATACTTGCAGTGCAATGCAGCCCCTGGTACCATGCTCCATATCTGGTGGACGTGTACCGCCCTGCAACCCTTCTGGGAAATGGTTCACAAAACCTTGACAGCGGTCACTTGCAGCAAATTAACTTACTCTCCAGAGCAGTTCCTGCTAAACTTCTCATCGGACAATCGTCCCTCTTTTAAAACACTTCTGGCATGTCACATGCTGAACGCTGCCAAACTCTGTGTGCGATTGGCCATTGGCGATCAACCTCCATCCCCTTTGCCTTTGAATGGTTCCGCAGGTTGAACCGCTTTGAGGAAATGGAGGAACTGATAAGTATCTCTCGTGATAACATTGACAAGTTTTCTGATGAATGGCTTGATTGGCTTTGATTCAAAGAGACTGATGCATACAAAATGGTCATTGGATCCTCTTAGCTGGTGCATACTCCAGTGGGTTCCTCTCTTAACTTGTTTTGAGGTCGCTTTTCTATGCTCACAGTAATTGCGCCACCACATGGCTGTTTTCCTTTCTAACCCACCACACGCGTGATACCCCACCCCTCCTTCCCCTACCCCCCCCCCCATTTCTTCCCCTTTCTCTTTTTTTTTTTTTCTTTTCGTCCTTTCTTTCTGCCCCACACATCTCTTTCTCTATGCTGCTCTTTTGCTGCTTTCGTTCTTTTCTTGTCTACAGACTCTTACCCCCCTCAGGCTATACATGTGGAAATAAACCTTCTTGCAGCAATACCTTCGGCCCCATTGGTCAAAATAGATTCACCCTCTCCGTTCAATCTGGCTATCCTCCACCCTCTTTTGTACCGCTGTTATACCTGCATTTATTTTCTGTATCCACCACCCAGGTTGTCGTTCCCTATTCAATTTTGCACTACTCTTTTGAGACCACTGCTATTGTTTCTTCCCTTGAAAGTATCTCCCATTATACTCATAGTAGTATAGTCATGACTGTTGACATATGTGCAACCTTTTCCTGTTCATATGTAGTCTATGTATCATTCCACTGTTGAATGTGCTTACACTTATTTTTGTCCTTGTTAAATCATCTTTCATTTTCAATAAAAACGTTTATGGAAAAAAAAAAAAAAAAATGATGTTATATATGTATCATAAAATGGAAAAAATATATATGTTAAAAACAATGATAGAAAAATGCCTTGTGTGTTCACTCTTTACTGAAGACACAAGTGAGTGTCTTCATATATAATATATATATTTTTCCATTTCATGATAGATATATAACGTAATTTTTTTTAAGGTTTAGGTGTTGCGCTATAATGTTTCCTGCTTTGAATATTTTTTAAGTGTTGTGAAATCACTGTACGGTATCTGGCGGAGCAACACATATATACATTATTATTGGTTTTGATTATTTATTTTGTACATTTTTGTTAGAGTGGCAAAATAATTGCGCTGATTGTGAACATTATATTAGGACATTTTACCTGCCAAACCCTGTGTTTACCCTGCCCTTTTGTATGATTACAAAAAGCACTGAGCTGATGATCACCTTAATGTAGGAATATATAAAAAAAATAAATAAATAAATAAACTTTCCGTAATGCATAATTTAGTACCCTATATCATTACTATCAGTTTCGGTAAGCTTTCTCCATCACCTTTTGAGGATCACTGTTATCCTGTGTGCGTAGTAAATTGCTGCAGCCAAGGCTTCAAGGGCTGATAATGATGAGCAATGTTCCTGATTTCGATTTCTATTGATTCAGTAGTACAAAGTGCCATCTTTTGCCTTGGTTTAATGCAGGCGTATTCAGTGGCCTCACAAAACTGCAGCTGTGAAATGAAACTATTAATTTTAATTTCTCTAATCACATTATGCAGTGTGTATTTACTGCATAGTAAATATCACATATTAAATCATAATTTTTAGGGAGTACATAAGATTTTTGCAGTCACATATTTTCTGTGCATGTTCTGCTTTGAACGTGTGGTAAAAAAAAGCCCTAACTGAAGAAGAGCGGGCTATGAAAAATCTGTTCTGCTGGTAATTTGGCAGAGCAGAATGTCAAATAAGAAAATATTTGTTTTCCATGATAGTGAACTGGTAGTGCTGATCGTAATCGCAGAGTTCTCTTAATTGCAAAGGTTCCAAGTTAGGCTTAGTCATATTCTCTCTTATCTCTTGTGCCACAATATTGGTCATTGAGGGTGTCCAACATATGGATCAGTGGTATAGAGCAAATATGTCACAGCTGCTACAAAACCACCAATTTCAGCTTGGGTTGGTTTAAACTTTTAAAATTGCAGTTAGCAAAATCCAATAGGATTGCAGGCAACCAATCCCAGACAACCAGAGGGGACCAACATTCCTTATGCTCAACAGATGTCATACCCATGCACTGGGCAGCACAGTGCACTGGTTACATGGCAACTTCCCCTTTAGCAAAGATTGTTTACCTGTACCTCTGCTAAATGTAAGCACTATAATATGGATCCTGACAGTGTGGTGGGAGGGAGAGGACATGAAGGGGTTCTTTGGAAGGTGTTGGGGGGAAAAAAACAATAGGTCAAATGGGGGGGGGGGGCTGGTGTAAAGCTCTCATTGGGGATCTTAAGTTTTTAGCTGCACCACTTTAGGAAGCTGGACCAAGAGTGAGGTGCAGTGCCAAGTGCCACACTGAAGTCACTGGGGTTGATTTGCGGTCCTAAAGGCAAATAGACTGTCCACTTTAAAAGTGAATTTTCCCCAGAGCTTAGTGAATGTGGTAAAGTTTCACATTGAAAAGTTTCCTTGCCCATAATTGGGTGATTTAAAGTGGAAGAAAAACCTAAATCCAACAATTCTTGAAAATGTTCCCTCTCTACCCTACCCATCCTGCCTAACGTGTATAATCCAAATCAGTGTACTTACCTATATTTACTTCATCTGGGTCTGGTCACATGATCCTGCAGCTCTATCTCAGGGTCAGGGATAGCTTGACAACAGTTGTAAATTCCAGGACCCGTGACATTACCCCTAGGCTCTCATTGCCCAGCTGTTGTCAGCACTTCTTCCTCTCCCCTGCAGCAGCCACTCACTGAGAGAGCAAATCCGGAGACAAAGGATCATGTGACTGAACTGTAACAGTTCAAAAATAGGTAAGTGTAAGTAGCTGCTTACAGGGGTATCTGTGTGTATTTTAAGCCCTGCTTCTTGCACTGCAAAATTCCTGTGTCAATGGCAGTTCTGTGATTCAGTTAGTTAGGCTGCCCAGGGGGGAAGGGGTTAAACCAGATTCTTCTTTCTCCCGGGTTTTCTAGGCTCTGCCCTCCTCCCTTTGCTGCTAATAGAAAGGGTAGGACTTTGCTTAAGGCTGAGAGTTGTGGCCTGCATGGGAAGGAGAGGACAGCCACAGCAGCAGGATGTAATCATCAGCAACATTCTGAGCACCTTTGGGGAAATGCCCCCAAATCCACACTGTGGACTCTTACCTTGGATGGTATGCATTGAGCAGCCTATGGTAAGTTAGTTAGGGGAAGACTGTTATTGCACTGTTGGACTGTACTGTTGAGAATGCTTAGGTAATGTTCCATTAACTATTTCGTGCCTGGTCTGAAGTTACTACAAAGGGATACATGGTGGTATATGGAGTATAGGAAGAACAGGACCCGGTATGCACACAGGGGTTGAAGTGGAGGACATGCAATGGACAACAAGTGTAAGGAAATGATATGACAACCAGACAGCGGTAGCAGTACCAGCAGGGGTAATGGGTCTTATGCATAGCATGGGAAGCAGTTTGCTGTCTCCCTCCCGAGCGGTCAGTGCCCCAGCAACTGGGAATGCATCCGCATGGCAGAGACCTTAGGGACTTGGCTGTAGGTATGGAAGGAGTAAACAAAGTCAAGTCGTGCATGCAGAAGTTTTTTTATTTTATTTTATAAATTCTTTATTTTTTAAAGATAAAATACAAGTTTTGGTTAACAGGTACATTACATACTTATTCATAAGATTAAACGATACATTTTATACAAGGAAATATGATTGCATTTAGAGCAAATTTAAAAAATATTAGACAATGGTCGAGTAAGTTGAAAATAAAATAGTTCAATAAGTTTCTAGATCTGTATTTTAGGCTAGTCCTGCATCATTAGCAGTAATTAGAAGTAGGACATGAAAAGGAATGAGAAAAAAGGAGGACTGGGAGGTTTGTGCGGTGTCATGCAGAGCCTGTATTCTATCACTGGGAGTGGGTTGATAGGAGAGCTGGACTGGTGGAAAGGATTATTGCTCTGTGGTGTCTCCTTCAAAATGTCAGATTCCAAGCACAGTTGTACATATCGTGGGACAGTGTGGCATATGCGGCAAACCCCCAGGGTATGATACAGATGCACTCAGTGTATGGTTCAATTCTAATCTGGGGTACCGCCTTAATGTTAAATCTGCATGAACACCATTCCATCTGTCCCGGGCACTGGTGAGCACACACCCCGTGTGCTTGGGTGAGTTGGCCCCGCCCACTTTTTTTTTTTTATACAGGTTAGGCAAGATAAGTAGGAGGGGGAGAGAACATTTTAAAAAAATAGTTTGAGTTTTTTTATTTTATTATTTTATTTTATTATTTATTTCATTATATTTTATTAATAACTGATCTTAATCAGTTACTGTTTTCCTGTTTCCATCAGGCACATACACCTGAAAAGTGATATGTTCCCATAAGAAAAATAATTTCCTTGTTAGGTTGTATTGCATAGTAATATGGACCTAAAACAACGGCTCTCACATGCTTTTGAGCTGACAAAGCTATTAATAGGCAAGCTTCTAAAATTACAAGGCACACCTATCACAAAACATTTGCTGCAACCATGAAAACACTCTCCAATTCTCTGCCAGCGTGAATGTCAAAATATCAAATTGTGCTGGTACAGAACAGACCTCAGGGACCTAAATTAATCAAGTGAAAAGTAATTTCTTAACAAAAAATGTTGCAGAGACTGAGCGCTCTGAATACAGCAGATGATCCAAGGACAGAGAAATATGGAGTTTTCATACTCTCTTAGGAGTTCAATATACGGAAATCTGAATGTATGGCAATGTACATTAATAATCGAAATGCATAGGTCAAAGACTTATTTTTCCAGGAGCTTCAATGTTTTACAATGCTAATACAGAGCAACACATACTGAGTTTATTACGAATGGTCCGTGACATATGGTGACGCAGCTAGCCCCCTCTGACCTGTTTCCACTTAGGAGTCGTCTACTGGGAATGGAGCTGGTTTTATTTTATTTTGAGTTGTTCGCATGTGTATGTTTCCGTTTATTTGATGTAAGTAGTTGCCTTCTTTTTTCAATAAAATGTATTGAGGGTAATGCACCATTAGTCCCCTTTTTTATATTTGGTATCTTCTCCGTGGAATGCGCCTTGAGACATCGGAAGCATATCATTGCGAAGTGGACCAGCTTCCAGGATTCCTCGTCGGATCCCCTGTTTTCCAGCAGTCCAAGCTCATATCTCCCTGATTTCCGGTAAGAATCCACCTTTACCACCGGGTGTTACCACCTTACCAAACTGTCACGTCCACCACTTGTATGCCAATATAGAAGTTTTTTGCAGTAAGAGGCCGCCTGTCACAGTTCTCGCCATGGCTTACAGACAGCCAGGCATGGTCGCCGTTAAGTACCTGACATCGGATTTGAACCTGTGTACTTTGACATTCTTTCCTGTTATCCTACCTCTGAGTCACACTTCAGCTCATATGGATCTAGTCCTGTTAATCTGGTATTGCCTGCAGCACTAGTGTGCTCTTGTCTATCATTGTCAACCTGAAGCTAATTGCTCAATTAAGCAAGCTATAAAACACTGTCTCTCACTTAGAGCAGTGTCAGTTCATTGCTGATCCTTGTTCCTGTGTTGCTGAACTTTGTTCCTGTGTTGCTGATCTATGTTCCAGATAGTTCCTGTTTAACAGACTTTGTTCCTGTGTTCCTGTTTCCTAAGCGTGTGTTCCAGACTTACTCCGGCTTCCATCCTTACCTTCGCTCCTTGTTGTTCCTGCGATCCTTATCCGGACCCGTGTCATCCAGTGACTACAGTTATTCCTGGACTTCCCTTCCCATTGTATTCCTGCCGGTCCTGCCTATTGGAGCACCGTCCCCGCCAAGCCCCCGTGCACAAATTCACAGCCCAGGTGGCTTTCTTACCTGGTCACCTTGGACTGTGGATATCTGCAAGGGTGAGCGTACATCTCTGCGTTACAGACTCCGACAAAGGTAAGCTCCGTGACACCACCCTGGCATTAAGAACATCAGTTTGTGTGAAACACCATTGTCTGCACTTTGTGGCAAGTCACTTTGGCACGGATTCACTCATCCCATTTTTTTAAAGTCGTATTTGCCTCACAATATTTGACAGACTATTTTCCATTTATTTTCAAATTTTGAATACTATCATTTTTTATGTTGGTATATTATATTTTTACTCACGCACGGACTTTAGTTAAGGAATACTTTACCCCTTCCAATAACTGCAGTTCAGACACTTATATATAATAGATATATATGTATCTTTTTTCATCATTCTATTGATTTTTAATCAACTGTCATTGTTAGCGCACTATTTATTTGTGTATTATAAATTCAGTGCCATCGCTTGTAGTTTTTGAACTCTTGTTTTAATACCCCATACAAGTTTTTAAGCTTTTTAATATTTAGTTAATTTTTTTTTTTTTTTTTTAGAAAGAAAAAGTTTGAAATTTCTGTTTGGTTACCATAAGAACAGAAGTGGAATTAGAATTAAAAAAAATAAAGGTGATAACATACTTTTTCGGAAAATCATAAAATAGCCTCCACAAATCAAAAGCAAAGTATAATTTTTGTATTCTTTTTTAGAAGTCAGGACTAGAAAAATGAAAAATTTAATTTTCAAAAATGTTTTCTTAATTTACTGTCTAAATATGAAATATTGTCTATAAATGTTTAGAATTCTTATACTCAGCCAGCAGGAGACACTCTCGTTTCTCTGTATATTTGTATTACCTGATAATTGTTGAATTGCTTTTGTGGGCGTGTTGCTTTTTATTCTGGAATCTGGTGAATGTTATCTCTTCTCTCTCCACAATATTTCTGCCATATCCTATTTATTTTCACTCTGAGTTAAAGTTGTACTAATGGGCCTTATTATTTACAGCTGTCGAAAGCATCTCCCTTTGCCAGCTTTTTCTCTGGGAATTTAGAAAAATGGAAGAGCCTGCCATTGCCAGTCCTTGGCGTCAATCCCTGGCAATATTGCACGTATTTTACTTTCTTTCATTTTTGCCATGGCACTAAGTTTCAATTTATTTATAATATGTTATTTTAAACAGTTTATTTTCTGTACAGCTGCTTAAGATTTGTATTGGTTTCAGACTTTAATTAGTCGTTTTATATCAATATTTTAGGAGCTAGACAGAAAATCACAAATTTATATAATTTATATTATGGAAACCTTAGCATAAAATGCATAGTAATTTTAATATAAAGAGAGACTGGACTTGATTTACTAAAGTGTATGTGCATGTGCCTGAGCATTGATTTTGTGTCTTTAATATTTGGTATTTATTATGCAGCAAATTGCTTGATGGAGCTCTATTGTCCTAAAGTAAACATGGGGTGGGGGGATGTATTTTGGCAGGGATTTCCTTATCTATGGGATGCCTAAAGAAACCTCTGTGAAGAAGGACTGGTCTAGGTAGCACAAAAGGCATTAATCAAAGTTGATAGTAACACTATTGCCAGGAAATAAGTTGAATTTACATTAGAAGTAATAGGGACTTTTCAGGTGGTACTTAGAATCCATAGAAGGTATGTATAGTCAATATTAATTAATATCTTTATTTATATTAATAAAACCACCATGAAAAAAAACAAAAAAACAATTAGCTGGTGTACATATACTTTTAGGATTATAACAAATTCTTAACATCCAACCTTCTATCTGTAGACTTATTTTTACCAAAAGTATTGGGACGCCTGCCTTTACATGCACATGAACTTTAAAGGCATCCCAGACTTAGTCCGTAGGGTTCAATATTGAGTTGGCCCACCCTTTGCAGCTTTAACAGCTTCAACTCTTCTGGAAAGGCTGTCCACAAGGTTTGGGAGTGTGTCTATGAGAATTGTTTGACCATTCTTCTAGAAACACATTAGTGAGGTCAGACACTGATGTGAATGAGAGCCTGGCTTGCAGTCTCTGCTCTAATTCATCCCACGGTGTTCAAGTCAGCACTCTGTGTAGGCCAGTTAAGTTTCTCCACCCCAAACTCACTCATCCATGTCTTTATGAACCTTGCTTTGTGCACTGGTGGACAGTCACATTGGAACAGGAAGGGACCCTCCCCAAACTGTTCCCACAAAGTTGGGAACATGAAATTGTCCAAAATGTCTTGGTATGCTGACGACTTAAGAGTTCCCATCACTATAACTAAGGGGCCAAGACCAACCCCTGAAAAACAACCCCACACCACAATCCCCCCTCCACCAAATGATTTGGACCAGTGCTCAAAGCGAGATCCATAAAGACATGAATGACCAAGTTTGAGGTGGAGGAACTTGACTGGCCTGCAAACATTCCTGACCTCAACCCGATAGAACACTTTTGGGGTGAATTAGAGCGAAGACTGCGAGCAAAGCCTTCTCGTCCACATCAGTAAAAATTAAGAAAGTGGGAAGGCGCTACTAAGTGTAGTATTAAAAAATTCAGTTTATTCCACAAGATTAAAAACATTTACAGAAGTGTAGCATCAAATGGGCTCATCTTAAGTAAGTGATCCAGGTGGACTTTCTCACCTAAAATGCCACTGAGGATGAAAGGCTGGCTGTCCTGTGCTGTGTCTCCACGCTAACCAGCATGAGATGCCAAGGCATAAGTGACGTCACCGGTGTGGAGCGGGAGTAAACGACACTGGAAATGCACACTGATCAGTGGAAACAGGCTATGCCCTCTGAGCTGACAGCTCCTTTTCAAAGGCCTTTAGATAAGATAAGTTGAGCCCAATTGATGCTACACTCCTGTAAGTGTTTTTAATCTTGTGGAATAAACTGAATTATTTTAATGTTACACTTAGTGGAGTCTCCCCCCTTCCTTCTTTTTACATGTGTTACAGAGCCTTGAGCACACTCTGAGGCTGCCTAACTTCATGTGTATTCATATCTTTATGGACTGCAGATTCCTTTTATGCCCCTTTCATACAGTCCAGGCAATCTAAAGACATTTGAATTTGGGGAACACCAGACTTCTATCGTGACTCGTCCACATCAGTGCCTGACCTCACAAATGCACTTCTGGAAGAATGGTCAAACATTCCCATAGAAACAGTCCTAAATCTTGTGGCCAGCCTTCCCAGAAGAGTTGAAGCTGGTATAGCTGCAAAGGGTGAGCCAACTCAATATTGAACCCTACGGACTAAGACTGGGATGCCATTAAAGTTCATGTGCGTGTAAAGGCAGGTGTCCCAATACTTTTGGTAATATGTTGTATATTACACGGTCTATTTTAGAAAGACTGTGGATACTTTTTAAATACTATGGCCTGTTTCATCAGGAAGAGGCGTAATGTACATGTCCATAAGCAGGGTATGTCCACATAGTTGTTTGTCTTGACCCAAAGATGCACTACCAAAAGTAACAAAAGGTATATGAGCCCCACAGGTGTTCTAGGGTGTGCTTGGAGGGAACCACTGACCAAAGGACCCAATGGAACATGCAGATCTCAAAAAGATAGTCAACCAATTTTTGCCTGTGGGTGACCTGAGAGTTATAACATCAAGAAACAAAGGAATTGAGGCTTCAAATCGTTCCTCAAAGAGGGGAGGGAGGCACCCGCTGCCCCTGATCTGGTGTCATTGCTCCCTACGGGGTTCCGGCCTGGAGGCAGTAGTTGCTACCCCTTTCCTCTTCCAGTCAGAAATGTACTTGTATGATATATTGCTAAGACATTACTATGATACATGTATACAATTCTTGTACCATATTTGTTAATTTTCATATGCACTCTACAATCTCACCATGGAAGATGTTCCGCTACCCTGTTGTTTCTTATGTTACCTACATCACATTGATGTTTTCGTGTTCTCATATATAATTTTCCTTTTTAAAATGCAAATAAAAATGTATTGATTGAAAAAAAAGAAACAAAGGAATTAGCTTGTTGTTCATTATCAGTATCCCCACAGCCCCTATAAAAGGGGTCCCAACACTCACGTACACAGTGTTCACCAAAGGGTCCTCTTGTGGTCAGGGAGAAGTACAGGGGCGAATATTAAGCCTCATGCATGATGCATAACATTATTACTAGTCATGTGAAGATCAAGATGTTGTGTTCTATGTTACCCTAATCTTGAATACACAATGCTTAATGTGCATGAACACTTCTAATAAATTACAGTCCTCCACATGTTCTACATTGTAAAGATTTCTGTTCCTCAGCATGAAGTGAAGTCTGACTAGAAAAAATGTGAGCAGAAGCCATTGCTTGGTGTTAAAGCCACAATAATGAACATTTCTAGAGGAGGTAAGGGGCCTGTGATGAGCAGTGAGACCAATGGATAAAGGGTGAACTGTGTGTGCAGAGGATGGAGCAAAAACGCAGAATCCCTAAACCGAGAGCAACGCTTCTTGTGCAGTTCAGAAGCTCCCACTGGTGTCTTGGAACGTTTAATTGCATGCATGCACATGTGTAATAATTCCAACTTCAGGCTTCTTCAGGCTTGACTTGGAAGTAATGAACTCTCCAGAAAGGAGGTCGTACTAAAACTACAGCGCGCAAAATTGGGTCCAGCTATGCATAGAAGCCAATCAGCTTCTAGGTTTTATTGTCAAAGCTTAATTGAACAAGTTAGAAGCTAATTGGTTACAATGCACAGCTGCACCAGATTCTGAGTGCTCCAGTTTTAGTAAACCAACCCCCATTGTCTACTACAGGTCATTCTCCTTCTGAACAGTCCATCCAGTCATAGAAAAGAGTAAATGTTTTTTGCCTTTTTTTCTTCTTCAGTACTTAATGTTATGTTTTTCTTTAAACGTAAACTGAGCAGAATTTCTGTCTAGAGCTCAGTTACAATGTTTCCTGAATAGCACTATGCGGTTCATTGATTTTACTTGTTGCCCGGAGCTGTTCTCCCCAAACATATAAAGATTATAATGGTACAATCCTCCTAACAACCAACCCACCCTCTACAGCTAAATCGCGTTGAATGAACATTTTTCAAGTCATGAGATCATTTTATGACCCAGTTGAATACATTTTGTGTATCTGTCCTCACAAGCATTGAGACGTTTACATAATTTAAGCTAAAAGCACAAATTTGTACACAATTCAATTTTAATGCCTACAAAATTAAGTAAAAAATGAAGCGGTTAGTAGAAGTATGATGATATGATTTATTATTTTTATGTTATTTTGCCTGAGCTATTTATTTATTCCAGGACTAAAGCTAACATAAGCCTCTGGTAATAGAAAATAGTTTGTTTATCTTCTTTAAGTGGGAAAAGTAATCGCAGAGACAGTTCATAATCTTTGTACGTTACAGTGGATGCTCACAATGCACACACACTTCACTTGAAAGGCATCTACACTCTACATACAAATTCGTCCAAGCATTCTGCGGCATGCAATCACCACAACCAAATGAACACTACAAAGGGACCCAAAACAGAAAGGCAAATATGAAAGTGGAACTAATTGCAATATAATGCAGTCTGTCGCTATCATTAACATGACAGATTTTTTTCTGACTCCTACTGTAATTAGAGGTATTACCTGTTGAAACTACCAGTAGCTAGGGATTTTTTTCAACTTCCTGTAACGCGGTGACAACACCGTTCTTTCTAAAGGCTTAGATGGACATGTAACTTCTATAATTGGGAAGATTCTGGAGAGTTTAATAAAAGACCACATAGATGAGTTCTTGCTGGAAAGACATGAAAGACAGAAGTTGTCAGAAAAATCTGTTTTCTTTTTATGAAGAGGTAAGTAGAACCTTAGACAAAGGACATAGTATACCTTGCAAAAGCCTTGGACACAGTTCCCCACACACGGCTAATGTGTAAGGTTAAGTCTAGAGGTCTGGAAAAATAGGTTTGTAGATGAATAGAAAACTGGCTAAAAGATAGAATTCAGAGAGTAGCGGTAATGATGCTCACTCTGAGTGGTCTAAGGCAGTGGTGATGAACCTTGGCACCCCAGATTTTTTGGAACTACATTTCCCATGATGCTCATGCACTCTGCACTCTGAAGTTGAGCATCATGAGAAATGTAGTTCCAAAACATCTGGAGTGCCAAGGCTCGCCATCATTGGTCTAAGGTTATCAGTGGTGTACCCCAAGGTGCAGTGCTGGGACCCTTGCTTTTTAATATCTTTATAAATGATATAGGGTCTGGGATTAAAAGTACAATTTCAGTCTCTGCAGATGACACCAAGCTATGCAGTGGAATAACGTCCTGACAGGATGTCTAATTTACGAGCCAACCTCAATGCACTGTTTAATTGGTCAACTTTGTGGCAAATGAGGTTTAATGTTGATAAATGTAAAGTTATGCACTTGGGGCTAAGAATAGGCATGCATCATACATACTAGGGACAGTTTGACTGGGGCAATCAATGGTGGAGAAGGATCTGGGTGTTCTGTTTGATCATAAGCATAATAATAGCATGCAATGTCAAGCAGCATTTTACAAAAGTGAGCAAAATTCTTTCTTGTATTAAACTTATTGTAATTTGTAAACAATCACCTTGTAAAAAAAAACACATTCAGTTTAAAATAGAAATGAAAAGCAAAACATTTTTTTATTAATTTTAAAAAAACATTATAAATACATTCATTGTAGGGGAAGAAGGGGGGGGGGGGATCTCTGGCTCAGATTGCTGTGGTGATCTGAGTCGGAAGTGGAAGCGGGTACCTGTCAAAACCAGGTACCCTGTCCCCCCTAAAATGTTCCAAATGTGGCAGGGGAGGAGGGGAGGGTACAAACCAGCCAAGCTTCCCCTTTTGGGTGAAGCTCCATTCGAAGAAGAGGAAATTAAGGGGGGATGTACCTATATAACTATATGCCATTTTAAATTACTTCAAAATTACTCCAATTACTCATAAAACTCCAGGAAACTTATTTTTAAGCAGTTGCAACTACAGTTTCTTTTAAAGGTTTACACTATACAAATAAAGGCTAACTGTGTAAAGCACCCCCAGCAGTGTTAAATGTTTGTCCCAAACCCTCTTAATGCCACTTTTGCTAAACACCCTGGCCTGTTACAGAAAGTAGAATTATAAAGAATGTATTGTCAGGATCAACAGGGACTCAGAAAAAAAAAGAACGCTTTGTTAATGCTGTTGACAGACCGCATCATATACAGGATGTCATTTTTAATTTTGCCCATAGTTCCACTGTAATACACATTGCCTTATAACTAAGATCTAATTTGGCTGGTTATTATTACTTACGCCCAGACGACGTCTTTTGATGATGAAACATTGGCGACTCCAGACGCAATGTCCACACGCCCCCTCCCTGAGCCGGCTATCGTTGTTTATGCTGACTGGATACATGCGGGACGCCGCAATTGGATCCCCCAGCCACCATTTTTCTATGTGCTTGCCTTACTACACCATTGTGAGTAGTTCTTTTAATAAACTGCATTTATATTATTTTACGGGATTACACTATAGTCTTCTGCACATTCTTTTTCCATACATCCATCTGACCATCACGGAGCTACCTTGAGGAACTAACCATTCCACGGCGCTACCCATGGTTTCTTGGAGTCCCTGAGAGTCCTTTGCGAGGCTTTCTCATTTATTTGAGCAGCCACGGCGCTCTGGTAAGCTGCTTCCTACACTAGTGCACTGTGGTGTCCCCACTCTACACATTCCCTGGGTGTCACAGGAAGGAAGGATTGATATCACAACTATTTCCCTGGATTTAGCCTTTTTTGGACTTTCACTACTCTTTGGGACTTTAGTTACTTTTTCACATACACCCTTTATGTTTTTTTCATTCTGTTGGATGAAATTTTTTTTGTCATTGCACTTATGATAATTTTTTTATTTAGCGCTGCATTTTTGTTATCATTATTATTACTTAGCATGAGCAATGTTACATATGTGCTTCTAAATCTACCTTCCTTTAAAGTATTATTCGCAATTGGATTGCACTTCAAAGGATACTGACAGACTATGAGGAAGCAGTGTGACACCTCATTACCTGTTTTTCACCCCATTTTCTCTGACAAAGGTGCAATGTGCAGTTTTGGACATTTGCAGTACTTCGCACTTTGCTTGAATGTGTCAAGTTCGGCAGGCTTGCCACCCGCCAACTGCTACGTGTTGTATAGACTTTGCCATGGTAGCACAGCAAAGCATCCAAGCCCCCAACCCCCCCCCCCCCCACTGCGTCCATTGCCTATTGAAGCTTAAGGGGGTTAGTTGGGAAGGGACAAAAGGTAGCTCAATTGTGCATTTTTTATGCCCCCAACTGCACATCTAAATGAAGCCTTAGGGTATTTAAGATTAAACTAGTGGCAGTTTTTTTGTTTTCAGCACTTAAAGAGAATCATTTATTGAACATGGCATTATATTGCCACTGATAATTGATTAGGAGGCTTGGAAATTTGTGTCTATTTGTGGGGACTCAAAAGCATATGTTGAAGCATGACAACATATGCATTGTTTGCAGAATGTCCTGACAATGAAAAAATGTTTGAAATATTATTTCTGTTTTCTCTGTTGATACATCCAATTTCACATACATGACGTGTTTGCAAGTCATCATCATTATCATATAAAAAAATTGTATGGCCAGCCTGAATAATGAGCTATACATGACCAGCTTTGGTGAAGAGCTGTGTATGGCCAGCCTTGGTGATGAGCTGCATATGGCCAATTTTATGTAGAGCTATGTATGGCCAGCTTTGCTAAAGAGCTATGTGCAGCCTGCATTGGTTAAAAAACTGGGTATTGCTAGCTTTGGTGGGGAGCAGTGTATGGTCAATTTGGTAGAAAGCTTTGTATGGCGTGCTTTGGTGGGGATCTGTTTTAAACCAGCTTTGTTGAAGAGCTGTGTATGACCAGTATTGGTGAAGGTCTATGTATGGCCATTAGAGATGTCACGAACATAAAATGTTATGTTCGCGAACGGCGAACGCGAACTTCCGCAAATGTTCGCGAACGGGCGAACCGGGCGAACCGCCATAGACTTCAATAGTCAGGCGAATTTTAAAACCCACAGGGACTCTTTCTGGCCACAATAGTGATGGAAAAGTTGTTTCAAGGGGACTAACACCTGTACTGTGGCATGCCGGAGGGGGATCCATGGCAACACTCCCATGGAAAATTACGTAGTTGACGCAGAGTCGGGTTTTAATCCATAAAGGGCATAAATCACCTAACATTCCTAAATTGTTTGGAATAACGTGCTTTAAAACATCCAGTGTGTGTGATGTTGTATTGATCAGGTAGTGTAAGGGTTGCGCCCGCTTCACAGTGACAGACCAAACTCTGACAGACCAAACTCCCCGTTTAAGGCACCGCAAACAACCGCAAACAGTCCATTTGCAGTGGGCACAGTACAGTCTGTGGGCCTGACACTCACTGGCAGGCAACTGCAATTATATTGCAGAGGAAAAATTAAATATATAAATATCACTACTTGTACTAAATTAATAGACGATGTTGTAATCCACTGCGCTTTAGGAAATACAGGTAAGACAAACCTGACAGAATAACACAAATAACACAAATTGCTGCTACTTAAATGAGTAAATATAATAAAAAATAAAATTCATCCAGAAAAAAACAGGAACTGGCTTTTTCATTCAAATTTCAGTAGCGCAGGGATGGTGATAACCTTTTACCAAATAAATAGGATGATAACATATACCAAAATATATGAATCAGATGTGATAAATATAAGCATAAAATCATAAATACATAAAAGCATGAAATCACATCAATAGGATTCCATAAAGTCCATAGGTATAAAGTGCATAGAGCAATGAAAGTGCAAACAGGAAGGATCACAGGTGCCACCCTTGCCTGCCACCACCACACAGTGCCGGGAGAAGTATCTGAAATTCAGACTCACCAGACGCCTATGCCTCACCACTCTCATGGACTAGGCAACAACAGCATATAGTAAAATCAGGTTTCCTCCAGATCTCTGATTTGTGCTGCAAAGACTCCTCTGGAAGATTTCCTGGTAAATTTATATTGCACCAGTGAGTCTGAATTTCAGATACTTCTCCCGACACTGTGTGGTGGTGGCAAGCAAGGGTGGTCCCCATAAGTCGCACCTGTGATCCTTCATGTTTGCACTTTCATTGCTCTATGCACTTTATAGCGTGGTACGGTCTCTAAGTCCTATCTAAAAGATACAAAAGACTTTTTGAAATCTCTGATAAGTTTAGAGGGATTGGACACAGGAGACGTGTATTTAGTGACAGCCGATGTGGCGTCACTATACACGGTAATCCAACATGATGATGCCCTCCTTGCCCTTAATTGGGCGTTTAGTCAAAGGGATGATATCCCTGACCCCCAAAAAAGATTTCTAAGCTATTTGTTGATTTACTGTCTCTCCCACAATTATTTTTGGTTTGGGGGGAAATTTTACACCCAGAAGAGAGGCGTAGCAATGGGGGCTAAGTATGCCCCCAGCTTAGCCAATCATTTCATGGGTGAGTGGGAGGACAGATTCATCTATTGTGATCAAAAACCAGAATTGGTCTTATACAAAAGATACATAGATGATTTGTTCCTGATCTGGAGGGGAACGGAACAAGCTTTGCTCCAATTCATGCAACATCTAAATAATAATAAGAATAACATCCGGTTGGATTTCAGCTGGAGTCAGACAAGCATCCATTATCTAGATGTGGAGGTTTTCTTACAAGATGGAAAAGTGGGCACTAAGGCCTACTTTAAGCCCACTGACAGGAATGGGTATCTTCCTATGTACAGTGGGCACCATCCAAAATGGCTAAAAAACATTCCAAAGGGACAGTTCCTCCGAATCAGGAGGAACTGCACCAGTGATACAGACTGTTTGATGCAGTCTGACCTTCTGAAAAAACGCTTTGTTGAGAAAGGGTACAGTCCCTCCATTTTGGAAAACACCATACAAGAGGTTGGGAATCTTTCACAAAACAACTGTTTGGAAGATAAAATCAGAGAAGAAAACAACAGACATGAGTGGGGGTTCATTACAAACTACAATGAACAATACCAGGAAGTTGAAAACATCTTAAAAAAACACTGGCGTGTCTTGTGTATGGACAAGTTTCTGGGAAAAGTTATTCCGCAGTTTCCTACGTTAATATACAGGAAAGGCCCATCCTTTGGGGATCGGGTGGTCAAAAAGATCATAGACCCACCTACTAGACCCAAAATGTTTTGGGACAAAGCGGGTTTTTATGCCTGCCGCAGGTGTGTATCCTGCCGTCAGGTGAGAGAACATCCAAGAGGGATGAGCTTTTTCACCTCTAGTGCCAATGGTAAACAATTCGACATTAAGGAATGTATCTCCTGCTGTACTACCCATGTGGTGTACTGCTTGGAATGTCCTTGTGGCCTGATGTACATCGGACGCACCAAAAGAACACTATCTAAGCGTGTGTCCGAACACATAGCTAACATCATTAAAGGTTACAAGGACCATAGTGTATCCTTACATTTCAAACATAAGCACAATCAGGACCCCTCGGGTTTGAAATTCTGGGGTATAGATAGGATACACCCCAATTGGAGGGGATCTAACATGGTGAGAGAATTATCACGTAGGGAAACCTACTGGATATATCTCACTGATGTCCTTCCTCCTAGGGGCCTTAATGTAGAACTTGATGTGAACTGTTTCATCAGCGACTACTAATGGATAGATCAACTTTAAGCAGTTCATAAAAGAATTAAAGAACAATGCCCCTTCTGCTTTTGGACCTTATAGGGAGGAGTTATCGTCTTTGTGAGAGAATTTTTAGGTTACCAAAAATCGCATACATTTAGTGACTAGTAAAGGCCTATATATCTGGAAGGCCTACGAATAGATAAATCACGTGCCTCCAGATAACATAATTGGTTTCATTAGGGTACCCGTTCACCCATACGGGATGTACATTAGATTTTGAGTCTTAAATTGTTCTTAACGATTCTAAGATTTTAAATATATTTTTTTGGATTTTAAATATTTTATGCATAGATTATGTATAGTTTGAACACAGTGATGGTGCACCTTTGATAGAGGTATATCCAGCCATGCTTAAACATTACTATCGTGAGAGCTATATCTATATATATATATTTTTTAAAAAATATAATAATATATATATTTTAAGATGGAGCTTATTATGGTGAGATCATATCATGAGATACGAGCATGTAGGCAACGTTTAAGCACATAACTTGAACTGATTGCTGACCCCTTACGATATGTATGAAATATGTTATAGAATTGGCTGCTGTAAACACTATGAATGCAACCGCAGTGACATGTAAACATCGTGCATGTAATATGTAGCAATATGTATATAACATATATGTTGATTGAGAGGGCCCCTGAGGCTTCGGTCCCGCTATCAATGAGTACCAATGACGCCTGCATTCCATCGCGGTTGTAAGACTGCTGAAGGGGTTAATGTCCGGGCAGAGGTACGAGATAAATAGGAGTGACGTGACCGCGCAAGCACGCTCTCCGATGAAGTCCTCTGACGAAGCGCGTTAGGGCGGTGACTTGCGCGGTCACCTTGTCAACGGGACGCTGCACAGCCACGAGGATCAGGCAAGTGGCTGGCAGAGACCGTAGCGCCATACAATTTTATATGTGCTGGTTTTTTCTTTGACTTGATGTGAGTGTAATGGGTGAGGGGGGGAGTAATCAATAAAGGTGCATGGTTTTATACATACGGTATTGCCCTATGTGTATCTTTACTCCTTCCATATGCACCGCATCTTTGAGGACATCACAGCCACGAATAGTCCCTATAGGGATTGGATCATTGGGAGAGTCCAGAGCGGAATAGATCTACAGGCTTTAACAATTAAGCTATCTGGTAAGCGTATATACTCGGGTGTCTCACAAGTGGTGAGGTGGAGGTGTACACCGAGCGGCGCTACATCTGGAATACTGCATAGCATACCCACATGAAATATTGTTGGTGATGGACTTTCTGTTTCACGGACTCTGACCTTTATATATTTTATTGTAATTTTATATACAATTTTATATATTTTATTGTACATTTATCTATTTTCCTTTACCAGAGACCTATATATGATAGGTTTGTGTTACCAGAGTGATAGTTTGAGGTATAGCGCCGCTTGTGCATATTTCATATGCACCTTTTTATGTTTTGTTTTATTTTAGTATTTTTTGTGCACGAGCACATTTGCTGACAAGTACAGAGCGCTGGGTGATTGAGCTTCGAGTTTCTTGGTGCTTGGTCCTTCTTTTATTAATACAGTCTGTATATATATAGAAAAAAAAATAAATAAAAGCAGACTGATATACCGGCCCTAAAAAGGGCTTTTTGGGGTGCTGTCAGGATGCTGTCCTTACAGCAGGTGTAAACACTGGCCTAGCTAATGATTTCCCTATTAATTCAGGAGCAGCAGGAGCACTCTCCCTGCTCTAACTAACTCTGCAGCAGAATGAATCTAAGATGGATGCTGTCCTTGCTTTTTTATAGGAGGTGGGAGGGTCTGGGAGGGAGGGTATGCTGATTGGCTGGAATGTGCCTGCTGACTGTGAGGTACAGGGTCAAAGTTTGCTCAATGAGGATGTATAGGGGGCGGACCGAACATCGCATATGTTCGCCCACCGAGGCAAACGCAAACAAGCGATGTTCGCCGGGAACTGTTATAGTTCGGGACATCTCTGGGAATAGTTCGGGACATCTCTAATGGCCAGTTTTGATGGAGATCTGTTTATGCCTAGCTTTGATAAAAAGGTGTATATGGCCAGCTTTGGTGAAGCATTGTGTATGGCCAGCATTGGAGAAGAGCTATATAAGGCCAAATTTGGTGGGGACCTGTTCAGGCAAAGATCTATCTAGTCATTTAGATAAACTATGATCTGTAAAACCTGTTTGCTTTGAGTTATTTTATGTTGCCATAATGAAAAAGTAAATCTACAGATTAGCTACAGGTAGCAAATTATCATTCTGGAGCACCAGCGGTAAGATACAGTATCTCACAAAAGTGAGTACAAACCTCACATTTTTGTAAATATTTTATTATATCTTTTCATGTGACAACACTGAAGAAATGACACTTTGCTACCATGTAAAGTAGTGAGTGTACAGCTTGTATAACAGTGTAAATTTGCTGTCCCCTCAAAATAACTCAACACACAACCATTATTGTCTAAACCACTGACAACAAAAGTGAACATTTTCCTAAGTGAAAATGTCCAAATTGGTCCCAAAGTGTCAATATTTTGTATGGTCATCATTATTTTCCAGCACTGTCTTAACCCTCTTGGGCATGGAATTCTCAATGAAGTGTAGCTTCGCAGTACTGGCAGCACTTATGCAGCCCAGACCATGACACTCCCACCACCATGCTTGACTGGAGGCAAGACACACTTGTATTTGTACTCCTCACACGGTTGCCGTTACACACAATTGACACCATCTGAACCAAACACGTTTATCTTTGTCTCATCGGACCACAGGACAAGGTTGCAGTAATCCATGTCCTTAGTCTATTTGTCTTCAGCAAACTGTTTGTGGGCTTTCTTGTGCATCATCTTTAGACCCTTCTGGGATGACAGCCATGCAGACCAATTTGATGCAGTGTGCAGCGTATGGTCTGAGCACTGACAGGCTGACTCCCCCACCCCTTCAACCTCTGCAGCAATGCTGGCATCACTCATACGTCTATTTCCCAAAGCCAACCTTTGGATATGACGCTGAGCACATGCACTCAACTAGTTTAGTGAACCATGGCAAGGCTTGTTCTGAGTGGAAGCTGTCCTGTTAAACTACTGTATGGTCTTGGTCACCGTGCTGCAGCTCAGATTCAGGATCTTGGCAATCTTCTAGGCCATCTTTATGTAGAGCAACAAATCTTTTTTTTAGATCCTCAGAGACTTCTTTCCCATGAGGTGCCATGTTGAACTTCCAGTGACTAGTATGAGAGAGTGAGAGCGATAACACCAAATTTAACACACCTGTTCCCCATTCACACCTGAGACCTTGTAACACTAACAAGTCACATGACACCGGGGAGGGAAAATGGCTAATTGGACCCACTTTGGACATTTTCACGTAGGGGGTGTACTCACTTTTGTTGCCAGCGGTTTAGACATTAATGGCTGTGTGTTGAGTTATTTCGAGGGGGCAGCATACAAACTGTACACTCACTACTTTACATTGTAGCAAAGTGTCATTTCTTCAGTGTTGTCACATAAAAAGTTTAAATAAAATGTTTACAAAAATGTGAAGGGTGTACTCACTTTTGAGAGATACTGTATATGTTTGCTATAGAGCAGTTAAAAAAATTGCAACTGGACCTTTAAAAGCAAGCCAACAATGGCAGCTCCAGATATATATGTTCTAATAAAGTACCTGCTTCTTTCTACACAATTTCAAATACATGAAAAAATATCAACAGAAAAGGGAGAATTTTAAGATGCAAAGATCTTGTCTTCTGGAGCCCCCCAAGACATAAGACAAACTCATCACCATCCACCCACAATGGTTTTGTGCGTGCCCATTTTTAAAGTGTCAAGGAACCTGTATGCTTAATCTCAGGTAAGTGACACGCTACATATTGAAACAAAGATCCCCACATCAGCCTGAACCTAAAAAGCCAAAGCGGCAATGGCTGTTGCCACATTTTAGTCCTTACAGGTTTACCTTAAAGCGGAGTTCCAGCCAGATTTTTTTTTTTTGCAAAGAAAATACCCCTAGAATAGTCAGGGCTAGTGCATTTAAACAACTATATCCTCTAAACTGTCCCCTGTATAGTGTACATGCAGCATTAAATACTTACCTTGTGAAGTTCTTGTCCAGCGCCGCCATCTGCGGTGTGGGCAGCTGAAGTCGCAGTGTCCCTCTTCCTGCATTTCGCGAGGCCCAGAATGCTATACCTCGTCACTTCCAGGGCAGGCGCGTCATCCCACAGCTTCCTGCGCATGCCCAGAAGCTGTTCTCCATCCATAGGCAGAGAATGACGCGCCTGCACCGGAAGTGACGAGGGACACCGGTGCAGGTGCATTGACTCCTGGGATTGATGACACTCATCTCCCAGGAGTCAATGCAAAGCAGGAAATTACGTCCGCGGCCGTGGCCACATAAGGAGGAAATGGGAGGAGGTGAAGTTATTTTCCATTACGAATAAGGTAAGGGAACATAAAAAAAATAGCCAAATTGAGTTTAGAAAGGCATATAGGTATTCATGATGTGAAGTGTAAAATTAGTGGGGAGCTCTGCTTAAGGGCTCTTTCACACAGGGGGACCGTTCAGATCCGCCTGTCCATTTTTTTGGCGGATCTGAACGGTCACCCCAGACATGTCTGCTGACATCTGATCCGCTCCGTCAAATCTGGATGGATGGAAACCCTATTTTCCATCCGTCCAGCAGATGGGATCGGATGGGATCGGATGAGAACGGACCGATGGTCCGTTCCCATCCGATTTCCCCCATAGAGATGCATGGGGAACTGACAGCTGTGTCTCCGCACACAGCGCGGAGACACAGCTGTCATCCTCCTGCTCAGCGGGGGATCGGTGGATCGATCCCCCTTTGAGAAAAACGGACTCCTTCCGACGGACGGAGTGTGAGAAAGGGACCTTAAGTAAACCAGTTCATCTCTACCTACCACACGCCCTAAAATGAACCTCAGCTGTTGCCGTCACATTAGCAATCTGCAGGTTCTTGTCAGTGTTCTCTCTTGGCCTAATGCTTTCAGAAGTATACGATTTCAGATCTCTGTTCAGAGCATGCCACTGTACGATGATTTTTGTACATCCTCACTATTTGTTAATGCCTGATGCAGCATATTTTTTAGATTCCTGTTCAGCTTGGCTAGCAATTATACATATTGAAAACACCGAAAAGGAGATTTGACCTTCATTTATATTTTTCAAAAAAAAATTTGACTCATAAAAACTAGCTATTATCATAGAAGCCTCAGCTACTGGAGGGAAAAACAGAAGTTATACTGTGATTCGCTCATAACCTTTAACTGCATAATAATCCGCCTAAATGTATTTTTATGGCAATACATGGATCTTTGCAGATGGTCAAAATGGAGAACAGATTTAGTGAGTGCATTTTATTCATGGAGGAAAAATGAAAAAGTTATTGACCTTAATGATAATGCTGTGAAATAAAAATAAAGAAAAAAAGCTGTCTTATGGGTTGTCATTAGCCGCTTTACCACCGCCCACAGTAATATTACTGCGGCAGAGTGGCTCGTTATCGTCTGACGACGTAGTACTACGTCGTCAGACACTCCCCCTTCTGGGCGGCGCTTGCGCGCCGCCGGAGGCTCGCTCCCGCTGTTTTCATTCACAGCGGGAGTCGGGCCAGGGGAGGAGCAGCGGCGATCGCCGCTGCTCTGCCCCGATCGCCGGGGATCTAGTGTGGAGATCCGCCCGCCTGTGTAAACACAAGCGGGCGGATCTCCATAGTGACAGGGAGTGACAGATCGGACTGTTCAGCGTAGCTGAACCTGCGATCTGTGCCTGTGTCACTCAGTCACCTCCCCCCACACACGTCAGTAAGCACCAGGCATACATTAGCCCCTCCCTCTCCAATAAAATTAACCCCTTCCCTGCCAGTGTCATTTTTACAGTAACAGTGCATATATATAGCACTGATTACTGCAGTAATGTCACTGGTACCCCCAAAAGTGTCAAAAATGTCAGTCAAGGGTCCGATCTGTCCGCCGCAATGTCGCAGTCCCGCAAAAAAAATGGCAGATCGCCGCCATTACGCGTTAAAATAAAAACACCAAAAATGACAGAAATCTTTCCCTTTGTTAGTAAACGCAATAACTTTTGCGCAAACCAATCAAAATATGCTTATTGCGATTTTTTTTACCAAACATAGGTAGCAGAAAACAAATTGGCCAAAAATTTTTAAAAAAATTGATTTTTACATCTTTTTTGGGGGGAATTTCATATAAAAAAATGTTAAAAATATTGTTATTTTTTCAAAATAAACGCTCTTTTTTTGTTTATAGCGCAAAAAGTAAAAATCGCACAGGTGATCAAATACCACCAAAAGAAAGCTCTGTTTGTGGGAAAAAAAGGATGTAAATTTCGTTTGGGTACGGCGTCGCACGACCGCGCAATTGTCAGTTGAAGTCGCACAGCGCCGAATCGCAAAAAGTGGCCTGGACGGAAGACAGCAAAATCCTCCGGTGGTAAAGTGGTTAAGGATGAGGTTCAGGTTCACTGCTACCATGGGTTTGAGGTGAATCCTGATTGTTCTCAGATCGTGACTCTAGTGACCTATTGTGGGAATTCACCATAATTACCATAATGTACTGCCTGGCCTTTGCCCTTGAGTCAGCTGGTTTAGCAGGGCCAATAAGGTTTTTCTTTCAGATAAGCCAGCACACTCGCTAGAATCCATTATTTGTTTGTTTATTACAGGCATTTATAGAACACTGAAAATTTATGTAACACTCTACATATTGCACATTCACATTAGTCCCTGCCCTCAAGGAGCTTACAACAAAGTTCTAATCCCACATATACACTGTATTACCAAAAGTATTGGGACGTCTGCCTCTACACGCACATTAACTTTAATGACATCCCAGTCTTAGTCCTTAGGGATCAACAGTGAGTTGACTCCCTCTTTGCAGCTTTAACAGCTTCAATTTTTCTGGGAAGGCTGTCCACAAGGTATAGGAGTGTGTCTATGGGAATGTTTGACCATTCTTCCAGAAGCGCCTTTGTAAGGCCAGGCACTGATGTGGACGAGAAGTCCTGGCTCACAGTATCTCTCAAATTTATCCCAAAGGTGTTGTAAGCTTTTTAATCACATCCGCAGGCAATCTGGAAAGGGGAATGTCTTTGAAGTTCAAATGGTCACAATAGTGGAACATGCCTGGGTAATGTGCATTGGCACAGTGGCTTATAGTTCTTTGGCAGAACATGTGAAAGGGTAATTTACAGGCAGGAGACAGGAGGAAAGCATTGTCATTTCTTAAACACTTGCCGACCGCCGCACGACTATTTACTGAGGCGGTCAGCCCCTACTGGGCAAAGCGACGTAGTACTACATCGCTCGCCCACGAGCTCCTGCCCCCGCTCATTCCGTAACATCCCCGCGTGAGTGACCAGCAGCTCCGATGTCCGCCGGTCACTCGCGATCTCCCGCTGGAGAGGGAGAAAGGCAGGCGGCTGATGTAAACAAAGCCGTCTGTCATTCTCCCTGAAGTAACTGCAGAGATCATAAGATCCTGCTATGTAGGATCGTATGTCTCTGTGGTTACATCACTAGCCACGCCCCCCCCCAGAGTTAGAAACATGCCCCTAGGGATCACCAATAAAGTTAACCCCTTCCCTGCCAGTGTCATTTTTACAGTAACAGTGCATATTTTTAGCACAGATTACTGTAGTAATGTCACTGGTACCCCCAAAAGTGTCAAAAATGTCAGTCAAGGGTCCGATCTGTCCGCCGCAATGTCGCAGTCCTGCAAAAAAAATCGCAGATCGCCGCCATTACTAGTTAAAAAAAAAACAATAAAAATGACAAATCTTTCTCGCAGTTAGTAAACGCAATAACTTTTGCCCAAACCAATCAAAATACGCTTATTGCGTTTTTTTTCACCAGACATATGTAGCAGAAAACAAATTGGCCTAAAATGTTAAAACATTTTGATTTTTACATTTTTTGGGGGGGGGGGGGATTTCATGTAAAAAAAATGTGAAAAATATTGTTATTTTTTCAAAATTGTCGCTCTTTTTTTGTTTATAGCGCAAAAAGTAAAAATCGTACAGGTGCTCAAATACCACCAAAAGAAAGCTCTGTTTGTGGGGGAAAAAAAGACGTCAATTTCATTTGGGTACGACATCGCACGACCGTGCAATTGTCCGTTAAAATCACGCAGTGCCGAATCGCAAAATAGGCCCTGGTCTGTGAGCAGCCAAATCCTCCGGGGTTTAAGTGGTTAACACAAATACCCAAAAAAGCTCTTTTATATCAGTATCACCAGCTACAATTTCATTAAATTTTGTGATTAAAAATAGGCTTTATAAGTGATTTTCTTTAAGCTTATATGAGAATGGAAGGGTTGGGTATCTACTTTAAAAAACTATGCTTTTTTTTTAAAATTGCAGTCCTGGGGTTCATTTTTGCATGTGCTTTGTCTTTGTGCACAGAGCTGTAGACCCAAAAAATTATAAGAACCAATATCTGTCCACAACAATGATAGCCAGATCTTCAACTGTCAACAGGTTAGCCACTTTTTTTTCTAATAATTGTGGTATTATTGTTTTTTCTTTTGTAGAGTATATGGGATGCAGTGCACTAGGCAGTTGTTGCTGACAATCCATTAAAGAGCTGTCTTTTTTGGAGCAACTTACTGCATCCCTTTGAAAATGAAAAAAAAATATCAAAAACGCTGTGCACCCAAAACAGTGCACATCGTCTCCCCAGGTGCACTGCAACCCCCTGCCTCTATACTGCCCTAAGACCCCTCTCTGACATGACACATGCAGCAGGGCAGGCTAGTACCTCACGCTCACATTAAGCCACCTACACCTAGTGGTACATCCTTGACACCCAGTAGTTCATGGATATGATCACTTGTAAGCATTTCAGTTACAACCTTGCCATCCCTGCCCATGCTTGCTTGGCCAGGGCAGGGACAGCCTTACCAGGAAATAAAAATTAAAGAACAAATTAAAAAAAACATTCAAAATTGAAAATGATAAAAAGCAGTGGCCTGTAACTCTGCCATCTTCTCATCGCTAGTGTGCAGGGCTTTTAGCAGACAACTGGCTGTTCTGCATCTGAAGAAGAAGGGAAATGCTGAGTTAAATTACTTCACTACCTCCTGCGAAATGAGTTACTGGCAGAGTGAGGAAAAACGTTTTCCCAGAGCCTCTCCTTGTGCCGTAATCACATTGGAAGAGGAAATGTGAAGGAGGAAGGAAGGATAAGTAGAGGGAGATGAGGTGGTGGAATGGAACAAGAAGGAAGAGGTGAAGGAGGAACGCAAGAAGTATAGGGAGAGGAATTAGGAGGAGGAAGAAGTACATTTGCAAGGCACACCACCTACTATTTTTTTGTATGGTTTGGATAGTCCTGACTGATTTGGGGGAGGATAGGCAGTCTCTGGCCTTAGGGAATTTGCTTTTTGCTTTTTTTTTGCTGCCGCTTGCCCCTCCCCTCTTTCTCCTTGAGAAAGATTCACAGTGGGCTTCATTCACAGAACCAGATCGCATGTAGTATGTAGGTGTCTGGACACCCTAAACATCGCTTGCAATACTGCAACTGTCAATTCAGTATACCGTTTTGTCAAAACTGTCAGTAGATAACACATGAAAAGGGTAAAGTTAATTCACAGAAGGAAAAAAATAATTAAATGCATGCAATAATTAAGTAGTGGTCCAGGCATGCGGTATTCAAAAAAATTCAAAAATATAATAGCCAATTTTGAGTGGTCTCTGCCTTTTTGGATCAGTTCTCTCAACAGTAATTCATATAAACCTAAATATGGAAATATGGAAATCATTGGGGTGTTGATTTACTTAAAGTATAACTAAAGGAAAAACTTTTTTTTAGTTCTGGTTAGAGTGGAGGTAGAGTAGAACCAGTGGCGGCTGGTACTCCATGGGTCGGGGGGGGGGCCTCAAACCGACCGCACCATACCCCCCCCCCCCGGACCACACCAGGCCACACACCACCCCCCACCCCCCCCCCCGGACCACAGCGAGACAGTAGAGACAAGAGACAGGAGAGGAGAGGACAGGGCGGATAGACAGGACCCCCCCGCTCACTTACCCTGCATGGATGCAGCAGCAGGCAGCGGCGGCTTCGGCTTCTTCCCCCTGTCTTCTGCGTCTCCTCCCTCCTCCTCTATGCCCAATGGCATGGCTTCTCCTTTCGGCCAATCGGGAAACAGGTCTCAAAACCAGCTTCCTGATTGGCCAGGAGGAGGATCCGTGTGACAATAGAGAATTTTCATTCGCTATTGTCACACAACTGGGTGGGCTCGGGACACACTGCTCTGCGCCCCTAGCCCACCCTTTTTTTTTAGCCTTTGAGAGCTTCTGGCTCTAATCACATGGTTAAAAAAAAAAAGCCCCACTGAACTCCATGCGTCTGGCGCCCCGCATGTAGATTAGGGGGCCGGACACATGGATAGGGGGGGCAGTGCCCCTGGGCCCCATATGACCAGCCACCACTGATTAGAACACCTGTCAGATTTCTATTGTTGGCTGTGCCCCCATTAGGAAGATTCAGCCTCTCTATATTTTTCCTGTTCCTGAAAGTAAAAGAAAATCCCAATTTTGGGTTTTACCCAAAAAAGTAATAGAGGGGAAATCTTCCAATGGAGACAAAGATGGCAATAAAAACTGACAGAGGTTATTACTCTTCCTTACTCTATCCAAAATAAAAATAAAAAAAAAGTGTACCAATAGTTCTACTTTAAGGCAAATAGACTGTGCATTTTGAGCTTAGTAAATGAGGTAAAGGTTCACTTTACAAAGAATACCCAATCCCATGCAAGGAAAAAAAAAAACAGAATTTTTGCTTGCACATGATTGGATGATGGAAATCAGCAGAGCTCCCCCTCATTCACTAAGCTCTGAAGCAACTTCACTTGCAACTTCACTCCTCAGCAGTGACGGCCCATCCATGGGAGCGCAGGGGCACCGCCCTTCCTATCTTTGCGTCCGGCCCCCTAGCCCCCTAATCTACATGAAGGGCGCCGGACGCATGGATTCCAATTAAGTTTTTTTTTTTTTTACACACCTGATTAGAGCCAGAGGCTCTAATAGGCTTCAAAAAAGGGTGGGCTCGGAGCACAGAGCACTGCACCCTGAGCCCACCCAGTTGTGTGACAATAGCGAATGGATATTCACTATTGCCACACTGATTCTCCTCCCGCCAATCAGGAAGCGGGTCCTGAGACCTGTGTCCTGATTGGCAGAAAGGAGAAGGCATGCTATTGGACAAGAAGGGGGGAGGATACGGCCGCCAAGAAGGGACATGAAGGAGCCTGGGGGCGAAGCCGCCACTGCCTGTCATTCCGGAGGAACAAGGTAAGTAAACTGACTGACTGGCTGGCGGGCAGGCGGAGAGAGATGTGGTGGTGCAGGCTGGAGTGATATGGGGGGGGGGCAGGTCAGTCTGCCGCCCCCCCCGACTGATGGAGCACCAGCCACCACTGCTCCTTAGTCTATGTGCCTTTAGTAAACCAATCCCGTTATGTTTAGTAAATCTGCCCCATTACATGTAGTGAATTTTTTTTTTTTCTATGGTCATTTGGCCAGATTTTTGGAGAATTTTTTTGTATATATACAAGCATATACATCATTGGCTGCAAACCTCCCAATCACTCCAAACATAATACAATGTACATGTATATCACTATGGTCTAATTCTTTGTTAGAAGATATGTCATACTGTATGTAGAGGGGATACTTTACTTATTCACAATTATTTTTAGAGATATCTTTAGCTCAAATATTCGCAAAACAGAATGGGATTAATAATAGATAAGTATTCTCACAAAGGTGTGGAACTTGAGCTGTTAGGAGAGGGGCGTCAAAAATGTAAAGGTTTGACAGATGGATACCAGAATTACACTTTCAAGAACATCAGAGAATGACAATGGCTTTTCTCTAACAAGAAAAAACAGACTTGTAAAAAGAGAGAGCTCCGAACACAAGTCTTTGCTATGAATGATTGTACCCATCTACTTTCCTTTTTTTGGCACAAGCCACACTTTTTGGTGCTTGTGTTACTGTTTCCTCCACACACTCCGGTAATACTCTGCCCCTTAAAGGGATTGTAAAGGCAGAAGGTTTTTTATATTTTAATACATTCTATGCATTAGGATAAAAAAAAAAAACCTTCTGTGTGCAGCAGCTCCCTTCAGCCACCCTTATACTTATCTGAGCCTGTCTTTATCCAGCGATGTTGCAGGAGTGTCTAAGCTGCCTGGGACTCCCCTCCTCATTGGCTGAGACAGCAGTGTAGAGCCATTGGCTCCCGATGCTGTCAATCAAAATCATTTAGCCAATCAGGAGAGAAAAGGGGCAGGGGCGGGTCACGGCTCAGTGTTTGACTCGACACAGGGAGCTGTGACTTGGTTACAGTGCCCTCATGGCAAGCTGCTTGCTGTGGGGGCACTGAACAGGAGGGAGGACGAGGTACATGAGAAGAGGAGATCTGGGGTGAAAAAACACTACTCAGAGCAGGTAAGCATAACATGTTTGTAATTTAACCACTTGCAATGCCGACCGCTCACGTTGATACTACTGCGGCAAAGTGGCACGATCCCGTCCAGCGACGTAGACCTACGTCGGGTGCGATCACGGCTTCCGGGAGCCGATTCTGGTCTGATTCGGTAGGGAACCGATCAGTCACCACATACAGACCAATGATTTTTGGTCTGGATCTGGCAATCGATCCAGCCAATGGTAATCTGTCCCCTGCCTGTGTAATGTAAACACAGGCAGGGGAAGTGATGTAACTGTTCCTTCTGGAGCCCTTTCGGTTCCAGGAGAAGACAGAGACACATCAAAAAAGTTTCCACCAAACACTACACTGACACACCTCACATAGGCACATTTAACCCCTTGATCACCTCTGATCACCCCTAATCACCCCCAAACCCCTCACAGTGAACACTATATATAGTGGTATACAGATATTTTACTGATCACTGTATAAGTGTCACTTGTGAGCCTAATTTGCGCTTGCGTTAGGCCCAACTAGGGTTAGGGCACCCCCCACCTATCCCCTAATAAAGTTTTAACCCCTTGATCACCCCCAGTTAACCCCTTCACTCCCTATCACTCTGTGCACTAAATACAGTATATAGGTAAATACTGATCACTGTATTTAGTGTCACTTGTGACCCTAATTTGCACTTGCGCTAAGCCCAGATAGGGTTAGGGCACCCGCCATCTATCCCCTAATAAACTTTTAACCCCTTGATCTCCCCCAGTTAACCCCTTCACTCCCTATCACACAGTGCACTAATATATACAGTATATCAGATAACTACTGATCACTGTATTAGTGTCACTTGTGACCCTAATTTGCGCTTGCGCTAAGCCCAAATAGGTTTAGGCCACCCGCCATCTATCCCCTATAAAGGTTTAACCCCTTGATCTCCCCCAGTTAACCCCTTCACTCCCTATCACACAGTGCACTAATATATACAGTATATCAGATAACTACTGATCACTGTATTTAGTGTCACTTGTGACCCTAATTTGCGCTTGCGCTAAGCCCAAATAGGTTTAGGCCACCCGCCATCTATCCCCTATAAAGGTTTAACCCCTTGATCTCCCCCAGTTAACCCCTTCACTGCCCTGTCACAGTGTTCACTATATACAGTGATTACGAATCACTGTATTAGTGTCATCGGTGACACAACTTAGGCTAGTTAGCGTCAGGGTCCCACTACACCACCGTTATTTTGCGTCAGTTAGAGTCATGTACACTAACACACATACACACACCTCCATTACTAGTATAGTGTTTGAACAGATCAATATCTGATCTGATCAGAACTATACTAGCGTCCCCATAATTTAGTGTTCCCAAAACGCACAATCAGCACTGATTCCTGCTAGCACCTGCGTTTAACCCCCCTGCCCAGCCCACCCTACCCAGGCAAGTGTAGTAATAAATAGATTACTGACACTTCCAAAAAACACAACACACAAAACCGCTGCGTTAGCAGAGTCAGGCCTGATCTCTGCTAGCACTAGCAGTTTTTTTTTTTGTAGCAACCAAATAGTCCTTGACAACCAGGTGCTTTTATTACCTAGTAGTCACACTACTGTACCGGTAAATTTAGTTACTAAAATGACCAAACGGTACAGTAGTGAAGAGGTTTACAGTATACTGGCCATGTCAGATGAGAGCGATGGGGAAGCCTCACTGGCAGAATCAGGGTCAGTATACGAACCTGATGACAGCAGCGGCTCCCTGACAGATAGCTCCGGCGACAAAGGGGTCCCTGCTAAGGTCAGGCGTACCCGACCCCATTCTGGAGTTGCTGAGATGCAAGAACCGGAAGTTTCTCGTATGCAGCAGAGTGCCAGTACTAGTGCCGCTCACACTTCTCGTGATCTGGCAAGCACGAGCGGCCTAGTACGCCCTGGACCTAGTACAACCAGCACTGCAGTATCACTTGGTGACGTGGCGAGTCCCATAAGTGCAGTTGAAGCTGGTGCAGTGGCTAGCACGAGTAGTGGCCCGCAGCCACCGCAGTGCCCTACCTGAAGGGCTGGCATTTCCTAATTGGCAGCCCACAGATTCCACAGCGCCAGTACTTCCCCCCATTCACTGCCCAACCCAGAATCCAAGTGGAAACAGCTGGTTTTAATCCCATTAACTTTTTTGAGCTGTTTTTCACTGAAGATCTTTTCAGATCTATTGTGGACCAATCAAATTTATACGCACAACAATTCATCGCCGCCAACCCAAATTCACCCCTTGCCAGACCATTCGCCTGGAATCCTATTACGATTCCCGATTTTAAAATCTTTCTGGGCCTTTCCTTCAACACGGGCATTACAAAAAAGAATGAATTGCGGTTATATTGGTCCACTGACCCAATTCATCAAATGCACGTGTTCTCTGCTGCTATGTCCAGGGCTCGATACGAACAAATATTTCGGTTCATGCATTTCAGCAACAATGAACTCTGTCGTCCTCGGGGAGACCCTGAATATGATCGGCTCCACAAAATTCGGCCCCTCGTAGACCACTTCAATCAGCGGTTCGCAGCCTTGTTTACCCCCGAACAAGATGTCTGCGTTGACGAGTCCCTGATTAAGTTTACTGGCCGCCTTACTATCAAACAGTATCTCCCCAGCAAGCGTGCCAGATACGGGGTCAAGTTGTATAATCTGTGTGACAGGGCCACAGGCTATACAGTTCATTTCCGTGTCTACGAGGGAAAAGATAGCACTGTGGAGCCCCCCGACTGCCCAGACTACATAGGGAGCAGCGGCAAGATAGTTTGGGACTTGGTTTCACCCTTATTCGGAAAGGGGTACCACTTGTACGTGGACAATTTCTATTCAAGCGTGCCACTTTTTAGACACCTCTTTCAATTGCAAATTGGCGCTTGTGGCACCGTGCGATCTAATCGCCGGGGGTTCCCCCAACGGTAAGGAACGCTAGTAAATGCCCCACTGAGCTCGGGGGTGAGAGCCTGCTTGAGGTGCGATGAATTGCTTGCAGTGAAGTGGAGGGACAAACAGACCGTTTTCGTTCTGTCCTCCATTCACCCAAACACGGCAGTCAAAATGACTACGGTCACCGGTGTTGTTGTTGAGAAGCCCCTCTGTGTCCACGACTATAACCGTAAAATGGGAGGGGTGGACTTCAACGACCAGATGATGGGACCTTACTTAATTGCCCGTAAGGCCAGACGCTGGTACAAAAAAGTGTCTGCATACCTATTTCAGTTGGCTATTAACAACTTTTTTGTCTTATTCAAAGCATCTGCCGGAACATTATCCTTCTTTCAATTCCAAGAAGAGATAATCAGAGCCCTTCTGTATCCAGCTGGTGCTCCTGCCCCAATTCCCCAACCAGATGCAGTGAGCCGGCTGCATGAGAGGCATTTTCCGGAATTCCTCCCGAATACCCCTACCCAACGATACCCCCAAAAAAGATGCCGTGTCTCCAGCAAGCGCGGATTTAGGCGTGACACCCAGAATTATTGTCCCGACTGTCCTGACCGACCTGGTCTTTGCCACAGTGACTGTTTCCGTCACTTCCACACACTAGTGGATTATTAGCGTAGGGTACAGCACGGCACAGTTTAGGGCACATTTACACAGGGTCTCAAAAGATGTTCGAGAAACAGGTATGTAGGTGATTCTCAGATATTGTGTTACCATAATCCCTTGATAAGTTAATAAAGAAGAAAGGGAATGACCCCCTAAGAAGGGTGGGACTTTAAGGGTAACTAATAAGGATCTTTTTGAAATAGATAGAATTAATTAAAATACAATTTATTGAAACAAGTGTGATTGTGAAGGATCAATCAAACAATAATGATACATTCAAGGTACAATACAATACAATTGCAGATGCATGGCAGAATCAAGGATTCTGCCATGCATCTGCAATTGTATTGTATTGTATCTTGAATGTATCATTATTGTTTGATTGATCCTTCACAATCACACTTGTTTCAATAAATTGTATTTTAATTAATTCTATCTTTTTCAAAAAGATCCTTATTAGTTACCCTTAAAGTCCCACCCTTCTTAGGGGGTCATTCCCTTTCTTCTTTATCAAAAGATGTTCGATGGCTATCGTCATTATGAGAGACCTTAAACCTGGAACCTGGAACTCGACATTTGAAGAAAAAAAAAAATACATAAAAAAGCCAAAAACAGTTGTCGTGTCAGTCATCTTTTATCTTCTTCTACGCTTCCTACTGTACTTTTACTGTACTTTGTTTGTTTTTCGTTCTTTTGTTAACCTGTTTCTCTTGCAGGTACTCGTCGGCTGCCACATTGATTTTATATATTCTGACACAAACAGCGTTTGCGCTCAGCATATATGGATACCTTTGCTGGCAGCAGCTGTGGTGATTTTCTGATTTCAGCACTGCAGTTAAAATACTATTTAGGTATACGTGGAATATTGTCGTGTATACCCATCATTAAATTCAGCCCTTTTGCTGCCTTGATCGGCTTCCACGACCTGAGCTGATCATGCGGCTTACTTCTGGTCCCCCCCCCGACGACCCCCCACCCTTCCGTCTCTTTCCTGCTTTACTCCCCTCCTTTCCCTCTCTCTCTTTCTCTACTACCATTTGCAGTTATACCGACAACGTTTTTCTCAGGTTCAGCCACTATTGTTCAACCACCTGTCATATGGTAAAAGAGAGTTGTGTTTCTCCCTGTTTACCGCTCTAAACTTCTTGGTTCCTGCCCAGGACGGCCCTATTTTTCCCACGCTTCCCTCCTCTGGGATCTGCATACCCTCATGTAGCTGCCTCGTCACTCGGTGAGTGATCGTTGGTCACGCCTCCCCACCCGGGCACAGTGAGCTCCCTTTACGGGGTGCCTGGGGAATAGGCCCCACCTACTTTTCCCCATCCCCAGATCCCCCATTTGTTCACTACCTTTGTCATCACCCTTTTTTCATGAAGTTACGAAGTTACGTTTTTTCTTTTGCTCTCTGTAACCTGTAAGTTACTGGTTGTATCTCTGTAATTCTTCAGGGCACGTTTAAAGTTGTATTGCATTTGTTATCTCCAATAAAATGTTTGAAACAGAAAAAAAAAAACAAAAAAAAAGAAAAAGGAAAATACTGCTACTTGAATGGAGTCCAGTAAGAGGTCAATAAGAAATGAAGGGGGATTGAGATGACTCTGCCACCAAATGTGGGGGCCCCTCAAAATCCAATAGATGAGCGAGTTTGGGTTGGAGGAACTTACTGGCCTGCACATAGTCCTGACCTCAACCTGATAGAACACCTTTAGGATGAATTAGAAAGGAGACTGCGAGCTAGGCCTTCTTATCCACATCAGTGCCTGACCTTACAAATGGGCTTCTGGAAGAATGGTCACACATTCCCAAAGACACACTCCTAAACCTTGTGGACATCCTTCTCAGAAGCATTGAAGCTGTTATAGCTGCAAAGAGTGGGCCAACTCAATAGTGAACCCTACGGACTAAGACTGGGGGGCCATTAAAGTTTACAGTATGTGCGTGTAAAGGCAGGTGTCCCAATACTTTTGACAATATAGTGTGTGTATACAATATATATATATATATATATATATATATATATATATATATATATATATATATATATGTGTGTAGCACCCTCCTAGATGGGTTCTAGAAGAGAGAGTATAGTTTTTGGGTTTTTCTGGTTTGGCAGAGATTGCCAGTTAAATGTATATTGCTCTCTGTCTACCAGAGAGCAGGATCTGCTAGTGATGGTTCTCAGGTGCAGCTCAGCTTGTCTGAAGTGTTTCTAACTGGTCCAATAGGGAGGCATATTGGACAGTGGGAGGATACCTGACAAATTAGTGCACAGGCATTTACTACAGCCCTGGTGATTGGCAGAGGAAAGTGCCTTGGTACATGCTGGGATATTGCATAAACGCCAAGAGCACATGTGCTGGGTGTCTTTCAGCTGGAGAGCAGGGTCCCAGAGGGAGGGGGGGCTGCCCCTCCTCTGTAGAAGCTGCCATGAGGCCTCAGGTGGTTGACCTGAGGACCGGAGAGTCATAGAGGAGCTGAACCCAGATGTCCTGCGGAGACACTGGAGAGGATCTGATTCTGCCTACAGCGAGTATAGATTTGTGTCATGGGGCCTGTTGTGAGAGGGCCATCCCTTTAGCTATAAGAGTCAGTGGACGGGGGTCAGTCAAGGAGATGCTAGAGAGTGTCCGGAAGGTAATATAGTTGCATCAAGTCTGCTGCTAGAGAGTGCAAGAATACTTAATTCTTCCAAACAAGTGGCAGTATGGGTAAAGCAGTGTGTCTTCTTCCACAAGTAAGCTGGTGAGGCCAGGCTGTCCTACAAGAACCTAAAGTGTTTGTACACCTCAGACATGAAAAATGAACAAAACATAAACCCTCTAAAGTGTGTACTTGTCTCAATCCAGAGCTCTAAGTGTAATTTCTGTCTGTCGCCCTGTTCCCCTGATATAAGCACGAGTCACTTCTGATGGGTTTTTCTGACATCAAGAGAAATATGGTGTGTCTCTTCCCTCCAATCAGCTTTCAGAGCTTTTCTCACTGATGTAACTTCAGCTCTCCACCCCCTGCTTTTCAGAGCTGAGAGATTCTGTTTAAATTCTGCACTTTAAATGGATGTAGGGGAAAGACAGCAGGTACAGTTTACAGTATGTAGGAGGATTTATGTCATATCTGTGTATCAACTAATGCTAGTCACTTATATGTACCTAGTCACAGGTATATGTGAGGCTTTACAACCACTTTGAAGTAAAAGGAAAGGCAGCATTTTTTATTTTAGTTTCAAATTGAGTGGAAAAGGATTAGAACACCTGTCAGGTTTTTAATACTGCATTTATGTATCCCTGTTAGGGGGATTAGCCCCCTCTATTTGTCTCAAATATTAGGTTGTCACTAGGACAGTAGTAGAGGGTAGACAGTAGTGGAGGGGAAATCTTCCACTGGGGACACTACGTCTGGTGACAACAACTTTGCAGGGATTTCCTCTTACTGTTTGTTTTGGCTGTGAGACAGGAAGTGAAGGGAAATATACCCAATGGGGGGAAAAATAAAACATGACAGGGGTTACTCCCTTACTTATACCCAAAATGGAGAAAAAAAGTTTTCTTCTTCCTTTTGGTCACACCAATCCTTCTGATCTAACATACAATACCTCTATCTGCAGATCTTCCAATTCATCACTGCAACCACCTTGTTGTGAAATTATTATTATTATTATCATTAATAATAAAAATAATAATACTGTAATAGGAGGAATTATAATAAAGATAGCTGTTTTTTTTTTTTTTTAACCCACAGCTTGATACTGATTTTCTTCATTATACCAGAAACGCTGATGAATAATTTCTTACTGATGGTCAAAAAGAATGATGAATTCTACCTTTCAATATAAGGTTACATGAAGAACCTCCAAATGCCACTGTGCTGATTTGATTCATTGTTTTTGATCTTTCCAGCAAATTGCTATTCATTGACCGTGCATGAGTTCCCTCTACTGAGCATCTCCTGATACTGCAATCAATAGGTTGCTTGTTCCATTTGCTTTATGACAAAGGTGATTTAAACTGCTCAGCACTTGCTTATTTTAACAATATCCTGCATAGATTCCGACCTTTCCGGTCTGCTTTTACCATTTAGTAGATCGTCAGCACCCCCTGGCTTTAGCAAAAGATTCTATCATTTGCCAGTTTCTCTGGCATGGTGACCTTTTTTGCATCAGGAGTTTCATCTAAGCTCCATTTCCGTAGGCAAGCATAAAGGTTTTTATTTAATCAGAGCGTAAAGGTGGAAGTTACAGCTGGATGATTTTGGAGGGCCATTTCAGCAGTATACATAAAAATCTTTTTTTATTAAATGCAGCAAAAATCAAACATGAATGTCTATTTATAACGGTTCAAAATAGTCAACTTTTATTTTTTTATTAATTTATTTATTTATTCATTTATTTATTTTAATTTGGCAGTTCAGCCTGTGAATGCAATGGTTACTTTGTTGTTTCTATCACTGATTCTCTTTTTTTGTGTTTCAATATTTTTTATTTATTTATTTCCCCATTACATCAAGTGGAGCAAATTTCACTAAGAAAAAAGGATTTTTTGGGATTTGCGCACTACTTTAACAATGGCGTATATAGCTGCAATTCAAAAATCTTTTCTCTAATGGTCCATACACACTATACAAATGTCTTCAGATTTTTTCCTTTAGATTTACCAAAACCATATAATATGAGGTCAAATCTAAACACTTTCAATTTGTATACAGTCAGGCCCTTGCACTACATAGTTGAAGGTGAATCTAAAGGAAATCTAATAACAAAAGTTGTATAGTGTGTATCCAGCTTCACTCCAGACATCCATGTGACATTGAGGAAGCTGAAAACTGATTGCATGGAACTGCTAGTTCACAGACGCGGGGGTGATTTACTAAAGGAGTGAAGTTTATTCACTAAAATGAATGATAGTGAATAAGGAAAGCCTAGCACATGATTACAGTAAACACAGCTTTGCCTTATGTATTAAACACAGGGAACATTCACTTTACTAAATGAACAGTCTCTGTTGTTTTGGAAAATCAACGTCAAGTTGTCACAAATGATTTTAGGGCCGAGCGCACAGAGGTATTCTTTTTAGTGCATGGCAGATGCATTGTCATGCACCAAGGTGCATTTCATTTGTGTGTTGACATGCTTATTGGTTTGCATTGATGTGTGTTTTTTTACTGTCTAATTTAGAGGGGAGTTAAAACCCAACTCCAGGCAAATAAAAAAGTGCAGGGGGAGTGGAGGATCAGGTATTTAAAACTGTTTTACCTCTCCCTTAGAAAAAACAAGCTATTAACCCTTGCTGTGTGGGCACAGCCCCAATAAAGGAATATTTTTTTTTTATTCTGCCCTGAGTTGGGCTATAACAGTCATTGACCAAGGCTTGTTTATACCTGTTGCCAATGCATTACATTGCATGTTACATGATGCTTGGCTTTTGCACGCTTTTATTTTTTTCGCATCAGACTTTATATTGTCTGTGTTTCCCTTTTATGTGTTTACTTGAAACCAAAAAACTTTATTAAAGCGAAGCTCCACTTGTTTGCCTCCTCCCCCTCTCTGCTGCCACATTTGGCAATTTTCGGTGGGGAGTGGGTATCTGGTTTTTACAGGTACCCGCTCCCACTTCCGGATGACTGGGCCGCGGCAAAGTCCTCTGGAAGTTCAGCCCCCCTCCTCTTTCCCCCACCGCCGGGCAATTCACAAAGCACAGCCAACTTCGCGAATGTGCAGTAGGGAATGGCTGTGAAGCCACAAGGCTTCACTGCCAGTTTCCCTTACCCAAAATGGCTGCGGCAGCAACTGAGAGCTGATTGAAAAATCAGCTGCGATAAAGACACTGCTGAAATCATGGACAGGTAAGTTTCCTAATATTTAAAGAGGTTGTAAACCCATAATTTTTTTTTTTTTCAACCTGAAAGAGAAACACATAATGAGCTAGTATGCATCACATACTAGCTCATTATGAAATGCTTACCTTAGAACGAGCCCCCGCCGTGCCGCCCGCTTACCTGTATGACGGGCGACAAGTTCAGTCACCCGTCTTCCGGGAATCGCGGCATCCGGCCATCTGATTGGCCGGAGCCGCGGTGACATCACCAGCGGCCGTTCCTTCAGAGCGCATGCGCCAGTGATGTCGCTGGCTGCATGCAAGGTAAATATATCCTAAACGGTGCATGTTTAGGAGATATTTACAGTACCTATATGTAAGCCTTATCATAGGCTTACCTATAGGTAAAAGTTGCAGAGGAGGGTTTACTTCCTCTTTAAGTCAAGTCAGCAGTGACAGTATTTGCCTGGAGCCCCTCTTTAAAAAGTACATGTTACATGCATTGTGATGCATTACCATTAACTTCTATAGGCCTCCCAATGCACAACACATAAAAAAACAGGACATTATATTTTTAAAAATTCACTGTGCTACAGCGCTGAGATAGGAACACACATTATTTTTATTGTGGGGAAGTTGGACACATTCATTTTTACCACACTGCAACATGAGTAAATTAATCCTTAAAGTGTCATTGAACCCATATCATTAAAAACTATCAATAAGCAGTGTATAACATGCTGTTCATACTCGCTCAGTCACAATGAGATTTGTTTTCCGTATTCTGCCAAAAATCTGGATGATCCTGCTGCTCTCTATCTCCATCTTCTGTCCATGCCCCCATTGAAGTTGAGGATTTTGCAGAACAATGTTGGCAGCTAGTGCACATGCTCAGTTTTTAGTACGTTTCTATGCTGAGAATTCCTTCCCTGATCACATCTGAGAAACCCGTGGGACTACCGATTCACGCATGTGGGTGTATACACAGTGGTAAATGACAGCCCACTCCCTCCCTGCTTCTCCATATCCACTAACCACATAAACACAATGGGGGTTGGATATGGCTTCTGGATTGATGGTGGCTTTACTGCCCTTTTATTCTAAGACACAGGCTGGAGGGGTGTGACACAGCCTGTGACTGGCAGAAATCTGCCCACACCATGTTATTGCCAAAAAATAATAAAGGTTTGATTTCAAATAATTTATCTTGTATTTCAATTTAAAACAGTTTATCTGTATTAATTATTTTATTGACAGCTGTGCCACAGATGTAAAACGTTGGTGTGGAGATCTCCCCACAGGTGTATACTAGATGAGAGGTTCAGCAGAGCTGGTGGTTGCGCATACTGCACACAGCAGGAAGGTGGTTGCAGTGGGTAAGTGCAGCAGGCTGGTCACAGCAGGTAAGTACCACAGGCTGGAACCACAGGTAAATACTGCTGGCAAGTACTGAAGGCTTTGTACAGCAGGTAGGCATCTTGGGTGGGGCACAGCAGACAGGGCAAAACAGGAGGCATAGTCAGGGATTGTAGCAAAGGTCAGTGAGATGGTGGTCAGCAGACAGAAGATCAGAGATGTTGTCAGACAAGCCAAGGACATACACAGGACAGGAGCAGATCCATGGACAAGCCGAGGTCAAAGCCAGGAGAGAAGATACAAGAGTCATTCAAGAGTAAGCCAGGTCGGTAACAGGTAATTCAGGAGCATAAGCAAAACATGGTGACAGGAAGCAGGAAGCTGAAGACCAGGCAGACATTCTTTTAAAGACCAGAATCTATTGTCTATTGCACATTGCATGCGCCAACATGAGTGCATGCGCCCGCTCTCCCCCAATACATGTGCGTGCATTTCTGCACAAACAGGCATGGCCATGTTGGAAATTGGTCATTGTGCCAGGCCTCCAGGCAACTTTCTTCCGGCTTGTCTCCTGACACACGTGCAAGGGAAGAAAAAATAAAAAACTGCATTTTCACTTGCACATGTGTAGCAGCGACCGGACTACCATTATCTGAAAGTGCAGACTAACCTTCTGTTCCTTCAGATTGTCTTTGTATCCCTCTAGTGTTGGTTTCAGGATTAAATCATCATATTGCAGAGACTGGGAGAACGGCATTGTGGGAACTGTAGTCTTCTGTAAAGCTATGACTATGCGGCTCGATTGTTTAAGAACTAACTTTCCAGCAAGCTTTGGATTACAGAGGAGCATCTTGGGAGAGGCTATAAAGGGATCGGCTGAACAGGCTTGGGGCCTCTTGCTTCCTGGAACCCATTGTGTGCACATCAGTCTGCTGTACAGAGAGCAAGATCGCAGACTGCGGCCTACTGCACATTGCCTCGTCTGCCTGCAGACTCAGCCCTGGTGGAACGGATGTTCATACCAGCATTGCAGACATCCTTGCAGCATCGTTGATTGAGTGGAGTTGGCGGGACACCCTGAGACAGCAGAGCACAGCCATCTCAAAGCCACAGAGTGTGGACGATTATCATTGCCTGTTTCCCCAGGACCCTCTTTGATGGACATCAGGATTTGTTGAGAAGGCACCTGCTTTGAGTTCAGACTGAAATGACTACAGCTCTAGTTACACTGGACACAGACACTCTGCAATTGAATGAACCATCAGATCACTTAGGATTATAATCAACTATTCTGCATTACTTGCTATACATTTAGATGTTTTGGAAACTGTTCATTTCATGAGCTCCAACTGCCGGTGAAGACTTTAGCAAGGCCTTGCAAGTAAGACATTATTATACTATTGCTTCTTAACCACTTCAATACAGTGCACTTTCACCCCCTTCCGGCCCAGGCCAATTTTTAGCTTTCAGCGCTGTCACACTTTGAATGACAATTGCACGATCATGCTACACTGTAACCATATAAAAAATGTTATCATTTTTTTCACATAAATAGAGCTTTCTTTTGGTGGTATTTAATCACCGCTGGGTTTTTTATTTCTTACAAAAAAAGATGGAAAATTTTGAAAGAAAAAGTTTTTCTCATTTTCTGTGAGTAAATGTTGAAAATAAATCATTTTTCTCGTTCACTGATGTGCGCTGATGAGACGGCACTGATGGGCACTGATAGGCTGCACTGATGGGCACCAATGAGGTGGCACTTATGGGCACTGATGAGGTGGCACTTATGGGCACTGATGAGGTGGCACTGATGAGGAGGTAGTAATATGCTGCACTGATGGGCACTGATAGGTGGCACTGATAGGCGGCACTGACAGGCGGCACTGATGAGCACTGATAGGTGGCACTGATAGGAGGCACTGATGGACACTGAAAGGCGGCACTGATGGGCACTGAGAGGCGGCACTGAGGGGTGGCACTGATGGGCACTGACGGGCAGCACTGATGGGCACTAACATGCGGCACTGATGGACACTGATGGGCATCACAGATAAGCAGGCACTGATTGAGCACTGACTGGCAGCACTATGGGCACTGATTGTGGACACTGATGGTGGGCACTGATTGGCACTGTTTTTAACGTTTCTGTAATCAGGGCACTGATGATCAGTGCCCTGATTACCTGTCCTAGTCTCCCCTGTGAGGAGGAGCCACTGTTTGGCTCTCCTCGCCACACACTCTGACAGTGTGAGGCGAGGAGAGCCAATAAACATCACTTCCTCATTTACATGTGACCGGCTATGATTGGACAAAGCCAATTACGTGGGTAAAGAGCCATGTCATTGGCACTTTACCAAGATCGGGGTCACACCATGTCCTAGCAACACGGCGGGGCCCCAATCGCCACCCTGCGCGCCCCCCCGCGAGCGTGCCAGCGAGGCCGTTCTGGTGTGACATCATATGACAGCGTCCCAGAACAATAGCTGCACCGCTCCACCGTCATTTGACGGTGGGCGGGCAGTATGTGGTTAAAGGGGACTTGTCACTGGTATCTAGATTACCCTATCTCTCATTAGGATACATGTGGTATAGGCCAGCCCGGGGTTCCCCTTTAGCCTGAGTGATAATATATAGCTATTTGAGAGATTTATGTTCATATTTCCAGAGATTGTGTTTATTAATATAATTTGGTGTTATTACAACCTGTTTTCTCACTGTCTTTTTGATGTCAGTTCAGCTGAACCCTGGAGATTTATCCAGGGTCTAGTTGACTAATACCATTTTACAAGTTCATCTTTTAAGTAAGGTTAAAGCTCGTTCATACTGTGTCAGTGTGTTACTTAAAGGTATATATGCAACATGTCTGAACCTAGAATGTCAGGAGGGCTGGACGGTTTACAGGGTCAAAGCAGTGCAGAAGAACATACACTTACCAGAAATCCTGAAGGGGGTAGTGCTACACATGATTAGGTGATGGATGTCAGCCAGCCACTCTAGGGCAGATTCCCTTGCAAAGCGCAACTTCTTTTGGAAAGTGAATAGCCTATTTGCCTTTAGCAAATCAACTTTATAGTCACCAAAGGCTTCTGTGCGAGACCAACTTTTGGGCCCCCTATTCGATTACTGCCAAGTGTAAAATCTCCCTGGCAGGGTGACAGAAAAAATAATGACTTGTTAGTAGTATTTCTTCTTCCTTAGTCCTTGCCTGATCAACTTGAACAAATTCCTCATTCTTCCCTAGTCTGCCTAAAACAAAACAAAAAAAAAGTGAAAAACTACTTTTGTTTGGAACATGCTAGATGGATACTAAATACACACTATTTACAAGTTTTAAGTTGAGCTCTGGGCAATGATAACCTCATTTGTCCCCTTCTCCCAGCAAATAAAGACTATTCTGCCATTTTCTGGGGATGATCTAATAACAATAATACTTACTTTATCTCCAGTTCTGGTAGTTTGTCCCTCTGCTCTCCATTTCTGGAATGTGGACAGGCCTTCCAGTTATCAGTACAATGCAGGGCTAGCAGCCATATCATCACAATGGCACATGGCCACTGGCCCTGCATTCATTGTAAGTAATGACATCACTGGAAGAGATAGTAACCAGACCAGTCAGAGACAAACCAGACAGATCGAGGGACTAGATGTCACAACCAGAAGCAGTGAAGAGGAAGACCATAGGGCTGTGGATACAGGTAAGCATCATTCTACAAACCATCCCGATTGATGTGGCTGATTACTCTGCATTTTAACCACTTAAGCCCAGGAAGGTTTTTTGTGATTTTTCACTGCGTGACTTTAACGGACAATTGCGCGGTCGTGCGATGCTGTACCTAAACAAATTTGACGTCCTTTTTTACCCACAAACAGAGCTTTCTTTTGGTGGTATTTGATCACCTGTTCGATTTTTTGATCATGCGCTATAAACAAAAAAAAGCGTCAATTTTGAAAAAATAACAATATTTCACATTTTTTTTATATGAAATTCCCCCCCAAAAAAATGTAAAAATCAAAATTTTTTTACATTTTCGGACAATTTGTTTTATGATACATATGTTTGGTAAAAAAAAATTGCAAAAAGGGTATTTTGATTGGTTTGCGCAAAAGTTATCACGTTTACTAACAAAGGGAAAGATTTTTGTAATTTTTGGTGTTTTTTTTTTAACGAGTAATGGCGGCGATCTGCGATTTGTTTTTTGCGGGACTGCGACATTGCGGCGGACAGATCGGACCCTTGACTGACATTTTTGACACTTTTGGGGTTACCAGTGACATTACTGCAGTAATCAGTGCTATACATATGCACTGTTACTGTAAAAATGACACTGGCAGGGAAGGGGTTAACTGTATTGGAGAGGGAGGGGTTAAGTGTGTCCTAGGGGCGTGCTTCTAACTGTGATTGGACATGGCTACTAGTGTAAAAACAGAGATCAATGGTCCTACATAGTAAAACCGTCTGATCTCCATTTTTTACACAGGGGAGAATGACAGGCGGCTTGTTTACATTAGCTGCCTGCCTTTCTCCCTTCCCGGCGAACGATCGCGAGCGACCGGCGGACAAGCGAGTGACAGGCTAGTGACGTACCGGTACGTCACTTTGCCTGGCCGGGGCTGACCGCCGCAGTATATATACTTGCGGCAGTCGGCAAGTGGTTAAGTGATGATGTAGGAAGGCCCACCAACATTTCAGTGCTGGGGAACAGAGGAAAGAACCATCAGGATTGTGGAGTAAAGTAATACTCTTTGTTAGAGCATCCGCAAGAATGATGAGCAATATATTCTTTATCAGCTTTGGGGGACAGTTTTAATTATTTTATCACTGCCTAGAGTTAGACTTGAATCCCTATCCTTCATTGCAATATCAAATGTATAAAAAATGTGGAGTCATCTTGTGTTTTTTGCATTTAGAAGGCTACACTACATAGGAGACTACTGATCACTTAGCACACTGAGAATATAATTTTGCTGACAAATCTCCCATTAGTAGGAGATTGATAAACTAATGTAAATGAAGTTATCTTCATCAAGTGGGTGATCTTGTGTTACTAGGTGATTAAAAACTCTGTTGTTTCGGCAAACTAAAGTTGCATTTAAATCCAGACAAGCAATCCAATTTGAAGAAGTCATTGCTTTATTTTGTTTCCTTTTAATAAAAACCCAGATGAGGTACATTTTCCGTTTTCAATATTATGCTACAATTTAATGAATATCATGTAGCCAAAAAATCTCTCTGCAGTTAAGACAAGATCGGATATGTATATTTTAGCTCCCAGATTAAGTGCATTTTTCTTGCTGTTGTCACAGGAAATTGAAATTTAAGAAATATTGAAACACTTTCTGTTCAGCTTCTATAGCCATTGGAGAGTAATTGTAACCTATGTTGTAAAGCTAACTAAATGAGATTACTTTTGTATTGCAATGAAGTTACAGTACTTTTTCACAGCTGAAAAAAATTACCTTGTAAAATATATAAAAGGTCTCTTTTATTACAGATGACATAAGGGCTGGATTGGCATTCTTGGTCAGGGCCAGGTTTCCATCACTGGAGTCTGCATGCACACAACCTTTGGAGTCCAAAGCAACATCCTTGAGTTTGGGTCACTGCTATTACACAGAACATGTTCTTGTTTTACTGGTCCTAGCCTGACCTAGAATATTGTGACAATACATAAATAGACTGACTAGTTCTGCCTAATGATATGAATAGGGGTGAGTGAAACTGAGAGCTTCTATTACCCTGAAATTCTGCAAAAACGGGGTGATTTTTGACATTTTTGTGAATGGGGCTGACAAAAATAAAATAAAGAATGGTGCGATGGTACATAAATAACAATTAAAAACACCAAAAAATAACAGTAAATAAAATAAAATAAACCACCAAATACACACACATAAAGTTCTACTGGAAAATGAAATCAGCTTCTCCATAAAGCTGGTCAGCAGAGGAAAGCATGAAGTGCTCTAGAATTTCCTGGTAGAGGGCTGCACTGACTCTGGACTTGATAAAACACAATGAATAAACATCAGCAGATGGCATGGCTCCCAAATCATCATTGACTGTAGAAACTTCACACTGGACCTCATGCATCTTGGATTCTGTGCCTCTCCACTCTTCCTCTAGAATCTGGGACCTTGATTTCCAAATGAAATGCAAAATTGACTTTCATCCAACAAGAGGACTTTGGACCACTGAGCAACAGTCCAGTCCTTTTTCTCCTTAGCTCAGGTAAGATGCTTCTGACGTGGTCTCTGGTTCAGGAGTGGCTTGACACAAGGAATGTGACAGTTGTAGCCCATGTGCTAGGAACGCCTGTGTGTGGTGGCTCTTGAAGCACTGACACCAGCCGTAGTCCTCTCCTTGTGACTCTCCCCTAAATTCTTGAATGGCCTTTGCCTCACAAAACCTCTCAAGGCTGCAGTTATCCCTGTTGCTTGTGCGCCTTTTTCTACCACACTTTTTTCTTCCACTCAACTTTCCATTAATATACTTGGATACAGCACTCTGTGACCAGCCAGCTTCCTTAGCAATGACCTTTTGGGACTTACCCTCCTTGTGAAGGGTGTCAATGACTGTTTTCAGGACAACTGTCAAGTCAGCAGTGTTCCCCAGGATTGTAGTTTTTTTGAAAAGTTGATGGCTGTGCTGCACTGACCTGCTCGATAGAGGGTCTGTGGGTGGGTGGTAGGTAAGAGAGGGCCACTTGGGATAATTAATTCCCAATCAATCTGGCCCGACTGGATGAAAAAAGGCAGTGGACCCTTGTTAAGGGGTCTGGGCTGCTACCTTGAGATACAGCCTAGTGGTCGTTTCCAAAGTTTCTGGTGGTAGTCGGTTAAAGGAACGCCCAAAATCTGCAATAAGAATCCCACTTGGATCAAAAGATCGTCGTTTTATTGGTAGCAGAACATGTTAAAGCCAACGCATACCAAAAAAACAGCGATCTTTTGATCCAAGTGGGATTCTTATTGCTGATTTTGGGCGCTCCTTTTACCGATCCCCACGATTGTGTAACCTACTGAACCAGACTGAGAGACCATTTGAAGGCTCAGGAAATCTTTACAGGTGTTTTAGGTTAATTAGCTGATTAGAGTGTGATACCATGAGTCTACAATATTACACTTTTTTACAGTATTCTAATTTTCTGAGATACTGAATTTTGGGTTTTCACTAGTTGTAAACCATAATCATCAAAATTAAAAGAAAGAAATACCATCATCTATACATCCAACACCAATAAACTGACCAACTTAGAACCCTATTCCTAGGGCCCAACCCTTCCATACCCATTTAGAAAACTGAATATATATATACAAGCCCACTCGGGCTAATCTTAGCTCGAGGAGTAAGAAGTACCATTTCAAAGTGCACTGCGTTTCATAAGTTATGGTTTGGTTCAATCCTGTGTTTTTAATAATACATTGGCCACTGTTGAATGTTAGGACCAATGGCTATCATAACTATTCTGATATGCTTCAATGAATAACACTACACCTACTCTGTATACATTTCTGATGTTCAATTACCTTTTACATGTTTTACTTTGTGTATTGTTCTACATTTTCCAATAAAACTTATTTGGAAAAAAAAAAGAAAGACATACTTGAAATATATCACTCTGTGTGAAATAAATCTATATAATATCTGAGTTTCACTTTTTGAATTAAATTACTAAAATACATTAACTTTTTGATGGTATTCACATTTTTTGAGATGCACCTGTACATATTAGCAACAGTTCATTGCCTGCTATTGACTACGACAATTAGCAATTTTATTTTATGCTATATTCAATTAACCTTTTTGCATAAATCAGTGCTTGTTACTTAAGTAATTTGTTTTCTGCTTACATATGAAAGAAATGTGAAAAATGAAAATGAAATAAAAAGCTTACTGCCCAAAGCAAGGGCCTGTGGCTTTTCTGCAAATACAGGCCTGTGGATAATTTATGACTAGAATCAAATCTGCAATTACAATTTACTACTATAATGGAAGTGTTCTTGTAAGCTTCAGAAATACAAGCTTTGTTCTGACTCTGTGCTTGTTGGCAACTAATGAATGGTGTATGTGTTTTGTTTTTGATTTGTTTTGTTTTTTTGCCTCGATACAGTACACTTGTTCTTAGTATGTATTTTTGATGTCCAAAACAGGTTGAATTGAAACATGTGCATTATGTACCTAACCTTCAAATAAACTCTTACACTCTTACTCAAACTCTAAGGGTACATAAAAATGGACGATTGCAAGTGCAAGAAGTCTCTAGTGTAAAACTCACATTGTTTTCCTGATGCTCTTTTGCATGAGTGTTTTCTCATGAATGCACATATGACATATTTTTGTGTTTGTGAAATTTCTATGTTTGAGGAAATACCTCATACAGTATGCACTTGCACAGGTAATGGTCAGCTTTATGGCTCCCCAGGCATTAGAAAATTGTATACTAGAGCTCCCTTTGCGCTTGCAAACTTCCATGTGCATGGACCATAACAATTTTCCCTATATCCAGCACCTGCTTAAACAATTACACAATTACTTTAACCTACTTTAATATCGGGCACTTTCATTCACTTCCTACCCAGGCCAATTTTCAGCTTTTAGCGCTGTTGCACTTTGAATGACATTGCGCAGTCACTGCGCAATGTCATTCAAAGTGCAACAGCGCTAAATGTAACCATATTACATTTTTATCATTTTTTTCCCCGCACAAATAGAGCTTTCTTTTGGTGTTATTTAATCACCACTGGGTTTTTTATTCTTTGCTAAACAACAGAAAAAATGACAACAATTTTGAAAAAAAAAATAGTTTTTCTTGTTTTTGTTATAACACATTGCAAATAAGTAATTTTTCTTCCTCAATGATGTGCCCTGATGAGGCTGCATGGATGGTCACTGATTGGCAGCAATGTACGGCACTGGCAGACGGCACTGATGGGCACCGATGAGGAGGCACTGATGGGCACCTATAGGCAACACTGATGGCCACTGATAGGCAACACTGATGGCCACTAATAGGGGGCACTGTAGGGCACTGATAGGCGGCACTGATGGGCACTGATGAGGAGGCACTGATAGGCAGCACTGATGGGCACTGATAGGCTATACTGATAATCAGGGCACTGATGATCAGTGTCCTGATTATCAGTGTAAACGATTTGCTGACAGGATTGCCAATTACCGGCTTTCCTTTCCTCCAACAGACACAGCGTGAGAGGAAAGGACTGCCGATAACCAGAAAGTCTGTTTACATGTGATCGGCTGTGATTGAACACCTCTGATCACATGGTAAAGAGCCGCTGTTATTGGCCCTTTACGCCGATCTGTAATCAGTTGTGTCCAAAGGGGCCAGGGTTCTGGGAGAACTGGAGGACTGCACTGTAGCCGCTTCTTGCCTATAGTGTGGTCAGCAAGTGGTTAAATGAACCCTGAACACTTCAATCATATGTTAGGTAAAAAGCAATAGAAACAAAGTTAAGCCCCATCCACATCTGTGTATCCTGTGCAGTGTGGAAATTCAAGCCTGTAATATTCTTTATGTTGCACTTTAAAATTGCATTTCATTAAGGCAGGCTATTTATTTGAATGGCATACCAACATGCCACAATGGACCAGATAATGAACCTGCGCCTGTTTTCCTGATGCAGCACATAAAAATGCATAGTAGTGTATTACTGTGCATTATGGACACAGATGCGTATTAGGTGCCTTTCATGAGTCCGTTGGGGTGCAATTTTAAATAAGAAAGTTTAATATGTTTACTGAATAACTGCAATTTGTACTTCCACACAGCCAGACTTGTAATTTACTCATGTGGTCTGCCACACTGTACAGCCAGACAGCGATACCATATTTTCCTGGTTCAGCAATGCAATGTTCTGTGTCACCTCACTGCTTCCAACCTACTACCTATTAGACAGTGAGGTGAAGTATCATCACATCTGTCCAGTGAGCTGACCCTGAAATTAGTAATGCTCACCAGAAATTAGCAGAGTGATCATGCTTACTAGCAGAAGTGTGTATTACACAAATGGCTTGCCAAAATTACAAATGATTTGGCAGGAAAAATTGCAACCAGAAATGTATTTTCCCTGTGCATGTAGCTCTTTTCCTGGAGTTCCACTTTACCTATTCCCTATGTAACGTACCTAGTAGAAGAGCCTGACATGATGAGGAAGCCCTCTCTTACACCTCTGACTCTGGGCTCCTTATAGAGCAGACAGGTAGCGCAGGAGTGCACGAGTTGCACGAGTGCTTTTTGGTCTTTCTAGCAGAAGGGCTGGACAGACTCTCAGGACCAAGCAGAGGAAGGCCGTCAGTAGACTGCAGCGTAGCAGGAGTGCCGGATGGACACATGTGGGTAGAGCCAGGAGCAGGCTGAGATCATCAGTAGACAGCAGTGGAGCAGGAGTGCCAGATGGACACCAGTGAGCAAGAGACAGGAGCAGGCTGAGACTGTCAGTAGACAGCAGTGGAGCAGGAGTGCCAGATGGACACCAGTGGAATATATACAGAGGCTTGCAGCAGGTAGTCCAGAAGCAATGGGGACAGAAGCAGAGTCAGATGAACTGGGTCATACACAGGCAAACAGATCAGGTGCAGATGCGTAGGCAGGAGAAATGTCAGGATAAAGGCCAATTCAGTAACAGATCAGTGGAGCAGCAGCAAGGGGAACAGGCAGAAGCGTGGTCAGAGGCGAGGAGGGATCAATGCAGGCAGAGTTCAGGAGTAGTCAAACAAGCCAGGTCGATAACAGTAGTCAGATGCAGATTTACAGGTCGCAGGTTTGCACAGGAATGCTTTAGACAAGACAGCACTGAAGCATAGCACAGGCTCAGTTTAAATAGCCTGCTTGGCACCAATGCAGGCAACATATGCACGTGCGTGAGCAACAGATGTGCACATGAATATGCGCGGCGTGTGCGAGAGCACATGCACAATTTAAGAACAGGACACAAATTAGCATGTGCCTATGCACAATACGCTGTCTAGAATAGCTATCCTGCCTGCTGGAACATCCTTCCTGACACCCTTATTCTTAACTGTTAGAGTGTGCTTGTGCTCAAATTTTAAAAAACTTTATCTTAACAATCTTGCTGGTGTGGGTAAATATTCTAATACAGGGTTTTTCAACTGGATTTTTGCAGCACCCTGAGGTGCCGCAAAGAGTTCCTAGGGGTGCTGTGGCAAAATGACACAAAACCCTGTACAATCCAACCATTAAAGGGTTACTGTGTTAAGTTCTGTGCACAGAAAGGAGGGAGAAAACATCCCGTTCCTCCTCTGAGCTCTCTCCCCCTCTATGCTGTTATCTGTATTTTGCCGGCAAAAATGAAAGCCGTCTAAGCCACCCACCTGCGTCCTACCAACCAATGACATCATCGGTTACTAAGGGAAGGTCGGGTTGCCTGCACAGCTTTCCCTTTTGCCGGCAAAATAAACCCTTAACCCAACAATAATATTAAAGGAGATGTATGAGGCTGCTAAAAAAACAAACATATAAACTTAGCCTTATGATGCAGCTGTCTCAAAGACCAAGAACTGAGTGATCACATGACCACTGATCACTCAGTTTGCTCAGAGCAGAGAGCAGTGATTGTCAGTTCACTGCAGCGCTGAGCTGGAGAAGGGCTGGGGGTGCAGTTGGCTTCGGCTCTCAGCTGCATACTGAGAGCCAGAGCCAGCTGTCAATCAGGCATCTGGTTGGACCCTGACATTATTGACAGGATTCTTCCAGTGCTGGGAGCGGCTCTTTGATGTCAGCTGACAGTGGGCTTTAGCTTGCTATCGGCTGATTCTGGGTCACAGGAGAACAATAGTAGGTGCACTCCTGTGATCCACAAGAAAAGTATGGCCAAAAAAAAGCTTTTGCTTTTCTTTTATCCCCCTAACCACTACTAAAACGCAATTCTTAACCTAACCCATAAACAATAAATGACTCAGGACTGTGTCATTTCTTTTTCTCTGTATCAATAATGATTGAGGATATTTGGTCTTGCAACTGCTCTGTGATTTTTATCCTAGAGTACCACATTACTAGCAAAAAGGGAATTTTAAGCAAAGGGAAAGGATTAAAGATGAAGTTTAGGTATGACTTAGGTATAGTACACACTACTGAAGAAAAGGTCAAAGGCCTTACCCATGCCCCTACTACTGTTATGTCCCTTCAACATTAGGTCTCTCGAGGTGTTGCTAGCAATGCTGCCAGTATCCGCTCAGTGGGTTACACACAAGCCGGATGCACTTCTTAACCAGGCAAAGGTTTATTACTCACTCAGAAACATGATGACATTCTTACATGGAGGAGTCTTAATACAACAGGCTTCTGTTCCTACCAGATGTTTTCTCTTCTCAGTCTCATGTGGCTGCAGTCCCACACACATTCTGTGTCTGACTTCCTGGTACAGCCCCCCCCCCCCCCATCATGCATCAGGAGAAAAAGGGCAAGGATCACAGGGATCTTGCACAAACATCACACCTTTGTGAACAAAATTACACACTGGTCCAACTTGGACTATGTATGTATGTGCCATACCTGTGGGATCACCATGGAAGCTGGGACTACTACTCCAGTGATCTCCACCTCCAGTAATCTCCACTTGCTTCTGCTTCTGACTTCTCCACCAAGTCCAATCAGAGAACGCATTACACCTATTCTCTGGATGGTGCCTATGCTGAGCAGCCAACCTCTTGTGCTCACAATGCATCAGGCTGGCTGCTTACACTGGACCCAAAAGTAAGTGGAAATCACTGGAGTAGTGGTATATACTTCAGTGGTTTCCAGCTTCCGGGAGTATTGGCCAGGTATGTGGATTATACAGACAGTACTATGCAAAATCTTGGCGGGTGTGAAGAAATGCTGTAAAAAAATTAAGAATACTTTCATAAATATATATTTTAATTGTTGATTTCTATCAATTTACAAAATGCAAACAGAAGAAAAATCTAAATCGAATCAATATTTGGTTTGAAAACCCTTTGGCTTCAAACCAGCACCTATTCTTACACTTGCACACTATGTACACTTGCACAAAGTCAGGGATTTTGTAGCATTAGAGTCAGGTGTATGATTAACCAATTATGCCAAGCATGTGCTAATGATCATCGATTTCATACGTAGGTTGAAACACAGTCATTAACTGAAATAGAAACAGTTATGTAGAAGGCTTAAAACTGGATGAGGAACAACTGAACTCTGCTGCTAAGTGAGTTTGGGGAAGATATTTTCATGTCACAGGTCATACACCATGGCAAGACTGAGAACAGCAACAAGACAACAGGTAGTTATAATGCATCAGCAAGGTCTCTCCCAGGCAATGACTTCAAAGCAGACTGAAATTTCAAGATGTGCTGTTCAAGCTCTTTTAGAGAAGGACAAAGAAACAGACAACATTGAGGACTGTGGACGCCATGGTCAGCCAAGGAAACTTAGTGAAGTAGATGAAAGACACATCATGCCTACTTCTCTTCAACATCAACAGATGTCCAGCAGTGCCAACTGCACAGACCTGGTAAAAACCATTGGGACCCAGGTACACCCATCTACTCTCCGGAGAAGTCTGGCCAGAAGTCATCTTCATGGAAGGATTGCGGCCAAAAAGCCATACCTCTGACATGGAAACAAGGCTAAGTGACTACCTAACTCAACTATGCACAAAAACATAGGAACTGGGGTTCAGAAAGATGACAGTATGTTCTTTGGACTGATGAATCAAAATTTGAAATATTTGGCTGTAGCAGGAGGCAGTTTGTTCTTCGAAGGGCTAGGGAGCGGTACAATAATGAGTGCCTGCCGGCAACAGTGCAGCATGGTGGAGGTTCCTTGCAGGTTTGGAGCCATTACCATCAGGGAGGGTTGTGATTGGCCCCAAATAATTTATGCAGCAGAACACGACCCCAAACCTACAGCTAATGCCATTAAGAGTTATCTTTAGCATAAAGAAGAACAAGGAGTCCAGGAAGTGATGGTTTGGCCCCCACAGAGCCCTGATCTCAACATCACTGAGTCTGTCTGGGATTACATGAAGAGACAGAAATACAGTATTTGAGGCAGCCTACATCCATAGAAGATCTGTGGTTAGTTCTCCAAGATATTTGGAACAGCCCACCTGCTGAGTTCCTGCAAAAACTGTGTGCAAGTGTACCTAGAAAAAGTGATGCTGTTTTAAAGCCAAAGTGTGGTCACACCAAAAATTGATTTGATTTGGATTTCTCTTCTGTTCATTTACTTTCCATTTTGTTTATTGCTAAAAATAAACTATTAACACTTCTATTTCTTAAAGCATTCTTAATTTATAGCATTTTTTGAAAAGCACACCTGCCTAAAACCTATGGCACACTAGTGTATTTACATTGGTCCAAGCTGGACCAATGTAACTATGTATAGAGTAGCTATGCCTGGATTTATTCTTTAACCACTTCTACCACTTTTAACTCCTTAATGACCAGGCCATTTTTTACGATTACTAATAATGGCGGCGATTAGTGATTTTTAGCGGGAATGTGACATGTGAGGCGACGAGATTAGACACCTGACATTTTTGGACACTTTGGGGGGACCAGTGACATTACTACAGTAATCAGTGCCAAAAATATGCACCGTTACTGTACTAATTACACTGGCAGAGAAGGGGTTAACACCAGGGGCGATCAAAGGGTGCTTTTTAACTGTGTGGGGGATGGGCTTGCTGAATCCTATATAAGAGGAACACAGGATTCCTGTGTTCAATACTGACAGAACAGAGGTCTGCCATGTTTACAACAATAGACCGTCATTCTGTCTCCACGGGGAGCGATCATGGGTGCCCAGTGGACATCGCGGCTGCCGGACCCGCTGATTGGCTCCCCCTGTGGCCAATCGCATGTGCACGTGCCTCCACTAGCGGTCCCACAAAACAACGTAGGTAAAGAAGGTAAATTGTTTGTCTCAACCCTCTAAATAGTACTTTGTTTATACAGCTTGGTGTGTTAACGGAGGTTGAAAAATAACAGAAACACTGGCAAGATCACCGGGTGAAAATAAAGGAAAAAAGCCCTAAGCCCTCATTCACATCGGCGCGATTTGATATGCCATTCGACAATCACAGCCTATTCCAAGAAATGGCACCATTTCAATCAGTGCGACGCCAACTTTGTGGCACCGCACTGATTTCTAAAAGTAGCTCCTGCACTACTTTTGGCGACTTTGGGGGCGATTTCAATAGACATCTGTGAATAAACCCCCACAGATGTTGTTAAAGTTGCCCTTGAAGTCGGACTGAAATGCGGCTGTGAAATCGTGCGAGTTCAGATGTGAACAAGGGCTAAAACATGAATGCAGACACTACATTTAAGGATTGCTAAGCTGCAATATTTAGAGTTTAGATACACTTTGTTCTTCTGTTTGGGTGATGGCTAACAGGCAGAACTGGAAGAGAATTTTTTAGAATAAAACCATCTTTTCTACGTTGAAGTTTAAAGCGTACTCTAAAGTGTATGTTTTGTGCGGCATTTTGTGTTTCACTGTTCTGAGAGCAGCATTGTGCAGCGGTAGACTCCACGTATAATGAACTGGAAGAGTGATTGAAGAGTGGGAGGAAGATGACATCTGTAGGTCAAATGATGACTTGCAGCTCAGCCGAGGAATTTTATTATCACATTAAAGCAAATAGCCTGGGATTTCATTGAATGGTAAGAAATTGTTCATTCTGTGCAAACGTTTTATTATTTGTGACAAATTCTAAGATGGATGTAATCTGGTATCCCCTGTACAGCTTAGGCAATTCAAATGATGTGATTCATTAGTGGAAGTTTAAAGTTATTATGTTTCTATTATGTTGCATAAGTAAAAATCAGGACCAGCAAACTTGGGACCACATCCCGAATATTACCATAAAAAGTCAAACACAGTTGAAAATAAATACTGGGACTTTCAGGTGTTAGGATCGGTTCAAACTTGTACGATGCGGGAACGCTGCAAATATGCAGCGTGTTCCCGCATCGCATCCGCACATCTGGCAGTTCACACTGCCATATACGATACGCAGGGGGTGTCAATTAAAAGTTAACGACACCCCAAGTTTGATTGCATATCGCAGTGCGATCTGCAAGTACGCACAGAATCGGATCACACAAGTGTGAACCACTGTGCAATCCGATTTTGATGCGGCTCAAAAAATGCCTCCTGTGCGTCTTTGGTACGGATGCAGTGCGAATTCAGCCATACAAAGTGTATGGCTGAAATTCGCACCTCACATGAGATCGCATGTAATGAAGGAGCAGTGCGCTCCGAATTACATGCGATCTCCGCAGCCGCACAAGTGTGAACCGGCTCTTACAAAGATTTATTGCACTTATTAAAAAATAACTGAAGGTGAAAGCTTAACAATGAAAAAACAAATTCTGCACCCCTCTTAGTCCCCTCCTTCCCTTCTCTCTCTTTTCCCAAACTGGCCCTTTCCCTCTTTATTGCTTCCCATTCGCCTCTTCCCTAACCAAACCAGGGTAGGTGAAAGGAGAGCCCGATATCCAATGAGAAGCCCACACTGCCTCTGAAAGAGGAAACAATAACCAATTTGATTATGATGTCATAGACACAGCAGTCCCCATTCAAAATTAACACACAGCAAGAGCCCCGAAGAAGGGGGGAGTCTCTGATCCCCCAAAATGTGTTAGCTCAACCATTTGCTTGTTTCTTTCAATTAAACAACTATACATTTACCTTCACTCTGCTTCTCATTGGATATCGGGTGCTCCTTTCACCTACCCTTACTAGCGTACTTACTTACCTAAAGCGGTGTTCCAATAAAAAGTGGAACTTCCGCTTATCTGTCTCCCCCCCTCCAGTGCCACAGTTAGCACCTTTCGGAGGGGAGCGGGTACCTGTTTTTGACCTGTCCTCACTTCCGTCGGACCTCGCCGTGGCGAGATACGTCAGGAATTCAGCCCCTCCTCCTTCCTCTGCTTCTAGGCCAATAAGAGAGCGCAGCACGCTTTGCACATGTGCAGTAGGGACCGGGCCGTGAAGCCACAAGGCTTCACTGCCAGTTTCCCTTACCGGCAATGGCGGCAGCAGCATCCGTCAGCCGATGGAAACATCAGCTGCGGTGTGAACATTGCTGGACTCCGAGAAAGGTAAATGTCCTAATATTAAAAGTCAGCATCTACAGTATGTGTAGCTGCTGACTTTTAATTTTTGGAGGGGAGGGGAGGGGAGGGGAGGGGAGGGGAGGGGCGGAACACTGCTTTAATATATGCCGTAATGACCTTCAAGACCGTACCCAGAGATAGCAGCCCAAGCCTCCCAAAAGGGCTCCCCGCCACCCTTCTGTTCAGTTGGGCCGTAATCACCGGGGGTGAACTCTCCCTACTCTCTTGAGTCCTGTGGTTGAACCACTTTTATAAGTTTTTGAGTTTCCAGATGCATTTAAGCAGCCCGAAGACACTGTTTTTTACTTGAATTGTCATGTTTATATATTGTAGCTTCAAAATTGGTTGCAATTTTTTGAAACTAAACAAATGCTGGAATTTCCTGTTAAAACTTCATAAAAAAACTATTGCAAATAAAGTATAACTGAAGCAAAACTTTTTTTATTACAATAATACTAAAGCCTTGTTTTTTTAAAACAAACATGTTAGGACCCTTTCACACTGGCGATCTGATCCGATCTGTCAGTTTTTCAGGCGGACCTGATCGGATGCTCCATGCATCCCTATGGGGCAGCGGGTGTCAGCGGACACATGTCAACTGACACCCGCTGCTATCCGATTCAAATCCTGTCCGTGAAATCCGGACGGATGGAAACCCTATTTTCCAACCGTCTGGACGATCGGATCTGATGGGATAGAATGAGAACGGATAGGGGGTCCGTTCTCATCCGATCTGCCCATAGAGGACAGCGGGGATATCACAGCTCCGTCTCTGCAAATAGAGCGGATCGATCCCCCACTGAGCAGAACGAACTCTATCGGGCGCACCACCCGTGTGAAAGAGCCCTTATACTTACCTGCTCTGTGCAGTTGGTTCTGCACAGAGCAGCCCAAATATTCCTCTTCTTGGGTCCCTCGCCGGTGCTCCTGGCTCCTCCCTTCTGCCGCCCCCCACAGCAAGCACCTAAGCAGATGCACTCCCAACCCATGGCTCTGTGTGTCCATTCACATGGAGCCGTGGTTAAGCCCCGCCCCTCCATCTCCTAATTGGCTCACTGGCTGGTGGACATCGCTGGATCGAGATGGGGCTCAGGTAAGTAATAGAGGGGTCTAGGGGCCCCTGCACACAGAATGTTTTTTTAGCTTTATGCATAGAATGCATTAAGGTAAAAGAAAAACATGTAACCTTACAACCACTTTGGGTTTTGGATAGAGGGGAAAGGGATAAGAACACCTGTCAGGTTTTTTTTACTGTCTGTGCACCCGTTTGGGAGATTCACCCTCTCTATTTGTCCAAAGGTCCTCTGAGTTGATTAGAACAGGAAGTAGGGGAAATCTTCCAATAGGGACACTAATTCTGGTGACTACCAGGGATTTTCCTCACTTTGGAGAGATTTACTCTCACCTCCTTTTGAGGCTATGGGAAAACAATCCAATAAGAGATGGCAAAAAAAAATAAAAAATAAGAAATTAAACATACATGCGTTATAACCTTACCTTACTCCATCCAATTTAAAAAAAAAAAAAAAAGGTTTGCCTACTAAGAATTTTATTTCACTTTAATTTATAAAAGCAATCTTTTTATTGTTACAAACATACGTGCATATAAAATTCTCTAAACAGAGTTCCTGACAAAGCAATCAGCAGTTCTGAGAAAGGCATTGAAAAAAATCACCCGGTCCAATCATCAAAACCAGCTTGAGATAACTGGAACAAACTTTCTATGTATTTAGTCATGTAAAGTGCTGATTGGTGGGGTTGGGAGGGTGTTTAATGTGGAAGTGGTTATAGTTATAACCTATCATCGCTGAAATAAAGTAGCAATTTTGAATGACATGTCAAGCTTTTTTTTTTTCTTCTTTTAAATGCTTTTATATCTGTAGATTTGTAACACTAAAAGTATTGCTTTTATAGATGAACTAGACATTAAGCCCATTAAATTAACGGGCGCTAGAATGTATGTATATATGTATGTATATATACGTATATATATATATGTGTGTGTATATGTATGTGTGTGTATGTATATATATATATGTATATATATATATATATATATATATATATATATATATATATATATGTATATATATATATATATATATATATATATCTATATTAATAAAAAATGGAAGTGTCTCTATGTCCGTCCCTGTGTCCGTGGAAATGCAACTGCGCATGTGCCGCACGAACAGCCGTTGGGACGCAGAGAGACTTCGGGCAGCCGGCCGGCGCTGGGTGGGTGTGTTAGACAGGAGCGGATCCCCGCCCACTTCCCTTCCTCCTCAGAAGAGCGTGGCTCCGGGGGAAGAGGCCTGTCAGATGATGCATTGAAGGCATTATCCGACATGACAGAGGCATCATCCGACAGGCCTATTTCTCCGGAGCCGTGGGGGGAGCCAGCATGCACACAGCGAAAGAAGCAACAACAACAGCAGCAGAAGGTACATCATAGCGAGCAGTCTCTCCGATCTGTCCCGGTTCCTCCGATCACCTCCCCGCCATAAGTTCCAGCAAGTCACCCGGAGTCCACCAAACTTCCCACACACCTGCGGTAAATCCACACTGACAGCCCCGGGATCTCACCGATCACACACCGCACTCCCAGCGCTGCACTCTGCTACAATACATGCCGACCTCATGAATATTTATAGAGGGACCGGACAGGCCCGCTCCCCGACCAATCCGATTATCCCCCCTGGAGGGAGGCGGTGAAAATTTGGTGTGTGTACATATATATATATATATATATATATGTATGTATGTATGTATGTATGTATGTATGTATGTATTTATTTATATATATATATATATATATATATACATACACATGTGTGTGTTCATGTATATAAATATATATATATATATATATATATATATATATATATGTATGTGTATGTGTATGTGTATGTGTATGTATATATACGTGTATATATATATATATATATATATATATATATACACACACACACATGTGTATATATATATATATATATATATACACATGTGTGCATATATATATATATATATATATATATATATATATACACATACACACACACATGTGTGTGTATATATATATATATATATACATATATACACACACACACACCAAATTTTCAACTGCCGCCTCCCTCCAGGGGGGATAATCGGATTGGGCCTGTCCGGTCCCTCTATAAATATTCATGAGGTCGGCATGTATCATAGCAGAGTGCAGCGCTGGGAGTGCGGTGTGTGATCGGTGAGATCCCGGGGCTGTCAGTGTGCATTTACCGCAGGTGTGTGGGAAGTTTGGTGGACTCCGGGTGACTTGCTGGAACTTATGGCGGGGAGGTGATCGGAGGAGCCGGGACAGATCGGAGAGACTGCTCGCTATGATGTACCTTCTGCTGTCGGATGATGCCTCTGTCATGTCGGATAATGCCTTCGAGGCATCATCCGACAGGCCTCTTCCTCCGGAGCCGCTCTCTTCTGAGGAGGAAGTGAAGTGGGCGGGGATCCGCTCCTGTCTAACACGCCCACCCAGCGCCGGCCGCCCGCCCGAAGTCTCTCTGCGTTTGGCTGTTCGTGCGGCACATGCGCAGTAGCGCATTTCCATGGACACAGGGACGGACGCAGGGACACTTACATTTTATTAATATAGATTTAAAGAAAAAGGGGTTTGAATAAGCCCCTTTTTATAGATGGGATAGTGACAGGCACAGCTTAGCATTTAGGAAGCGATCTTAGTGGGTTTTTAGTGTGAGGGAAGCAGTTGCTGGGTCAGAATAGGTAAGCAGGTCTGTGTTAGGTCAGAATAAGCCCCAATCTGAGTGAGCCTCCCCTGTAGCTAGGGAGATTAGGTAGGTAACCGGTTTTCCCTTGCTTTTCTCCCGCCTTCAGAGCCCATCTGAGGGATATTTAAGGGGGCTCAGGATGAGAGGATTTCCCTTCACCTCAAGACAGACTTCACCTCAAGATTAGGGTTGAGCGGACACCTAGATGTCCGTGTTCGACGGGTTCGGCCGAACTTTAAAAAAAAGTCCGGGTCCGTGTCCCGGACTTTTACCGAACTTTTCCCGGACACCGAACCCCATTGAAGTCAATGGGGACCCGAACTTTAAGGCACTAAAATGGCTCTAAAACACCAAAGGAAAGGGCTAGAGTGCTGCAAATGGCAGCAAAACGTAATTAAGAGCATGGCAAGTGCTCTGCAAACAAATGTGGATAGGGAAATAACTTAAAACAACAAAAAAAAACAGAAAAATAAAACAATGTTCTTCTTCATCTCTGAAGGACGAGGCCCATATGGAGTAGGAGGGAGGTTGAGGTGGTGGTGGATGTGGCGGTGACATAGGCGTGCGCACAGGGTGTGCTGGTTGTGCCTGGGCACACCCTAATCACCTAGGGCACATAGCATTGCCAGTGAGGAGATGGGAAAGATCTCCCTGGGACCTGCTCTGCTCTATTTCTCCTTGCCTACAGGTACATGGCCCCGATACATTACTCTCCCTGCTGGCAAACACATGCATGTGTATTTCAACTTTGGGGTGCACACCTTAATGCAATAGGCTGCGCACACCTATGGGCGGTGTAGGTGGAAGCGGCGGTGGAGGAGGACCAGGGCCGGATTAACAGCATCATGGGCTTGGTGCTGAGGATTTTGAAGGGCCTTAAGGGCCGTGCCTTGCCATGCACCCAGAGGAGGAAGGGTGCAGCCATGCATGCCTAATTCAACATGGGATGCTGTCTCTGAAGCCCATAAACACATCCATGCATCGCCAACTGTCCCTCCTTGTCCGGCCTTCACGCTGTGTGGGGAGGTTCTGAGGGTGCTGCCTGGGGAAGCGAGCATAGAAGCCAGACTTCTGTGTTTACAAGTGACAGAAGAGCGGTAACAGTGAATATGGCCAACCCGGGGCCTATATAAAAGGTAGGGGCCTGGAGCTGCAGCTCCAATAGCCCCTACATTAATCTGGCCCTGAGGAGGAGGACGAGGTAGCCAACACTGCTTCTTTTCAAAAATTTTAAATGAGGGTACACCCCAAAAGAGTGAGAAAGAGCAAAAATGGAACAATGGGTGGGTAAGGTCGGTATCCATTGCTATTCTGCATAAGGTACGGAAAAGTCCCGTGGGATCCATGCCTGGTTCATTTTAATGAACGTGAGCTTGTCCACATTGTCTCTGGACAGGCGGCTGCGCTTGTCTGTTATAACGCCCCCAGCCGTGCTAAATACCCGTTCAGATAATACACTGGCTGCAGGGCACGCCAGCACCTCCAAGGCGTAAAGGGCAAGCTCAGGCCATGTGCCCAATTTGGAGACCCAGAAGTTGAAGGGGGCAGACCCGTCATTCACTACATGTAGGCGTGTGCACACATACTGCTCCACCATGTTGGTAAAATGCTGCCTCCTGCTAAGACGTTCCATCTGAGCTGCTGGTGCTGCTGTTTGTTGTGGCGTGCTGACAAAGCTTTTCCACATTTCGGCCATGCTAACCCTGCCTTCTGAGGTGCTGGCGGTGCCCTGGTTGCGTTGGCGACCTCCTCCTCCTCCTCCTCTGCCTTGTGCTTCCACTGTGGCCCCGCTGTCAGATGGGAATGCCAGCAGCATGGCGTCTACCAGCGTGCGCTTGTACTCGCGCATCTTGCGATCGCGCTCCAGTGAGTGAATTAAGGACGGTACGTTGTCCTTGTAACGGGGATCCAGCAGCGTGGCCACCCAGTAATCAGCACAAGTTAGAATGTGGGCAACTCGGCGGTCGTTGTGGAGACACTGCAGCATGTAATCGCTCATGTGTGCCAGGCTGCCCAGAGGCGACGAAAGGCTGTCCTCTGTGGGAGGTGTATCGTCCGTGTCCTCTGTATCCCCCCAGCCACGCACCAGTGATGGCCATGAGCTGGCCTGGGTGCCACCCTGCTGTGAACATGGTTCCATCTCCTCCTCCAGCTCCTCCTCCTCCTCATCCTCCTCATCCTCCAGAACTGTGCCCCTGCTGGACAATTGCGTCCCTGGCGTTTGCGTGTGCAGGAACCCACCCTCGGAGCCCCTTGCGAATGACTGCCCTGAAAGCCTTGGAAATGTTACCTCTTCATCCTCCTCCTCCTCCTCATCCTGTGCCACATCCTCTTCCATCATCGCCCGAATTGTTTTTTCAAGGAGGCATAGAAGTGGGATAGTTAAGCTGAGAACGGCGTCATTGCCACTGGCCATGTTGGTGGAGTACTCAAAACAGCGCAACAAGGCACACAGGTCTCGCATGGAGGCCCAGTTATTGGTGGTGAAGTGGTGCTGTTCCGCAGAGCGACTCACGCGTGCGTGCTGCAGCTGAAACTCCACTATGGCCTGCTGCTGCTCGCACAGTCTTTCCAGCATGTGCAAGGTGGAGTTCCACCTTGTGGGCACGTCACATATGAGGCGGTGAGCGGGAAGGCCGAAGTTACGCTGCAGCGCTGCCAGGCGAGCAGCAGCAGGGTGAGAACGCCGAAAGTGCGCACAAACGGCCCGCACTTTCTGCAGCAGCTCTGACATATCGGGGTAGTTTTTAAGGAACCTCTGCACCACCAAATTCAGCACATGCGCCAGGCAAGGGATGTGCGTCAAACCGGCTAGGCCCAGAGCTGCTATGAGATTTCGCCCGTTATCGCACACCACCAGGCCGGGCTTGAGGCTCGCTGGCAGCAACCACTCATTTGTCTGCTGTTCCATGCTCCTCCACAACTCCTGCGCGGTGTGTGGTTTGTCCCCCAAACAGGCAAGTTGTAAAACTGCCTGCTGTCGTTTACCCCTGGCCGTGCTGAAGTTGGTGGTGAAGGTGTTACGCTGTCCGGATGAGGAGGCGGTAGAGGATGAGGAAGCGGAGTAGGAGGAGTTAGGAACAGGAGGCAAACTGAAGCGCCCTGCAATCCTCGGTGGTGGAAGGACATGCGCCAAATTGCTATCCGCCTCAGGCCCATCCGCCACTGCATTTACCCAGTGTGCCGTTAGGGAGATATAACGCCCCTGACCGTGCTTACTGGTCCACGTATCCGTAGTTAGGTGGACCTTGGCACAGATGGCGTTGCGCAGTGCACACCTGATATTTTCCCCCACTTGGTTGTGCAGGGAAGGGATGGCTTGCCTGGAAAAGTAGTGGCGGCTGGGCACGACGTACTGTGGGACAGCCACCGACATAAGGTTTTTAAAACTGTGCGTCTCCACCAGACGGAATGACAGCATTTCAAAGGCCAATAATTTTGAAATGCTGGCATTCAGGGCCAGGGATCGCGGGTGGGTAGGGGGGTACTTCCTCTTCCTCTCAAGTGTTTGGGAGATGGAAAGCTGAACGCTTCCACGGGACATTGTGGAGATGGTTGTTGGTGACCCAGGTGGTGGTGTTGCTGACAGATCGTCTGTTTGCAGGGGGGCAGGTGCCGGTATCACTACAGATGTGGCTGGAGCGGCCGAGACTGCAGCAGAAGAGGAAGCAGGATGAGCCAGAGACGTTTCTTGGTTTTGAAGGTGTGTACTCCACTGCAGCTCGTGCTTTGCACTTAGATGCCTGATCATGCAGGTTGTGCTCAGGTTGAGAAGGTTTATGCCTCGCTTCAAGCTCTGATTGCACAGGGTGCAAACCACTCGTGTCCTGTCATCAGCACATTTTCTAAAGAACTTCCACGCTAGAGAACTCCTTTGAGCTGACTTTGGTGCGCTCGTTCCCTTGCTGCGTTGGGCAGTAGCGGGCGTAGTGTCTAGGGCACGGCCGCTCCGCTTCTGCACCCTGCTCCCTCTTCTGCTGTGCTGGTGGCTCTGTGCGACCACCGCCTCTTCCTCCAAACTACTCAGGTCACCTGCATGACGTTCATTCCATGTGGGGTCGAGGACCTCATCGTCCTCCACATCATCTTCCACCCAGTCTTCACCCCTGCCCTCCTTGTCGGTCTCCACAATGCTGAACGCCGCAGCAGTTGGCACCTGCGTTTTGTCATCATCGGAGACGTGCTGCGATGATCCTTGCATGTACTCATCTTGAGAAATAAGTGGTTGGGCATCGCTGCACTCAATCTCTTCCACTTCTGGGGCAGGGCTAGGTGGATGGCCCTGGGAAACCCTGCTGACAGAGTCCTCAAAAAGAATAAGAGACTGCTGTATGGCTTGGGGCTCAGACTGCTGGCCTGATTTGCAAGGGGGTGAGGTGAAAGACGGTTGGACATTGGCTGCAGGTGCCAACTCTGACCTTTCTGCAGTAGACTGGGTGGGAGACAATGTGAAGGAACTGGAGGCACTGTCAGCAGCAAACCAATCTACTATCGCCTCAACTTGTTCTGGCCTCATCACTTCTAGGGGCGTTTGATGCCCTACCAAATACTGATGCAGGTTCTGTCGCCTACTCACACTTGAGGAAGGTGTTTCACTTGTGCGTGTAGCTGGCACAGATCGACCACGTCCTCTCCTTGCAACAGGAGCTCTACCAGCAGCACCACGACCCAGGCCACGGCCCTTATTTGACGGTCTCCTCATATTTCTGTAATTTAAGATCTTGCCCTAGAAAGGTTTTTATTGAATAGCGGAATAGGAAATATGATCCAAAAAAGTGTATGTATCTCGCACGTACAAAACCACACTAGGCCCCAATTACTATTGTTTGTACCCCTAAAAGGATGGATGAGGAGTAGGGGGAGTATGGAACAGGCAGCACCCTCAAACCTTCAGAAGTATGAGATGAACCCCAACAACTTGGAAAGGTGGATCTCTCTCACACGTACCAACACAGACTATCCCCCAATTTAACTGATCCCCAAAGGTTTTTGATTAAATAGCGGAATAGAAAATATGATCCAAAAAAAGTGTATGTATATCACACGTACACAACCACACTAGGCCCCAATTACTATTGTTTGTACCCCTAAAAGGCTAGATGAGGAGTAGGGGGAGTATGGAACAGGCAGCACCCTCAAACCTTCAGAAGTATGAGATGAACCCCAACAACTTGGAAAGGTGGATCTCTCTCACACGTACCAACACAGACTATCCCCCAATTTAACTGATCCCCAAAGGTTTTTGATTAAATAGCGGAATAGAAAATATGATCCAAAAAAAGTGTATGTATATCACACGTACACAACCACACTAGGCCCCAATTACTATTGTTTGTACCCCTAAAAGGCTAGATGAGGAGTAGGGGGAGTATGGAACAGGCAGCACCCTCAAACCTTCAGAAGTATGAGATGAACCCCAACAACTTGGAAAGGTGGATCTCTCTCACACGTACCAACACAGACTATCCCCCAATTTAACTGATCCCCAAAGGTTTTTGATTAAATAGCGGAATAGAAAATATGATCCAAAAAAAGTGTATGTATATCACACGTACACAACCACACTAGGCCCCAATTACTATTGTTTGTACCCCTAAAAGGCTAGATGAGGAGTAGGGGGAGTATGGAACAGGCAGCACCCTCAAACCTTCAGAAGTATGAGATGAACCCCAACAACTTGGAAAGGTGGATCTCTCTCACACGTACCAACACAGACTATCCCCCAATTTAACTGATCCCCAAAGGTTTTTGATTAAATAGCGGAATAGAAAATATGATCCAAAAAAAGTGTATGTATATCACACGTACACAACCACACTAGGCCCCAATTACTATTGTTTGTACCCCTAAAAGGCTAGATGAGGAGTAGGGGGGGTATGGAACAGGCAGCACCCTCAAACCTTCAGAAGTATGAGATGAACCCCAACAACTTGGAAAGGTGGATCTCTCTCACACGTACCAACACAGACTATCCCCCAATTTAACTGATCCCCAAAGGTTTTTGATTAAATAGCGGAATAGAAAATATGATCCAAAAAAAGTGTATGTATATCACAAGTACACAACCACACTAGGCCCCAATTACTATTGTTTGTACCCCTAAAAGGCTAGGAGTAGGGGGAGTATGGAACAGGCAGCACCCTCAAACCTTCAGAAGTATGAGATGAACCCCAACAACTTGGAAAGGTGGATCTCTCTCACACGTACCAACACAGACTATCCCCCAATTTAACTGATCCCCAAAGGTTTTTGATTAAATAGCGGAATAGAAAATATGATCCAAAAAAAGTGTATGTATATCACACGTACACAACCACACTAGGCCCCAATTACTATTGTTTGTACCCCTAAAAGGCTAGGAGTAGGGGGAGTATGGAACAGGCAGCACCCTCAAACCTTCAGAAGTATGAGATGAACCCCAACAACTTGGAAAGGTGGATCTCTCTCACACGTACCAACACAGACTATCCCCCAATTTAACTGATCCCCAAAGGTTTTTGATTAAATAGCGGAATAGAAAATATGATCCAAAAAAAGTGTATGTATATCACACGTACACAACCACACTAGGCCCCAATTACTATTGTTTGTACCCCTAAAAGGCTAGATGAGGAGTAGGGGGAGTATGGAACAGGCAGCACCCTCAAACCTTCAGAAGTATGAGATGAACCCCAACAACTTGGAAAGGTGGATCTCTCTCACACGTACCAACACAGACTATCCCCCAATTTAACTGATCCCCAAAGGTTTTTGATTAAATAGCGGAATAGAAAATATGATCCAAAAAAAGTGTATGTATATCACACGTACACAACCACACTAGGCCCCAATTACTATTGTTTGTACCCCTAAAAGGCTAGATGAGGAGTAGGGGGAGTATGGAACAGGCAGCACCCTCAAACCTTCAGAAGTATGAGATGAACCCCAACAACTTGGAAAGGTGGATCTCTCTCACACGTACCAACACAGACTATCCCCCAATTTAACTGATCCCCAAAGGTTTTTGATTAAATAGCGGAATAGAAAATATGATCCAAAAAAAGTGTATGTATATCACACGTACACAACCACACTAGGCCCCAATTACTATTGTTTGTACCCCTAAAAGGCTAGATGAGGAGTAGGGGGGGTATGGAACAGGCAGCACCCTCAAACCTTCAGAAGTATGAGATGAACCCCAACAACTTGGAAAGGTGGATCTCTCTCACACGTACCAACACAGACTATCCCCCAATTTAACTGATCCCCAAAGGTTTTTGATTAAATAGCGGAATAGAAAATATGATCCAAAAAAAGTGTATGTATATCACACGTACACAACCACACTAGGCCCCAATTACTATTGTTTGTACCCCTAAAAGGCTAGGAGTAGGGGGAGTATGGAACAGGCAGCACCCTCAAACCTTCAGAAGTATGAGATGAACCCCAACAACTTGGAAAGGTGGATCTCTCTCACACGTACCAACACAGACTATCCCCCAATTTAACTGATCCCCAAAGGTTTTTGATTAAATAGCGGAATAGAAAATATGATCCAAAAAAAGTGTATGTATATCACACGTACACAACCACACTAGGCCCCAATTACTATTGTTTGTACCCCTAAAAGGCTAGGAGTAGGGGGAGTATGGAACAGGCAGCACCCTCAAACCTTCAGAAGTATGAGATGAACCCCAACAACTTGGAAAGGTGGATCTCTCTCACACGTACCAACACAGACTATCCCCCAATTTAACTGATCCCCAAAGGTTTTTGATTAAATAGCGGAATAGAAAATATGATCCAAAAAAAGTGTATGTATATCACACGTACACAACCACACTAGGCCCCAATTACTATTGTTTGTACCCCTAAAAGGCTAGGAGTAGGGGGAGTATGGAACAGGCAGCACCCTCAAACCTTCAGAAGTATGAGATGAACCCCAACAACTTGGAAAGGTGGATCTCTCTCACACGTACCAACACAGACTATCCCCCAATTTAACTGATCCCCAAAGGTTTTTGATTAAATAGCGGAATAGAAAATATGATCCAAAAAAAGTGTATGTATATCACACGTACACAACCACACTAGGCCCCAATTACTATTGTTTGTACCCCTAAAAGGCTAGATGAGGAGTAGGGGGGGTATGGAACAGGCAGCACCCTCAAACCTTCAGAAGTATGAGATGAACCCCAACAACTTGGAAAGGTGGATCTCTCTCACACGTATCAACACAGACTATCCCCCAATTTAACTGATCCCCAAAGGTTTTTGATTAAATAGCGGAATAGAAAATATGATCCAAAAAAAGTGTATGTATATCACACGTACACAACCACACTAGGCCCCAATTACTATTGTTTGTACCCCTAAAAGGCTAGATGAGGAGTAGGGGGAGTATGGAACAGGCAGCACCCTCAAATCTTCAGAAGTATGAGATTGTGTTCACTGTACCCCACAAAGATTGAGTTCACTGCACCCCACAATGATTGTGTTCACTGCACCCCACAAAGATTGTGTTCACTGCACCTCACAAAGATTGTGTTCACTGTACCCCCCAAAGATTGTGTTCACTGCACCCCACAAAGATTCTGTTCACTGTACCCCACAAAGATTGTGTTCACTGCACCCTAAAAGGATGTTGTTCACTGCACCCCACAAAGATTGTGTTCACTGCACCCTAAAAGGATGTTGTTCACTGCACCCCAAAAAGATTGTGTTCACTGTACCCCCCCAAAGATTGTGTTCACTGCACCCCACAAAGATTGTGTTCACTGCACCCCAAAAAGATTGTGTTCACTGTACCCCCCAAAGATTGTGTTCACTGCACCCCAAAAAGATTGTGTTCACTGTACCCCCCAAAGATTGTGTTCACTGCACCCCACAAAGATTCTGTTCACTGTACCCCACAAAGATTGTGTTCACTGCACCCCAAAAAGATTGTGTTCACTGTACCCCCCCAAAGATTGTGTTCACTGCACCCCACAAAGATTCTGTTCACTGCACCCCACAAAGGATTTTGTTCACTGCACCCCAAAAAGATTGTGTTCACTGCACCCCAAAAAGGATTTTGATCACTGCACCCCAAAAAGGATGTTGTTCACTGCACCCCAAAAATGATTTTGTTCACTCCACCCCAAAAAGATTGTGTTCACTGCACCCCACAAAGATTGTGTTCACTGCACCCCAAAAAGATTGTGTTCACTGTACCCCCCAAAGATTGTGTTCACTGCACCCCACAAAGATTCTGTTCACTGTACCCCACAAAGATTGTGTTCACTGCACCCCAAAAAGATTGTGTTCACTGCACCCCAAAAAGGATGTTGTTCACTGCACCCCAAAAAGGATGTTGTTCACTCCACCCCAAAAAGATTGTGTTCACTGCACCCCACAAAGATTGTGTTCACTGCACCCCAAAAAGATTGTGTTCACTGCACCCCAAAAATGATTTTGTTCACTGCACCCCAAAAAGGATTTTGTTCACTGTACCCCAAAAAGGATGTTGTTCACTCCACCCCAAAAAGATTGTGTTCACTGCACCCCAAAAAGATTGTGTTCACTGCACCCCACAAAGGATTTTGTTCACTGCACCCCAAAAAGATTGTGTTCACTGCACCCCAAAAAGGATGTTGTTCACTGCACCCCAAAAAGGATTTTGTTCACTGCACCCCAAAAAGATTGTGTTCACTGCACCCCACAAAGGATTTTGTTCACTGCACCCCACAAAGATTGTGTTCACTGCACACCAAAAAGGATTGTGTTCACTGCACCCCAAAAAGATTTTGTTCACTGCACCCCAAAAAGATTGTGTTCACTGCAGCCCAAAAAGATTGTGTTCACTGCAGCCCAAAAAGATTGTGTTCACTGCAGCCCAAAAAGATTGTGTTCACTGCAGCTCACACACAGAAAAATGGATGTGGATCACTGACACCTGCCTATCTCCAATCCCACACCACACAGCAATATCGATTGTAGTTTGTAGAACACAGTTTCCCTAAAATTCAGCAGACTCTGTCCCTAACAGGATTGAGAAGAGATCGTAGATCAGGATTGAGTGCAGATTCACCCCACCCCCCACACAGCAATATCGATTGTAGTTTGTAGAAGACACTGACCCTATAATTCAGCAGACTCTATCCCTAAAATGCCTACAACTCGCCCTGCCTAAACACTCCGACCTGTCCCTCAATTCTATCCGGACACAAATGGTTTTTTCCTGCCTATCTTTCCCTAATCAGCAGCCAGCACATTGATGTGTGCTCTGTCCCTGATATAAGCAGCATAATGACGCCGCTGCGGCTGCCTCGAACTTATAAAGACTTGGTCACATGCTTCAGACGGCCAATCACAGCTACTAAGACATTTGCAGGCATGGCTGGGATGGCTTAAGGCACACCAGTTAAACGATTGTTGATTGGCTGTTGAAAGCCCGCCATGAAAAGAGCGCCAAAGCATGCAAAACCCGGAAATAAAACGACCGAACACGGATTTTTACCCGAACATACAGTAAAGTGTCCGTGTCCGTGTTCGGGTACAAAAAATCCAATTATTCGGTACGAACACGAATAATACAGTCCGTGTTCGCTCAACACTACTCAAGATCTCAGCTGTTCTGTTCCCCTCCCCCCCCTCCCCTTTTTGTTTGTCGCAGCCAGTTTTTACTTGTAGGGTCCCCTTTGCGTAGTGCAAAGGGGGACGATATGGTCATGTTATCTATTTATTATGAGATATTCATGTGTTTGGATGATTCTTGGATGTTATATCTATTTGTTTAACCTGGATCATAGTGGTCGGGTTATTTTAATGTTTTATTGATGTTTTTAAGTTATTTAACCACTTGCCTACTGTGCACTTAAACCCCCTTCCCATCCAGGCCAATTTTCAGCTTTCAGTGCTCTCACACTTTGAATGACAATTGCGCGGTCATGCTACACTGTACCCATATGAAATTTTTATCATTTTTTTCACACAAATAGAGCTTTCTTTTGGTGGTATTTAATCATCTCTGGTTTTTCTATTTTTTACAAAAAAAAGAAAAAAGACAGAAAATTTTGAAAAAAAAAGTTTTTCTTATTTTCTGCGAGTAAATTTTGAAAATAAATTTTTCTCCTTCACTGATGTGCGCTGATGAGGCGGCACTGATGGACACTGATGAGGTGGCACTTATGGGCACTGATGAGGAGGTACTAATATGCCGCACTGATGAGCACTGATAGGCGGCACTGATAGGCGGCACTGATGAGCACTGATAGGCGGCACTGCTGGGCACTGAGAGGTGGCACTGCTGGGCACTGAGAGGTGGCACTGAGATGTGGCACTGCTGGGCACTGAGAGGCGGCACTGACGGGCAGCACTGATGGGCACTGATAGGCGGCACTGATGGGCACTGGCGGATGGCACTGATGGACACTGACGGGTGGCACTGATGAGCACTGATGGGCAGCACTGATGAGCACTGATGGGCAGCACCATCAGTGCCCACAGTCAGTGCCCATAGTGCTGCCAGTCAGTGCTCATCAGTGCCTAGATGAGCGCGCACTGATGGGCACTGACTGACAGCACTATGGGCACTGATTGTGGGCATTGATGGGGGGCACTGATGGCGGGCACTGTGGGCACTGAGTGTATGATTTTTTACCTCTAGTAATCAGGGCACTGGTGATCTGTGCCCTGATTACATTCTTCTGTGTCCCCGGCGGCTGATCGGCTCTCCTCCTTCCTCACACTGCAGTCTCTGTGTGAGGAAGAGAGCTGGCGATGAGAGATGATCTCATATGTTTACATATGAGATCATCTCTCATTGGACGGTCCGATCACGTGGTGAATGGCCGCTGTGATTGGCCATTCACCACGATCTGTGATCGGCTGTGTCCAAGGGACATGGCCGACACAGATTTTCCCCGTGAAGCCCCAGTATTTATTTTAAATGGTGTATTTAGGCTCTATTCACATTTGGGTTTTGGAATCACAGCGATTCGGCCAGCTATCTCAAATCGCACTACAATCATAAAATGCATGTTCGAGTGCAATTCATTTTCAATGGCACCTAAAACACGATGCAGTTGTGTCCCAATTATCGTGCGCCAATTGCAGGAAACCGCAGCGCGCTGAGCTTGTCGCCTAATAAAAGCTGCTGCTCCTTTTTGGCAACAAGCTTCACGCGTTGCAGTTTGCTGCAATTTATCGCTAGATAATTTCAGCAATAACACACCGCCTTTTTGGTGCCATTGAAAATGAATGGCACCAGAACAGGCATTTTGCGATTGTCATGCGATTTGATGGCTAGATTGCTGGCCAGAATTGCAGTGATTCTGTACAAAATCTGAAACTGCCAAATGTGAATGGAGCCTTATTGTATTATCGTTTAGATAAAGTTTTTTAATCTCCATTATTACCTTGTACAGCTTTTGCCAATTCATTAATTTAACATTAAAGTAGCATTAAACTCTCAATGTTTTATAGCTTAAAGTGGTTCTACAGCATTATGGTTTTTTTCCCTAATGCATTCACTGCATTAACTTAAAAAAAAAACATCTGTGTCCAGGATCCCCCCTCAACGTCCTCCTTATACTTATCTGAACCCTATCTCAAAACAGCGCTGAGCATGAGAGCAGCAGCTATCTCCTCTCTCTCCCTCCTCACAAGGCAGATTGATAGCAGTGGGAGTCATTGGTTCCTGCTGCTGTCAATCAAATCCTATGAAGAGGGAATGGGTGGCAAAGCAAAGCCCGCTATCTGTGTCTATGGATGCAGGCAGCAGGGCTCAGGAGTAAGTCCGCACAAGTACCCCTCCTAGCTAGCTGCTTGGTACTTGGAAGGCAGGAGGAGCCAAGAGCACCGGCAGGGACTCCAGGAGAGGAGGATTGGGGCTGCTTTGTGCAAAACCATTACACAGAGCAGGTAAGAACAACATGTTTATTATTTAAAAAAGAAAAATGTAAGTTTAAGATTTACTTTACCATACTGAGCATAATAAATAAATATTTACTCCAGCACTTGCAGTTTACAACTTTCAGTGTAGCTGGTTCCTTCTTTCTCAGTGCTGCTTCCCTGAACCTATAGGAAAGAGTTAACAGTGGACAGTGCAATCCCCAGCCAGTCTGTTAGCTTGAAGAAGGAAAGGGAGGATGGTAAGAGGGTGCCTTCCATCCTAGGATATGGGATGGTTGGTTTCTATTGATGCATTCTAATCTCTGCATGCAAGGGGGGCATGATATGATGCTGTAAGTGAAAGGAGTCATCCAGAAACAGGGAACCTTAACCTGGAGCAGTGATGATCATGGCTCCAGCATAAACTGGAATATAGGCAGGAATAAAAAATAAAGAAACATTTAATGTCAATTTAAATCACATAAATCTGTTAATTTACTTAGCATTCACCATCCATTTAAGCTTTATCTTGAGGAACCAAAAAATGTTCTCTTTCTGAGTATGATCAGTCGGATGCGTGGATGCAGGGCCAGAATTATCTGTTTAGGGGGTGCAATAATAAAAGTCAGAGGGCATAATGTCAACAGAGTGGCAAGGGTATAGGGAACCAGTAATTCCGGTTGAGTCAGCGTGCTTCTGTACTACAAATCACAACCCAGAAATAACATCTGACCAGTAGTGCAGAAATTGTGCAGAAGTGAACAGGAAACACTAGTAAATATTAAGCTGTCAAATTAGGATGATTAAGCAGAACCTGTGCCTCTTTGTTTTAAGTGTTACATTAGAGGTCCTCAGCAGAGTCCCTCTTTACTTCAGGTGTCCCCATCAGAGTGCCCTTACATCAGGTGTCCCCTTTAGAGTGCCCCTTGCATCAACTGTCCCATCAGAATGCCCCCTTAAATCAACTGTCCTCATCAGAGTCCCCCTTACATCAATTGTCCCCATTAGAGTGCCCCCTGAGATCAATTATTCCCATCAGAGTCCCCCTTACATCAATTGTCCTCACAGGAGTGTCCCCCTTACATCAATTGTCCCTATCAGAGTGCCCTCTTACATCAATTGTCCCCGGTCCCCATCAGAGTTCCCCCTTACATCAGTTGTCCCCATCAGAGTTCCCCCTTACATCAAGTGCCCTCATCAGAGTTCCTGCTTACATCAGTTGTCCTCATCAGAGTGCCCCCTTACATCAATTGTACCTATCAAAGTCCCCCCTTACATCAAATGTCCCTATCAGAGGGCTCTATACATCAACTGTCCCTATCAAAGTCCTCGTTATATAAATTGTCTCCATAAGACTGCTTCATGGATCAGTTGATGCATGCTTAGAGACTTGGGGGGCACAGTCAACCCCAGCACCCCGCTAGATTTGGGCCTTCTGCAGAGGTTGCATGGCGCTCACAGACTTCCTGATTATTGCCCAGCATCATACAACAGGAGAAGGCTTTTTTTAGGTACACCTTGTCTTTGGCACTTTCCTCCATGGACTTTAACCACTTGCCTACAGTGCACTTTCACCCCCTTCCTGCCCAGACTGATTTTCAGCTTTCAGCGCTCTCACACTTTGAATGACAATTACTCAGTCATGCAACACTGTACCCATAAAAAATGTGTGTCCTTTTTTTCACACAAATAGAGCCTTCTTTTGATGGTATTTAATCACTACTGTGTTTTTATTTTTTGTGCTATAAATAAAAAAAGACAATATTGTGAAATAAATTGAAATAATTGAAATAATTGAAAATTTTGTGAAAAAACTAATTTTTCTTTGTTTCTGTCATAAAATTTAGCAAATGAGTAATTTTTCTTCACAAATTTTGGCCAAAATTTATACTGCTACTTATCTTTGGTAAAAATAACCCAAAAAAGTGTATATTATTTGGTCTCTGTGAAAGTCCACAAGCTATGGTGCTATTCATTGAAAATTGATCACACTTGATCACACCTGATGTACTGAAGGCCTATCTCATTTCTTGAGACACTAAAAAGTCAGGAAAGTACAAATACCCTCCAAATGACCCCTTTTTGGAAAGTAGACATTCCAAGGTATTTGATAAGGGGCATGGTGAGTTTTTTGAAGTTGTAATTTTTTCCCACAACTCTTTGCAAAATGAAGATTTTTTTTATTTTTTTTTTTTTTACAAATTGATGTATTAACAGGTTATTTCTCTCACACAGCATATGTATACTTGCAACTACACCCCAAAACACATTCTACTACTCCTCCTGAGTATGGCGATACCACATGTGTGAGACTTTTTCACAGCCTGGCCACATACAGAGGCCTAACATCCAAGTAGCACCGTCCGGCATTCTAGGAGCACAAATTACACATATAATTTCCTTACAACCTATCGCACTTTTGAAGGCCCTGGAGCACCAGGACAATGGAAACCCCCATAAAATGACCCCATTTTGGAAAGCAAACACCCCAACGTATAATTTTTGAGGCATAATGAGTCTTTTGAACTTGTCAATTTTTTCCACAAGTTTTTGGAAACTGTGGAAAGAAAATGAAAACACATTTTTTTTACACAAAGCTGTCCATTTATGCAATATTTCTAACACATAGCATGTACATAGCAAAAATTGCACCCCAAAATACATTCTGCTATTCCTCCTGAGTATGGCGATACCACATGTGTAACACTTTTACACAGCCTAGCCACATACAGACGCCTAACATCCAAGTAGCCCTTTTCACAAAGTTGTCCATTTATCCACTTTAAGACTGGGCCTATTTTTGACACTTGGTGTTTACAAGCTAAAATAATTTTTTTTGCTAGAAAACTACTTAGAACCCCCAAACATTATATATTTTTTTAGCAGAGACCCTAGAGAATAAAATGGAGATCGTTGCAATATTTTTTTATCACACCGTATTTGCGCAGCAGTCTTCCAAATGCAATTTTTTTGAAAAAAAAAAAACACTTTTTTGAACTAAAAAATAAGAAAACAGTAAATTTAGCCCACTTTTTTTCCATAATGTGAAAGATAATGTTACGCTGAGTAATTAGATACCCAACATGTCATGCTTCAAAATTGCGCATGCTCACAGAATGGCGCCAAACATTGGTACTTAAAAATCCCCATAGGCAACATTTTAAAAATTTCTGCAGGTTACCAGCTTAGAGATTCAGAGGAGGTCTAGGGCTCAAATTATTGCTCTTGCTCTAACGATCGCTGAGATACCTCACATGTATGGTTTGAACACCGTTTACATATGTGGGCGGGACTTGCGTATGCGTTTGCTTCTGCGCGCGAGCTAACGGGGACAGGGCGCTTTAATTTTTTTTTTTTTTTCCTATTTATTTTATTTATTATTTTTTTATTTTTACACAGTTTAAAAAAAAATGTTTTGATCATTTTTATTCCTATTACAAGGAATGTAAACATCCCTTGTAATAGAAATAGGCATGAAAGGTCCTCTTTATTGTGAGATCTGGAGTCAAAAAGACCTCACACCTCACAACTACACTAAAAAAGAAAAAAAAAAAATTTGTTGAAAAAGAAAAGAAAAAAAAAAAAAACGGCCCTTTAAACCAGTTGCTAGGCAACGACTTTTGACGTAGCTCCGGTCCTCCAAGACCATAGAGTCGAGTGAGGGCCATCTTGCCCTCACTCAACTTCCTGTCTCTGAGGATCCGGGACCGGATAGTTTTCCCCGCTGTCGGCGGGATCCGGTAAGCTGGGAAAACGTCTGGGACGCGGCGGGAGGGGGGGGGCACCTCTTCCCCTGCACCGTAAGGGTAATTCCGCGGCGAATCCGCCACTGGGACCACCCTTATCTGAGAGCCGACCGCCCGCCGTTTAAAAAAATACCGGGGTTATGGGGGATATCTGCTGCCATAACCCCAGTATTTAGCTTTTAATGGCCGACGCATATAGTCGTTAGGCGGTCGGTAAGTGGTTGCATGTATATGGCAAACAGGTAACGATGACTGATGGGGTGACAGGTGACTGATGGGGTGACAGGTGACGATGACTGATGGGGTGACAGGTGACGATGACTGATGGGGTGACAGGTGACAATGACTGATGGGGTGACAGGTGACGATGATTGATGAGGTGACAGATGACGATGATTGATGAGGTGACAAGTGAGGATGATTGATGGGGTGACAGATGACAATCACTGACGGGTGACAAATGACGATGATTAATGGGGTGACAAGTGACGATCACTGATGGGGTGACAAGTGACGATGATTGATAGGGTGACAGGTGACGATGACTTATGGGGTGACAGGTGACGATGACTGATGGGGTGACAGGTGACGGTGATTGATGGGGTGACAGGTGACGGGCGATGGTCACCGATGGGTGACAGGTGACGGGTGATGGTGCATGGCGGTACTGATGGCAGTCTCTGGTGACCGGTAAACTTTAGGCTATGTCCACATGTGAGCGTAGCGATCACGGGCAGAATTCACAGCCGATCACATAGTAAACAGTCACTGTCAGTGACTGTTTACTACCGCTGGTGACAGCTGTGTTCCGTAGGAACACAGTGCCACCGACATGACCGCGCTGCGCGCTCCCGATCGCGCATGCGTGGTCATCTTGTGGGCGCCTCCATTGTGATCGGTTGTGTCATTGGAACACAGCCGATCACGTGGGAAACAGCCACGCCCATTGGCTGTTTCACCCCTGCCGGTGACGGACACGGACACCCCGACACTGGCAGTGCACGGAGGCGCGCACGCGATTGCGCGCCTGCCCTGCTTAAAGTGCCGCCGTCATATGACGGCGGCCCAGGATAATGGTCGCACCGCTCCGCCGTAATATGACGGCGGGCGGGCGGCATGTGGTTAAAGATGTTTTTGAGATACTAGGCACTTACCAGAACCTCTGTAAAACTGCCTTAAGGGATTTCCCCTAAGGGAAATCCCTCCCCCTAAAACAACAAAATCCTATCAACACTCAAAGTGGTCTAGAATAAATACAATTTATATTTCTTAGTGTTTTTTTTATATCTCTGTTCCTTTGGGGAGTTCTCACTTCATGTTTAGTCACCAGGACAGAAGGTGAGCTAAAATGTCCCTAAGGCTGGAGAAACACTGTGCAAAATTCAGTTCATAGGTCGCCCTATTGGACCCCTACCACCATCAAGTGAAAAATCTAAGGAGCCAGGTGGATAATTGTTGGCTGAACAGCCACTGAAACTGTATGGGTATACAATAGATTTGCAGGGAGATTCGTCCATCCACACTGTGAGCGAGGATGGAGGAATCTGTTAGATGTTTAGACTACAAGAATCCAGAAAACAATAAAAACCATGACAGAGGTTTTATATCTGTTATACCACTGTTTTCCAATACCAGGGCAGATTTGTGAAGATGTCATTCTTGCTAACAGTTTATCAGCAGCTGCTGCATTGCAACCTCTTGTTATCAATTAAGAGATAAACAGGTGGCAGCCATTTGACCTATAAAAAACTGCAGTTTGTATTAAAAACTGTTCAGTTATAAAGTCTTCAACGTATGTCAGACCTTTGTGAAGTCTTTTTACACAACTTGCTACTAAGTAATTATTATTAGTAATAACTTCACTCTTACATGACTTCTCTGACAAGTTAAAGGAAATCTCTTTTCTTCCTGTGGTTGCACCAGCCACTTCATTCCCGACTAATGGTGAGTGGAGTTCATTTTGTTCAACCAGCTTTCTTAAGATGTCTTGTTACATGTATTGTCTGCTATCTCTGAACAATGGAAATTTTTCTTCAAAGCAACATATTTTCTGGAGGTCAATGTCTTTTCTGTTGCCCATCTTTGACACTCTTCTGTGTGACATTTGAGCTATAATATATTGTATTATATATAAAGTATTGGGATGCCTGCCTTCACACGCACATGAACGTTAAAGCGGTTGTAAACCCAAAAATTGAAAAAAAAAAAACCCTGCAAGACAAAGGCATAATGAGCTAGTATGCATCGCATTGCATGATTTTCCGGCAAGCTCCCGGCAAGTAAAACTGAAGGTCCCCCCGGACCTTCAGAGCGCATGCGCCGCTCGCGTGAGCTGCTGCATGCACTGCAAATATCTCCTAAACTGTACCGGCTTAGGAGATATTAATTGTACCTACAGGTAAGCCTTATTATAGGCTTACCTGTAGGTAAAAGTGTCAAAAAGGGGGATACAACCGCTTTAATGGCATCTCAGTCTAAAGCTGGATACACACTATACAGTTTTCTGTAGACTTTTCCTTTTCATTTAGCAAAACCATATAATATGAGGTCAAACCTAAACACTTTCAATGTGTATGCAATCAGGCAGGCCCTTGAACTACACAGTTAAAGGTAAAGCCTCGTACACACGCACCGATTGTTGGCCGACCGATCGGCCGTCTTTTGTCCAGTGTTGTTGTGTTGGTTGAAATGTGCTCTAGACTGCACACAAATTTTGTCGGCCAACAACAACCAACTTCAGAAGTGATGTCATGTTCTGGGTTACTTTTCGTGTGTTTTTTCTTCTCTGAGCATGCCCAGTCTTGCTCATCACATTTTTGTCTGCCGAAATCTGTACTGACTGAAGAACAATCGGCCGTTCTGGTGACGGCCAACAAATATTTTATAGCATGCACACCAGATTTTGTTCGGCCAAAAAGTTGCAGTCGGTTGTCGGAAGCATCATACTAACAAGCCGACAATCGGCCGATCGGACGTTGGCTGAAAATTCACGGCCAACAATCGGTGCGTGTGTACGAGGCTTAAATCTAAAGGAAATCTAACAACAAAAGTTGTATAGTGTGTATCCAGCTTTAGCCCGTTGGATTCAATATAGAGTTGGCCCACCCTTTGCAGCTATAACAGCTTCAACTCTTCTGGGAAGGCAGTCCACAAAGTTTAGGAGTGTGTCAATGGGAACGTTTGACTATTTTTCCAGAAGAACATTTGTGACGTCAAACACTGATGTGGACAAGAAGGCAAGGCCTGGCTTACAGTCTCCGTTCTAATTCCTCCCAAAGGTGTTATATTGGGTTGAGTTCAGGACTCTGCGTAGTCCAGTCAAGTTCCTAAACCCCAAACTCGCTCATCCATGTCTTTATGGGCCTTGCTTTGTGCACTAGTGCACAGTCATGTTGGAATAGGAAGAGGCCATCCACAAACTGTTCCCACAAACCTGAGAGCATGAAATTGTCCAAAATGTCTTGACGTGCTGACACCTTAAGAGCTCCCTTCACTGGAACTAAAGGCCCGTACACACGATAAGAAAATCTGAAGGGAAATTTCATCCGACGACCGATCTGCCGATTTTGGGATTGTTAGTATAGTGCTTTCGACAGCCGACTCCGACTTTTCGGCCAAAAAAATCTTGATATGCAGGCTATAAAATTTTTATCGTCCGTCAACACAACGTCCAATTTTCGTCTCATTAGTACAGTTTTTCAACGGAAAAAATCTTAAGAGCAAGACTAGGCATGCTCAGAGACAATAGAACACATACAAAGCAATCCAACACATGACTTCACTTCTGAAGTAGAATTCTGTCGTACGGGAAAATTCCTATGAAAATAACCTCTTCACTTTCCACATCAGACCAGCATGCCACAAAAAACGGACGACAGATCGTTCAATAATCAGATCGTGTGTACGGGGCTTTAGGGGCCAAGCCCAACCGCTGAAAAACAACCCCACAGCATAATCCCCCCTCCACTAAATGATTTGGACCAGTGCACAAAGCAAGGTCCGTAAAGACTTGGATGAGCGAGTTTGAGGTGAAGGAACTTGGCTGGCCTGCAAACAGTCCTGACCTCAACCCGATTGAACACTTTGAGATGAGTTAGAATGCAGACTGCGTGCCAGGTGTTCTCGTCCAACATTAGTGCCTGACCTCACAAATGCGTTTTTGGAAGAATGGTAAAAAATTCCCATAGATAGTTGAAGCTGTTATAACCGCAAAGGGTGGGCCAACCCAATATTGAACCCTACAGATTAAGACTGGGATGCCATTAAATTGAAAGTGTGTGTAAAGGCAGGCAGCCCAATACTTTTGACATTATAGTGTATTTAGATCGGATAAGAAGCCAGCAGAATGATCTTAGTACCTGAGTTTCAAACTCTAGCTACCTGCTTCCACTTATTCATGGAAGTCCCTGTAGCATTTCATATTTATTTTGCCTTATGTGAGTTTTGCGATGCCTCCCTCTGGAAAACATTTAAGTTGGTAGGTGATGAGGAAATAGAATTAGAGGCAAATCTTCACAACATCACAACGTAAGTTAAAAATAACAGGTAAAAAGAGGTAGGAAAAGAACCAACACATTTCAGGGGTTGGGAGCACTCACCTCTTAACCACTTAAGCCCCGGAGGATTTGGCTGCTAAAAGACCAGGGGGTATTTTGCGATTCGGCACTGCGTGACTTTAACGGACAATTGCGCGGTCGTGCGACGCTGTACCTAAACGAATTTGACGTCCTTTTTTTCCCACAAACAGAGCTTTCTTTTGGTGGTATTTGATCACCTGTGCGATTTTTTGATCACGCGCTATAAACAAAAAAAGAGCGTCAATTTTGCAAAAATAACAATATTTTTCACATTTTTTTATATGAAATTCCCAAAAAAAAAAAAGTAAAAATCAAAATTTTTTAACATTTTCGGCCAATTTGTTTTCTGCTACATATGTTTGGTAAAAAAAAATCGCAAAAAGCGTATTTTGATTGGATTGCGCAAAAGTTATCGCGTTTACTAACAAAGGGAAAGATTTTTGTCATTTTTGTTGTTTTTTTTTTTAACGCGTAATGGCGGCGATCTGCGATTTTTTTTTTTTTGCGGTACTGCGACATTGCGGCGGACAGATCGGACCCTTGACTGACATTTTTGACACTTTTGGGGTTACCAGTGACATTTCTACAGTAATCAGTGCTATATATATGCACTGTTACTTTAAAATTACACTGGCAGTGAAGGGGTTAACTTTATTTGAGAGGGAGGGGCTGTGTGTGTCCCTAGGGGCGTGATTCTAACTGTGATTGGCTGTAGCTTGAGGTGTAGTTCCACTGATCAACGGTTCTACATAGTAGAACCCGTATGATCAGTGTCTCTACACAGGGAGTACTGACAGGCAGCTTGTTTACACAAGCTGCCTGCCTTTCTCCCTCTCCCCCGATGATCGCAGAGTGACCGGCGGACATCGGGTCCACCGGTCACACGCGCGGGGGGGTGCGTGACCGTGCGGGAGCGGGAACGCGCCGCCGGCGGTGCGCGCTCGCTCCCCAGACCCTCCCAGGCTAGTGACGTACCGATACGTCACTCTGCCTGTGAGGGGCTGACCGCCGCAGTATATGTACTTGCGGCGGTCGGCAAGTGGTTAAAGGCTGTAAAGCTACTTACTGATGGAGTTTAAAAGTTGTCTGCTTTAAAAATTTTGAGCTCTTGGGTCATCTAAAGTTATGGATTACAGAATATATGGAAGAATACGGGCGGCACAGTGGTGTAGTGGTTAGCACATTCACCTAGCAGCAAGAGGGTCACTGGTTCAAATCCCAACCATGACATTACCTGCCTGGAGTTTGCATGTTCTCCCTGTGCCTGCGTGGGTTTCCTCCGGGTACTCCGGTTTCCTCCCACACTCCAAAGACATGCTGGTAGGTTAATTGGATCCTGTATAAAAACAAATTGGCCCTACTGTATATGTATGTGAGTTAGGGACCTTAGATTGTAAGCTCCTTGAGGGCAGGGACTGATGTGGATGTACAATGTATATGTAAAGCGCTGCATAAATTGACAGCGCTATATAAGTACATGAAATAAATAAAAAAATAAATAAACACATATGATGACTTTTAAGGTGCCAGGCACAAGCAATATGCATATTATTTTGCACCTTAAATGTCCCCAAATGTGCTCTTCCATATATTCTGTAATTTTTGGGATGTGGCGCCTTGCTCCCCAGACCTCTGGCTGACAAACCGCTTTTTTTTACTAAAGTTAATTCAAATTAAAATTAAAGCACATGCATTGGCTGAATTTCTATAATTACATTGTGATATTGGGAAAAATTCCCCTTTAGGCTATTTCCAGCATTCCTCACCTATCAAATTAGATATTATATGCCTATTCATTCAGATGTCTCCAGTGTACAGCCTTCTAAAGATATGACTGAAATAAACTCCTCGCTAACATATAAGGTCACCCTCTAATCAGTCCACCCTATACACATAGCAAAATATTTCACTGCAGAAAGAAAAGATCAAAAACAGTGGTATGAATCGCAGGCCCCTGGAGAACCTAAAAGTTAAAGGAAACCAATGGTTATATCACCAGTGTCTATAGACCTACAATAAAACATATTCTGAAGAAAAGGCACTACAGTGGAGAGCACTAAGAAATAGTTTAAACAAAACATACCAACATAGGGCTATAGTCCAATGAGTCCAAAGTGAAACCCCAACAAAATAAGTTAATCCTAAATGACCAGAATTGTGCTTAACCAAGTCTAAAAACATTCACCAAGGACGGGGTGAACTCGTGAACTCGGTGTGGTGTATGATGTGCCGTGCTGCTCCATCCACCAGCAGAATAACTGATAACTGCAAAAACATAAATGGAAAAGACAGAGTGAAGCGGCTCTTAGTGGAACCAGATAACAAAGTAACACTAAACACTCACATTGTGTTCAGAGAACAAGAACGTCTGTGTAAAACTGTGGTGGCTCTCCCATATGTAGGGCTCCAGGCTGGATCCAGGGTAAGCTGACAGCCAACGTTTCTCAGTGTAAAGTGGTGCAGCCACCGGCAAGCAGCACACAAGCTGCCTGCACACCGCGAGGATCCTCCGATCACCAGGAGACTCAATCCAGATACACAATGGTAAGGCTGCTATGACAACGCGTTTCAGAGGGCATGGCCTCCTTCTTCAGATCTGCCCAATGTTCTCAGGGGGGCCAAGGAACATATGGCTACTAATTAATGAGCAAGGCAACTAAATGTGCAATTGTGGCATGCATTCAAGTGTTATTAACCACTTAAGCCCCGGAAGATTTTACCCCCTTCCTGACCAGGGCCTATTTTGCGATTTGGCACTGCGTGACTTTAACGGACAATTGCGCGGTCGTGCGATGCTGTACCTAAACAAATTTGACGTCCTTTTTTTCCCACAAACAGAGCTTTCTTTTGGTGGTATTTGATCACCTGTGCGATTTTTTATTTTTTTTTGATCATGCGCTATAAACAAAAAAAGAGCGTAAATTTTGCAAAAATAACAATATTTTTCACATTTTTTTTTATATGAAATTGCCAAAAAAATGTAAAAATCAAAATTTTCTAACATTTTCGGCCAATTTGTTTTATGCTACGTATGTTTGGTAAAAAAAAAATCGCAAAAAGCGTATTTTGATTGGTTTGCGCAAAGGTTATCGCGTTTACTAACAAAGGGAAAGATTTTTGTCATTTTTGTTGTTTTTTTTTTTTTTTAACGAGTAATGGCGGCGATCTGCGTTTTTTTTTTTTTTTTGCGGGACTGCGACATTGCGGCGAACAGATCGGACCCTTGACTGATATTTTTGACACTTTTGGGGTTACCAGTGACATTACTGCAGTAATCAGTGCTATACATATGCACTGTTACTGTAAAAATGACACTGGCAAGGAAGGAGTTAACTGTATTGGAGAGGGTGGGGTTAAGTGTGTCCCTAGGGCGTGTTTCTAACTGTGATTGGCTGTGGCTACTAGTGTAAGAACAGAGATCAACCGTCCTACATAGTAGAACCGTCTGATCTCCATTCTTACACAGGGAAGAATGACAGGCGGCTTTGTTTACATCAGCCGCCTGCCTTTCTTCCAGTGTAACGGATGACCGTGAGTGCCCGGCGGTCACGGACGGGGGGGGTCCGTGACCGCGCGGGAGCGCGCCTCCGGCAGCGCGCGCGCGCTCCCTAGAGCCTGACAGGCTAGCGACGTAGTACTACGTCGCTTTGCCTGTGAGGGGCTGACCGCCACAGTAAATAGTCGTGCAGGGGTCGGCAAGCAGTTAACATTAACCCCTTCTATGTTATTTGCTACAAACACAGTCACCTTGCTATCAAACCTATCCTCTAAACTGACTGTATTGTAACAAAACATACATTTAAAACATACAGTTAAATACAAAGAATCACTTTTTACAAGCGTCTAGTTAGAAGCATCTATAAAAATTCTGTGGAGAGTACTACCAACTACTATTTGGTGCCTCTTTCTGCCTAACATTGCAGCTAACATTGAGAAATAGCCTGAACACAATGTTACTTAAAGCTTAACTCCACTTTTGTTGAGAAAAAAAAACACTCCCCTCGGGGTGATCTCTGTACATTACAAGGATTTTAACAAACTTTGTTGCAGATTCCTACCTTTTGTTATTCTGAAGAAATCCCTGTTTGTTTCTCTGTGCCTCTGTGTTAAAGGGGTCTAATGGGAGTGCTTTCATAATTATCAATCAGCTGTGGCAGCTGCAGGACACTAATGAGGAAAGCTGCTGGGCCTGCATCCCTTTAGATGTCTTCCTATTGGGAGTATCTCATCAAAAATTACATTTTAGTTGTAGGGCATGCCAGAAATCTGACTTGTATCTTAGGCAGACTTCTGGGAAAATTGCTGAGCCAATCACACAAGCAGGAAATGATGTTTCTGGGGTGTGGTCAGTACATATTCTGTGTACAGCTCCAGGTAGCCATATTGCATTGCATTTTCAGAACATTATATTTTCAGAACATTACAACAGCTGCAGTTTGAAAAGGAAATGTATTTTTTAATACCATTCAATTACAATATGACTTGTGTCCCAATTGTATACGCTATATTGTTTTTTCATTATTTGCTATTTTTTTCCCCCACAAATGTGGAGTTACCCTTTAGACACAAAATTTCATTTTTTTGGGGCAGGAATTCTTTCATAAATAATTAGGTGGACCTTGCATCAGATATATTTTCATGCTAAGTTAACCACTTCAGGGAATGTTTTAATCCCTTAATGACCAGGCCAGTTTTTGCTTTTTGGCACTGCGTTACTTTAACGAAAAATTGCATGTTTTACAATTATACAATTGATATCCCTTTTTCCCACAAATAGAGCTTTCTTTTGGTGGTATTTGATCACCTCTGCGGTTTTTAGATTTTGCGCTATAAACAAAAAAATAGCGACACTTTTGAAACAAAAACACAATATATTTTACTTTCTGCTATAAAACATTCCTAATAAAAATTCACATTTTTTATCAGTTTACGCCAATTTGTATTCTGCTACATATTTTCATATTTTTGGTAAAAAAAAAAAAAATCCCAAAAAACATATTTTAATTGGTTTGCGCAAAAGTTATAGCGTTTTCAAACTATGGAATAGATTTTTGAACTTTATTTTTATTTTTTTTGTTTTTATTAGTAATCAGCGATTTTTAGGGGGACTGCGACATTGCGGCGGACAGATTGGACTCCTAACTGACATTTTTGACACTTTTTGGGTACCAGTGACACTAATACAGTAATCAGTGCTACATAAGATGCACTGTTACTGTATAAATGACACTGGCAAGGAACGGGTTAACACTAGGGGTGATCAAAGGGGTTAATGTATGCCTAAGAGTGCTTACTGACTGTGGGGGGGGGCTCTGTGACAGGCACAGAGAGATCGGGGTTTCAGCTTAGCTAAAACTCCTGATCTCTCCCTGCCTGTGTGACAGAAGACCCGCCTGCTTTGTTTACATAATCAGGCGGGT